>NC_082693.1:41848833-42459026 GCF_949987515.2 Delphinus delphis | reverse complement strand
AGGTACCTGCCTCTTTTAATATGATAATCTTCTAGGTGTGATAATAATCTTCTAGAAGTAGATTTCAACTTGATATCAGAAAATTTCTCACAGAATTCATTCAAAATGTTAGAGGCTGCCTTAGAGGTAGTGAAGTCCCCAGGACTGGAGATGGGGCTGGGAAGGGCACTGGGACATGGCTGGAGGGGCACAGGAACCATGGAGCTAATGAGGCTTAACATTCAGGGCCCTGTACTCACATGGTTCCTCCTTAAGATCTTAGGAGGGGCCCTAACAATGTATTAACATGGTGATATGTTTTTGTAGTACTTGCAAAAATAAGATATTTTAAAATTCTTTTTCTTAAGGAGGGCCCCCAGAATTATATAAGTTTCAGGCCTAGATCCACTCCTAGGTAGCACAGAGTTTTGCAAAGCACTAGGCAAGGAGACCAGAGAACCTGGGTTCCAGTCATGGCACTGCTTTGGCCCAAATGGGCAGAATGGCACTTGCTCTGCTTCCCTCACAGGGAGTAAAATCACAAATGTTAAATGGGCTGAAAAACATAAAATGTGAAAAAATACAAGTAAGTAACATAACTTAGATTTCCTGTCTGTGTTATGGGATAATTATCGCTGTTTCTCAGGTTATTGAAGATAACACATCAAAAAATGTGTCCTCAGGGCATTTTCCCGTCTCATTTCCCTCTGCTACAACTTCCTCTAACCCCTAGCCCCCAACACTACAGCCACTAGAACACTCATTTGTCATCATCTGTTGCCACTTATATATATATATATATATATATATATATATATATATATATATATATATATTTTTTTTTTTTTTTTTTGGCCACACTGCACGGCTTGTGGGATTTCAGTTCCCCAACCAGGGATTGAACCCAGGCCCTTGGCAGTGAGAGCGCAGAGTCCTAACCACTGGACCGCCAGGGAGTTCCTGCCGCTTTTATGTATTTGTTCAGAGGGCTCCCACTGTCTGTAAAGTCTATCTTTGCTGGAAAAAATCCTTATCAACAAGGCCTAGTTCTGCCAGATCCTCTCCTCCTACCCCAGAAATGACCTCCCTTAGCACTGTTTCTTGCTGATCTTACAGACTAGGACTCTGAGGCCTGATGTAACACATAGCTGAGTTCTGGGGGCCGCACAAGATAATCCTCAGGAATCTTGATCTTCTGCCATCCCCGGGCTCTTAACATCAGAGCATAGACACCTGGTTCTTGATGTATACATGATAGGGGTCACTGCGCTTATCCACTTTGCAGGAGCGGGTGTATCCCAGGATGAGGCTGCCCACAGTGGCAGCAAATAGGAACATGATGAAGAGAATGTACCTGTAGGAGTTGTCATCGCGGCCAGGTAGGGTGGTCTGCCTCTCCTCAGTCAGGTTGTCTGACCCTGGCCGGCAGAGCAAGTTGCTGTGAAGAGTGGCATTTAGAGCCTTCATCACAGTGTGCAGGCTCTCATACCAGGTCTCAGTCCCATTTGGTGGTCTCCATAGCAACAGGGATTCAGGTAGGGGAAGAATCGGAGGATGCTCTCCTTCAGAAGCCTTCCTGTTTCTTGTCCTCTCTGATCAGCCCTAACTCTCTCCATTTAGGGGTACCATTCTGTAGTCCTGCCGGTCGGCAAGGCTCCTGGGGGTGCCGTCTGTTCATTGGACACCTCGTCCTGGGCTCGTGGGTGCCCCACACTGCACCCCAAGGCACTCCGCCAGCCCCTCTGCTCGGAGCCTGCGGTCAGCACCGCCTGCGCCCCCTCCACTATGCGCCCCACCCAACTTTAGATGCAACTTACATCCCTAACATGGGATGTAAGTTGACATAGACATACCTTTTTCTCCTCATCTATATATTGGTGCCCATACCCTGCCTCTCTCTGTGCCTTCACCTGACTTACTCCTCTTATCTTCCTAATCTTCTCTCTTCTCTACCATCTGAAGCCATTCTTTAAAGGCCCAGCTCAAGTCCCGCTCCTTGAAACCTTTCCTAACTGCTATCATTAATTTGTCTTTATTTAGTTTCTATAACATTTTTTTTCTCTACTGTACATGGCACCTATTTTTTTGTATACTATGATACTATATATATAAATTGATTTCCTCAACTGAAAAACATACTCTTAGTTCTCTATGGCAAGAACCACGTCTTATATTTGGCCCAGACTCCTATAGTCCTATCTCCCCCTCCCCCAAATATACACACAAGTGTATGCTTATAGCACCAAAACACAGAATGTATTCAGTAAACACCTGTTGATTTCTTTGGAATCATCAGAGCAGGCTAAGGGTTTTCTTATACATTTTCTGGCTGTTTGGCTGTTTGTTCATGAATGGGAAAAGTTTATGTGAGCCTCAGACCAGAGATCCAAAAGGCCCTCTTCTGCCATAGCCATGCCCTTAGCTGCCCCGTCCTGTTCCACTTGAGTCGTGACTTTTTCATGTGCCCTTACTGAAGTACTCTCTAAGCATAAGGGAATATTACCTCCACTCACCCAGAGATGGAGGGAAAGTGACTTTATCGTTGGCCAACCAAAGCTGCCAGAGAACCTTTTAAAACTATTTTGGGAGGTAGTGGTAATTTTTCCAAACATTCTTTTGATTCAGAAGAGGTTTTGTTTAAATAAAAAAAAAATTATGTTGTTTCCATGGAAAATCCCACTGGACTATTCCCAGTTGATCATGCTAGAAGGAGCGATTTTAGCCCCAGGTCTCACTCCTTAAAATATCATTTAAACATTGTTCTATCCCTATCATTCAATTTAGTGGTTTGGAGTATGAGATGAATCCCTGAGGTGATTAGTATGTCAAGGAAAACTATCATAATAGAGTTAGGACCAGGGAACAAGATTCAACTGACCTAAGAGAGAAGAACTAGAAAAACTGGGTGGGGAGAGAGAAGCTCAAATCTAAAATTCAGGTCGCTTAAAAAGTTCCCATGGCTTACCAAGAGACTTCCTCTTCCCAAGGGCAGAGGCACTGTGCTGAGGAAAGATTTGTGCAGCCTCTGAGAGGATATTTTGGCTGGCAAATCTAAATCCAAATATCCTCGTTTCTCGAATTTGCTCTCAGACCCAGGTCTCTATGAAATGAGCTCTATTGTTTGCAGTTTCCTTTTCTAGCTCATGATCTTGCTGTCTTGTTCCCCAGACCCTAGATTTGCCTGGAATGCCTTCAGAAGGTAATAGACCCTTACCTCAGTGACAACTGAAAGACAAGACACCATTTCTTACTTGGTAGCTTTAGCAAGTAGACTCAACCATCTGATCCTCAGTTTCTTCTCCTCATCAGATTTTAACGTCCATCTGCGTATACCTACTCACTTCAGACCTAGCAGGGAGTAAGTGTAAAGAGAAAATGTCACTTAACTGTACTTGATTTTCCTATCTAGAGGTTTCACAGACTCCACCTGGGTGGGCGGTTTTGTTTTGTTTGGGGGTGAGGGAGCTGAAACCAGCCTCTGGGAGAAAGGTGGTTACATAGATAGTCACACAAAAACATTGTTCTAACTTCCCTCTGCTGGCCTTGAGGCAACACAGCACAGACACCCTCTGGTGGTCTAACACCAGTCTTTACTTACTAGAGCTCAATTAAAGCAAATTTGCCTGAACACAGAGATTCACTCCAAATAGAAGAATAAAAATGTGTTCTCTATGTGCTCTCAAGTTTTAATTTCAGGTCAAAACTAAAATAGAGGTTCCTTTTCTTTTCATGTCTACAGATCAAACTCCTACTCCAACTAGATTCCTGAAGAACTGTGAAGAGGTGGGGCTCTTCAATGAACTAGCTAGCTCCTTTGAACATGAATTCAAGAAAGCTGCAGATGAGGATGAAAAAAAGGCAAGAGACGGGACTTTTGCTGAAAAACTGGTAGTGTTCAGATCTAGGCAACTTTCATTGTGTCCTGCGATAATTAATAATTAAGCAAATTAATAATTAATTAGCTTAATTGGTTAAAGCACAAAATTATGGGCTTGGTTCTGTAGAACCAGGTAGTACTCACAGATCCTAGTCAGCCACTCAGGTCTTTAGGTGGTCCAGATGATGGATCAGCACAAGTGTTGGATCTTCATCAAAAATCAGTCTTCTTGCTCTTCCAGTGGAGCATTTTCAGTAATCTGTTTTTTAATTATTTTTGTTCTGAATATGTTGAAGATGTTAAAAAAGATTATAAATTACTCAGATTTTGTTAGATAACATCTTTTTTGCTAAATCCCACTCTTTTCTGAGCTAATCAGACTTGTCACCTGGACTGTTTTATTCAATCAGCCAATCAATAAACATTTATTGAATTTCAACTCTTCTTTGTTTCAGTGTATATCACTCTTACCTTCAAGTAGCTCTCTAGTAATATTCAAGACATTAAGCTTAAGGAAGGATGTTCTTAAAGCCTTTCAAAGGAGATCAACAAGGATGGTGAAAGAACTAGAAATTAGGTCACTTTGGGAACATTTAAAGAAACTGAGGACATTTTGCTTGGAAAAGAAATTTTATTGGAACAAAATTTCAGTCTTCAAACATTGCTAGTTGAAGAGCTTTCCTGTAAAAGAGGGGTTAAACTTAATATTCTCTGTGCCCCAGGGGTAGAAATAGGACCAGGATAGGAAGCTATAACAAAGTGTGTTCGTTTATGTGTAGGCCACTTAGTATAGATATTGTAGAGAGGATTAAAATATTGGAATCACTTCAGATTCTGAGGTGCTGTGATTCTGACTTTAACCTTTATATTCAAGATCCCTAGAGAATCCTTTAGTGTGGAAGATCAGAGGAAATAGTTCAAGAAGCAGAGTCAAAGAAAAATAATTCCCATGGAATAAGGGTTTTGGAAAAAAAGGAAATTGAGAAGGTCAAAGTTTACTGTACTTTAGAATTAGAATTCTGGGTTATTAGTCACTATGTAAAATCATGTTTGTGTTCCATAATAATTCAGAAAAAATTCCAGTATATCTAAAACATATATACATTAACACATGTACCTCCCATAATTGCGTGGTACAGTGAGGCATGGAATCCCATGAGAATATAGGAAAGCCAAGACATAAGAAAAAATTTCCAGGAGGAGCTCTTTTCCTCTTAAGAGGGAGATAGCAGGTAAATCAAGAGAGTTTGTGCATGATTTTTTCATCCATCTTAAATTATAAGAATGAAGTTTTCTTATCACTGGGGGTCTTTCCAAGTTCCATAGCTTTTCTGTGATCTTCATTTCGTGCTGTCTCCCGCAAACTAAAAGAAAGTGGGGAAACGGTGGCAGATATTTGTAGTTCTTTCAAACAGCAGAACTAGCCACAGTCTGCTTGTCATTCTTTTTCTTCAGAGACCCAGGTCCGTCATCAATCAGTTGCTTCAACCTATGTGGTATAATTTTATTTTACAGTTTCCTTACCTCATCCCCCCTGTCATTTGTCCCTCCCCCCAAACAATCAGTCAAATTGTTTCCACCAGGATGTGAAGGATTTTAAACCAAACTCATTATAGGCAAATTCAAGAAAATTAACCTCCTTTTAAGGCTCCAGGTCTTTTCCACTTCCATTTTAGCTCACTTGACACAGGAAGCCATTCATAGTTAGGCCTCTACTCATTGGGCATCTCTCAGTGTTTCTCCGTGCTGGGTCAGGGGTGGTCTTCACGTCTACTTGATGAGAAGCACAGGCTCAGTGGAAAATTGTCTCCAGGAGTGTTTAATGAGCCCCAAACTTTTCTGAACCACAGCTTTTCTAGGAGATTCCTCTAGCAGATTTTAAACTTGTGATTGTATTCACTTAGAGGCCTCTCCTTCCTACAGCCCTCTGACTTCAGGGATCTGAGAATTAGCCCAACTGGACCTGACATCTGTGTAGAAAAAATGAGGACAGAAATGAAATCATCTATGCTGTTGCTCATCCTTATCAGATTGGAGAGAAGGAACCATTACCACTACATTACCATGTATTAGACACTAGATTATCTTTAGTTTGCTCAAATACCAATATTTCTAGTGATTAAGATAACAAGGGATAAATTAAAAACAAGCTCCTCTTTCATCAAGAAACCTAGGATATGGGAAGAATAGAACAAAGGACGCACTTTGTCATGAAACTGAACTGCAGTGCCAGCTCTCCTATTGTGGCGCAGTATCAGGGTCATCTCAGATGGTTTATTGTTCTCTTCAAAGCCACTTATGGCTCCACAGTTCTGTGAGTTGATTGCACTACTGCCAGAAAAGTACTCTTTCCTTTCTGGATTTCTCCAGTTGTGCTCCTAGAGCCAAGTTCTAATTTCTTTCACTGATGAAATGACCAGCCTTTCCTTTCTTTGTTATCCCCAAACCCTAACTTCTAGCCTCTAGCACCAGATTTTGGGGTGAGAACACCATCAAGCATGGAGAGTTCCCCAGAAAAGATATTTCCTGTTTTGTTGACAGTACTTTAATAGCCAGTTTGATTTGGTTTGCTTTTGATAATTGGGTAACCTAGTCATTCTGATCGGCAGAAAATTTGTTCACAGCTCGCTAGTAGCCAATGGAGCTGGTTGCGAATACGAAGGCACTGGATTCAGGAATTGTGCTTTCCTGAAAAATAATATAGTCATTGTATTTGCATGGATAAATGACATCTTTTTTTATTTTCTCCTTTCAGGGCCTTTATAAGCATTTTAAGGTTGCTTTTTTTTTTTCCCTTTCGGAATTTTTATAAGTGTTCACCCGTGGCGAGGCAGATATAACTTCATTTTATAGGAGGGAAACAGAAGCCCTGAGAAGTTAAAGGATTTGGCCAGAGTTGTACATAAAACCTGGGCTCCACATTTCTTTGACTTTCAGTTTGGTGCTTTGACCAAGGACTGAACTTCTTAGAAGTATATTCCCTCATCTTTTAACTGGGAAGGTATAGCTTTAACTTGAAGGGAATCATGAGGTTGAACTATGCTCACTTCTCTCTTTTAACAGGCTGCTTCTGGGCCCCTTGACATGTCTCTGCCTTCTACACCAGACATCAAAATCAAAGAAGAAGAGCCAGTGGAAGTAGACTCATCCCCACCTGACAGTCCTGCCTCTAGCCCCTGCTCCCCACCACTCAGGGAGAAGGTAAAACTCTACCAAGAGTCATCTCAAACGTTAATTGATAGATGAAGTTTTGATGCGTTTGTTGTATAAATATTGTGTGATACAGGAGGATTGATTTTATATATATATTTTTTTTTTTTTTTTTTTTTTTTTTTTTTTTTGCGGTACGCGGGCCTCCCGCTGCTGTGGCCTCTCCTGTTGCGGAGCACAGGCTCCGGACACGCAGGCTCAGCGGCCATGGCTCACAGACCCAGCCGCTCCGCGGCATGTGGGATCTTCCTGGACCGGGGCACGAACCTGTGTCCCCTGCATCGGCAGGCAGACTCTCAACCACTGCGCCACCAGGGAAGCCCAGTTATATTTAAATAAATGTTAATTGTTTAGAAGATTCATATAAATTACACCTATTCTCTGACCCAGCAACTCCACTTCTAAGTCTGTATGGAAGAGAAATTAGTGCATATGTCCACCAAAAGAAGTATATAAGAAAGTTCACAGCAGTTGTATTCGTAATAGTCAAAAAACTGGAAGCAGTCCAAATGTCCATCAACAAGACTTGTTGCATATATAAAAAGTCATTTAGTTTTATTTTATGCTTTAGATTAACGTACTTTATGTATGTTGTACTGCTTCAATTGATAAGTGGAAAAGAAAAATCACATAATTCATAAATTGAACATTAAACAATTTAGAAAAAATGTCTTCCCAGAGGGAAGTTTTCTAGTGATTCAAAGGGAGTATCTGTCAGGATTCTGATTATTATTATTATTTTTTTTGTGTGTGTGGTACACGGGCCTCTCACTGTTGTGGCCTCTCCCGTTGTGCAGCACAGGCTCCGGACGCGCAGGCCCAGCGGCCATGGCTCATGGGCCTAGCTGCTCTGCGGCATGTGGGATCTTCCCGGACCGGGGCACGAACCCATGTCCCCTGCATCGGCAGGTGGACTCTCAACCACTGCGCCACCAGGGAAGCCCTGATTATTATTTTTTTAAAGGAAACTTTTTGTGAAGTATTTTTAATAAATTTATTGAAATATCACACACATACAGAAAAGCACATAAATTGTA
This sequence comes from Delphinus delphis, assembly GCF_949987515.2. Classification (NCBI taxonomy): domain Eukaryota; kingdom Metazoa; phylum Chordata; class Mammalia; order Artiodactyla; family Delphinidae; genus Delphinus; species Delphinus delphis. The sequence continues at coordinate 42,450,923 of NC_082693.1, read as the reverse complement.
AGTATACAGCTTACTGAATTTTCACAAAGTTTACAGCTTATGTAACCAACACCTTGATAATTTCATCATAACCTCAGAAGGCCCATCATACCTCCTTCCAGTCTCTACTGTGCTACCAGTGGTTATTAATTTTAATATCCACTGTGGATAGAGCATCTGTACCTCATCTTACCTCCCTCCAAAACTGGTTTGCTAACATCTCAAAACTACCCTCTCCATAAACATTACAACTGTATCCCCCCTCCTCTTTTCATCAGCAACCAGGTCCTAGAGGCTGTTGAGAGATGTTTTCAGGGCCACTGTAGGCACTGGCAGTCTAAGGTCCTTACAACTTAACAATGGGAAGCAGTTTGTTTTATCACAATATGATCATTATTCAAACTTCCGTAGCCCTTTCTTTAAGGGGTCTCTAGGAGACGTTGGGTTAAGACCAATTGGGTTGCCTTATCACCAGTCTTATACCTGTCTTTTCCCATTAGAGATCAGTGGACACTTGAGCATCAAGTTTAGAATGAGAGTATCTAGATCATGAAAAATTATAACACTCCTGGGACTTCCCGGGCGGTCCAGTGTTTAAGACCCCACGCTTCCACTGCAGATCCCTGGTTGGGGAACTAAGATCCCACATGCTGCACGGCATGGTCGCCTGTCAAAAAAAATTATAACACTCCTTAGAATTTATATGGTACTCTAGTGCTTCTACAGAAATTTCAAGTGATCTGCCAACTGTCATCTCACTCATATAGCCATCATCCCTGAAAGGGAGATAGCCAAAAGGTCTTAACTCAGCATTCCTACTGAATGGGTGAGTGAGGTATGGGTCCATGATCACGATGGAATCAGGTCATGATTTACATGAGTAGTCCAAGTGCTCTTTCCAATAAATTTATACTAGATTTTACCAGCTATGTATTTCCCTATAAGCAGTCCCTTAAAGCATTTTGTGATCTGTTGGTGTCTTCTCCCCAGGATGTTGCCCCAAAGCCTGTTGTGATCTCTACGCCCACACCTACCATCGTACGCCCTGGCTCCCTGCCTCTCCACTTGGGCTATGATCCACTTCACCCAACCCTTCCTTCCCCAACCTCCGTCATCACACAGGCTCCACCATCCAACAGGCAACTGGGGTAAGTAAAGAGAGCAGGGAGAAACAGTGAAGCCTGAATGTCTTTCCTCTGTGTGAAATTATTTGATTAAATAGAGACTGTTTCTGAATACTCAAGGAAAACAAGTCACTGAGATTGTCTCTCAACATAAATTTTTCACCCCATAAACAGAATCTTCTTTACCTTTTTAGTAGACAAGCAAGAATTTATTTGGTGGTGTACTGCCTTAACTTGGAGGTTTAATACTTCTTCGATCTAAAAGAAGAATCCTTAGAACTTTAGGAAGTTCATTATAGTGGTGGAGGTCACACAGGGAAGTATATATTTAGTTCTTGGCTTCAATCATATGGATGTTTATGGAGGCGCTGAAACCCATTAAGTCATCTTTTTTTTTTTTTTGCTGTACGCGGGCCTCTCACTGCTGCAGCCTCTCCCGTTGCAGAGCACAGGCTCTCGACGCGCAGGCTCAGCGGCCATGGCTCACGGGCCCAGCCGCTCTGCGGCATGTGGGATCTTCCCGGACCGGGGCACGAACCCATGTCCCCTGCATGGGCAGGCGGACTCTCAACCACTGCGCCTCCAGGGAAGCCCAAGTCATCCTTTTTAAGTCTGGTTGTTCCCCTCAGTCCCAGTTAGGGTTCTTGGTCTTTGCTATTCCTAATTTTGTCTTCACTCCCAGCATGGCCCATACAGATTTCCTAGTGGGATGACTTAAGATCCTGTCCCCAGGTACCCATGGGTTAAGAGGTTGTTATCAGGCTTCAGCCTCTTCAAGTTTATTGTTCTCTAGACCCACTAAGAAAAATACAAAGGGATGGCTTCTTTCTTAGACAGAGTAGAGCAAAATGTGGAAAGGAACAGGAGGAACTTACTCAGATTTGGCTATCATATGACATAATTCAGCTTTGCAAAATGGCAGCTTTGGTCGAAGTATTCCTTGCCTAAGGCAAGACAGAATTTATACATGCCAGTGGTAGGGATGTTTATTTAATTGTTCTAAACTCTTAATAGGATTAGCTTCCCACCCACTTGAATTCAGTGGTGCATTTAATTTGCAAGGTGTAAAGATCTTGCGATTTCTCTCCATCTATAAGGTAAGGTAAGTAGCATTCCCTGCTTTATCCACCTTCATGAGGGTGCCAGGATTTTACAACGCTACTAGAAAAGACTGGGAAATCTGCTGTAATTATAGGCGGAGGATCATTGGCAAAAGGGTCCGTATTATGAGCATTTCTCTTCATATTTCCTCTAGGTCTCCCACTGGCTCCCTCCCTCTCGTCATGCATCTTGCTAATGGACAGACCATGCCTGTGCTGCCAGGGCCTCCGGTACAGATGCCTTCTGTTATATCGGTGAGCTCTGAAGTTGGGGCAGCCAACCCTACCAAGACATTAACCCCTCCCTTCCACCTGAATGCTCATAGACACACATGAGCCCCAGGGAAACGTGGGCTCTGATCTGTAGTAGTTGAACATGGCAGCCTGCCCGTACTCTTCACTAACCTCTGCCAATCCAGCACTATGGAACACTAGACAAAGGCTCATCTGGACAATTGGCTCCTGGTCCAAGAATTGATTTTGCCAGCCTGCTGATTGGTTGATTTCACTTGGCACTAAGTACCTCACAAATTGCCCACCACTTTCCTCAAGATACAGCCTCAGCCTTCCCCATAGAAATTGTCATAGCACTGGAGGATTAGGTCCCCTATCCTGTGGTGCTCCATGGGGGATGGTATTTCCCAGGCTGTTTCTGCATGCCCTATGCGCAGGTTGCATAGTACAGGCCCTAATGTGCCAATCTCAAAAGCACTTCATTTGGGGAAGCTGTTGCCCCACTAATAGCATTATGTTCCCTTCTGGTTTTTCTTCCTTCTCTTGATCCAGCTGGCCAGACCTGTGTCTATGGTGCCCAACATTCCTGGTATCCCTGGCCCACCAGTTAACAGCAGTGGTTCCATTTCTCCCTCTGGCCACCCTATGCCATCAGAAGCCAAGATGGTGAGTACATCCCAGCCCGGGGCAACGCTGGCCCTTCTGAAAGAAGTGGTATCTTCTGGGGCTTGCAGAGCTAAAGACCCACCCAGTTGTGGGGTCTGGAGAAGAAAAGACCCTGATTCATGACTCCTGTCTCCTCTCTTCCACCTTTAGAGACTGGTACATAGACCATGGCAGTGAAAAGAAGCAGCACAGATTGTTTGGAATGGAACTCTTGCTGTTTCAGTTCCAGGGTGACAGATGGAGGGGTGGATGAGTGGGCAGGAGAGCTGGCCAGGAGGTGAATAACTGCGTAATAACCAGCCCCTGGCCAGGTTCCAGGAGAGAGCTTTCATCTGGACTCTATAGCTTCAGCAACCCCCGCCCTCCAACTGTGCCCAGGATGATAGTGAGGGGACAGAGTAGGTATTTTAGGGATCATGTGCACCTTCTCTCTCCCTGTCATTTTCTTTTAATCCCTCTGTTAAGGGAAAATCAGTGTGGGAATTTTAGTTGTCTGTAACATCAGTAATAAAATCTAAGCCCACTCTTCTCACCCTTGATAGAATCTCACCCTTGACAAGCTATTTTTCCTTATCTTTTCCTACAGAGACTAAAAGCTACCCTAACCCACCAAGTCTCCTCAATCAACGGTGGCTGTGGAATGGTGGTGGGGACTGCCAGCACCATGGTGACAGCCCGTCCAGAGCAAAGCCAGATCCTCGTCCAGCACCCTGACGCCCCATCCCCTGCCCAGCCACAGGTCATTTAGACCCTTGGATGGGGGAACCAGTTTGTGTCACCATTACTCTTTAAGTCATACCTGTTTTTTCAAGGAGCAAGAAAATGAAAGAAGAGTGGATTTCAGCATTCTGGGCGTCTACCTGCACTTTGGTTCTTGTTGACAGTTTGAAAGTAGCAAAATGCGCTATTCTTTATCCATCCTTGGGTTGTACTAAATGCAAACAGACTGGATAATGCAGAACTGTCACAGAGGAGGTCTCAGTTTTTGTTTTCTGCTTTTTGGTTATTTCTATATGTGAATGCTGTATCTGCAGAACCCTCTAAAATGTGACAGGACCTCACTTCAAACCACTTTGTACACCAAAGGAGGCTTCCCCTAGTCTCTCCTATCTTAGGTCTTAGCCCCCACCCACCTAAAAAAACTTACCTGATTAGATTTATAGCAAAAATCAGATAATAACAATATATTAGGGACTTCCCTGGTGATGCAGTGGTTAAGAATCCACCTGCCAATGCAGGGGACACGGGTTCAAGCCCTGCTCCGGGAAGATCCCACGTGCCGCAGAGCAACTAAGCCTGTGCACCACAGCTACTGAGCCTGCGCTCTAGAGCCCACGAGCCACAGCTACTGAGCCCGCACACCACGACTACTGAAGCACGTGCGCCTAGAGCCCGCGTGCCGTAACTACTTAGCCCATGCGCCGCAACCACTGAAGCCCACGCACTCTAGGGCCCACGTGCCACAACTACTGAAGCCCGCACTCCTAGAGCCCGTGGTCTGCAACAAGGGAAGCCACCACAGTGAGAAGCCCATGCACCACAACGAAGAGTAGCCCCCACTCACCACAACAAAGAAAGCCTGCACGTAGCAATGAAGACCCAACACAGCCAAAAAAAAAAGAAAAAAGAAAAACAGTATATTAATAAAATGTGATGTCACAGTATTAAGATGGCTCAGTAAACAAATACACACCCCCAAAAAACACTTTTTCCTCATCAATTGAATGTCTTTTTATCAGGAGAAATTAAAGTCTTAAAAAAGCCAGAGGGATCCCATTTAGAAGCCCAACTCTTTTTTTCAGGGAGGCCTCAGTTTACTAATTTTCTTTGAAAACTGAATAGGCCTCAGTTTTCATATTGTCTGTACTGGTTAGGTGACAACAACCTGAGATCAGTTTCTAGAGTTACATCTTTTGCCCATCCCCTTTTCCTGATGTCACCACCTGCTTTATCAGTTACCACCACATGTCCTAACATTTAATGACCATATGCTGCCTTAAAGCTTGGCCAACAACAAAAGCTTTCATCTGAGTTTTCTTGTTGGAAGCTAAGCCTGCCCACCCTCCTGTAACCCCTTCTAATGCCAGTCCCTTCTGGAAATGGTAAAGCAGTAGTCCCCTTGCCCAAGTTGTGCTGCTTCCCCTCTTGAGGAAATGACATGACTTATTTTTTAGTTACCACTAATTCCTTTCCTTCTTATTCTTCCTGTCTTTCTCTTGGTCTGTTCTTTTACCTCCATTCCCTGCATGTCTTGTTGAGTTGTCTATGAGAGAATAGGAACCCATCATTTCCTTTTCCCCATTCTCCTCCTAAAGCACCAATCTTTACATGTGTTCCAGTGAGCTCAGGACAAAGAGGAAATTGAAAATCACAGGAGAATTTGTGTAAACTTCCCTTAGTACAGTGAGAAGCAATGATCCCAAGGCCTGTAGCTCATTAAAATAAGTTTGAAATTTCCTCTCCACTTTTTTTCTTTTAGGAGAGAGAATATTAATCTGAATAAATAAAATGATCTCTTCATTATCTGTGTTAATGGAGAACATGATTCAGTAGGGCCTGAAGTAGAATAAGATTCTGTTTTCTTATAAGCTTATGCTTATTCTCATGCAACTAATGTGAGCTCTGGCATTTGGAAACTACCAATATAGATGTTCTCTAATAGCAACAGATTCAGGAAGAATTTATTTTTGGCGTTGTTTTACATTACATAGTTTCTTTTATACAGATGGTTGACCTTTCTATATTTTAATTTTGACCGTTATTGTAAAATTGGTCTATCTTCTTTGAATACATACCAGCTAACAGAAAAGGAAGATGATTCAAAAGTGCTTTAGAGACAAGAGACATCAGCCTGAAGTTTAAAAACAAAAGACAGTCTTAAATCGCCAATTTGTAAAGAGATTAAAAAATGTTTTTCTCTTTAAAAACAAACAGAACAAACAAGGCAGGAAGCAGGGGCGTTGCTGAGGATGATTAATAACTGATTTAAATAAAAAGAATATATTGGGAGTTCCCTGGTGGCCTAGTGGTTAGGATTCTGGCCTTTCACTGCTGTGGCCCAGGTTTAATCCCTGGTCGGGGAACTGAGATCCTGCAAGCCGTGCGGTGTGGCCAAAAAAAAAGAGAATATACTAATTCATATATCTCCATGATAGTTCATATCTCACTGATAGTAAAATCTTTTATCCTTTTCTGAAACTTGTAGCACACAGTTATTTGTATATATTGCTTGATCAGATAGGTGATTCTCCAATTTTTTATTCCATAGTCTCCCTAAAATTTCCCCTGACACCTCCCTTGATTATAATTTCCCTGCCTACAAGATTTCCTGTTAAGAAACAAAAAGTGATCCTAGTTTCACTTCTATCTGTCTGTCTCAGAAATAATCAGAGTATGGAACTGAGAAAACTGAAAGAAAACAGGAGGCAGAATGAGGAACTACTACAGAAGAGAAGCTAAGGGACATAGTAATGAGACTCGCTGTGGTTACAGAGACTGGTATATACTTTTACCAGATCTTTGCCAGAGCTTACGTCAGGTTTAGTTTGGAAAGGACTGACATTCCCTTCAAGTAACTCCTCTTCCTTCTGGGCAACAGGTCTCACCAGCCCAACCCACTCCTAGTACTGGAGGGCGACGTCGGCGCACGGTGGATGAAGATCCAGATGAGCGGCGGCAGCGCTTTCTGGAGCGCAACCGGGCCGCAGCCTCGCGCTGCCGTCAAAAGCGGAAGCTGTGGGTGTCCTCCCTAGAGAAGAAGGCTGAGGAACTCACGTCTCAGAACATTCAGCTGAGTGTGAGTGTGTCCTGGGTGATTATTAGGATTGTTGAATCTGGAAAGTGAGATTGAATCAGGAAGTAGTGGGACGATAGAAGATGATAATTCTTTAAGACAGATCCAGAACATATGCCAGGGAGAATGCAGAAAGAATGTCTTAACAGTCAAGAGTTGAAACCTCTTCCCCGGGGACTGGAAAGGACACTTACCACTACTCCCAAATCTGCTACTAGAAGAGTCATCCATAGACCAGTTTGGATGAAGGGAATTAGATTAAGCGCCCCAGGGTGCTCTTTTTAAGTCATTAGTAGAATCTGACAGGGGTAGTGGAACACCCAAAAGGAAAGTATTTGCCCAGGTAACACAGCTTAAGAAAAGAAAGAAAAAGCCACTCAAACGCAAATAGAACGGTTATAATACAGATATTTTCATTTATTTTTCGCTGTGCTGGATCTTCTTTGCTGTGTGCGGGGCTTTCTCTAGTTGCGGCGAGCGGGAGCTACTCTAACTTGTGCGCGGGCTTCTCATTGCGGTGGCTTCTGTTGTTGCAGAGCATGGGCTCTAGGCGCGCAGGCTTTAGTAGTTGCAGAATGCGGGCTCAGTAGTTGGGGCTCGCGGGCTCTAGAGTGTGGGCTCAGTAATTGTGGCGCATGGGCTTAGTTGCTCCACGGCATGTGGGATCTTCCCGTGCGGCATGTGGGATCTTCCCGGACCAGGGCTTGAACCCATGTCCCCTGCATTGGCAGGTGGATTCTTAACCACTGAACCACCAGGGAAGTCCCCAGATAATTTCTTGAATATTATTTTCCCTTCTTCTGATTATTTATTAAAATATTCCATTACAAAGGTAATATATTTATATAACATATATATAATATACACATACATACACACACAGAGGTACAGATTAAAAATAAAGTCTCTCTTCAATATGTCTTTCCTAGTCTCATTCTCTTCCTTGTAGATAAGTTTGGTGTGTACCTACCAGACATGTATGTATTTCTAATATTGTTTTCATTTATAGCTTTTGTGGGGGAGTCAGGGAGGGACTGTCTGTTGTAACATAAAACAGTATCTCCTGGAGATCTAGCCATGTATACAGAGGACCTACCTCGTGTTTGTAAATAGCTGTACAGTGTAGCATTCTGTAGTGTAAGTTATGTTATAAGGTATGGATACTTATAATGTTTCTAATTTTTTGCCATAACAGCAGTGCTGCAGTGTACATTGTATGCACTTGAGTAGATAGCTCTGTTAAATAGATTCCTGGAAGTTAGCTTTCTTAATCAAAGGACATATGCATTATTAATTTTGGTGCAATCGTATTTATCCTAAATAGGAGGCATTTTTCTATTTAAAATCCCTGCTATCACTGTAAGCAGCTCCTGTCATGGAATTCGTGGCTGTATTGGCCCTGGGCCGTCTAAAGCCTTGCTGGGTCTTTCCCAGATTTGAGGGAGAGAATCCAGACAGCATTCTGTCCTCACTTCGGGCATAGCTACGGGGGGTTCAAGAGTGGAGCATAAATTTTCTTCATATTCTTTTCTTCCCTCCCTCCTCAGAATGAAGTCACATTACTACGCAATGAGGTGGCTCAATTGAAACAGCTGCTGTTAGCTCATAAAGACTGCCCAGTCACAGCACTACAGAAAAAGACCCAAGGCTACTTAGGTGAGTGGCTCACAACCTAAGCAAGACCAGTCAGTCAGTACGCTGCGTGTAATGAGTGTCTCAACGCTTTATAATTTTATAACCCCATTCTGAATGTTCTGGGGGGCCCAGATGGACGAGTGAGCAGCCTTTGTGGAACAACCAGTCCTATCAAAAAAAATTTTTGAGAACAATATAGTTACCCTAATTATCTATTGTAGCTGGAGAAAAAGGGTAGCAATATGTATTGGGTACCTACTTTGTGTGAGGCACTCAACCATCTTCCCAGTTCTCTCATGAAATCGATATTACCTGCTTGTGTTTATACACAAGAAAACTGCACTCAGATTAGTCACTTACCTGAAGTTACACAGTTGGTGAAGTGGCAAAGCCAAGATTCACATCCAGCTCTTCTTATTCCAAAGCCACTGTCTTGGCTTCAAGAGGATATAATACATTGGGGTTTGTTAAGCATTGAGGTTTGGTACATTTTATCTTTCTAATGATGGGCTCATGTTGGTTTCAGTTTGTAATCTGTGAGCACAAATAATATAGTGCTAGGAAGAGCTGGTCACAGAGTCATGCTCTGGATAAGCACAATCCTGAAATTAAAATTACTGTGAATAATTTGCTTATGGACAGTAAAAACTAATAAATCATTTTCCTTTACAAATTAAATAAATTCATAGAAATGTTGGCTATCAAATTTTGATATATTGAATTATTTTTCCACTAATGTCTTTATCATTTCAGAGATGTGTTCCCATAGAAAAAGAGTAACCACATCACCAATTTTAAACATCTCTATTTAAATTTTAATTTTAATGTGTACTTCAGGGTACATTCATTCATTAGGCAGATATTGATTGAGCCTGTTCTGTGCCAGGCACTGTTTTACATGCTGAGGACATAATAGGGAACCAAATAGATTAGATTAAAGTCCCTGCCCGTGAGGGGCTTATATTTTAGTAGGTGAGACAGACAATAAACTAGATAAATAGGTACAATATATATAGTATGTTAGATAAGAATAAATGCTTGGAAGACAAAAATAAAACAAGAAAGAGGAATATGAAATGTTAGCATCAGGGTTGAAATTTTAGACAAGACCTTAAGGAAGTGAGGGAGCTAGCCATGCATTAATATGGGAGAAAAGTACTGCAAGCGGGAGGAATAGCAAATGCAAAGACCCGCAGTGGGAGCGTGTCCGGCACATTCTAGGAGCACCAAGGAGGCTAGTGTGGCTGGATTGGAGAGAATGGGGAATGGAGACTATTTGGAGATGAGGTAGGGGAGGGAATGGAAGCATTTTCCTTTAGGGCCTCATTGGTCATAGTGAGGACCTTAGCTTTTACTCTACTTTGGGGATCATTAGAGGGTTGTTTTCAGCAGAATAGTGACATGACTGATCTGACTTATTTTGAACAGGGTCACTCTGTTAAGAGAGTGAGGAATGCATGGGCAGAAGCAGGCAGTCCACTTAGTGGGGCTATCACAGTCATATGAGCAAGAGGTGATGGAGCCTTGGACTGGATGGCCGTAGTGAAAGTGGTGAGAAGGGATTTAATTCAGGATATATTTCGAAGATAGAGTGACAAGGTTTGATGACGGCCAGATGGGGCAGTATATGTGAGGAAAAAGAAAATCAAAAATTGCACCAAAGGTTTTGGACTGAGCGACTGCAGGAACGGAGTTGCCATTGATGGAGATAGGGGAAAGTGTAGGAAGAAATGGACTGGGTGGTATATCGGGAGCTCAGGTTTGGAAGCCTCTTAGGCTTGCAGCTGGAGCTGTCAAGCAGGCAGCTGGTTGTATGGGTCTGCAGTTCAGAGGAAAGGCTGAAGGTACAACTTGGGGAGTCAGCAGAATATGGATAGCTTTTAAAGCCATGAAACTGGATGAAATGTTATTGTCAAAGAGAGCACATAGGTAGAAAAAGAGAAGTTCCAGGACTGAGCCCTGGGTACTCCAATATTTAGAGGTCAGAGAGATGAGAAGGGACCCACAAGAGAGACTGAGAATGCGTAGCCAAGCAGGTAGGAGGAAAGCCAGCTGAGTGCGGTGTTCTGTAAGCCAAGGTAAGAAAGTGTTTCAGGAAGTTTAGTGATCAACTATTTCAGTCCTTTTGATGGGCTAAGGATGACAAGGACTGAGTATTTATCAGTGTGAAGTCTATATACAGTAAGGTTTCTATTCAGTCCCTACAAGAACTCTGACAGATAATCAACCTTTGAAATTACTTATTTGTTACAGCAAAGATGTATTTAGTTCCTACTGTGTGGTATGGACATAGTGGTAGGTACCTGACATAAGACAAACGAGACACTCTCCTATCTCTGAGAGACTCACAGGGTTATGAGGAGATAAACATGTCCAGCCATGGGTAAGGGAAGCACAGGTATCCCAAAGAGCCCCTAGACTGGGAACTTCCTGAGGACAAGGGGCCTGTCTATTCTTTATATACCCTAGTGCCTGGCACACGGGCAATACTCAGTAAATATTTGATGAATAAATGAATGTATGCTCTGAAAGCACAAACGATGAAATAGTTAATTTCCTGAGTGTAACAAAGAAGGCTTCACAGAGGAGGTAGTATTTGAATCCTGAAAGAAGACTCAGGCATTTATCAGGAGGTCAGAAATACAACCAACTATTGAAATTTTGCCCTTATTCTACACATCTCTGTTTAAGTAGCCAGAGAGGCTATCTGATGTTCAGTGAAACTCCTTGAATGTTAAGCAACATGGAGTTACCTTTGTATGCAGCTCAGACATTTGTGTTTAGTAATAAAAGTTACTGTCACTTTAGGTGGAGTGGCATAACTCAAAGTAAATGTGTTAAATCGTTAATGCCTAGCTAGTTAATAGTTAGGAGGGTCTGACAGACCTCTTTGTAGTTGGTTGTGTTGACTGAACCTTGGCCAAGGACTGGTCATTTGTAACATCATTTGATTGTAGCTTGATATCTATCAGGTTTACCTATGGTGCAACTACATGCTAAAGGAATATTAAAAATAATAGAATGATTGCAATGTTGTGAGCATTAATAAGAGAGGATAGCTAAAAAGAGATCTATTTTAAATCACCTTCAAAGACATGAATAAGAGGAAGTGTGTTCCAATAAGGGTAATGAACTGTGCAGAGACCTAGAAGCCAGGCAGTATAATTAACACACTGGGGGTTTGCTTTATGGGGATAGATGGGTTAATTTTGGCCTAGCTTGCTTCTCTTCTCACAACTTCCAGTTTCCTAGCCCATTTATGGCTTAGAAGCCAAGATTCTGGGAAGTTTTCCCCCCTAAAAACATGGGCTTCATTTTCCTTTGGGCCCCTTTAGAATTATGGCAAAAGGTAGTTCTGCCTATTTCCCCATTCTATGTTCTAACCACTTGCTCTCTGCTTTTTGCCCTCCTTCCTGGCAGAAAGCCCCAAGGAAAGCTCAGAGCCAACGGGTTCTCCAGCCCCTGTGATTCAGCACAGCTCAGCAACAGCCCCGAGCAATGGCCTCAGCGTTCGCTCTGCAGCTGAAGCTGTGGCCACCTCAGTCCTCACTCAGATGGCCAGCCAAAGGACAGAACTGAGCATGCCCATACAGTCGCATGTGATCATGACCCCACAGTCTCAGTCTGCGGGCAGATGATGCCTCCCCTGGTGGAGAGGTCCCCAGCCAGAGCTCGCCCGCCCGAGAGCCAAGAGAGATGTCATCTTATCCTCTCCCATCTGCCTTGGACATGGCAGTATGGGGGGGAAATTGTGTGTTGTGAGTAATGGTCAGATGTGGGGCTTTTCTCACATGGTCATTTACGTTGACACCTGTACTAGGAGCCTCCAAGCCCCAGAGCCACATAGATCATACCCCAAGGGGGAAGTTTCTGATGTACCCACAGCCAAAGGCCTTTCCCGATGGTCCGAACAATCATCCCTGCCCATGCACGTGTACCTGTCTCTTTTAACACTAACCCTTGTACTTCTAGGTTTCGGTTTCTCAGTTCCCTCTCTTTCCACCAAGCCATGGCTATTACCTTCTTGATTCTTAGCAGCATGCCACTTCCTACTAGGTAGAGGGAGGCTAGAGTTGATGGCATATCAATGGCTGACCCATCCCTAGCCACCCCATGGACTCAGGACTTTGTCTCCCAGTAGCTGCTTATTTATGCCTTTTTCCCCCTCCGTAAATTCTAGTTAAAACATTCACTTATGGAGAATGTGAGGTTACCTTTGATGTATGAAGTAGCAGTATTTCCCAGCTCTTCCATAAACTTTAATCCTCCCTACTTGCCACCAAAACAAAAACAGAGAAATGAAACCTCAAACGGTCTAGTCCTTTCTCATTTATTTCCAGAGCTATTTGGGTACCTCATTTTATGTCTTGAGTTTTCCCAGTCTAGTGGTGGGGTCTTTTCCACCTCCCACTAAGCCTTGGCAACCTCATCTTGTGGCCTTATTAGATAGTGCTTGGTAGTGAAAAGGGAAAGAGCCCAGGATCTGACTGGCTGGTTCCCTTCCCATCCCCCACTCCATCCTCCTTCGGTTCTAATCATCAGGACAGGCAGGAACAATGTAGTTTAAAGCTTGTTCCATCAAGTTACTAGATTGATTCTTTTATGTTTTACAAGAGTTTACTAGCCAAAGCATACAGATTGCTTTTGGTCATCTTTCCACTCCTGCCTCTCCCTCTTCGTGCCCCTGCCTGCATTCCTGCCTCTGTCTCTCTTCTATAATTAGTTCTGATGCAGCCCTCTGGAAGCTGTCCTGTAGGGGATTCTTGTGCTCCCTCACCTCCCCTCGCCCCCCATCTCTCAGTCTCACACATCTGTCTTCTTTTCTGAGTGAGGGTCTGGTATTCACAACTGGTCCTCACTGGATCTGCCTTCGCTCTCTTTCACTAGGCTCCAAGCCTAGCCACTAGGTCTCTCTGGTTCTGTAGCGTTTCTTTAGCTCTTTTCTTCTCTCTGCCCCCTGGATGCAATGCTTCTCCATAGTCTACGCCCCAGGACCCTGAGGCATCATAGCCGAGGTCCTGAGTGGGTTTTCTTGAGTATAAGTTAGGGTGGGGGGAGGCACGGGAAGGGAAGGTGGAGCACTGATGTCAGCAGAAGAGCCCTGCTCGTTGAAGAGTCTGACCTGCCTGGGAAATTGGTGACTGTTGCTCTCAGCCATTCTTACTTTGAAAAGTTGTGTTGCAGGGGGGGAAATTCATCCCTCTTGTCCCTCTTTCTTCCCCATTCAGACTCCTCATCTTCCTTTGGCTCTGAACTATGCAATTTCTACCAAGGCCATAGGAAGCAGTCCAAAGCCAGAGGCCTGTGGATAGATAGGTCAGCTTTAATAGCCCTTCAGTATGAAGCCCTTCCAATTGTCCCAGAGCCACTTTCTGCCATCTGCCCAAGCCAATAATGTCCTTTTCTCTCTCTCCTACCTCCATCTTATACATGCATACAGAGTGACTGCCAGCTTCCTTTCTTATTTTATCTTCCAAAATTGGCTATCGTAGAGGAATGAGGAAATGTTCTAAGCTACGAGATTCCCATCTCCTCAGACTGATAAACTGGTGAGCCAGTTAGAGGACATGTTCTACTGCATTTGTTTTTAATTTCCCCTCCTGCTTTTCAGAGCTGGTGTTGAAGAAGCCACACCTGGTGAAGAGAAAGGAGAGAAAACATGGTTTTCTCATCCTCCCCCACCCAGGACCCAACAGGAACAGCCCCTGAGGTGACTCAGACTAGCAAATGGCACGGCAGATGGTCAGGATGCAGGTTACCACCTCCAGGGACTCCACTTGCCTTTAAAACTTCACAGCCATAACTTGTGCTCAGGACTTTTCCTTTAGATGGCTGCTCCCTGGGATTTTCTCCTGCCTTAGTTGTGTTTCATTTTTTGTTATCTTTATTTCCCACTTGTAGCCTTGCCCTAAAGCTTGACTGCGTTTATGGCTCCTAAGGAGCCTTCATAAGACCCTTGACTGTTTTTCTTCCCCCTTCAGTCATGTGTTTTTCAAGTTAAGAATCAGTTTGTCGCTGCACACAGGCCCTGCCTCACTGCTTGGCCTTGGAGGAAGTTTGAGTCCTGCCAGTCTGTCCCTGTGTAGGATGGCTAATTTATGTAGAGGGTCTTATTTAGTTTCTTAATCCCCATGTCTAATTCTCTTGAGTCCTTATTTCATTTTCATCAGTGGGAAGTTAGTACTGGGGACCTAACCGAGAGGCATTGGCAGAACCTTAGTAGTAAAGCAGCAGTGAAATGAGGAAGGAACAACGACAGGACCTCCCCCACCCCAGACAGCTCTTCAGTTGGTCCTTAGTCTCACTAAGAAGGCAGAGCGATTGCTTGCCCTGAAGTCTCTCCTGTAGTCAAGGGGAATGACATTTACCTTGTTACTGCAGCCAGTTGTGTGGCCACTCTCCCCTGCTCCTTGCCCTCCAGACTCCTTTGGACCAGAACATCATGGAGGGTGTCACTTAGCTCTTTTTAAGGAACATGGCCTTTCTAGGGGCCTAAGGGAAGACACTTTCTAAAAGGGACTGGGAATGTGGATGCCTTAGGACTCTTCTAAGTGAACACAGGACTCAGGCCTCCCACTTCACTCCAAGGACACAGCAGCTAGAAACCCAAGGCCATAGAGAAAGGGGCCAGAGCCAGGTCTTCTGGTCCACAGACTTAATGCCCCATTGTCTTAGTATATGTGCTGCCGAAGCGGGCACTGCCCCATTGTCTTAAAAGAAAGCTTGCTTAGAGTTGAAGAGTCTGAAAGCCTCCCACACTATGAGGAAGGACTAGAAAGAGTACAGCCTCCTTTACTTCATCTTTCCCTGTTGGCCGTACACCCAAATCTGGCTTCCTTCGGCCTCTGCTCCTCTCCTCGGCCCGAAGTCCTAGACTGTGTACACTCTGGGTGGCAGTAAAAGAGGAGATGGCCTAACTGAACCTCATTTTGCTGCCTTCCCTGTGCCTGTTCCGTGGTTCCAGTTCCTTTGCTGACTTACTGCCCTCCAGCACCACCCATTCTGGTAGACAGGGTGCTTAACCCTAACCACACCCCATCTACAGCCTGAACCACCAAGTAGACACCAAAATATTCCTCCTCTGGTCCCTAAGTCCCCCGTTTGCTCACACTGAGAGGCTCCTTTAAAGGTGCTAGCCCTAAGACAGCTCTTCCCCACGAAGTTCCCTTTTCTTTCCTTCCCATCCCCAAATCATTATTTTTCATTAATATTGTACATTGTATACACAGGAAGGAAATGTACACTTTTTTTTTTTTAATGTCATAACCAGTCTGTTTAGAATCCAGTCCTCCTAGCTGTATCACATATGCCTTTGTTGATATGCTCTTTCTGCTTTCTTTAGACTTTTGTTTGACTGGGGCGGAGGGAAGAGCAGGACAGGTGAGGATCCTAAGGCAGATTAGAGGCCCCCCATCCTACTTCAGCCTCCCACAACCCTAATCATTCCCTTCATAGTACAGACTGATTTCTGTTTCTGTTTGCACACATGCAAGTGCACGCAGACATAAATCCTCACCATCCCAGGGTGGTGACCCAGCAGGGGTGAGTGTAGGTGGTTGCTAGCCAACATTCCCACCCTCCATACCAGTTCATTCGTGTGTCTTTGGGGTAAAGTTCTTCCCTGGAATGAGAAAAGGCTGGGGAGAGTAGGGCAGCTTAAGGCAGCTTACATCCTCTGTAGATGCAGGTTTGTATTGTAGCTGCTAGCGTTTCTCTTTTTAATGGGGGCTGGTAGCACAGAGCTATCTCATCAGCGTTAACTACTGGTGAGTGAGGATTTCGCTGTAAGAAATGGCTTTGAGCACTAGTTTCATTGACTTTCCCTTAGGGCAGTGGTTCTCAGAATGTAGTCCAGGACCAGCAGGACCATCATCTGGGAACTTGTTAGAAATGCACATTCAGGCCCCATCCCAGACATACTGAATCAGAAACTCGGGATGGGCTCTAACAAGCACTCAACGTGATTCTAACACACACTAAAGTTTGAGAACCATTGCCTTAGGGGCAAGCTGGGAGATTCTTACAGGGTATCAAGGATATTTTAAGTACCATCCTCTGCCTTAGCACTAGCATGTTTTTCCATTTCCTCCAGTCCCTCCCTCCACTCCCATTAAAACAACAACAATGTCACTCATCTCAAAATCTAGGTTTGTCTTCCTCTGCTTACTCCTAAAATCTGCCCTGCGTGGGTCTGGACAGGAGTTGTCCCATATCCCCTTGCAGACTGGTCACTCCATGTTCTTTGTTACAGGAAGGACCGGCTGTCCTGTTCTCCCACTCACCCCGCCCCCAACACACACCTTTCAGGCAGGGAGATGAGCCTTCAGCCCCAACAGTGGAGGCTACAGCCTCCTGACATGGTATCTGTTGAAAAGCTGTGTGTGCCTATGGTTATATCTCTGTTCATCTGTATATCTTGACATGTAGCAACACCTCTCCATGTCATCAAGGAACTTGACTCTGGGTCTGGGTTTCCCCAGTCCCCAGTGGTGGACTTTGACAGGTGGGAGGATGCAGTGCTACAGGCTGTTTTGTTATGCAACTGTCTTCTCCCTTCCCCTCCACGCACTTCAGCATGATCCCTGTGAGCAGGCTCACAGTCTCCTGGGACGGGGCTGAGGCAGAGGCTTCGCTCTCTTCTCCCTGACCGTCCCTCCTCCTTCCCCCTTGCCACATAGCAGTTATCCCCCAGCCATGCCTTCTCCCCCCTCCCTTGCCCTGACATATATTGTGCCTTATTTATGCTGCAAATATAACATTAAACTATCAAGAGAAGCACTGTTCCGTCTGATGTTTCAATACTCTGATCTACAAGTCCCATTGTCCATTCTTTCTGGGAATTCATTGGGCTTTCATGTCTGCGATCTTCACTCTCCCATTTCTTAGGACAGAAACAGCTGGCATTCTTATCCCTCCTTTTTATGCAGGGGAAGACACAGCCTAGGGGAGGTGGGTGGTTTGTATAAATTACGTAACACAACAGAAGGCTCAGATCTGTGCACTGCCCTTAGGGACGAGGGCCCTTGGCATCATGGGAACCGTCACTAGAGAACTTGTGTGTTTTGCGTGAATGGGGCTTGGAGGGCGGTGGAAGGCAAGTGGCCTCTTAACCTTTCAGTGTTATGTCCCCCACCCCCGCAATTAAAAAATAATAAGCCCTACCCTCAAGAAGTTTCCAGCATGCCTGGGGAGTGCACTTAGACGCAGACAGAAGAAGTGCTCTATGATTCTATGAGTTCTGTGTGTGTGGGGAGGAGGGGAGTCTGGAAATGAGAGGTGGAGTTTATTTAGAAACAGGCAAGATAGTTTACAAGAAAAAAATAGGTAGTGCTCAGGAACTATGGGGAGGTGTGGGGCAGTCACTACTAATTCCTTGCATCTGTGTCTTCCTTGATACCACAGGTGAGGAGGGTGACCAGGCTAAAGAACTTGACCAGGAGATAGCTGGGTACCTCTGAGGGGTTTCCAGTAGGAGAGAGGAGATGTACATGCTGTTGTGGCTGGTGTTCGGTGTAACTGACACAGACAGGGAGTGCCAGTCTCCCCTGCGGAGCAGGAAAGGCAGTGGTGGTCTTCATGGTGGTCAGAAGCACGTGGGAGTCCAGAGAGTAGTAAAGGAAGTTGCTGAAAGCCAAGTACCGAAACCAAGATTGAGAGGTTTTGGAGGTGGGGATGAGACTGAAGGGAGGACAGTTTCCCAAGTTAAAAGAATTAACCCATTCCAACTTCTAGCCAAAGGAGAGACCCATCACCTCCATCCAGGACACGGGAAGCAGCTAGACCAGCCCCTTTCTGAATGCAGCCTCAGCTCAGATCCACTTGTAACTGGCGATCAGAGAAATCACAGAGGGTAAACATTTATTGCGTGCCTACTGTGTGCTAGGTGGAGTGCTAGATGCTTTGCATTCATCAAGTTATTTACTGTTCACAAAACCTCTTGATAACAGGAGCAGTTACCTCATGATACTGATGATGACCCGAGGTTTAGCTTGAGACACTTGCCCAAGGCACACAGCGAAGTGCAAGAGCTGGATTAAAATGGCTCTGACCCTGGAACGGCTCTGCAGCACCCCATCTACCCTCACACCTTGTTCCTCTGAACTTGGTCAGATAAGAATGGACAAGGACCTTGATACAGCGCAGGACCCATTTCCCACAGAAGAACCATCTCCTCGTGGACTTGATGCTCCCATGTAAGAAGTGGTGAAACTACAAGATGTAATGATGATGAATGTCAGGTTCTATGCTTGGGACCAGCGGTGAGACAAAGCTTACAAAAAGGTTCACCCTAGCTTAGGCTGCATTGATAGACGTGAGTATCAAAACCTGATCTAACCTACCTATCCTAAGTGTAAGTTGGTTTCTAGATGCCTCACTTTAAAGAAGGGGGAACGCTTCCGCTTGAACAAAGAAAGACGAAAGAAAGAAGGAAGGAAGAATGAAATCTGTCCTCAAACATGGGAAAGGCTTGTAACATGAAAGATGAGAAGTGTTCTCTGAGAGTGAGGGAAACCAGGACCCCTGGTGGAGGCCACAGGGAGATGAAAGCCAGCTCCTTGCAAGGATGATTCTGTCTGGACTGAGGAGATAGCAAGTTCCCCAGGACGCAGGAGAATCACAGCTAACGTTGTGAGGAAGCCTGCTCTATGCCAGGTCCTGTGCTGCATGGGTTACAAAAAGTATCTCAAATAATGCTCACCGTAGGAAGTGGTTCCTTTTAACGTTGCCATGTTTTAGGTGAAGAAACTTCTTACAGAGAGCTAAGCATCTTGTCAAAGTCTGATTCACAGGCCCTTTATGTCATGGCACCTTTGCAGCATCAAGAGCCACACTGGTGGGACTGCTGAGGAAGGGACTCTAGGATCAGAAGGGAAACTGTACCAGATGACTTGGAAGGAACGCTTCCTGAGAGGCAGTGACTGATTTTTCCTAAGGTGGCATTCTAGGCACCTGCCCCAGTAGGTCAGGGCCAGAGCCAGGCAGAGGCTGGAGTGACTAGAGGGAGGTGGGCACCCCAGTATCCTGCCCCTGCCTTTCTGGGACTCGGTGGGGTCAGGGCCTGAGGACCTCCAGCCACCCTACCCTTCAACAAACTCTGTTCCAGAAAAAGGAAATGGCCGGGCCTGACAATGCAGAGCTGTGACCACAGGGTGGCAGCAGTGCTTCAGCTGCAGAGCACTGCTCCCTAGGCTGAAGTGAGGCAGGTCCTCAACAGTGCAAGTGAAGATGGGGGTCTGTCTACAGACATCTGAAGCAATCTCCACTTTCTGGGGGCTCTGAAACCTTTTAGTCTCCTGTATCTCACTTTTCTATCCACAGGCAAATCTCAGAGTAGTGATTCCATTTTTGATCCTCCAACAGGCACGTACATACCCATGGGTGTGAATGGGCTGCGTGGTCCTTCCTGCAGCCTCTCCAGTCACCAGACTGGGTCATCCTGGCTGACTCTGACCCTGGCTTCCCTCCTTCCTTCCTAGGACATAATGCCTAGCCGGACAGGACTGTCTCTATGCTTTTATTCTACAAGTTAGGAAAGAGGAGGTGATCAGTTGTTGCTCTCCAACCTGTTGAGGGATTGGGAGTTCTTGAAGGTCCCCCAGGGCCTGGCTCTGACAAAGCATCTGCAATTAATGATGCTTCTTGAGCTCTGGAGACAGGATTTATGCATCTAATAAAGTCTATAACTCCAGGCTTAGGGGCTGGGGCCGGAGGCTGAGAGCTGGAAGTCCCACGGGGGCCAGAGGAAAGCGGGGCTGGGGTGGGGGGCGGTCCCAGACAGCTCTTCATGGAGCTGTGCATTTCCACTGCCTGCTCTAGATTCCCCCTCAGGCTGCTGTCGGGGGTGAGGAACGGGGACAGCAGGTATAAGAGGCGGGTGTGGCCAAAGGAAGGCAGATGGCAGCATGGACTCCAGACGGGCAGCAGTGCTGCTGCTGCTGTTAGTAACAGACTGGGGCCGCGCTGAAGGACCAGGGGGCCAGGATGAAGGGGACCAGAGCTTCACGGTAAGTCAGCATGCCCACCCCCTTGTCACCATTTTCCTGTACCTCAGCTTGAGAATTGTACTCCAGGTTCAAATACTCCCTGGCTGCCAGGGTCACTGGGTCCTCACATCTGAGAAAATGACTCCTTAGCCTCCTACAACTTGCCCCCGGAAGCCACTCCCTTCCCCTCGTGACCGAAACGCCCAAGGCCTTAGCCCATCTTCCTTCCCGGATGCCCCTGTACCACAGGAGGAAGACCGTGGCGCTCGCCCACTGCAGGATGCCCAGACCCCCGGGGCACTCTTGCGCTCCCTGCTCCAGGCCATGCAGAGACCCAGCCGGAGTCCAGCCTTCCTGTTTCAGCCCCAGAGGTGAGTCTAAGAGGGACATGGGCAAGGCAAGGGCCAGAGTGAGAGGGGCGGGAGGGCAGCGGGGAAGGGGGGCACTGGAAGGGCCTACAGCTGAGGATGGATCTCTCCTAAGGTTTGGCAGAAACACCCGGGGCTCCTGGAGCAACGAAAGGCTGAGCTCCCCATTCTGGAGCCTGGCTGCCCCTCAGCGCTTTGGGAAGAAGTGACATGCCATCCTTTGATGTTTGCATGCAAGGCCCACACCCGAAAGTGCCACGTGTCCCCCCAAATAAAGCTGTCTGGCTTCTGAATCAGTGTGCGTGTCTGTCTGTATGAGACAGAGGGCCAGGAGGGAGTTCCAAGACAAGAACCACAGTCCCCTCCGTCTCTGCCAAACCAAGCTCTCCAGGAACAGGCGATGGAGTTCCCAGAGGTCAGTGCACCCAACCTCCTGCCACCGGAAAGGCAAACATGGGGACCTGTGGGGAGCAAAGTGGGGAGGCACACCAGGGGAAGTGACCTGGTGCTAACCTCTGCCACCGACTACTCAGGGAAACAGAGCAGGGTTTAAGAATCCAAAAAGCAGCACGTTTATTTGAGGCTCTTACTGGAGAGCTCCCGATTTCATTCCCCTTCTTCATTACCAGTTACGTGAGGACAGAACCCGGGCCAGCTGAGGCCCCTGGTTCCTGGCCCTGTGCCCTCCTCAGCCTGCAGGCAGGCAGTCTGTGTCAGAGGTAGAGGTGGCACCTCCAGGGGGTACCAGAGCTGGGCAGATGCACGGGCCGGGGGCAGGAAGAGCAGGGAGCAAAGGACGAATGTCCACGAGTCCAGCCGGGGCTTTATTTGCTGCCCGCCATGATCTTGAGGTACTGCAGGGCGCGGCGTGCAGCCTCGCCTCGGGCTGCCTCCCTGGTAGTTGCAGAGCCGTGACACACGGTGGCAGGCTGTGTGGACAGCTCCACCAGGCACTGGCAGAGCCCACTGAGGCTCAACTCCTCTGCAGACCAAGAGAGAAGAGGGAGGCAGTGCTAGGCAGGAAGGCAGCACCGGAAAGGGGGTGTCCATGTCATCACCATGCCCTCCCGAACCCTTACTCCCATCCATACTTGCTCGGGTCCAGTCCCACCATCCCCCCGCCCCCCAGTAACCATACCAATATCCAGGTAGCTGACATGGAAGGCCTGCTCCTCAGAGAGCTCGCTGAGGACACTGCAGCAAGCAGAGCCCAGAGCGCCCAGGGAGCCCGCGGAGCAGCTGCGCAGAGACAGGATCTTCTCTCCCACCGAATTCCGCAGAGAATCCCAGGTGCAGCCTGGGCCCCGGTTCCGAAGTCCATCTAGACGGGAGCCCACACCCTGACAAGATGGGGACAGGAAGGAGGATGCAGCCAGGGACTCTGAGACCCAAGCGTTTAACAGACATCCTATGTCCAAGGAGAGAAAAGCCCAAAGGACGCTTCCTCCCATTGCCTCCCCCAGTCAACCCCTGTGTGGCCACCTCTAGCTATTAGACCGTGGACCGGATGGCCAGGCAGCCTTCCTCATTCCAGTAACAGAAGCCTACAGGGCCCCTGCCCTGGGCCAGCTCCCTCCCCCAGCGCACTCACCATGCAGGCCTATAGCTGAGGCTGAGAGGGGGCCCAAGAAACCCTGGGTCTGGTAGGAGAAAGGGCGGAAGCAGCCCTGGGACCCCGAGAGGCTCACTTGCAGGTCACAGACCCGAGCCCCCAGTGCCCAGCCCCCGCGTGGGGGACGGAGCCCGGGGCCCGGCCCACAAGGCACTCACGAGGGAAAAGTGATCGTCCTCAGGCTCCGCCTCACTCCCCTCCCGCGCATCCAGAGGCACCGTGTGCACGCGAAGCAGCATTTTGGCCGCTGCATTGCGCTTTGCCAGCTTTTTGGAAGTGCCACTGCCTGCAAGGGGGAGAGGGTTGCTGAATCATGGTTCCCAACAGACGCAGTGCTTCCACCCGCTCAGGGGATGTCAACTGAAAAGAGGAGCTCAGGACCTGCTCCGCGTCCGAGAACCTAGCCGGCCAAAAGAGGAGGGCAGGACAGGGTGCAAGGAGAAAGCTAGGAGGAAGGAGCCAAGCTGGGGGTCTCCGCCAGGAAAGCAGAGAGAGGCTGGGAGCTGCCTGTGGCTGTGGCTGGGGTGCTGCGGGATGGACAGTAGCTACAGGAACTCCCCTCTGCCCAGTTACCAATCTCAATGAAACGCTCCACCCGGCAGGTCATGGTAAACTCTTTGCGGTGGGCTGGTCCAGACTCCTGGGTCACTGTGTACTCAGGCAACCGCCAGCCTTTCTGCACCACCAGTTCCTTGGAAGGGAGAAACAAGGGTGCACAAGACAGTGAGAAAGAGTCCTCACATCCTCTCCCCCTCCCACCCTGGAAGCCTCAGACTCGGAGTTAAAGAAGGAATAAAGGAGGGGTGGGAGAAGCCCTCAGAACAAGGTAACAGCCCCACATCAGCTACCCCCATGGCCCCTGGTACAAGGGAAGACAGGCATGCATGGGAAATGAGGATGGGGACACACCTGCAAAGCACCAACGGGGTTGCACTCAGACTGCTGAGGGGAGACAGGGGGCTGCACCTCCATGGGGGGGCTCCTGAAGGAAAATGGGCCCAGGGCCAAAGCTGAGGGGGCTGGCTCCTTCGGCGGCTGCCCATGAGTCCTAAGCCCTGCTCTGGTTTCCCCCACTGCCATCTCCCTACTCCCCACCAGGCAGGCAGCTGTCTCTCCAAACGTCAAGCCGGCTCTCTTGCCCCTCCCACCCCAGCAAGGTCTCCTCCAGCTCCCAGGCCCATTTCGATTTTCCGGAACACTTGACTGTCGCCTCGCCAGGACAGTGGAGAGGGGTGTATGTCCAGTCCCCAGAAGCACCTGATGGGACTCAAACACAGGGCCATCATGTGGCCAACTCAGAAGAAAATGGGGCCTGCAAGACCTTTAACATCAACCATGTGGCTACTGAAAAATTATAAATTACCTCCCATCTCAAGAGCTTACCAGCTGGTGCAAATTCTTCAAACTCTGGTCCCCAACTATTCCATCCTCTGTTTACACTCAGACTTCCTCATGCCTGACCAGCCTGGGTGCAAGGGCTAGGGGCCAGGAGCCAGGACCCCTTCCCGCCCCCCCAGGGCAGGCAGGAAACACAAGATACCTGGTTGGGACAGCAGATGAAACAGGAATAGCAGCCGCTGCAGCTGTAAACACCGGCACGTCCTCAGGCAGTGAAGAGTCTAGGGGAGAAAAAGAACTTCCCGAGGGGAAGGGGGCCTTTGATTCACACCCACGTGGGGTGGGGGTGGGGAATAAAGGGTGTGGGACCCAGGTCCTCCTGACCTGCCCATCCCCTAAGAAAATCTCTTCCCACTAGAGACAAAAACTCAGGGAAGCTCAACCACCAGTTCCTCCTGAGATCTTTTGCTGCCAAACACTTGATCAAAAAGACTAAGAAAAGCGGGAGGAGGGTCTCTTCCTACCCAAGAACCACGGGAGCAACAAACACCAACCTGAGTATGGAAGACGGAATATGCCATCTTGCTGGAGAGGGGAAGTATGTTGGCGAGCAGCTCCCTCCAGCCTCAGCCTCCACCCCTCCCCCTCCCCAGGCCCCAACCTGGGCCCCAAACCACAGCCATAACCCCTCACTGGGGCTGGCCATTGCCCCCCAGAATCCTTCACAGCAGCAGGAGCCCTGGAAGCATCCTGCTCGGGTTCCAGAGGAAGCTCTCAGGAAGAGGTCAAGTCAGCGTGGTTCAGTGTCACGAGGCCAAGCCTACGGGGCAGAGGGGCTGGTGCAGGGGCCTGGGTTCCTGACAGAGCCTCTAGGATGCCTTGGCTGTACCTCCCTCACCTGCTGTCCTCCAGGGCCGGCTCCAGCATGCTCCCCCCTTTGAGGTGTTTGAGGGCCACCTCGGCTGCCTTGTGCTTGGCTGCCTTCTTGCTGGGGCCCTGACCTGAGAGAGGGGGTGTGGGCAATACTGGAGGTCACTGGAAGGACAGAAGAGAAACCAGCATCCCACAGCCTCTCTCCTCACAGCCAGAAGGAGTCAACCAAGCCCCCTCTCATCAACCTCCCCCTGCCCAAGACTGGAAGTGTTAATGCTAACTGCTGTCATGAAGGGCCCTTATCTTTCCATGAGTTCCCCAAATCAAGCCATGCCGGGCAGAACTCCTCCTGAGGTCAGACACTTTGTCTGGAGGTTCTTTCTCTGCCTCACTTTCCTCTGGGAAGCACTTCCTTTCCTCTCAATAGAGCTGGCTGGAAAAATAGAAAGAGTGCAGGCTCTAGAGGCAAAACCTGGCTCTGCCACCTACTAGGCATGTGACCTTGCCCCAGTCATTGAATCTCTCTGAGCCTCGGTTTCCTCAGATTCAAAATGAGGATACTACCACCTACATCAGCTGGATCCGACCACGGTTTAAGGTAAGTGTGAACTTGATTAAGCACCTGGAGCAGAGTCCAGCACAGCGGGCACTCACTCCCCCAAATGCTGCACTGAGATTTCGATTTATCTCCTCTTACTTCTTTCTCCAGGATAACAACGATCTGCCGGGTCACTGTGGCAGCGCGGCTTTGCTCCTCTAACTCTCCCGAGTCCTACCCACCTCCTCACAGACCTGTGCTCCTAACCCAGTCAGGGATTTTCCCCCTGAAATCTCTCCTGCCCTCACTGGTCTTGGAGAAAAGGACTGTGAATAGATTCCAAGCAATAAAGCCAATGGGGCCCTGTGAATGCACACCCCAGCCAGGCTGCCCAAGCCTTCCTCACCAGTGCAGCTGGTGTCGCCAACGGTGACCCGGAAGGTGAAATTAGGCTGGTGGGCTTGGCCCTCGGCTTTGAGAAGGTCGTACACGGGCGTCTTCCCTATTCTGGTCCCATACTCCTGCAGAAGGCTGATCGGGGTCTTGCCCGGGTTGGCTGCCAGCATTTGCTCTATACTGGGGGGAAGGGCACAAACCCTCATCACACCTCCCCTTTCTGCACCCACCTGGCCAAGCACTGCCATATCAGATCCAGGCACACTACGGGGGACATAGGATCCAGGGGACCTTAGGCAGCCACCGGCTGGGTTCAGTGTGGAGTAGAGGTGCAGGCTGGGAAAGCAGGGTCCAGTGCCCCAGGGCAAGCGGGGAAAGCACTGTTCCTTGTCTTAGTTAAGGCGAGGGATCCTGTACCCCAGTGCAGTTTGGAAGTGCATGTCCCCTGACACAGTGCAGGCCAGGTCCCCAGTACCCACCAAATGCACTGAATGTCGGGGGCATAAAGCCCAACGCCCCAGTGCAGTCTGGGAACCGGGCCAACCCCGAACTAGCTAATGCTGGAGGCTGTGGCCACTGCCGGGGTGCATGCCGGGAACCACGGCCCACTACCCCAGTGCTTGCCGGGAACAACCCTCAGGCCAGGTGCATGCTGGGGCCGCGACGCTACTCCCTCCGCACCGTGCCAAGTTATGCGCCCTGCAGGGATCGGTACTAGGCGGCTCACCTGGGCAGCCCGCAGCCCGTGGTAATGCCGGAGCCCTGCTCCTCTTCACTCATTCCCTCCTCCGTCTCCGCGGGCGCCACCGTGACTGCAGCCTCCACGCGCCCCAATACACCGCCGACGAGCTAGGGCCGGGGCCAAGCCCCGAGTCGCGGCCGGTCGGGCCTGCCGCGGAGCATGCTGGGATATGGAGTCCCCCGCCCACCCGACTCTAAGAGTCTCCATCAGGAGGGGAGCTATCCGCCCCACAACCCTCCGCGTGGTTTGCCCGGGCAGGCAGCACCGCCTTCTGGGAGGAGCGGACTCATCCACTGTCGCTTCCCGAGCTGAGGGTGGTTTTTTGTTTTTTGTTTTTTGTTTTTAATATCGCCCCGCCTCCTTCCTTCCGCGTCTCCTAGCCTCAGGGCTGGGGCTCTGGGCGTGCGTACTAGCAGAGTGGAAGCGTCTAGGGGCGGGGCGGTAAGGGCGAACTCGAGACTGGGGGCCTTCGGGTCCCTTGAAAACTACAGAACCCAGGAGCTTGCGCGCCATCTTTGTCGCAGCTGGAGGGGCAGGGTCAAACGTGCACGAAAAGTTTCGCGGCGTAATTGGTTATTCCCGACTGCGCTCGCTTGCTCTAGGAGGATTGCGACTGGTTACTTCACCTAGAGGGGCGGGGACAAGGGAAGAGTCAACCCCCCCCTTGATCCCACCTCTTTCTGAGAAAAGGTTGTGATTGGCCCAGGTGCAAGGCGGCTGTCGGTTCCTGACTCTGCACTCTGGGAGGGTGGGCCCTGCCTGGACGCGGGAGGGCACTATCCTCTGCCCCTCAGGGCAGCGGGGCAGTTGTAAATCCTAGCCCATCTCAGTCTCAGTTCCCGCTCAGCCTTTGGCCTAAGCCCCTAGCTCTCGGGCCTTCGTCTCACAGAACCTGCTTCTTTTTCCTAGGTTGTCCTTCACCTCCCTTCCCCTTAATTCTGCCCTGCAGCCTGTCGGTTTCCGCTTTTCCAAAGCCTTTTTAGAATGGCCCTACACCTTTCTGTAGCTGGTTCCCCTACGCCAGGAGACCCCCCTCTGGTGCCTGAGAATCAGGCTATAGTGGGACAACAGGATTAGTAGGACTAAGGCACATAGTGGTCTCATTCCCTCTGCCGTGGGTCTTGGGTCTCTCAGCTAAAGAGAGGATTCTGGCCTCTTAAGACTAATCAACTAATCTGTGTGCGGAGCAGAACGCGTAGTTTTGGGTCCCAGAGCTCCATTCCCTCTTCGCCAAGGTCTCACAGCCACTGGCCTGAAAGATGTAGGGAAAATCTTGTGACCTTGGAGAGAAAGAGATCACGAAAAATGTCTGACTCTAATGAGTGTTCTGGGAATGGATCAGGGAAGAGATGGGCTTCTCTGTGCGGGGGTGGAGGTCCAGAGGAATCTTGGAATAATAACAAGGGGTCATCCAGGAACACTGGAGGGGGACGGGGCATTGAGCTGAGTGGAATCCAGCTGTGTGGAACTGGAGTTGTGACAATTAGAGGAAAGAAGACAGGCCAAGATCCTCTGACAGGGGGAACGATGCTGGGGGGTGGGGGGGTCCCACCTGAGGGGCTGCTGTCTCAGGGTATAGGAGGGAGCTTATAAGACCAGCATAGTGGGCTCCTACAGAGTCGGCTTAAGGCCGGGGGTGGGGTCGCTCCAGGTCCCCGCCAGCAGGGAGGTGCGGGGCCCGGACGACCAGGGACGAGCCTGGAACGTGCCTGATGGCAGCAGCAGGCTCCTTTAAGAGGCCGCGGCTCCAGCGCAGCATCCCCCGTTCAGGGCGTGTCCGTCCCGGGGGGCCCGGGGCGGGGGCCTTGGAAGGAGCGGGAGTTCAAGCCGAGTGAGGACGGGGCTTGGGGTCGGGGGGTGGGGGGAGAAAGCTGGGGCTGACACCCGTGCACCCGGACACCGTACGAGCATCGCCTGTGACAGCGCCCCTGGTCCGGTCGAGGGCAGCGGGGGGAGGAGGGAAGGAGGAGGAGAAGGAGGAGGAGGCGGGAGCAGCATCCGGAGCCGAGCTGCAGCAGCGCCGCCTTTTGTGCTGCGGCCGCGGAGCCCCCGAGGTGAGAGCCGGGCCGAGTTGTGGAGGGTCGGGGGCAGGGGTGGGTCTGGGTCCTGGGGTCCGGGTGCCGAGGGAGGGTCGGGAGTAGATGTGGCGGGGTGCGGCGAGGGTGGCGCGGGGATGCTGAGACCGTGGGGATGGAGGAACTGGGGACCTGGACCCGACGCCTGTGGGGATGGGAAGGAGGGGAACCGAGCGGAGGGACGCCGCGGCCAGCTTGGAGGCGAAGGGCCTCCAGAGCTGGAAAGGAGTGTGTGGGGTGGGGGTGGGGGCACGATTGGGGGACGGACGTAAAGGACAGGGGGCAAGGGAACATCCTCCTCTCCTCCCACTCACCCTCAGGAGGGGGGAGAGGGAAGGAGGAGGAAGAGTTTGGGCCCCCTCAGGGCAGGAAAGGAAGGACAAGGCCTCATGTGCCCCTCACCCCCCTCCCCCTACACACACACACTTAGCAGGCTGCACCTGAGGATTATAGGCAAGAGCACCTGTTCCTGGATGCCCAGGTGATGGTCATTCTCCCCTGCCCCGTTCTTACGTGGCTTTCTCCCTCCTCAGTCTCTCCATCGCCTCTGGCTCCCCTAACCCACTTCCCCAGCCCAGGCCTTTCATGAACCTCCTCCCTTTTCCCTACACACTCCTCAAACTCCCTGGCTTAGAAATAAGCAGGAATCCTTTCCACAGAGTTAAAACTCCTATAACCATGGCCGTGGCTAAGGGGAGGGAAGAGAAAGGGTCAGAGGCTCTATAGACAGTGGAAGGAAATAGTGGGGTATCCCTTAGAATTGAGGGAAGAGTCCCACCTTTTAGCTCCTTCACCTGCTCCCTCTTGGAGGAGAGTGGGTCAGCAGCCCTCAACCAGGAAGGGGTGCACACGAGGTCCAACAGAGAATCATCTCAAGCCACAGTCAGTGCCTCCCTCAACACAATTTCCCTTCCAACTCACAGAATGGACTCCATGGCTCTGGGAGCTCTGATCTTTCAGCCAGAGGGTCATGTCTAGGGAAGACAAGTAGGAGGGATTCAGGAAGGAAAGGGCCTGCGTACGCCCTGCGTCTTCCCGTCCAGGCACTGAAGTTCCTCTGAGCTTTAGGGCCTCTGCTCCCTCCTATCTCACACTTAAGGGTGGAAAAAACTTTTGCCCTCTCCAGCCAGCCACCCATCTACTCACTCACTGTGGGGACTGAGGCAATGCTTGGAAGACCAATGGTGTGATACACTAACCCCAGCACATGTGAAAACGAACCACTAAATATCCTTCCCCTAATTCACCCCAAGTATGGGCAGGGGAGGCAAGAAGTTTACCTAAGGAAGTGGCTCAGGACTTTCTGGTTGTCCTTATGGCTAAGGATGGCAAAACCCCTCTAAAAACTGACTGCTGTTTGTGGGTCCTTCCCCCTGAGGTGATGTGCTGCTCTGGCTCTGCCAGGAAGAGGACCCTAAATTCTTCCACCCACCAGCCTGGACTCGCCCAATGGCTCATCACGTGCAGTCCCACCCAGCCCTGCTGGTCTGGGAGAAAGAAGGGATTAGGGAATCAACCCCTTCAGGAGTCCCCGTCGAGGCAGAACAAGGAGAATGTGGAGATGACGCCAGCAGGGGACACGGGGGCTTCACTGATGGGCTGGCTACAGACACTAGTCTGTCTGCTTCCCTTGCTCCCGGGAGAACTAGGGGCAGCTGTGTTGGGGAAGGGTGACGAGGCGGCAGGGGCGCGCTATTCCACAGGAGAAGAAGGATCCTCCAGGATAGAGCCCTTTTCCTTTGGTTCCTTCTTTCTTCACTCTCCTTTTTATCCCTTGTGTTTATCCAGCTCCCTTTCCACCTATACCATCTCTGCTGCCTCTTGCTTTGCGGAGACAACGGAAAGAAGGGGAGGGACACACGTTTATAAAAATCTACTACTGCTTGTTAGGCGCTTTCCATGTGCTAATGTTTATAGGGAGCTTCCTGTGTGCCAGGTACCAGGCCAGGAACTTTATGTGGAGTATCTCAATACTGCTTATAACAATACTGAGAGGTAGAATAATCATCATTTCTATTTTAGGGATGAGGAAACTGAAACGTAAAGAAGTTAAGGAATCTGTTCAAAATCAAAAAATCAGTATGTGGCAAAAGAGTTTAGGATTTGAACCCAGGTGTATCTGACCCAGAGCCTATGTTATTACCCACATAATATCCTGCATTGCCACTGTGTGAACTAGTGACCACTGTCCCCATTTAGAGATGAAGAAACTGAGGTTTGTTAAGAAGTCTCATACTCCAGGTCGCCCAGCTGCTCAGGAGCAGAGACAGGACCTCAAGCAAAGCCTCTCTGCTTCTCAGGCCATCCACCCTCCCTCCCTAGCTCACTGTCCAAGGCTAGGTGACAGGAATGGATATAGGCACTCTGTAATTTTCATTTCTTCTTTTTCAGTTTAAAATAGATTTTTTAATTTCTTAATAAAAATACCCACAATTCCACCTACTTAGAAATGGTTACACATTGGTTTCTATCCTTCCAGATCTTTTTTTTTTTTTTTTTTTTTTTGGCGTTACACGGGGCTCTCACCCTTGTGGCCTCTCCCGTTGCGGAGCACAGGCTCCGGACGCGCAGGCTTAGCGGCCATGGCTCACGGGCCTAGCCGCTCCGCGGCATGTGGGATCCTCCCGGACCGGGGCACGAACCTGTGTCCCCTGCATCGGCAGGCGGACTCTCAACCACTGCGCCACCAGGGAAGCCCCTTCCAGATCTTTTTAAATGCACATACGGCTCAGGAACAATTTGTTAAAATACGCTGAACTTCTTCCAGGTGCACCTGAGGTCCTAAGTATCAGGGACCCCTGTGACCCATCATACCTTGCTCCTACCCTCGCCTTCCCCTCAAACCTTAACGGGTAGGGCTGCGGGGTGATCCTGGGCCACGATGGCCAGGGGGTGAGGACGGGGTACAGGGAATTAGGCCTTCCCCCTCAGTCCAGAGGAGGATGGGATACAAGGATTTGCGAAGGAAGGACGGGGGCCTCTAGCACACCGCTGCCATTGTGACCTGGTTCACAATGAAATCAAGATTTGTCCTGGGGAAGTAGAAGGTTCTGGTCTCCCTTCTGGTCAGACAGAAGAGATGGCCTCCAGAATCCACAGAGAAAGACCTGGTGTCCAGCCAACCAGAAAGACAAAGCCGGAGCCCCGGCACTGTGCTCGTGGCATTCCCCACATCATCTTACTTAACCCTCACCATCCCATAAGGTAGGGTTGGGAGTCTCGGAGGGATTACGTTCCTTGAACTAATTCACGGCAATATGAGGTTTTAGTTCTGATCTCTCCAAATCCAAAGCTGGTTCTTTTTTCCTAAACAGTACTGCGCCCCTCTCTCCCAGCCCCTTCACTGCCCACACTACTGGAGGAAGAGGCGGTGGCGGCTAGGGTTCTCAGGGCTGGACCTGTGTGAGGCTGGGGGCCTGGAGTTAGGGGTGATCTCCAGTTTT
Source organism: Delphinus delphis (assembly GCF_949987515.2). NCBI lineage: Eukaryota > Metazoa > Chordata > Mammalia > Artiodactyla > Delphinidae > Delphinus > Delphinus delphis. Next base: position 42,419,023 of record NC_082693.1, on the reverse strand, counting down.
GCCCAGGCTCTCAGGGGAAGGCATTCCCCCCTTATGAGGGCGTAACAGAAAAGCTGTAGTTCTTTCCATCTGAGAACAACCCTGGGGCCAGGACCATGGATCTTGTAAAAAGCAAAACAAAAACAAGCTGCAGCCATTGGCCGGGAGCCTTGGCCAGGAGGGGTTAGAGTCCTTTACTCTCTCAGGATCTCAAAGCCTGGATTGGTGGAACTACCATTCCCAAGTCTTGGGTCTCCTTTCTGTGTGAAGACATCCCCTCCACCCCCAGTCAGGAGAGAAGGGGAATCTTCCTTTCCTGAGTGCAAAATAGGGTCCAAGACAGTGGCGAGTGCTCAGTGTGAGAGCCCAAGACTTAGACAGATGGCCTGGCCTCTCAACTGAGCCCCCAAGACAGCCAGACAAGCAGCTTGGCATTGAGATTCTGCTGTTAGAACAGGAGTGAGAAACGATGTAATGGGTTGCTTTGCCACAGGCCTCCAGCATCTCAGGCAGGAGAACCTGGGAGGAGGAATGAAAGGGGTGTGGGGTACTCCCTGCCCACACTCCACCCCTACAGCCACCTGGAGGGAACCACCAGCAAACAGAGAACCTGGTAGCTGAAACTGAATTGGGGCTTCCTGGGGTGTCCAAAGAGCGGCTTCCCCTGGAAGATGCATAGTTTAGGGACCACTCTCTCCCCTCACCCAATCTGGAGCCGAGTTCTGCACAGTGACCTTTCGGTAAATATGGTTGACAGAATGACTGACAGAGATATCCAGCCCCTCCTGTCACATCCCTGCCCTTCCCCCATGCTCTGCATAATTGATGGCCAGGGAGACATCCCTCCCCCAGGGTGACCAAATGTCTGGGGCAGGGGTTCCTAGCCATGATATCCCCTCCCCCCCGCCGCAAAGCCCTGGCGCCAAGGCCCAGGTGGGGGGCAGTGGGACACAGCTGGCAGGTCAGAGATAAAGGACACAGAGAGAGAGTGTGTGTTGGGAGAGAGGAATCTCCAGTTTACTATAATCTCCTGGGGCCTCAGCTCCACCCCCACCCCCAATACACACACACACTCCTTCAGGTCAATCTGGAAGAGCTGTCATTAGCCTGAGAACAGGGAGGGGTGGACTGAGCGTGGCTGGGTTCCCTCCCTTTCCTTAGGTCCCATCTCCTATTTCTTCAGCTACTTCCACTGCCCGAAATGACAAACAGGTGAAATGGCTTCTCTCCCTCTCCCCAGCTGCTGGCCCTGGATACTGGAGGGGCCCCTGGGGAGGCCAGGGGAACTGGAGGGAGGCTTGGCTGCAAGTGTCTCAGAGCGTGTCACCCTCTCTATGCCTAAGGCTCCAGGTTGCCAAACACCAGGTGAAGGCTGAAAAATTCCTTTAAAAAGCCAGGTGTTGTGCCTACTCAGAGCTCAGCTGCTAAATAGGAAATGAATCGGGGAGGGCACAGATGATCTGTTTTTCAATCCCCTTTCAGCTCCTTTTACTCAGTGTCCTCTGCTTTTCAAAATCAGTTTTTCGGTCCATCCTTCTTAGGAGTGTCTCTCCCTGTGCTTTACGCTGTTCGGTCTTTCTCTCAACTAGGTAGGCCCTCCTTCTCTGGCCGTGCCTGTCGCCCTTTCGCGTGTCCAGTCTCCCTGTCTCACCATTTCCTGCTTTCTCTGTGGCACCGCACCCCCAAAGTCAACCCAAGTCCCCTCTCTTCACCACCACCGGCTCTCCCTCCAATGCACGCGGGGACGGGGGTCGGCATGGGGAGGAGGGGACGCAGAGGCGGTCAGCCGGTGGGGTCCGAGGTCCCCGCCTGACAGCCCGCAACCAGCACGTGGGCCAGCCCGGGTCAGGGGCGGGGCCCCACCCCCGCGATCGCCGCTCACGTGACTCCGGGCTAATCTTGTCCCGGTGACTTCACGCGCCGCCTCGGGCCCAGTCGTCATGGTTACGCCGCAGCGCCCAGCGCTTCCCCCAACCCGCTGCGTCCCCTCCCCTTCCCCGCCCGGACCCCCTCCTCCTGCCGCCGGGCCCCCGCCCCCAGCCCCAAGCCACGTGACGGCCGGGAAGGAGGTCGGGAAGCGGGAGGGGGCGCTGGGGCCGTAACCCCTTCCTCTCCGCTTCGAACGGCCCTCACTCTGGCTTCTAGCAGCCGGAGCGCCCCAGTCCCGCTAGCCCTCCCTGCAGGCCCACCCGGGCGGAGCGCCGGGAGCCCCGGCCTTCGTTCTCAGTGGTCCGGAAGGGACGCCCAGCGTGAGGGGCGCAGGCGAAAGCCCTCGGGTCCTCCCGCGGACGTTCTCCGGCGAATTGGCACGTTGCTTGGCCTGTCATTTGCCTTACTACGTGCATCTCACCTCTTGAAGCCGCCGTTATCTCGCGGGATATGTTGGGGATTCGGAGGCTGGGATTTCAGCTTTCTGAGCCTCAGTTTTCTGAAGAATATAAAGGGACCAATGATAATACCTCCTTCCCTGGGTGGTTCTGAGGAGTGAGGGAGCTAATGCACGCGTAGTGTACGTCTGGCCCATAGGACGATCCTCTGGGGTGTGTAGGGCAGTGGACTTACTGGACACCTTCCTGCTCGCCGGGTGCTGTTCGAAGCCTTGGGATCCCGTGCGACATCGTCACTCTCAGGAGTACAGGCTCTCGGAGGAGCCGGACGCCCCCTCGACCGCACTTTGTCTCCAGGATAATGGGAGCCATGATGGAGGAAGCACAGGGGGCTGTGCCAGCCCAGAAGGGACAGTAACTCAGAGCAGCGGGGACAGGGAAGAAGACTTCCAGGATGAAGTGAGACTTGGAAAACAACAGATGGGGCTTGAGAAGCGCCTTCCAGGCTGAGCACAGAGCTTGAACCTCTTCCTAGCTAACAGCACCCTGGGCAGGTTATTTAAGACCTCTGCTACCTCTGTCAAATGGGTGTAAGGATGCCTAACTTAGAGTTTTTAGGATTTAATAAGCTAATGCACCTATAACAGAGGCTAACATACATGGTAAGCTTTCCATAAGTGTTAGCATTCTCATTAGGTGCCCTGGCCCAAACGCCTGATGTAGCTTGGTAACAGGCTCTGTCCATTATGGCCTGGGTACCAACAGCAGTGGGAGACGAGGCTGGGGAGGGGCCAAGAGCATGGAGGTGAGGCTGCAGGACCAAGTGGGGGCTACTAGAGGGGTTGAAGAAGAGGGGTGCTGGCCCATTTGTGCTTTAGAAAGATCCTTCTAAAGGCTAGGTGGAGAATGGGGTGGGGGGAGCCTTAGAAGAACTTGGAGACCATTTAAGGGGCAGTTTTCCTGGGCCAGGTGACACAGCTAATGAGGCCTGAATTAAGGCAGTAACATGGAACTAGAGAAGAGAGACTAGAAAGGCACTGGGTCAGGACTTTTCGAATGTGCCAGGCATAATAAGAATCAACTGGGGTGCTTGTTAAACACTCACCCAGGCAAAGCCCACACCTGCCCACTGAAAAGGTCTTTGAGAGGCCTGGAAATCAAGAGTTACAAGAGCTGAGACCATCAGAGGTGCCTCCCCACCCAGTGAGCCCTTTTTATTGTAGATTCCTGCCACCCCTCTCCAGTCGTGATTCAGAGGCTCCGATGCAGGTGGTTAAGGAGGGACCCTACTATGCTGAATAGTTAGAGAGGACTGCTGGCCTCAAGAATCCCTACACCTCAGGATGATCTGGTAACTGACTAGATGTGGAGGGAAATGGGAGACCAGATGACTTCTGGTGTCAGGCTTGGGACAAGATTGGTATAGGTTGAAGAATTCGCTGTGCCTGAGTGATAGCTAGTTCATCCCTTTGTACAGTTGGAGAAATGGAGGCTCAACTACAGCTTGCCTGAGGTCACGCAGACAGTAAGCGACAGAGGCAAAGCTAGGATTCAGAGTTTGTAATAGCTGCTTTATAGATAGCACCCAGCTATGAACTGGGACAAATCTCTATTGTTTGGAAAGCTGGATCTTGGTTTGGGGAGTGCGGGAGAGGGCGATGGAGAAAGAGGAAAGGAGACAGGGCCTTCTCTAACTGAACCCTGGGGGAGCAGTGGGACTGATGGGAGGGCTAAGGGGGGTGAAGCACTAGGCTACAGCTTGTCCTGACAGTTTCTGCATCCTCCTTGGACGGTTCTGCCTTTTTCCCTCGTCTGTGCTGGGCAGATAATGGAGCTCATTGGTTACAGCCGTCACTTACCTCGGAGAGGCCCAGGTGTGTACGTGTGCGCACCCGAGAGGGAGACTCAGATGTGAGCCCTGAATATGCCTTAGGATAAGACTCTCAGCAGAGTCATGTCTCAAGTACATGAGTGTGAGGCCCCGGAATGTCATGTGAGAGTGCCTGAGCGGCGCCGAGTCCTAGCAGTGTCACCTGTGTGTGCTTCAATGTGAGGGAGGCGTGAGAGTGTTACTGTTGTGTGCCTAAGGTTGAGACTCAAAATGTGTATATCCGAAGGACCCTTATGTGACACGTGTGTGCATGTGAGCCTCAAGTGAAAGAAATATGTGCTCCAGAGGTAAATTACAGTAATCTTTCAGGGAGAAGGGAACTAGTCTATTACCTTACTTGGGTTTGGGACGTACCTTACCAGTATGTACCTGAGCAGGGCTGTTACCTGTATTTACCTGAGAATGGTACTTAGGTATGTTGCCTGTATACCTAAGGAAGACTTGTGTCACTAATAGATGCTTGAGAGGAAGCTTATGTTTCCCAAGATGGATCCCAGGGGAAGCTTGGAGGGGGATAGGTACCTGAGGGTGAGGTTCAAGTGTTACTTCCAGGAGGCTCTTGTGAGCCCAGCTCCCCACCCCACACCTCTGCCTCTAGGGCGAGCCTCCTGAGCTGGGGCACCTGCGGCTTTGACGGCCCGTCCTCCTTTTTCCCACAGGGCCCACCGCTCACCACTACACCGGGGCCCAGAGGCCATGGCCTGCCTCCATGAGACCCGCACACCCTCCCCTTCCTTTGGGGGTTTCGTGTCCACCCTAAGCGAGGCGTCCATGCGCAAGCTGGACCCAGACACTTCCGACTGCACCCCCGAGAAGGACCTGACGCCTACCCAGTGTGTACTCCGAGATGTAGTGCCGCTCGGGGGGCAGGGCGGGGGCGGGCCCAGCCCCTCCCCAGGTGGAGAGCCGCCCCCTGAGCCTTTTGCCAACAGTGTCCTGCAGCTGCACGAGCAGGATGCTGGGGGCCCAGGGGGAGCCACTGGGTCCCCTGAGAGTCGGGCGTCCAGAGTTCGAGCAGATGAGGTGCGACTACAGTGCCAGAGCGGCAGCGGCTTCCTGGAAGGCCTCTTCGGCTGCCTGCGCCCTGTTTGGACCATGATTGGGAAGGCCTATTCCACGGAGCACAAGCAGCAGCAGGAAGGTAGGCCGTGTCCTCGAGGAGACCCTCTCCCCATCTCCCTGAGCCTGACATCCATTTGGACAGCCCCACCTAAGTTGCCTGATGATCCTTTTCTCTTCCCAGAGCCCAGCCCCTTATTTGTCCATCAGCCACTGACTCCCCAGTTTTTTTTTTTTTAATTTATTAATTTATTTTGGGCTGCGTTGGGTCTTCGTTGCTGTGCGCGGGCTTTCTCTAGTTGCGGCGAGCGGGCTTCTCGTTGCGGTGGCTTCTCGTTGCGGAGCACGGGCTCTAGGCACGTGGGCTTCAGTAGTTGTGGTGCACGGGCTTAGTTGCTCCGCAGCATGTAGGATCTTCCCGAACCGGGGCTCGAACTGTGTCCCCTGCATTGGCAGGCAGATTCTTAACCACCATGACACCAGGGAAGTCCCCCCAGTTTCTTTTTAGACCACCCCTTCATTTCCTTCCTGTCCCCCCATCTTCTCAGCCCATTTTAGCTACTTTTCTGCCTCACCCTCCTTGAGTCATCTCAGCCAACCCAATGCTTTTCCCTGAGCCTGACCACCCCAAGGCCCCAGGTGTGGCTCTCTGAGCCTGTGGCACTGTGCCTCCTGTCCACAGACCTTTGGGAGGTCCCCTTTGAGGAAATCCTGGACCTGCAGTGGGTGGGCTCAGGGGCCCAGGGCGCCGTCTTCCTGGGGCGCTTCCATGGGGAGGAGGTGGCTGTGAAGAAGGTACGGGACCTGAAGGAGACTGACATCAAGCACCTGCGAAAGCTGAAGCACCCTAACATCATCACCTTCAAGTAAGGTCTGGGGCGGGGCCGGGGTTCTCTTTTGAGGGCAGGGATCTACCGCACCCTTCCTACAGCGGGTGCCAGAATGGCGTGGGTGGGAATGGGGGTGCCAGGTGTGAACCAAGTGGATGCTGGGCTGGCTGAGCCCTTCATGCCACTGTTTGGCTCCCAGGGGCGTGTGCACCCAGGCTCCCTGCTACTGCATCCTTATGGAGTTCTGCGCTCAGGGCCAGCTGTACGAGGTGCTGCGGGCTGGCCGCCCTGTCACCCCCTCCTTGCTGGTTGACTGGTCCATGGGCATTGCCGGCGGCATGAACTACCTGCACCTGCACAAGATTATCCACCGAGACCTCAAGTCCCCCAAGTGAGTAAGCAAGCGAGCAGGGAGAAGCTACTGTGCACGGTCTCCTGTAGGTGTCCCCACCCAGGTCAGTGTGGCCATCTCCCTGCTTTCAGACCCTGTCCTAAAGTCCATGTGGCCATCTCAGAAACCCCTCCCAAGTGATAGCCCTATCTCAAGAGGGCTGTGGTAAGCCCCCCGTTTCTGGGTGTCCCAGATGACTTCAAACAGAAAGGTAGAGTTGCTGCAGCTAGACAAGGTGCGTGGAGGGGCCCGGGCCCCAGCTGACTACACTCTTTACCAGCATGCTCATCACGTACGACGATGTGGTGAAGATCTCCGATTTTGGCACTTCCAAGGAGCTGAGTGACAAGAGCACCAAGATGTCCTTTGCAGGGACAGTAGCCTGGATGGCCCCTGAAGTGATCCGCAACGAGCCCGTGTCTGAGAAGGTCGACATCTGGTGAGGGCCAGGCTGAGGACTGAGAATAGCAGGCGGCCAGCATGAGAGCTGGCAGGGTTGGGGGTTCTTCCAGGGCCTGAGTACAAGTGAGAAGTGAGACAAGCCTGCGGTAACCTGCAGGGCCTCTGGAGGAAGACCCCCCCAAGTGACGTCCCCTCTTATCCCTAGGTCCTTTGGTGTGGTGCTGTGGGAACTGCTGACTGGTGAGATCCCCTACAAAGATGTAGATTCCTCAGCCATCATCTGGGGTGTGGGAAGCAACAGTCTCCATCTGCCTGTGCCCTCCAGCTGCCCAGACGGCTTCAAAATCCTGCTTCGTCAGTGCTGGTAAGGACCACCTGGCCAAGCTGGAAGCAAGGGAGGTGGCTGACGGTTAGCCAGCACCCAGGACCCGGGCATCCAGGCCCAGAATCCTGAACAGGGAAAGGGGGACAGAGCTCCCAAATATGGCTCTCCAAGAAAGACCCCAGGACTCAGAGTGTGTATCAAGGGGACTAGGATAAAGAACGGAGAGAAATTGGGCTGACCAATAGTCTGCAGGGGCGCACAAACTGTGTGTGACCTTGGGCAAGCAGTGTTCCCTCTGAACCTGTTTCCTTATCTGCAAAACGGGGACAACAGTATCTGATATAGAGGGTGTCTATGAAGCGCCTGTGAAGGACCAGCACAGCCGCTGAGCATGGCTGGTTGAGCCTCAAGTATCGACTGTCATAGAACGCGGGAGGCCCTGGACCCTTGTTTGGAACCTAGACCATGGAGGAAGGTGGGAGATTTCTAATCTTTGGCTAAGCATTTCCCCAAATGTGTTTCTTTTAATGGAGTTACTCAAAAAGGTTTGTTTTGGCAAACAAGTTGGAAAATGGGATTAAATAGGTTTCCTTACTGCAGGACTTTGATATGCTAACAGATGGCCTGTAACATTTCCTAGATAGTTGACCAGGGAGTTTTGTCACAGAATCATTGTAGAGTTGGATTCTCCAGGACACCCTTTGGGAAAGGATGCTCTAGTTCCTTTCTGGACCTCCCTGCAATTCCTTTCTCTCCCATGACTCCATTTCCTCCAGGAACAGCAAACCACGAAATCGTCCATCATTCCGACAGATCCTGCTGCATCTGGACATCGCCTCAGCCGATGTACTCTCCACACCCCAGGAGACTTACTTTAAGTCCCAGGTGTGCTGTGGGGAGGAAAACGAATACCTTAGCTCCCTCTCTTTGCAGGGGTAATGGTGTCCTTTGAGGGGAGGCTGGGAAGAAGGGTGGCTGGGGATGGACAGATTAGCTCTTGAAGGACTGAGACCTGGTCTTGGTTGATCCTGTGCCCCACTCCTGTCTGCTCCAACACACACAGTGTGCAGCAGTGCAGGCACCTGCGAAGGCTTTCTACAGGTCTCACCCCTAATTTTCTCTCCACCCCCAGGCAGAGTGGCGTGAAGAGGTAAAGCTGCATTTTGAAAAAATTAAGTCAGAAGGGACCTGTCTGCACCGCCTAGAAGAAGAGCTGGTGATGCGGAGACGGGAGGAGCTCAGGTGTGTGTTTTGGGAAGGTGATTTCACCTTCCCAAAGGTGACTGGGATAAACTATGGCACCAGGTGAAGCCAGCTCACCTCGGGGACCCTTCTGCCCATTTCAGACACGCCTTGGACATCAGGGAACACTATGAGCGGAAGCTGGAGAGAGCCAACAACCTGTACATGGAACTTAATGCCCTCATGTTGCAGCTGGAGCTGAAGGAACGGGAGCTACTCAGGTAATCACACACACCCTCATACACCAAATCCCATCTTCCTGGAGCTGTGCCTGACTTGGAGATCCTACTGAGCCTCGGCCCCCATTCCTGGTCCCACGCCCAGCTAACGTGTTTTGTCTTTAGGAGGGAGCAAGCTTTAGAGCGGAGGTGCCCAGGTCTGCTGAAGTCACACCCTTCCCGAGGCCTCCTGCACGGGAACACAATGGAGAAGCTCATCAAGAAGAGGAATGTCCCACAGAAGCTGTCACCCCACAGCAAAAGGTAGCACCAGAGTTTACAAGTGCCATCGCTTGTGAATGGCAAGGGGGATGCTGGAGAGGCAGGAGTAGGGCTCAAGGATGCCAGGAAGACGGATACTGAGATGGGAGAGAGGTGCCTTGTACTGCCTGAGGTTAGGGAGTGCTTTCATGTGATAAATTTGTTAATCTCCAACTTGCACTTTCTCTCTCCCACCAGGCCAGATATCCTCAAGACTGAGTCTTTGCTACCCAAGCTAGATGCAGCCCTGAGTGGGGTGGGGCTTCCTGGGTGTGCTAAGGGCCCCCCCTCACCAGGACGGAGTCGCCGTGGCAAGACCCGTCACCGCAAGGCCAGCGCCAAGGGCAGCTGCGGGGACCTGCCCGGGCTTCGTGCAGTTGTTCCACCCCATGAACCTGGGGGACCAGGAAGCCCAGTGGGGCTAGGAGGGGGACCCTCAGCCTGGGAAGCCTGCCCTCCAGCCCTCCGTGGGCTCCACCATGACCTCCTGCTCCGAAAGATGTCTTCATCGTCCCCTGACCTGCTGTCAGCGGCATTGGGAGCCCGGGGCCGGGGGGCTACAGGGGGAGCTGGGGACCCTGGCTCACCACCTCCAGCCCGGGGTGACACCCCGCCAAGTGAGGGCTCGGCACCCGGCTCCACCAGCCCGGATTCACCAGGGGGAGCCAAAGGGGAGCCACCTCCACCAGTAGGGCCTGGTGACGGTGTAGGGCTGCTGGGAACTGGAAGGGAAGGGACGGCGGGACGGGGAGGAAGCCGGGCTGGGTCCCAGCACTTGACCCCAGCTGCACTGCTGTACAGGGCCGCTGTCACCCGAAGTCAGGTAAAGTATGGAATGGTTCCTGAGCTCTTCCCCTTTCCTTCTTCTCCATGGGGTGCGGTGCAAGTCCTTAATTTACCTCCCACGTTAGGTTCTTGATCTTAAGCCATTCCCAACTTAACCCTTTAAAACCATGTTTCCTTATCCTGGGTCCTTGATGACCTCTTCCCCCTTTGACCACAGTCTGCTCATCTCTCCTGCAGAAACGTGGAATCTCATCAGAGGAAGAGGAAGGAGAGGTGGACAGTGAAGTAGAGCTGACCTCAAGCCAGAGGTGAGTGATGCAATCAGGAGATCATGGCATTCTTTGCTTTCTGAACTGCAAGGTGTAGTCAAGCTATAATCCTGGTCTCCCCAACATACAGGTGGTCTCAGGGCCTGAACATGCGCCAGTCGCTATCTACCTTCAGCTCAGAGAATCCGTCAGATGGGGAGGAGGGCACAGCTAGTGAGCCTTCCCCCAGTGGCACACCTGAAGTTGGCAGTACGAACACTGATGAGCGGCCAGATGAGCGGTCTGATGACATGTGCTCCCAGGGCTCAGAAATCCCACTGGACCCACCTTCCTCAGAGGTGGTTACTGGCCGGGAACCCAGCTCCTTGCCCATCCCACACCACAACCTACTCAGAGGGGAGCAGGTGAGTCGCAACCAGGTACTGGACAGGGAGCAGATGTCCAGTCATTTGAGAGCTGCTGGGGAGACAGATGCAGAGGCCAGAAAGATAGGTACTTCGCCCCTGTGTCACTCTATCTGAAGCTGTTTCCTCCCATACTAAAGAGCAAATATCCACGTGGTAGAATTTGGGAGATCTAGAGTACCTAGCGAGGTTGCGTGCACAGTACCTATAAATTGCAGCCAGGGAGGAATCCTGAAACTAGAAGTCTGGTGCCTTGGAGAATGGCCTGAGCAACTGAAATCGGGAGACAGTAAAACCTCTAAACCTGCAACTACAAAGACCACAGTGAAGGATCCTGAAGGAATCTATTTGCCAAGAGATGCTGAGCCGCACATCACTGCCTTTCTGCTCTTCTTCACAGGGCCCTCCCAACTCTGAGGACTCAGACTGTGACAGCACTGAACTGGAAAATGCCAACAGTGGTGAAGCCTTGCGGCCCCCAGCCTCCCTCCCTCCATGAAAGCCACTCTTATCCTTGTACATAGAGAAATATTTATATAAGTAATATATATGCGCCACATAATCAACAAAGACAGGGCTATCCCAGCCTAAGTCTGGCTCAAGGGAGACTGACCCCTGACCAAGTCACCTGATAAACTCTAGGGACACTGGCAGCTGTGGAAATGAAAGACAAGTACTGCCCTAGAGATATGGGTAAGGGCAAACTGGCCCCTTCCTGCTTCACTCCAATACGTTCAGCAAGTGGTGAGGCGACAGAAAAGCCAAACTTGCCTAGTTTCCTCTCTATTCTTTCTGCCCAAACTATGAGGAGCAGGAAAGGGAGCCATTTAGACTGCACTTTTTTGTTTTCCGTTTACTCTGTTTACACATTTTGCACTTGGGAGGAGGGAGGCTAAGGCTGGGTCCTCCCCTCTGAGGTTTCTCAGGTGGCAATGTAATTTCTTTGTCCCTCCATCTCTCTGCCCAAGCGCTGGCTTAGGGACTAGGGGGAGGCCAGGAGATTGTGAAAGCATGTGATGGCTCAGGCTGAAGAACTGGGGTGTTGTTTTAAGTCCCTGCTTTTATCTTGGTGCCTGATTGGGGTGGGGACTGTCACATTGTAACCCCTGTGAAAAAACCTTGAAATATAACCACTCCATGCAGGCAAGCTGTTGAGGGTTTTCTTGGTGACTGAATGGGGTAGCCTGCATGGCTAAGTAGGAGCCTTGGGCTCCAGATGTTATCTGAGGACTCTGAGTGACTTCCTCCTTTTTATGCTTTTCTCACTAACAAACTGAACATCACTTACAGCCCCAACCTTGTAAAAATCTACATAAATAGGAACAGGTCTGTCTTTATAAAGGATTCTAGTAGGACCCATAAAACACCCATTCTTTTTAAAAACAGGAGACTACAGTTTTAAGTCTGGACAAGAGTATAGGCATTCCCAGCAACCTGAACCCCAGTGAGACACACATTCAGCTGCTTCCATGTGTATGCATGTGCATCCCTCCCCACCCACCCAGTTGAAGTGCTTGCTTACACTTTGCAGACAAATCTTAGGAAAATATAACCCCCCATCTTTTGGACCAAGGGCACAGCCAGCTTGCTATATCTATCAAGGTCACTCTGCAATGCAGGCTCAAGGGCTACAGAAAAAGATGGGAGTGGTAAAACAGAAGAAAACATCTTCAACGGAATAAAGGCTTACATTCAAAACCCAAGCAGGGTCCGTGTCCTTTGACGGATAAAAGGTGCAAAAATAACAGCAAGACACCAGGAACAAAACCCACATGAAATCACTGTGGCATCCAGTTTCTATTCACAAAGAAAAAGCTCCAGTCCATCTTTTAATTTTTTTGAAAAATTCCTGACATTACAGAACTAAACTGAAATGTATTAATATTCCACTCTTACATTTCCATGACAAACAAAAAAATTTCATGAGCCAAAAAAAACCCAAAAAAAAAACAAAACAAAACAAAAAAAAAACAGGGAGAAGCTTATAAAACTAAATATGGATCTCAGCATTAACAGCTGAACAGAGAAAGGAATTAAAACGCTTTAATTAAAAAATCACGAGTGGATAAAGTGTGTAGAAACTGAAAATTTACAAACTATTTAAAACCTGGAATCGCTGACTGTTCAGAAACTACACAGATGGATCATGGGTGGTGGTGAACAGCAGAAAGGGATTATGGATGAATCTGCATTGTTCTAGCTGCTCCCCATGCCACCCGTCTCCGAGGAAAGCCTGTAACACACACACAAAAAAAAACTCGAAGTTAGTTTTCTGAGTGCCCAGCAGTACCTCACCTCCAAAACTTTTAGCCTGGCTGATGAGATGTGAAGAAGTACATAATCTGCTTCAGTTATCAAGGGAGACATTTTAAAGACTTTTTGGATTAATCAGTACCATGGTCCTATAACCCCTGCAATCCAAGCTTCCTGAGGCAAGTTACCTCACAACCAAGGGAAATTGAGGACCTTGGTTATTAATTGTGGGTATCCCTCAAACTATGCTCTATACAATCTTTGTGGGAGATGTTACGCACTCTCTGAAAATACACCCCCCCACACACACACACACAAAAGCCTTAGAGGGTCGCAATATAGACACTTTCTTTACTGCCCAGCTTATTTTTTAGTTTCTCCCAAGCTACTAATAGAACAGTCCCAGGTCTCTCCATCAATGTGAAGACTATTACTATTAAGAGATGCTTGAGTTTTTAAACACTAAGGCATGTTAAAGAGGGAGCAGCAAGTGTTAAGTATGGGTCAAAAATTATACCCAACCTATAGTTTTTAGGCCTAGTTTTCAAGACTAAGTGGAAGTCAAAACAATGTTTTCAGCAACTCCCTAGCGCACTCTAGAAGCTCCCCAATTTGTGGTCCTGTTAAGCCAAATTCTCCATCCAAATATACCTGGCTACAATGCCTGTTTCAAATAGACTATTTGAGGTCCTGGAATCCAATTTTGGGCTTTGAAGGAAAGGTCTTTAGATGTTCGGCTATCAGCCTGCTTCACTGATATTAGGTAGCCAGCAGGACTTAGCTCCCATTTTGAACGGAACTAAATGTGTAAGACCCAGTCTCAGTTTATAACTTTTTTTTTTTTGGCCGTACCTCGTGGCATGCAGAACTTCCCCAACCGGGGATCGAACCCACACCCCTGCAGTGGAAACGTGGAGTTTTAACCACTGGACCAGCAGGGAAGCCTGAGTTTATAACTTTATTTCATAAAGATTTAAAATTTACTGGCAATCGTGTCAAGACAGCATGTGCATCTCTTCCAGAATAACGCAAATCCAAAAACTGGCCAGGAAGGCAGGGGCAGAGGGGGTGGGAGAAGGGCAGGTAATAGGTCCTTCAACTACAAACTGCATTTAGTTTCAAGTCAGAAATGCTACTGTGACCTCAGCATAAAGGAAAATAGTTCTTAAAGGGGGTAGATTCTTGCCAACCTCAAAATGGGATGATTTAGAGCAACGTGAACAACAGACCCTGAATCAAAGAGTTTAGTGGGAACTGAAGGTTGAGGAAAGGAGCTGCTGCAAACAGTTTAGATCTAGGACCTAAAAAAAACTAAGTTCACATAAGAAGGTGGTGGCACTCTGGCACCAAAAAGAACAGTCCAGAATTTATACACAGCCTGGGCAGGAATTGGGGGTGGCAGGGAGAGGGGGCAAGGAGAAGGGAAAACCCAACCAGAAATACTGTGTTAAGGACTCCAGAATAGACGGACCACATGGGGGAGCTGTAAGCTACTAAGAAATCGAGCACCAAGAAGTACCTTTGGATGTGGTGATTTTGGTCAGCCCTTAAAACATCTGACTTCCTTCCAAGCAATCCTTTAGGGAGTACTCATTAGGTAAAGAGGCCTTCTAAAATCAAGAACTAGATAAAATAAAAACCAGGTTTCTGGGGGAGATGGTATCAGCAAGATATAAAAAGAGCTTACTAAGGAAAGCTGGACCACATGATAAAGGAGCATCTAGCAACCAACAAGAAAAACTCTATCTGGACAATGAAATTTGCCCCCCTAGTCCTTCAGGCAGACTTGGGACGTGTAACACTAATTCACAGCCCCAATATGAGATTGAGGGACCACGAAACCAGAAGTTAATATATTGCAATATAATTAGGTTTTCTGTTGTTGTTTGTTTTTTAAACAATGTAAGCCAAAGGGGATATGGGAAAAGGTCACCAGGAAAGAAATCTCCACACTGGTTTTCTAAGTCCCTGGGAAGAGCATCATACTTTCATTACCCTGGCAATATGCATTCAGGCTGAGTGGAAACTATCAGAGCCCTTCCACCATTTTACCTACGGCATTTCTACTCTTTTATGGAGAAAGATCTTGGGATACACGAAAAAGAATGAGGCTTCAGGGAGATCAAGCACAATCTTAGAAGACTGAGTAAATGTAAAGCACAAATTGCTAGTCCTGACTACTCACTCATGTGATCTGCAAATTTAAAGTCTCCCAGAGCATCTATTTCTTTAATCTGATAAAGTGAATCAATGAGTTACAGTTGATCTTAAAGGTCCCTTCCAAATCTAGGTCTTTAATCCTCTAATTATGATGGGGTTGGTGGGGAGACAAAGGTAGGCGGGGAATAGAAGGGTAAAGGGACCTGGTTGAATAATCAGGGTTGACTTAGGATAACTGGACAGAATCCTGCCAAATCTGAGGCAATGTCACCCACTGGTTGTTCAAGATTTATCCAATGTCACAGGGAGAGGGGTAATACTAGTTCAGAGGAATGCAGACAGAAGCCGGCAAACTTTATTAGACTTTCCCCAACTTGCCTCCCCATTCTGGGTAAAGAAATAACTTCTTTCCTTCACAGCACAGTCAACTAAGGTTCTTACTGTGGCAACTTTATTACAGCTAGAAACACAAATCTGGCCAAGAAGGCTGGCTGATAACCATGAAAAAAAAAAAAAAGGTTAATGGAGAAGCTTTTATTCATTAACACAGAGCCTAAAACATTGTTATATTGCAAGGCAGAATAAAGCTACAAAATGTAACAGAATGAGAAAGAAGAGCAAGAACTGTGGCTCTAGATAAGAATTCAACAAGTCAGACTCTGAAACAGGCACTCAAGCAGAAACGGCCTAAACCTAAACAGTTTACCATTGCCCCTGCCCCCACCCTGTTATCCCCCAAAACAGTAAAAAGGAAACGGTCACAAGCTCACAATAGTTTGGTTCTCACCAATGTTAACAAAGGGAAAACAAAAACAAAACCAAAAAATACTTGAGGGGGTGCCCCAAGATATATGCAATCAGTAGGGAGAGAATCTCTGTTTCTCGCTTTTCAGTTTGTTAGTTACACATGGCACGGCAGAGGTGGTGGTGGTGGTAGCTGAAGCCCCGGCACCCTTAGCAGCAGACACAACATTTAGAGCCAGGAGAGGGATGGGTTTCATGCCAAGCAGACTGGAGACACAAGGGGCGGTCGGAAGAGGGTTGGGGAGGCTGGAGGGTGCGTCGGAGGTCCCCGCTGTGGCGAGCGAGGGGGTGGTGGTGGAGGAGGAAGAAGAAGAAGAAGGGGTGGAGGGTTGAGAGAGGTTGATGCTGAGGTGATCAGGGATCGTGACGGAGGCTGCCTGGGAGGAGGGTTTAGCGTTTTCTAAACTGTAACAGAGGAAAAAAAGGAACAAAAAAAAAAAGGGTGGGTGGAAGGGAAGAGCACAAAAGGGAAAAGTACAGGACAAAATCCGCTTCAGTTATCAGTAAGTGCCTCTGGTTGCCAATTAGGAAGACTTAATATCAACTTATGACAAGCTGTCTTTTATTCTGTGTCCCACCCTCTAAAAATGTATACTTTGCCAAATTCCATTCCACAATGCTATTTAAAACTGCTATGGTGAAGAAAAAGCTGACAGACTGAGAAAAATCACACACTTCCATATTACCTGACACACTGATCCAACCCAGAAGGCAGAAAAGAACGATTTCAAGCAGAAAATGAAAGAGTACCCATCCACCTCCAAACAAGAACAAATGTTTCACCCACCAATCACTTGAGCAGCTTTGGGATACTAATGCACAGAATTTTTAATTGTTTTTTCTGTAACTGATATTAAAATTTGCTTCTACCGCCACAGCAAACTAACCAAATATATCAGGATGGAAAGGGACAAGAGCCTAAAGTAGGTCACTCATTTCAGACTTCAAAGATTGTAGCATTTTCAATGAAAAATGCTGAGAACAGAAGCATAGATAAAGCCTCATTTCTGGTGATGGGGTGGGAGAGAAAAAAAGGCCCTTTGTTTTTAACTGACTGTACTTCTCATATAGACCTTAGAAAACTGGAAGAGAGAAACTTTAAGCACTGCTGAAAAGTTCAGTTTAATAAAGTAAAACTACCACTGCTACTCCTAAAATAAGCTCTAAATCACAGTAATGACCTGTAGCTCCCAAATGCCTGCATGTGTCTATGGCAGAACTGCAGGCATTTGCTGAAGTCTGTTGGACATCCTACGGCTAAAGATGAACTCTTCAAAGGCAGGGAGGCTCCTCTCAAGACTCCATTTTGTTTACCTAAATCCAAGGACAGTTGCAATCCATAAAAAAGGTGCCAAAATCAGTAGAAATGCTCAGGGTCCATTACTGAAAACAGAGAACTCTTTCTTTACCTAGTATTAATAAAACCAGTTTGCTTTCTGCGTTCAAACTGGGCCAATATGAGAAAGTGAAGAGTTAGCTGCGTGCACACATAGTCCTTGCTTGGTGTTAAATGAAGCTTTGAAAAGTTTTGACCCAAATCCATAGCTTGGACAGTTTCATTAAAAAGGATGATCCTGAAAAGAGTGACTAAAATCAGGAAACAAAGGTGGACCACGTTCTGCTTCCTTACAACTTAGCCACTGACCTAGTACAGGGGTCAGGCAAGCAGGTTACGTGGAAGCACTATCTGACAACATTGAGGGCAGGTCTACCCAAGCAGAAGAAAAATCGCTTGGTTTCCAGCTTCCAAGAACACGATTCTTTCCTCTTAACAACCCACCACCCCCATTAGAAACAAGGAAACAAACCTTTGCAAACAGTCTCAGAATTAACTACCATTTCAGTCTGAACAGTAAGAATTTGACATCTTGGTAGCTGAAGAAGAAAGCAGATCTAGACAGAGGAAAGTCTTTTCTACATAAAGACTAGAAAATACCTCAAGGCATCAAAAGACATAGGCAAAAGTCAGAACCACTACTGGGGATCTGATGAATTCTTAACCAGGGGATAAAAGACCATGGAATAAATACATGATCTGCATAAGCATGGCAAAAAATAGATCCCATACTTACGAATTCCTTTCCCTTGCACTAGATTCAGGAACCCATAAAATTTTTATGCACAACAGAGACTGTGACAGAGGTAAATAACAACTAGGTAAAAGTCTACATAAAAGGGATAGCTAAGTCCCTTGGGGAATGAGCTGCTAACACTGGTTTAAGATGTTAGTAAGCAATTAAGAACATGACTTAAGCACATGTGCTGAGAAAGCAAGTAATATAAATGCCTTGTAGGATACCCATTGGACTGTGAATAGTCCTGCTACAACTGTGTGTATTAACATTAGCTACGTTTGGATAAAAAAAGTAAAATCTCAGAAAGTCATTAAGAGATGAGATGAGACTGTGGGGGAAAGGAAAATACTAAGCATTTCTGAAACATCCAATACCTGTACCTCTCCTTTTCCACAAGCTCTGAACAATGGCACACACTGGCAACTTGAGAAAAATGGATGTTTTCAGAATAAACGGTAATGACTGCCTCCAAGAAACTGTCTTGCTGTCACATAACTTCATTATCCTTATTTCAATTAAGGGTGCTTTGGAGCCTAAACCCCATTAGTAAAGTATTAGTCTATATGACATCTACAGCAAGACCCACATTTGGTTTTAAGTCGGTGCTCCACCCAGAGCAGTCCTACTGGTGAAGACATGCTCCATACCTTCCACTCCCAAAACCATCAAAAAGTCAAATGCAAACAATCTATTCCCCGTCCCCCAACCCCATGCAAACTTATTACAAACTGGTTTCTTTTTCTGCTACACTAAGGATGGGTGAAAACTAGAGCTAGACTTTAAACTTTTTCTTTTGCCATCTCTACCCTTCCCATTTCCATCCCTCAAAGAATCCCACACTTTACATTAACAGTGTAACTTCCCCCAACACATACATTACTTATGCTGGCATGAATAACACGAAAGATAGGGAACACTTACCTGACATTGATTAGATATTGAGCCAGGCTAATGCTGGCAGCAGATCCAGTGATGGTAACCTGCCTATCAGTAGATCCTTCCACTGGGTTCGCAATTTTGATCTGCGCCCCAGACATCTGACGGATCTCATTGATTTTGGCGCCTTGACGCCCGATTATGCAGCCAATCAACTTAAGGGAGAAAAACAACAAGGCATACCAAATTAAGAGTTGCATGGTTAGGTCCAAGAATTCCACCCCACTCCTCAGGCTTCTATAGCTTGGGTCCACAAACATGACAATGGAAACTATCTGCATCCTACACATTCTACTCATATACTCCTGATTTTAAAAATTGAGTTATAGATTATATCTCAACTCTTGCCCTATTCTTCTGTCTGATCACTACAGGTCAGGGCCAACTCTAAGCTGAATGACTCCTAGGAGCATTAGCTCACTTCCTCAGAGTACTAACTCCAAAGACAAAATAAAGCAGAGCAAACATGATGATAAACCTAGCTAACCAGAGATAGGGATAAAGATAAAAGTATATTCTGTTTTTGGTAAAAAAGAGGCCATAACTCATCCTGCCATGATTCCTACTTCACCATCGTGACAAGAATTCTGGCTAATTTCTAATGCTTTTGCCTTGGGAAAAAGTAAAAAATTGGCCAACATTTGCACTGTCCAATACTGTAGACACTAATAACGTGATAACTAAACACATGAAGTGTGGCCAGTAAGATTGAGAAATTGAATTATTATTCTCAACAGCTACACGTGGTTAGTGACTACCATGTTGGGATAGTACAGACAGAACATCCAAGGACCACTGAATTAGGGATAAGGCTTCAGGTTCTACAAAAAACAAAGGCAAATGGGAATTTCTATTTGAGACAAAAAGCTTCTTTCTGGCTCATCAATTTCCTCCATCAGTTTTTACTTGAGATTTTATGTAGTTTTAAGAATTTAATTTGGTGTCTACAACCCCATTTTCGTAAGAGTGGCATGATGCCGTTGAAAAGACCTCTATTCTTTAAAACCAATTCTCTTATTTTCATCCCATGCAACCCAACCATATACTTACATCGTTTGGAATGGTGAGTTCATGAGAAGTAGTCTGAGCAGATGCATCCAAACCTGCTAAAAGACAGAAGAGAGCAAAGAAGTTCAATGCACAGCATACGAACTCCCACTGATTTGTACATTAACCTAACAGAAGGAAAACGAACTGGAAACCCAGCATTGGCTGTTGGGATTCATCACTAACTTGGAAGCCTCCAAGGAGGAAAGAGGGGGAGAGGGGTGTAGAAATAATGCTGGAAAGGTTCCTCTGTACACATAGAAGAGGCTGATTTCATGACACTTCCTGCAAAGCCCAGCCTATTAGGGTGTAAGGGGATGGAAGCAAGGGGCAAGGGAATGTGGTATCCTCAATTCTCAGGACCAAAATCTAAACAAGTACTTCTGCACTTCTCCCCTTTTCTGGTTGGATTTCCTGCTGTTGTGTTCCAATTTTATCTCACCTGATGCTATCACCAGCGCCAATATCATGCCTGTTATTGGGTACCATGGACTTTTGGCACACATGCAGAGTTGCTTTAAATATACCTATATCAGATTAACACCCTCCTAACACACCCTTACCCCTAACCTACACTTGAAGGTCAGTGAGAATGAGATGGCAGTAAGGTGTGGGAAGTTCATTTCTCCAGATTTATTCCCTGTCTTTTGCTCAATAATTTGTTCTGGGTTTTGTTTTCCAAAGAAAAAGAAAAAAAACTCCTATCAGCAAACACCCATACCCATCTGACACCTGGACTAGACCAGACCAGCTGGCTAACTCACAAGTCTAGTCTTGCTCTCAGCTGTGGCTGCTAAAACTCAGCATTTTTAGAAGGGGGTAGGCCAGATCCATCAAGGGACCCTCAGGGATACCAGGCCCACCCCCGCTTTGCTCTCTCAGCTCCTTTCTGCCATGTGCATGTTCTGCTGGTATGTCATGGGCAGTGAAACAAGACTCCCACCAGTTTATTAATATAACAGTAGAATACTACAGATTTTTTTTTTAATCATTACCCCAATAGCCTTTCACCTCTGGAGAGCTGGATTCAATGCCTGTTAAGATACAAGTGAAAATGAGTTTGGTGGTCTCATCCTAACCCTACCGGACAAGTTATTCCTTATATATATATAAAAAAAGCCCAAAAAAACAAAACAAAACAAAACAAAAACAAAAACCACTACACAATTTGGCACAAATGGATTGTTTCTACCCAGGTCTATGAACAGCTGGTGGAGAGAAAGGGGGTGCCAATCAGATCAAAGGGGCAGCAGCGAAGATGGGTTAGAAGAAATATCAGCCTACCCTTTGCCTGACAAGCATCCCCAGACCTCACCCCAAACCTTCCAGGGTCTTTTTTCTCTTTTAGAATAACTCACCCCAAATGAAAACCAAGTTAACAAACACATTACCTCCTTTGGTTTAGCCATAGAAAACAGGCAAGTTTAAACCAGCAGGATGCTGGGTAATGAAGTTTGTTTTAAACAGATGTCAAACTGAGACCTTGGGGCTGGCCTCTGTCTTGTACTACACCTTACAGAAATAAACACTGAGGTATCCATACCACTGAATCCGGTGTTGCCATGCGTCATGGGAAAATGAGACTGTTGCATTGCCAACTGGTGCAGCTTGGTCAACTGCAGGAAGGAAACAGAAGAGGCTGGCATTAGAAGAGCAAAACAGTCAGGGCTCAAGCACATTCAAATTTGAAAATGCAGAGCTCCTGATCCCCAAAGTTGGCTACTACTCAAACTATGACAGAGGGTAAGATATGGGGCTGGTATCACCATCCTGGGGATGGGCACAACAAGAAGGTAAGGGTTAGAAATAGAAAGGGTATCAGTACAAAGAGAATGAGCGCATTTGGGGTGTGTGAAAAGACAAGCAGCAGCACCCGCCTGACAACCATCCCCCTGTGGGCTATTTAATGAAGGTGTTTGCAGCCATTGCAACAGTTGCCCCAGGGACAAGCACAGACAGGCTAGGAAAACAAACTGTGCAGTGGTGCTAGGGAAAACACACCATGCAGGGTTCTGTCAGTACTGGGAGGAGGGAAGGAGATGAGGGGGCAGGGAAACTGCAAGGAGGAGAGAGATTAAGGTGAAACCAAACTGGGTTTAGCACACCCCCACCCCATGATTTCTACAGCTATTTTTCTTCATCTATATAAACTGTCCTGGCTGTTGTAAAACCATCCCTCTTCAAGTCTACTTCCCCTCCTGGGGGCTATCACTAACCAAGAACCAATCTTAACTTCCCAAATCTAAAGCTCAGCACCTGAAAGAGTTAGTAAGGATAGAGGATAAGTGCAGAAAGAAATGCCCTTGAAGTCTAAATACCAGCACTTTTTAAGTTGGGAGTTTTTAGTGACAAAGAAGGTTTTATTGAGTTGAATTCCCAAATATTCAGCTTCCTATCCCTCCCTGTGTAAATAAACCCCTTTTCCCCACCCCTCCAGATGCTTTTTAAATTGTCACCTCAGACTGAGGAGTACAGAAGAAGGGCAAAGCCAACCTCCCACCTCCCATCCCCCGCCATGGAAAGGACTCCAAGCAGAGATGCACAGCCCACTGTCAATTTAAACTGTGCCCTGGGATAACAAATGACAGTATACCGTGGAACATTTCTCTTTTAGAGTAATCTGGAACATGGGAGAAAGCAGAATCTAATAATCTGCCAGATAATAATTTCCAGGGATTAAATGGCAAAAACAAGGTGCTACTATGTCCTGATTAAAGATTATTTAAGGGCCAAAATATGGAGTTCACCTTGTGAGGAAAACAATACTGCAAATGTTTAAGACCCAACTCACTCCTGCCTACATGGAGAAAAGAGACAATTTTGGACGGGAGAAGGAACTTTTCAAAACAAGAAGTGAAAACAAAACTTACATCTGGCTGTGGAATGGCATACTGTCCTTGAATGGTATAGGCCTACAAAAGGAGGAAAACAGTTCCTATTAAAAACCAATCACGGACAGCCACCCAGTGGGGGGAAAAAGACAGATTTCAACTAGCCAGGAAGCCAGAGTTGAACTAGAGAATAGGGAGGCCAGGGGTTGAGGCAGTAGATGGTATCTCACAAATACAGTCAGACCTGTTGGCCTTCTTTAAACCCTAATATGATGGCTTATTCCGGGATGCCTATAAAGGGAGCCATGTTCCCTGCAATCAAAGACAAAATAACACATCTGTTTCTTAATGAAAACGTGGGAAGTGGGATTAAACAATGCCTCGACTGCCCGAGCCCCCTTCCTTCTCCCTGTGTACAAGATAGCCTAGAAGGAAAACGGTCTTTCCTCAGCCACCCCAACCCTTCTACCAATCATGGTGACATAAATGATTTTTATCTGCACAAACCTACATGGCATGTTTTGAAACACTTCCCTTTTCCTATCTTATTTTTCTCTACATCTGCCTAAAGACCTTAAGTGCACTGGAAGCTAGTTGGGTCCCTAGCACTAGGGAGCTGACCATAGGAACATACACACACAAAAAAATCACTGTGTTCTAAGTCCTGCCTTCTCCCACCTCCCCTCCATAAAAGGCACTTGCAGCTCCCACTACACCCTCCTCCCCCCACACCATAACCTCCCGAAAAGGGAGCTGGGTCTTCAGGGCAATGGGGTGGGGACAAGGAGAATCGGGAAGGGAGGGGAAGGAAGGAGCAGCTGGTTCACAGGATGTGAGGCTTCTCACATCACAGTGGCCAGTACCCCCAAAAGTGCACCCAGGTTGGGGTGGGAAGGTGAAAATGGGGTAGGAGGAGTAGGAGACAGGGAAAAGGGGTTGAACAAAAAAAGGAAAAAAAAGGAAAAAAAAAAGAGAGTTGGTGTTACCATCTGGTGGGCTACGCAGCCTGTGTGAAATGAGGTGGGGGGGTCAGTCCAGGTCCCCGTGGACAGGTGGTGTCCACAGCACAAAAATCACCAGCGCCACTGGCCCCCCGCGTGTTGGCAGTCTCGGCTGAGGCGGAAGGATTGAGTGAGCCTTGGAGACTGAACATCCCCTCTCACCTCTAGAGGTGGTCCCTCCAGGTCAGGGTTGAGGCACATGGACGGGGTGGTGTGGGGAAAGCTCGCACTGTCGCTGCCTGTGCTGTACCTGTCCTGTGGATAAATAGAGGATTTCAGTCTCCAGGGCTGTCAATCCGGCACCTTGTCACCAGCATGAAATTCACACAAAAAAAGTTGTTTAATTTTTTCTTTTCCTTTAAAAAGGAGCTCACAACACAATTTGAAACGAGCTGCAATCAGTGAATTAAAAAAAAAAGTTACCTATGGTGGCAGATTTCACACTGCACAATTGGGCTATTTTCAGTCAGAATGAAGGGGTGGGGCAACAGAGCTGATGCCAGCTCCTGGTCAGTGTGCGATTAAATTGAACCCCTACAGAGCCCACTTTGTCACAGAGGAACAAAAGACACAGGTCCATCTGTGGACACTGCATGAACTGGTCCATTTAAAAAGGCCCATGGGAATAATCCAAGACAGGGCCACTCATGGAAGAAGAAGCTGCAAGTTTTTAGAGGGTGGTCAATTGAATAAAGGGAAGGGAGGGAAGGAAAGCAAAGAGGTAAGAAGGGGTGGGTGGGAAGGGGAGGGAAGGAAAGGGAAATGAAGGAAGACTTGTAAATGGAGAGGACTGCTGCTGTGCAGTATGGACTCTAGATAATCCCAAGTGGGAGTGGAAGAATCCAGAAGAGTAGGAACTTGTAGTTCCAGGGTAGAAGGGAAAACGCCTAGAACTAAACCTCCCTGCTACACTGACTCTGGGCCTGTTTATCCTGCCTAACTATCCAGACTCATGGAGAGCCCTTTGACCAAACCAGTTTGTACAAGGCTAGTGTTAAAAGCAAGGTACTAAACTATGAGATGATTAATTTCTTGTGAACGCTTCCAGAACTACAAGACAAACTAAGTCCCCCAAAACTTATTCAGTTTTATGACAACTCAATAGAATATGAATGAGATGGACTTTAAGTGCTTCTCCAGTTCAAATGTAAGATGGAACTAGTTGAATATCTGTGCTTTTAACAGGTCAGCCCCATGTACGAAAAGGCACTTTGAGCACTATACTTGTTTAGGCAGCTACCAAAATCAAGGTCACTATTTCAGCCTGAACCTCAATATTTTAAAAACCTACCTACTCCTCAAATACTAACCAAAAAGCATAAAACCATGGTGCTAATCAGTGCCCTTTGTCATAAAAATCTAAATTCAGAATAAACCACGTGCCAAGGATCCAGAGTTTAGGTGGGTGAAGGAGGAGAGGCCAAAGAGGTGCTTTGGTGTTCTTACTCTAACACCAAAGGTCACAGACCCAACATGCTCTCCCCCTTCTATTCTTAGACACTGAACCCTTACCCCAGCTGATTTGTTATGCCATGTGGGTTCAAACCAGTGTTTATGAGGTTAAGAGCCCGGGGACAACACACTGGAGTTTGGGAGTGAAGGGGTAGGAGTAGGGGAGGTGAGGTGGGGAGAAGGGGAAGTTTGTAGGACACTCAATTTCAGGACCCCCAATTTGAGACCACCATCCAAGAATCTCTTTCAGAGGTCCAACTCTTTGCTACCTTTATTCAGACCTCTAAAGAACACCCCACACATGAAAAAACATGGGATGGGGTGGGGTAGGGAAAGAAGTAGTGACACCAAGGCAATTTAACCCGTTCTTCTAACCCAACCCACCTTAAATTACTAAGTAAATTACCTCTTCCGAGTGCCTACAAAACTCCCATTGCCTGCTAAAAATTAAATAAGATAGCATTCATAGCTTTCTCCAGTACAAAAAATAAATAAAACTGAAAGCAGGTCAAATTATGGCCAGAGTACAGGTTTCAGCAAGCATGCAGAGTGGCCTGGTGTGCTGCTGGCAAAGTTTTGACATTTCAAACATAATCCTTGTTCACCTTAGCCCACCAATAAAAAATTTCTTACCTGACCACCTGCAAAGATGACTGGAGAACTGGACGGCTTGGGCCGGTACGGGATGGTCACGCCCTTCGGGGGGGACTGGGAGAGAGTCAGAGGGGAAAAAAACAAAAAGAGATAAGGTTTCAAAGCTGCTTCAGCTGTGTGGCTTAAGCTCACACAGGTCAGTTAAATTAAAAACTGTATTATTTCCATTCCCTCACCTACCAACGTTGTCTCTGGCTAGATCTAATCTCAAATCATCTGCAGTTATTTGCCTTTAAAGCAGTAAGATGGTCCGTGGACTACAGAGCTCACACTAATTCTCATCAAGGCAGATTCCCCTGTAATAATTTAGGCATTATTTCCATGTGTTCAAATAAGTCTAATTAACACGAAAAACCTGTATGTGTACATATGTACGTTTGAGTTGGTAATTAAGATCCTACATTTTGGCCTGAATAGGAAATAAAACTCCCAAATGTTGCACTTAGGACTGTCCATAAATAGTTCAAAGGCTCAATCAATATTTTCCTAAACTCTACTTGAAAATTCTACTTTCCTTTCTCACCAATATGGGACCAACTCCCTATGACAATTCTAAAAAGGTTTAATTCCCCTTAATTTTGCTATTCTTGTTAATTGAATAGCATCCACCAGAACCTCATAAGTCATTCAGATACACCATTATGGATACATTTTTTTTTATATATACAGCATTCTGAATATAATCCTGCCTCATCAGAAATTAATTTAAAGAATATATCAAAGTTGCATGTAGCTAAAATATTGTAATCTGAAAGGCAATTTAACTTAGCTTCTCAGGAACCCAGATACATCTTTTGTCCACTCATTCCTAGTAGTGAATCTTCCCCTACCAACTCTGCTAAAATCGCTGTAAACCAAATGATCACCACTGCTTAGTTTCTATTTTTGCTTGCACTATAAGAAAAGTCAAAGCTGGGGGAAGGAAAATATGAACTCAGGGAACCTCTTCCCCACCCCCACTGAAGGCTTCTAACAGCCTCACCTAATTCTAGTCTTACTAAATATAGATCAGTCTGTCTCCCTAAATCACCCTCCCCCCATTCTCAGCATGAGCCTGAGGGCTTACCTCCAACATGACCACGCAGATCTGTTTCACACACTCAATGATGGACTGCGGAATGCCAGCAATAGTGATGGCCCGCTCAGTTGAGTTGGGGAGCATATCCCCTGCCACCTGGACCTGAGCCCCTGTACTCTTTGGGGGTAAAAAAAAATTTAAAAATCAGAAAAAACAGCTCATACTCTTCAGTATCTCCCAGCAGAAATCTTAAGAATCTAAAGCTCAGTAGATACTTATCCCATCTCCTATCTTACCCTTTTATCCTCCCTTCCCACTCTTCCCTTATTCCTGATAAGACTGTTTAATCAGTTATAAATTATCCTCTGAAAGCTGAAAATAAGGCTGAATAACAGCGTAAATTTAACCTGGTCTCAAGAAAAGGGTCCCTCTGGACAGTTTCCTCTCAGCTAATGATAGCTCTGTAGGCCATCAAACAAAATACCCACAAATATCACCCACCTTTCATTCTCTTATTTAACAAATGTTTATATCAAGCCCATGCTATATGTGCCAGGTACCACCCCAGGTACTTGGAATACATCAATGAACAAAATCAAAATCCCTGCTCACATGGCATGTACAAAAGGCTCCCAAAAACTACAATTAGTTTTCCTTTAGGAGCCATTCAAATTTCATTCCAACATCCAATTCAATAACTCCCAGATATAATTAAAAGCTTCCATAATTTCATGTAACTTCCATAATTTAAAAGAGAGAATTACAACTACATCCCAATACACCTTCATTTTCCCCTTGCTATTTAGGGATTTGGCCAAGAAAAATACTTGATATTATCGATCAAATTGAAAGCTCTTTAAACATAAAAAAAAGATAACGTAGTCTCATGGAAAAGTTGCCAATGGGTCATATGCAATAGGTGGAAATTCTGATTAACTTTTCTGATTTATTGTTGTTAAAATATATGGAATATAAAATATATATATACACATATATCAAGCAAATTAAAGTCTTCTAGGACTATTACTTTAATAAAAATCTTCATCTCAATGAACACAAATTTTTCCTAGACATAGTAAAGGCTAATAGAAGAAGCACATTTAGAATAATTTACATTTCAAAAAGAAAATGAGCACAAGTTACCAACCTCACGTATTTCCTTGATCTTGCAACCACCTTTCCCAATGAGAGAGCCACACTGACTAGCAGGGACCACCAGCCTCAGAGTGACTGGGGGTCTACTGGCAGCTGTGCTATTGGTCATAGAGCTGCTGATGTCCTACAACAAGAAATTAGTCAAAACATCAGAATATAGAAGTTTAAACAGATCCCTGGGAACCCATAACTGCCATGAAAGAACCTTACAAGGGACATATTATGTCACAATCTGCATCAACAAAGGTTCAAATATTGCCTCCCCCCAAAACCCTATTTCTGAAAAGATAAAATGGCCTACAAACGTCCTCAGGTTTAGCCCTAAATATATTTTCCTTCACACCGGAAGTGTTCTTGGTAGAGAGAAAACTTACTTTGATAATTAAAGAGTTTTCTCAGTAGAAGACAAAATTAAATATTAAGAGATAAAACAATGCAATCCAAATTCAAGTAACCGGGCTTCCCTGGTGGTGCAGTGGTTGAGAGTCCGCCTGCCGATGCAGGGGACATGGGTTCGTGCCCCGGTCCGGGAAGATCCCACATGCGGCGGAGCGGCTGGGCCTGTGAGCCATGGCCGCTGGGCCTGCGCGTCCGGAGCCTGTGCTCCGCAATGGGGAGAGGCCACAACAGTGAGAGGCCCGTGTACCGCAAAAAAAAAAAAAAAAAAAAAAAAATTCAAGTAACCAATTCTGTTCTCTTAGAAAACTACATAAAGATTAAATACTGTACTTCCATTTATCCTTGTCTTAATTTCTTGGTAATAGTACCATTGTACAGATAATGAAATTGAGGCTGAGTACCTACCCCAATCACATCTAAAAAGCTGTAGATTTTAAACTAAAGGACTGTATTGGTTCCAAAGCCCATAGTCTTTCCAGTTACAATATGCTGCATCTGAAAGTCATGGCTTTAAACTAGTTAAGTTTAGCCTTCTGAGAATTAAATGGTTTTAGCCTAATCTCTATGTAGTAGCTAGACCTGGGAACTCCTCAAACATAAGCCCCTAAAGTCAAGAACATGCTTCTTATTTGTTGAAAGCATGAATATTTTCTGAATTTTTTAAAAATATATTTATTTGGCTGCACCGGGTCTTAGTTGTGGCACGCAGGCTCTCTGGTGCAGCATGTGGGATCTAGTTCCCTGATCAGGGATTGAACCTGGTCCCCCGGCGCTGGGAGCTCTGAGTCTTAGCCACTGGACCACCAGGGAAGTCGCTAGATTTTCTGAACTTTTTTAAAGCTACAAGCTCTGGATTAGCAGGGTCTTGCAGATCAAAGGATAACATTTCTGATCTTGGCAAGGATAAGATTTCAGGCACCATTAAGGCATCAAGCAGCAGCCCCGAAGCTCTCCTCTGCCTGCAATGTCAATTGCATGATTAGCACTATTACTGCAGAAGTGGGAGGAAGCTGAAGACTGGACCTAGGGCAATGGTTGTTCAGCATTTTAAGGTTGAAACCAGTTAATTATTAAAAAAACTTCCTTCAGTCAGAAAATCTCTGGTATTGATATTTTGCTTCTGATCACTTATAAAACGCATTCCCTCCCTTCAAGTATAGCTCAAGTATAGTATAGACACAGTTACCAGATTTTTTTTTTAAATATATAACTGCATCCAGGGTTGGGAGATACCTGTATTTATGGAATATATTAGTGTTCAGAAGGGCTCCTAACAAAAGCATGTTAATTTAGTCCACTCAACTATGAATTAGGGGACATAATTACCAACACAGTGGTGGCATACCTTCAAAACTGCTGGTTAAGAAATAAAACATGCTGGTTTTTCACACATTTTTTAGAGTCCCTGATAATAGTCAAACTATTTGGGGGTTTTTCTGGGGGCTCTTTTATTCAAGTATAGTCAATATACACTATTTAGGCTTCAGATGTACAACATAGTGATTTGACATTTAAATACATTGCAAGATGATCAACACAGTAAATGTAATAACCGTTTGCCACCAAACAAAGTTAACCTCCCATTACTTATTTTATAACTGGAAAATAGGGAATGCTTCACAAATGTGCGTGTCATCCTTACACAGAGGCCACGCCAATCTTCTCTGTATCATTCCAATTGTAGTTTATGTGCTGCCAAAGTGAGCACTCAAACTACAGTTGGGGGTTAGGGGTGCCGACACCCCACCCCAGTCAGAAGTCCATGTATAACTTAACTTATCCGCAGTTCTGCATCCACAGATTCAAGCAACCTCTGATTGTGTAGTTCTACAATACGTGTTGTGTAGTACGTATTTATTAAAAAAAAAAAAAAAATCAAGTACAAGTAGACCTGCACACTTCACACTCATGTTATTCAAGGAACAATTGTATTTTTCTACCGATTAAAGTGACATCTTTTTTTAATTACAAATGGTCCAATTTGGGGGATGATGAATGGGAGCAAAGAACCCATTTACGGAGTTTTATGATCTAGTCTGTCCTTGAATTTTAAAAGCCCTTAGAAATCATTAAACTACCTAGAAGCACAAAATAAAGAATGAGGGGCAGGGAACAACAAACCTCTTCCAGTTTGTCAATGATCATAGCAAAGGCTTTGAAGATGGCATTAGTGGGTCCAGCCAAAGTGATAATCCTCTCAGGACAATTCCCTTCTGAGATGTTGATACGTGCACCACTCTGGATAGGAAACAGAGCCAAAAGGTTAAAGAGAAAAAGATCTGAGCGCGCGCGCGTGCGCGCGCACACACACACACAAATATATAATCCCTCCTAAATAAGATGGGCAAGAAACTGCCTGTATACATGATTCTGACACAAGGCAATATCGACATCACTTCAAATAGTGCTCCATATTTGTCCTCAAACATAAACTACAGAAGCTGCTTTAAGTCTTGAATGACCTGAGACTTCCTAAAATTACATTTCCCAGCATACTATTTGTCATTACAAATAACTGCGCCAGAAAAATACAAGCTTCTCCTATTAAGATCTCCCCCTCAGGCTTCCCTGGTGGCACAGTAGTTAAGAATCTGCCTGCCAATGCACGGGACACGGGTTCGAGCCCTGGTCCAGGTGGATCCCACATGCCGTGGAGCAGCTGAGCCCGTATGCCACAACTACTGGGCCTGCGGCTCGAGCCCGTGAGCCAGAACTGCTGAGCCCGCGTGTCACAGCTGCTGGGGCCCACCTGCCTGGAGCCTGTGCTCCGCAACAAGAGAAGCCACCACAATGAGAGGCCCGTGCACCGCAACAGAGTGGCCCCCGGCTCGTCGCAACGAAGACCCAACCCAGCCAAAAATAAAATAAATAAATCTAAAAAAAAAAGAGAGAGAGAGAAAAAGATCTCCTCCCTTCTGGGACTTCCCTGGCGGTCCAGTGGTTAAGACTCTGCACTTTCACTGAAGCAGGCGCAGGTTTGATCTCCGGTCGGAGAACTAAGATCCCACATGCCGCACGGCCAAAAAAAAAAATTCCCCCTTCTAATCTCTCATTAAATTTTTTTTTGCTTTTGTTTTAAAGGTTTTTTACTTCCCAAGTTAACAGTCCCTTAACCCCCCCATCCACAATAACTCACCTCCTCACGCATCTTCTTAACTGATTCTCCTTTCTGTAAGAGGAAAAGTCAAGAGTGAGTTCCAACTGCTATTTAAACGCAGACTGACTAAATAGTAATTAGAACTGAAGTGATGTCTTACCTTCCCGATGATACTGCCAACTTCCTGCAATGGAGAAAATTAGTGTCAAATATGAGGAAATCTGAAGCGTTCATTATCACAAAAAGTAATTTTTAACAGTCCAAAGCAATGGAAAAACTAAGATTTATTGGGAAAAGGAATGGACAGGCTTATTATTTTCTTTGCTCAAAATATAAGCAAAGCTATCAAACAACTGTGAAGAAATAATGGAGTAATTAAATGCTATCTTTAATATAAATCCTTTTTTAAAATACCAAATATATCACCCCACCTTAAAGTTACCCCAAAATTGTTTGGGCAGGGGAAATCTACCTATCACAAGCTATAGCAACATCCATGAGAAAAACTTATCATCCAGGTATGAGACAGTCTTTGGCTCTAGCCTCTGGTTAAGGCTTTCCTGCTCAGTGGCGCTTCCTAGTAAAGTCTGTTCGTTTTCCCACTACACTCTCATCTACTCCGCTAGAGAAGAGTTCTAAAGCCAGACACCCCACAGTGCTAATCTGATGAGCTCCGAGATCCATGCCCTCTCTTCCTGGCCCCTCCCCTAGCAGTTACTATGACCCAATTTCCCAAGCTGGTGCATACCTTTCCATGCATAAGTAGCCGGATGGTGAGAGTGACATTTAATCCACCTTCAATCACACCGGTGTCCATGTCGAGCAGTGTTCTGAGGAGCTGGACTTTGAGTGGTCAAGTCTTTGGTCACTGGTGGGGGTGAAAGTCAAAAACTGAAATGAAAACATGACGAAAATCAGAGTAGGAAAACAACAGAAATTTACTTTAACCATTATCAATGTTTTCTAATGAACTCTTTTCCTTAAATGACAGTCTATCAGTTGGCAGGCTTATATACATCCAGCACAACTGCATTAACAGCTCAGGTTCTGTTACAGAGTATGGAAGGCAACTTTCCAGTCTGCTCTCATTAACGGTATGGTTTCCGCTGACTCTCAGGATGTGAAAGATTCCTTCAATTGGCAATGGTTCTAAGGGAACTGCTGAACGTGCACCAGTTGTCCTTCAGCAGAATAAGCTTCAAGAGAATACAGAAACACCTGGAAATCATGAGGGCAAACCTCAAACTAATCAACTACACTCAGGGCAACGACCTTTCGCTTCCCTGTTAGGAAGCTTCTTGGGTTGAAAGCTAGAGAGGACACATGTAAACGTTCTTACTGGCAGCAATTTCTAGGTAAAGAAATTGATAAGAGGCATCTCACATTAAAATTTTGAATGTCAATAGATGCCACCAAATAATTTTTAAAAGATTTACATCAAAAACCTCATTGAAAAAGCATCTGAAATGCCTTCTATTGCAGGCTGGGTTCCATATTCCCCTTTGGGAAATGACTCAATACATTAAGTGCAGCCTGAGTCCTCTTTTCCCAACCTAGCTTGATAGTCACTCAAGATCTGAAAATTTTCCTTGCTTCTGTGTTAACCTCTGTTACCACTCAAGTCTTCATTCAAATCTATTAAATCTTAAATTTTCTTCCAAAGGAAACAATCGAAATTAAAACTGGTACTGCTAAAAATTTATTGTGTAGTTGTTTTAAACAACAGCAGTAACGAGCCTTTCCTCAGTAACTGAGGCCCTTTCCCCACGTATCCTCTAAAGAAATGTTCCTAACATTTCTGCTTTAGAATAATTGACTACGTGTAGAAAGAATGTTTTTGGATATACCTTAGCCTACAACACCTCTTTAGGCCCTAAGAGTGGTTCTTCCCAAAGTTGTGAAATTTCTCCAGTGACATTTTTAGTACCCATCCCTTCAAAACAACATCAGTGATCTCTCTCCTACACCCAGTCTTCCCCCTTCACAAAACCAGCCACCGTTTTAACTTTGCTCTAACACAAAACCCATATCCTAAGTATTTAAAGTGTTTAAGTGGCTGCCAAACCATTCTGTATATGGCAAGCTCCCCTATGGCTACCTCAAGTAAGTGACTGAGGTGACTGAGGCATCCCCAAAGCACTTCATTCCCCCATTTCCAGAATATAATTAATTACTGGCAAAATCCCAGAATTCAACACTTTTCACTCAAGGAAAAACAATAGTGCTAGGGGTGAGGAGGGAAACGGGGAGAGAGAGTTAAGTCTGTGCAGAAAACTTTCTTTTTTCAGTAAGACATGGTAAAAATTTGGCAGTTTAATTCCTTATCCCCATTCACATAATAGGAAGCACGTTACAAATACCACAATAAATGCAAGTTCGAAAAGGCAAGAAAATTGAAAACCTATTTGAAGCCATTTCTTGAGGTAAGGAACAAAGGTGCATTTCCAACTCCAAATCATCCAAGAAATCCCTGTCATACTTCTCTCCTGACTAGGTCAACGTCAGTGTACCCAATCCCAGGAATCCAGCTGTTAATCCTGCAGTCCATTACCCCTTCTCCTATAAATAGCTCGGTCTGGGTCTATAGCGGCATTTTGTAATTTCAAAATTCGTTACCTCGAGAGAACGTCCTGCATAACTCGGTAACTGGGAGCCCGTCTACCCTTTCTTTAACTCCACAGCCCCCCTCCCCTTGGTCATCCAAGCATTTTCCACTCAAAAAATGCACCCCCTATCCCTCCACTAGAAAAGACGGGAAAAAAAATAAACGGTTCGGTCGGGGGGGGGCGCTGCGATCCAGGGGGAGGAGCCGGACTAGTAGCGCCTCCTCGTGTGGCTGCGCCAGCGCCTGACCCCCGCGGGGAGCCGCGCTCACCCGCCCGGCCAGCAAGCCGGCCATCGCCTCCCCTCACCCGCCTCAACCAACAAATCCACCGCCGCCCCCCCCTACCGCGCGCGCGCCCTCCTTGACTCCTGCGCAGCCGCCACCGGGAAAAAGCGGGGGGGGGGGAGGGGGGAGGGGGAAGGCCTTTCGCGAGGCCTAGTAGGCCTCGCCGGAGCCAGGGCCTCGCGTGAATGGCCGGCCAAGCAGAGTGAGGAGGTAGGCGCTCACGCGGGACTACGCGAGGTCGGGGCTCGTGACGAGGACCGGAGACCGCTAAGAAAGATGGCAAGAATAGAAATAGAGCTATAGCCGCGGGCGGAGGGAGAATCTTGAAGCTTACCTGCAGGCGCGAGGCGACTGAGGGGAAAAGGGGAGCGGGCGGGAAGGGGAAGGGCGGGAGGCCGGGGGCGGAACAATAGGGGCGGGCGGGAAGGCGAGGGGGGCCCCGCGGGCGGGCGGAGGAGGAAGGGGGGGGTGGAGGAGGAGGAGGAGGAAGGGGGAAAGAGACCCCGGGGCGGGTGGAGGGCGGCGGAGGGCGGGCGGGCGGGCGGAGGGCGGGCGGGCGGGAGAGGGCGCAGGCTGCGGCTGCTCCGGCTGCTGCCTCTGCTGGTCTGGGAGGGGGACGGGGCGGAGCGGCCCGCTTTCAACCCCGCGCACCCTCCGACCCCGGAAGCGCTAACCGCCCCGGGGGCCGGCGAGGCGACTGCGTCGTCCAAACCCTCCCCACGCAATACGGACGGCCTCCCAACAGCCTAGAGCGGCTCCGTGGACACCACTGACACCAGCGAGACAACTGGTAGCAGACGGCGAAGTTCATGATAGAGCGGCAGCGTGGGGGGGGCAGGGAGGAAACTAGTGTCCCCTAGCGGGCTGGCTGGAAAGCCCAGGCGTAAGTGCGGAGAGAGTTGGCAGTCGCCATGGATAAAGGAAACGGGAAAATGGGATGTGTGAGGAGAAACTGACAAGAGCCGGGAAAACCCAGTAGTCTATAGTGATACTCAGAAAGAGAAAAAAAGCTAATTTGCCACATTGGAGGTCACTTTTACACCAACTTACTCTGAAAATTGGTAATTAAAAGGAAAGATTTAAGCATTTACCCTTTCTTTTAGGAAGAACTGTAGTTCATCTCTAGTCGATAAGGGAAAACTTTTTTCAAGAGTTCCATATAATGAATGTAGGGAAATAAAAAAGTTAGAAAATCACCATTTATTCTCCAACCCAAAATGAAATAATTGATTCAAGCAAGTGCCATCAATCATCAAAACTCTAAGGGAAAGTTTGTTAGGGAGCAGGATGTTATCCTGGTGCCAAATATCACATGGACTATTTGAAAAAAAAGAAAGAAACCCGAAAATTTTAAATCGAAACATCATATAGTCACCACCTTACCCAAGTGATCAAACTTTGCATCACTAATAGTACAACTTTGACATAGTCCTTGGTGAGATGCAATAAGTACATAGCATCATCTATTAAGTATTCTTGTCAAGTGTTTAATCTTAATATAATCAAGCCTTCAGACCCGATTTGCAATTTACAGGAAATTTACAAGGGATAAAGGAAAAAGTTAAACACATCAAGGAGATAATCAGCAAATCCAGAATCCAGGACATTCTACAAGACAACTAGGCTGTTCTCTTCGAAAAGAAAGAGAGGAGGAAAAGGAACGGGAGGGAAAAGAGGAGAAATTTAAAAGAATGATAATCAAATGTAATGTGTGGATCTTGTTTGGATCCTGTTTTTTTTTTTAAGAAGAAAAACAGCTATGTAAGACATTTCGGAGACAACTGAGGAAATTCAAACATGAACTGAACATTAGCAAATTTTAGGAGGTGTTGTTAGTTTTCTTAAGTGTGATAATGGAATTGTGGTTATGCAGGAGAAATGCTGTTTTAAGAGGTACATGATGAAATATTTAAGGGTGAAGGGTCATGATGCATGAAACAGACTTTCAAATGGTTCACATAGGTATATAAATGAAGCAAACTTGGTAAAATGTTAACAGTTGTTGAGTGTAGGTGGTAGGTTTATGGGTGATCATTGTACTGTTCTTCAAACTTTTAAAAAATAATTTTCAGGGAATTCCCTGGCGGTCCAGTGGTTAGGTCTCTGCACTTTCACTGCCATGGCCTGGGTTCATTCCCTGATAGGGGAACTAAGATCCTGTAAGCCCCGTGGTGTGCCCCCCCCAAATAATAATAATTTTCATAATAAAAATTGGAAAAAATATGATGTGGAATGGAACAAGATTGGCAAAGTGTTGATAATTATTGAGGCTACGTTATGGGAAATAGGAGTTCATTAAACTGCTTTCTCTACTCCTGTATATATCTGTAAATTTCCAAATTAAAACTTTTGTTTAAAAAATAGAGAAGAGCCCTGGAAGGGAATAAAACAAAATAAAAAGAAGGATATTGAAAGAGACAGCTACTACAGGGTTATTATTTACCCTTGTTTGAGTTCTTCAGGTGTCAGTTCTGGCCTTAATATTAGTCAAGTATTATTGGACAACCCCAATTCAGTGGAGTTATCTGAAAAGAGATAGCTTTCTGAAGTGGAAAATAAGGCTTGGGGTCTCCAATGCCTTTCCTTCCACCCTCCAAATGATGGGTGGGCATTAGGAACAACGTGAGATAGAAATAAAAAGAAGTCTGTCATTTGGCAAAGGCAAGGGGCAGAGCAAATACTGACAGAGAGCAAAGGAGGTAGGAAAATGTTAGGACACTCAGAAAAAAGCAAGCCAAGGAGCAGGCTTACTGTGAGGCCTGGGCTGAAGGTCAGATTAACCTCAAGATTTTGCAGTTGGGTCATTTACACCCCAGGGGCTCTAAGAGCTGGGGTGAAAGTGAGTGGCTATCTGTGAAATCATCTCTAATAATGGGCGCAAAACAAAGATCAAATTAAAAGTTGATAAAATAATACAACATAACTCTACTAACAATAACGTGGCTTCTGCTGGGACTGGCCAACAGTTGCAGCCAGCTTTGAAAAAGATGCATCCAATAGCAACACTTGATAATTTTATGAATCAATAAATTCTTCTCAGAAGTGGAACCAAATTAGTCAAGTGAGTGAACTTGCCTACAGCTACAAAACAACCTGAAACAGGGAAATGATTCCGAAAAGACAGCAAACTGAAGACTCATCCTGTGACTTAACAGTCCCCAAAGCTACAGTGTCAATTTGGATTTTTTTTTTTTTTTTTTTTTGGTACGCGGTCCTCTCACTGTTGTGGCCTCTCCCGTTGCAGAGCACAGGCTCCAGGCACGCAGACTCAGCGGCCATGGCTCACGGGCCTAGCCGATCCGCGGCACGTGGGATCTTCCCGGACCGGGGCACGAACCCATGTCCCCTGCATCGGCAGGCGGACTCTCAACCACTGCGCCACCAGGGAAGCCCTGGATTTTATTAATAGACCTAATGGGTTTCCTATCCTTTCCCATTTTCAATTACTTGTGTGGAAATCTTACTATACTTAGTTCCTAGTAAGAAAAGAATGGCAGAATCCCAGATCCTCTCATGGACATTGGGCCTAAGACAAAAACATGTGAGAACCACCATCTTTAGAGTCTTATACTGATGCACAAAACACGGCGCACCAACCTAGTGCTCTCGGGAGCCAGGCAAGTAATGTAACTGGCCTAATGAAAGGCAACAGGGGGACTTCCCTGGTGGCGCAGTGGTGCTAGAGTTTCCAGCTTGAAATCTGAAACTTTATTGAAAATGTCTGATAATTAACACAGAGAGTGGTCCCTCAAAAAAAAAAAAAGTCCATGGCCAGATATAGCTGTAAGCATCCAATTTTTCAACCTCTGGCAAAGATATATGTACCAAAACGCTCCCCACAGCAGTTAAATGTATAGCAAAGTTGAAAACATTCTAAAATTCCAGCAATAAAAGATTGGTTGAATGAAATGCTGTTAAAACAATGTTATCCACACACACACACACATACACATACTGATATGGAATCAACTCCAAAATAGATAATTAAATGGGAAAATGTTAGGTCCAAAAGAGGGCCTGTACTATGCTCCCATTTGATATAAAGTCGGGGTAGCGGCAATAGGAACAATGTAAGGTAGAAATAGAAAGGGAGGGGATATTTAACGATGTTCAGAATAGCTCTGGAAATTTACAAAAGAATTTGGTAGTCGTGGTTGCCTTTGGGGAGGAAGCTGGAAATCTGGGATGAGAAGAGAACCTTACTTTTCACCGAGCATCCTCTTAAAAATGTTACAATTTTCCCCCAAGTACATGTATTACTTTTAGCTTTCAAAAAGTTAATAGGAGCTTCCCTGGTGGCGCAGTGGTTGAGAATCCGCCTGCCAATGCAGGGGACACGGGTTCGAACCCCAGTCTGGTAAGATCCCACATGCCGCGGAGCGGCTGGGCCTTGTGAGCCCT
Organism: Delphinus delphis; assembly: GCF_949987515.2. NCBI lineage: Eukaryota > Metazoa > Chordata > Mammalia > Artiodactyla > Delphinidae > Delphinus > Delphinus delphis. Next base: position 42,380,466 of record NC_082693.1, on the reverse strand, counting down.
GGCCGCTGAGCCTGCGCGTCCGGAGCCTTGCTCCGCAACGGGAGAGGCCACAGCAGTGAGAGGCCCGTGCACCGCGATGAGGAGTGGCCCCTGCTCGCCGCAACTAGAGAAAGCCCTCGCACAGAAATGAAGACCCAACACAGCCAAAAATAAATTAATTAATTAAAGAAAAAAACTTATGAAAATGGCTAAAATAAAAAAAAACTAGTGACAACACCAAATGCTGGCAAGGATTTGGAAAAATGGATTGCTCATACATTGCTAGTAGGAATATAAAAAAAAAAAAAGTTAATAGACTTTTGAGAAACAACAATAGCAAAACAGCAAGGTGTTGTGCATGTGACTTAGAAAAGCCAGGAAGGGGAATTGGGCTGTCCATGGTTAAAACTGGGGAAGGAGGTCAGTGAATTTTCTCCCTAATTTCTTTGTTTCTCTTTGTGTTTTCCCCCTTGAGCCACTTCTCATTATCTCTCCTTAATTTGTGGTTTGCTTGTCAACATCTGTTTCTCTTTCACCTCACAATCTCCCTGTGCCCACATCTCCCTCTCCTCCTCGAAAAGGAAGAGCTGATGAGTAAATAAAAACGGAGTATGATTGGGAAAAAACCATTAGAATGGCCCCCAAATCCAGGACACTGGAAAACAGGCCTTGGTCTTGGATATCCTAATAAAATTAGAAGCTAGCTCTAATATATTTATTTTAAGCATTTATTTCATATAACTCACCCCAGGGACAAGTGGTAGATGCAATCCAGCCAACTAAAAACACACCTTCCCTGTTCAAGCCCCACACTCAATCCCTAAGCCCTGTGGGTTCCACCTCAGTAAAATCTCTCAAGTCCACTCCTTCCTCTAGACCCATCTAGAGCCTCATTTCCTGCTTTCAGGCTCCCATATGGTATCTCAGGCTCAGGAATTCTTGAACTTTCATCCCACGCCTTTTTACAACTCTGTGCCTCTGCAAAACTGCTTCTTCTGCCTGAAATCCACTGGGTTAAAAGCATAGACACAGGAGCCACACTGCCCGAGTTCGAATCCTGACTTAAGTTTTCTTCTTCCACAAAATGGAAGCAGAGTACCTACCTCACAGAGTTGCTGGGAAGATTAACACAAGTTATAAATGTACAGCACTTAGTGCCTGGCACATGATAAATGCTTGGTGTTAGCTGATGATATGTATCAACTAGGAACCTCCTACGCATCCTGAGGCCCAGCCAGGACCTCACTCATTTCCCACTGGCACTGTCACTCCTTCCTTTGCTCCCCCACTGCTTGATCCCTGTCTCTGTTGTGGTCCCTTTTACTGTATTATAATAACCTATTCACATATTCACATATCTATCTGCTCCCTTAGCTCTTGCAGGCCATGAAGAGCAGGGACTGTCTTATTCATCTTTGTACCTCAACACCCGGAACACAGTATTTCCTAAATACTACTTTTCCAGGGAATTAATCTAGCTCCATTGGGATACCTGTGATTCCCAAACATGCTATGGAGCTTTAGACCCTGTACCTAAGCACATGCCTTTCCCAGTCCTTCTCTGCCATCCACTTGGTAGATCTATTCTTTCATTTTTTTGTGTACTCATGTTTCTCCACTCACGGCCCTAAAGGTCAAACGTCACTTTCCCTGTGAAGTCATCTTTGACTCCTCCTTCACTTCCCAGTTATTTCTAGGTTTATATCTCTCTGGCATTTTATAGCATCTGTACTAATTAGTTCTCTTAGATGTCTTTTTTCTCTACTCAACAGATCGTTGAGAACCCGATGTGTAATACCATGTATGGCACTTGGTAAATCAGTGGCCCTCAGTTCCAGCTATACATCAGAATCACCCACAGTGTTTTAAAAATCCTGATTTGCTGGGCCCCATCCTTATCAAGAGTCTTTCAGGCAAAGCCCTAAATCACTCTCTGATAGCTGATGGGCAGCCAGGGTTGAGAACCTTGGTAGCAGATATGAAAACTTATGCTAACGACCTATATCCATTCATCAAATGGAAGACAGTAAAGATTCATTCCACTAAGCCTGAACCAATTCTGAAGGATCCTCCCACTAGAGACATATAAGGACAGTATGCTGTCTTCCTGATGACGCTCTGGTTCCTTACCATGAAACTGGTGCGCTTTAAAGGGTCCGTGGAAGGCGAAAGTAGTAGAATGTGCTAGACCCAACCACGGTAATGGCACAGGTGAACAGAGACCAGGAGAAACAGCTTTATTTGGACTGAGAGTTGGAGAGTGAGAGGAGGACCTGAGATAGCATCCTGAGCTAAGGAGTAGAGATCAGTTTCCAAAATGGCAGTCAGAGCTCATCAGCCAAATGGACTCCACTTCCCAGCAGCCTTGTAGTGAGTGCAATCAATAAAACGCCTGCTGGGAAATGTTTATTTGCCACTAAATCATCCAAGCATGCCACAATTACAAGAAAGGTACAGGTTGCTTTTTCCTTTCCATAATTAAATTTCCACAGCATCTCCCCAATCATGAGTATTACAAAAGAAAGTAAAGAAATCACATTTTACAGATCTTAGACTTGTCTGCAGCATTTAGCTCAAATCTCACCATTTTCAAAAAATAGTTCTCCTGCAAAATTCACCAGCTAAAAGTTCTATCCAAGCAGTGGGAAGATGGCCTTTGCTAACCCATGGCAATTCTTTTCCCATTTTCCCTAGCCAGTTAGGGTTGAACAGCAGAGTGAGGCTTAGATTGCAGGGGTGGCGGGGGGAGGGACACAAGGGCTAATTTCCCCCAGTACAAGATGGCATCTGAAGCTTGATGGGAGAGCAGAACTGGAGAGACTTGAGGGAAGGGTCCAGGCCCTGTGTTCAGTCAGAGTCACTGCTGGAAGAGGAGGAGGAGGAGGAATGCTGCAAGGGGAAAGGGGAAAGGAGATACCATCAGACCCAGATGAACTTTGATCACTCCATGGGACATTCTTTGGTGCCCTACACCTCCACCCAAGTGCCCTTTGCTTTCTAAGAAGGTCAGGAGTCTTGAACCAGACTGTCCCTTAAACAGCAAAAACAAGGATTTCCTTCAGCAGTGAGCATACAGGAATGGATGAAACCATCCTAAATCACTGCACAGAAGTTATTGCATTTGGAGCAAATTTCCAATTTTCTTTACCTAAGCCAATGCCTAGGCAAGGAATAAATTATAGGCACAAGCATAGTACAGTGCAGGGAAACAGCTGCTACCTTATAATAATGATTAGCTGCATGGACATTCCTAGTGGCTATGAGTCTAAGAAAAATGAGTAGAATCAGCAGCTGTGTGTGCATCTGTCTCTACTTCTTCCTAAGTCCCAACTGGGAGAAAGTGAGGAAGGCGGGAGAGAAAGCTGGGAGAGTCCTAGTCAAGGTTCTACACATGCATACTCCCATCAACAACTGTCATAAAAAACATTTTTTAGTCTCTCCATTCAATCTCACCTTTCCTTCTCCTCAGACTTCTACCAAAGATCCAGAACTAGGATTAGCACCCAAAGCCATAAGGCAAATAAATGCTAGGCAGAAAAATGTAAATTAAGGCCTCCTCAAGATCGAGGTTGGTTCAACACTTCCAGAATTGTCCTGAGAGCTACTTTTACCCTTGCTAATTAACACTCCTCTGGAATGCTACAAGGGGAAAAGGGAAAGGAGATATCATCAGACCCAGATGAACTCTGATCACTCCATGGGACATTCTTTGGTGCCCTACATCTCCACCCAAGTGCCCTTTGCTTTCTAAGAAGGTCAGGAGTCTTGAACCAGACTGTCCCTTAAACAGCAAAAGCAAGGATTTCCTTCAGCAGTGAGCACACAGGATACTTAGCCTTGGGGCTGAGCATGAAACTCAGGGCTTTATTTGAGGCTGAGAGTCACTGACTGCTCTTGTCCTGTTTCCCTGCCAGACAGTAGGACAATAAGGCCCACGTAATTACCACAACACCCTGAGAATACTGAAGGAGAGAAAGAAACTCCAGGAACTAGGCCAGATTATTATCTGTTAATTATTATATAAGATTTTGCTTTGTCAAAGGACTGACTCTATTGCTTGACATTTGACCACCTCAGTGGGTGTGTCCAACCTGCTAAAACAAACATGGGGTGGGGAGGGGTGGAATTCCGGGAAGAGAAAGGCAAATTAGAAAGGCTTTTGATTCTGATATCCATTCTAAGGCTCAGCCTAGCCCCTCCCAGATAGAAGACCTAATTAGCCTAATAATTCTTCTCAAGATTATCAAGATTATCAGATTCTTCCCAGTGGGAATCCTTTACACAATCGCTGCCCCATGTCCTCAGACTTCGAATCCTCCTTCCTTGCCCTCCCACTGCCTCTCTAGTCCCTCTGAGGGGGCACCCCTTACTAGCCAGGATCCAGAGGGCACTGACCTTGCCATGTTTGTGGTGTTTCTGCTTCTTTTTATGAGCTTTTCTCATTTTCTTTTGCATCTTCTTGTCAATCACCATTCCTGGTCCTACCATGCCAGGAGCCAATGGATTCACAGGACACATGCCAGGGGCAGGTGGTGGGTATGGAGGGGGGTAGGGACCTGAGGGTTGGCATCCTGGATACCCCGGTGGCACAGGGTGACAGGGCCCACCAGGGGGAAAGGCTGGATTCCCCTGGGGTGCTCCTGGGGGAGTGGGAAAGGGGCCTGGAGGAAAGGTAGGGGTGGCAGGTGGTGGATGGGCAGGATTGCAACCTCCAGGGTACCCGACGTTAGGGGGGTGTGGATATGGCCCTTGCTGCCCTGGTGGAAGAAGCAAAGAATCAATTAAGATTAGAACTGCCCAGAACCTCTGACAACAAACAACAACAAAAAGAAGAGGATTTCGTTTCTCACTCAATAGTTAAAGGCAAACGGAAAGGTGAGGAAAGAAAATGGAGGGTAGGGGAGACAAACTTACGTAAGAGAGATAAAAGGTAACGTCCCTGGCAGGGCGGGGGAGAAAGGGAGGCAGTGAACTCTAGGGAAGGATGAGAACATCGGTCAGCTATGGACTGAGGACTTTGCTTTTGCGGGTTCGGGGAGAGGTGGAGGAGAAACTGACACAGAAACCTTCTGTTGTGGCCCTTCTGAAAAGGGGTTGGAGCAAGAAAGGAGATTCCCCAAACACCTACCGGCATTGGGATTCCACATGTTCAGCTATTTCTTCCAGCCTGAGGAGAAACAAATGAAGGCAAGAAGCTGACGGCCCAGAAATGGGCAGGGGTTTTAGAGACCAAGCTCAACTCCAACGCCTCCCGCTCCGCAACAGCCTCTCAGAGAACTACCAAGACCTCCACAGAAGAAATGTTTCTTTCCACCCGTTCCTTCGCCCCCAACACCTATTCTATTCCTAGTTCCCTAACCACAGGAACCTTGCTCCCAGGGCCCCTCCACCTTCCACTAGCTCTGGCCGCGGCTGGAGGTTTCTAAGTCCTCCGGAGAGGGGCAGACTCCGCGAATCTCGCTATCCCCATCACTCAGAGACCGAGTCCGGAAGACTTTAGCCACCTATAAGCTGCGAAGGGATCTTAAACAACTTAACCGCTCCCGGAGAAGAGTGACGGGGGACAGGACCCCCACCCCAGGCTAAGAAAAGGACCTGCCTTGAGGCGAAAGGAGGTAGGCGGCTCAGGAAAGATTCTCAAACACTTACATGGCTAGACATACCCCCTCCCACATTAAAAAAGGCAAATACAGATCCTGGCTCCCAGCTGCGAAGGGACCCCCCTCACCCAGGAATGGAAGAAGGAGGAAACTGAGGAATCCAGGCGTCCAGTCACCTCTACACCACTGCTTGGGCGGACTCCTCCTTTCAGCCTCCACTCTCACTTCCTGGTCACCCTCCCACTTTAAGCTTCAGCATCCGCCTCTGCTACCGCCTGATTGGTACTATGTGGTCATTCAGCATTACGATTGGAGAACATAGTCGTCAATCACTCTAGGCTCGAAGGCAGCATTTGAGGTAGGGGCGGAGCCAGGCGCTTCAGGACGCGGCAGTACAGAGGAGCGGGCGGGCCGGAAATTCCTGGGGGCGGGGCTAGGAGAAACCGGCTAGGAGAGGGCGGGGCCCGTTTCTGGGCGAAGTCCTTGAGTGCCTTGGGGAAACTCAACCCTTGACCTCTGAGCCCTTAGTCCAGTGGGTGCCACACCTTGTAATGTGAATATACTGTGATAAGCGGTATACAGACATATATATATATATATATATATATGGATGGAGCGCTTAAGGAAGGGCGGAGAGCTGCTAAATCTCACCCCAAGCCTCAATATTGCGGCCTCCCTCTTAGTCCCCACAGGAAATAAGAAAACATTCTTGGGGAAAATACAGAGATTTCTAATCTCTCCTAGGATTCTCTATCTCAATTGCATAGCTCCGCCATCTGTCAAATTGCATAAACCAGAAACCAAGAAGTCGTCCTGATGGCTCTCTCTTTCCTTCACCTTTCCCCCGCATCTGCTTCCAACTTCAGGAAGGGTCCGTTTTGTTTCCCAAATAAATCTAGAATCACTACACTTCTCTCCATCGTCTCTGCTCCCAGCCTACCATCATCTCTCAACTGGATTGCAGCAATGGCCTCTATTTTTTTTAATAACACAATTAACAAGCTTGATTTAATGAATATATATAGAACCATACACCCAAAATTTAAAAATACTTATCCTTCTTAAGCATACATAAAACATTTTTAAAAATTGGTCTCAACTAATATAATTCAAATTTCAGAGAATTGTGTATTATATACTGTATTCTTTGACCTCAACATAAAATATAAATACAAATGAAACCGAGCAGGACCCTGTGGGGCCCTCACGGGTACAAAAGTCTTTCGGTGTCCCCTTTTCTAGTTTGTAGGAAAGAGTTTAGCCTCCTAGACCTTCCCTGAGTTCCAAAGGGCAGATTCAAACAGTTGCTAATTAGGGAAGGGAGGGAATGCAGAAACAAAGGGTGAACAGTCAAAAAACAATAGTGCATCAATAAAGCAGGGTCCTGGTTTCTCCTGAAGGTGAGACAGGCTGGGACCTGGGACCCTTTGCTGCAGTGCTGCAGTTTTTGCACCTGGACCCACCTCTCCTCGAGCAACAAAATACAAAGAGACTGTACGGGACTAAAAATAATGTGCATGCACAGTTGGGGCAAATTCTGGACAAAAGATACAAAAGAGACCAAAAACCCAACTGCCACTTTTGAAGAGCCTGCAGCAAATGCAGGGTACTGCGCATGCCCCCTGCACACACCACCACCTAAGGGGTGGGCAAAACACCTAAGCCACCCCTCCAACCCGACCCCTGGACACACCCCTACCCTCACCCCACATAAGGAACAAGCTCACCACCCACCCCTCAGGGAGCGAGCCAGAGAGGGAACCTGTTGTACATTCTTGCTCCCCCCTGCTGTAGCAGGGACCCCAGTAAAGCCTTGCCTGAATTTCTTGTCTGACCTCTGATCAATTTCTAATGATTAGGGAGGCCAAGAACCCTCATCTGTAACAAAGGGATATATATAACAATATATTTTTGAGTTATTCTGTGAAAACTAAGACCCCCCACCCAGTTGGAGGATGGTAAATTCCAGCTGAGCACAAGATTCCTGGAATACCATCTCAGTTACCTCACCACCAACCAATTAGAAGAAAGTCACATGTCCTGCAGGCCTCGCCCCAAACTTTGCCTATAAAAACTCCTCCCCGAAAAACATCAAAAAATTTGGGTCTTTTGAGCGCAAACCACTGGTTCTCCTTGCTCAGTCCTGCAATAAACCTTTCTCTGCTCCAAACTCCAATGTTCTGGTTTGGCCTCACTGTGCGTCGGGCACAGGAGCTTGTGTGCATTCAGCAACACAAACATACATTTGGAAGTTAAAAAAAAAGTCTTGCAAATAACTTTGGGTCAAAGTATAATACATGATGGAAATTAAATACTTTGAACTCAACCATAATGAAAACATTACATCCCAAATTTGTGAGCTACAAAAAATTTGAAGATAAATTTTATACTGAGTTTGTCATCTTGAACTAAAATTTTTGATAGATTTTTTATTTTTTTAGATATTTATTTATTTATTTGGTTGCGCTGGGTCTTAGTTGCAGTGCATGGGATCTTCATTGTAGCATGTGGGATCTTTAGTTGCGGCATGTGAACTCTTAGCTGCAGCATGTAGACTCTTAGTTGAGATATGTGGGATCTAGTTTCCTGACCAGGGAATGAACCCAGGTCCTCTGCGTTGAGAGCACAGAGTCAACCACTGGACCACCAGGGAAGTCCCAATTTTTTTTCTTTTTTTTTTTTTTTTGCTGTACGCGGGCCTCTCACTGCTGTGGCCTCTCCCGTTGCGGAGCACCGGCTCCGGACGCGCAGGCTCAGCGGCCATGGCTCACGGGCCCAGCCGCTCCACGGCATGTGGGATCTTTCCGGACCGGGGCACGAACCCGTGTCCCCTGCAACGGCAGGCAGACTCTCAACCATTGCGCCACCAGGGAAGCCTGGAAGTCCCAATTTTTAATTTTTTAATTAAAATTTTTTTGTTATATATATTTTATTGAAATACAGTCGACATACAATATTATGTTTTACATAACCATAGTACATATTGATATATTTTTATATCAGGTTTGTGCTAAATATTTGAGATGAATTGGGACGGGCACTTTTTTTGTTTTTGTTTTTAACGCCATTTATATCTGAGTTACTTCTTCCTTGTAAGATCATTGAGTTTGAAAGAAACTATTGATGTGTCTATATGGGCATGATGCCTCTTAGAATTTAAATATTTAAAACTATTTCTTTTTTAAAGCAGCTTTATTGAAATAGAGTTCATATACCATACAATTCACTCATTTAAAGGGTACAGTTCAATAGTTTTTAGCATATTCTGAGCTTGTGCCACCATTGCCATTATTTAATTTTAGAACATTTTTTGTCCCCCTTAAAATAATTCCACACCCCATTAGTAGTGAATCCTCATTCCTCTCCCTGCCTCTCCCCCATTCTGCCCAAGCCCTTAGCAACCACTAATCAATTTATAAATTCTCCTGTTTTATACAAACGGAAAATTGTACAATATGTGGCCTATCGTGACTGGCTTCTTTCACTTTGCATAATATTTCAGGGTTCATCCATGTTGTAGTATGAATCAGTAGTTCATTCTTTTTTATGAAGGAAATACTGAATAATATGCCACTGTTTGGATATACCACATTTAGTTTATCCATTCATCAGCTGATGGACATTTGAATTGTTTTTACGTTTTGCCTATTATATATATCACTGCTATGAACATTCATGTACAAATTTGTGCATCCATATGTGTTTTTTATTATCAGCATAGAAATGTATTTGAATTCAAAATTATATGGTTATACTTAGAATAATGTAATAATTATCTAAAACACATATCATCCTTGGCTCTGAAATAGTTCTAAAGATGTCATTCTTTTTTTTTTTAATGTCATTTTTTTGAAGTCAAAAAACATGTAGTAAGAATGTACAAGGAGGACTGCCCTGGTGGCGCAGTGGTTAAGAATCCACTGGCCAATGCTAGGGGACACGGTGTCAAGCCCTGGTCCGGGAAGATCCCACATGCGGCAGAGCAACTAAGCCCGCGCACCACAACTACTGAGCCTGCGCTCTAGAGCCTGCGAGCCACAACTACAGAGCCCACAAGCCACAACTACTGAAGTCTGTGCGCCTAGAGCCCGTGCTCCGCAACAACAGAAACCACCTCAATGAGAAGCCTGGGTACCACAATGAAGAGTAGCTCCCACTCACTGCAACTACAGAAAGCCCATGCAGCAACGAAAAACCAACACAGCCAAAAATAAATAAATAAATAAAATTACTTAAAAAAAAAAAAAAGAATGTACAAGGAAACAAAAATATAAAAAACAAGTTCGCTGAGTATTGGGAGTTGTTACAAGAGAGACACACCAAGATAAATGTAACAGAGTCCAAATTATATACCATGCAGCAAGGTGTTCTCTTGCTTTATCAACTCCTAGAAAATAAATTAGTAACCTCAGTAATGCAAGAATACCACCACTTGGTTAAAAGGACAAACTTTCTGAGGGACACAGGTAGTAATTCACTATACTTCCCCTTTCTATAAGTCCTTTCTTCACACCAGTTTATTTTTGTTCCCCTAAAATATGTTTTATCCTTTAAAAAAAAATGTGGTTTTATTTGTAAGTTGGAGTAAATAATATCCTGATTGAAATATGCAACTATTTAGTTAAAGATGCTCAGAGATCAAATTTTTGAAAAAGGTGAGTCAGCTAGTTAGCAGGGACCATCAGTAGCTAACAGAAAAAAAATTTTCAGATATTATATGTTTGCTAAATGGATTAAAAAAAAAAAAGGGCTTCCCTGGTGGCGCAGCGGTCGAGAGTCCGCCTGCCGATGCAGGAGACACGGCTTCGTGCCCCGGTCCGGGAGGGTCCCACATGCCGTGGAGCGGCTAGGCTCGTGAGCCATGGCCGCTGGGCCTGCGCGTCCGGAGCCTGTGCTCCGCAACGGGAGAGGCCACAACGGTGAGAGGCCGCGTAACGCAAAAAAAAAAAAAAAAAAAAAAAAAAAAAAAAAAGAATAAGCAGTTAAAAATGGGTGAAAAAATCCCAGGGTTTACTGTGACCAAGACAATCAAAAGCAGACAGACCCATTTACTTGTGGAGCAAGCTATAAGGAGGTTCCAAGATAGACTCTGGTTTCCAACAGTATCCACCGCCAAAGGGCAAACTCAGAATGTCTCCTCCTCTGTAGAAACTGGAACGCAGATGAGCAGGCTTTTTCTGAGTAGCCCTTCACATACATCATCCTGTAGATCTGATGGGCTTGACTGCCCAGAATGATTGGGCTCTTTGTGCTAACCACAGAGTCTTGTGCTAATCCCAGATCCTTAGTCATGAGTGTTGTTCTGAATCCACCCTGATAGTTATTAGGAAAGGGAACTCCGTGAAGCATGCCAGGTATGGGATTATAAGTATCACTTGACCAAAGCTGTCCTGAGCTCACATATAGGATTTTAGCCAATGGTTCTGGGTCAAGCCCCAACCTGATTCCCAGATTCATAGCATCAGCAGTTCCAATCATACCATCCATACCAGCAGCGTGTTGTAGCCGATCCTCACAGCCTGCCCAGTCCCAAGGGCTCCCAATGCACCACATTGGAGCCCTTGTACCCCAGCAACTCTTGGGCAGCAGCAAATTCATCTGTGACTCCTCCCACCATAAACATTAGGTTCCCAGACTGAGCAGCTCCCACACCACCAGAAACAGGGGCATCCATGAAAATTGCTCCCATTTTCTCAACTTTTTGGCCAATTCTTTCGAAACTGTAGGATCAATAGTACTGGAGTCTATTAATAGTGAGCCTTTCTTCACTTTTGTTGGAATTCCATTTGCTCCAGAATAAGCTTCTATTGCACTGATACTGGTGGGCAACACTGTAATAATTCCGTCAGCTTTTTGGGCTACATCTGCTGGGGAAGACACTACCTGTATACCTGCATCGAGAAATTCTTTGCATGCATCAGGGAACACATCATAAATAACAAGCGGATAGCCATGTTTCATGAGATTTTTTTGCCATTGGATGCCCCATTTGCCTAGTCCAGTGAATCCAGCTGGAATCTTAGAAGCCATTGACCTAGAACACACCACTGCAAGGCTGGCCCCTGCCAGCGGCTCCAGTAGGGAGGCCCGAGGACCTCCACAGAGCTGTAAGGAGGCTGCCTTGCTGCCCCGGCTCATCCACTGACTCTGAGGGTGCGTGGGGACGCGTGCAACCACCATATGTTTTCAATTCTGTTGGGTATTTACTTAAGAGAGGAATTGCTAGGTAATACGGTAACTGTATGTTTAACTTTTTTGAGGAACTGCCAGACTACTTTCCAAAATAGCCACACCATTTTATACCCCCACCAGCAATGTATAAGTGTTCCAATTACCCCGCATCTGCACCAGCACTTGTTGCTGTCTGTCTTTATTAGTGTAGCCATGCTAGTGGGTACGAAGTGGTGTTTCATTAAATGTCCTGTCAGCATCCACTCTGGCCCTCTTCTAATTCATTCTCCCACCTCAGAAATTGTTTTCTAAAGCCAACTGTGACATCACCCTACTGCTTAAGATTCTTCAACGGCTTTGCATTATCCTTAAGACAAAGGTGGAAAGTATTTTTACATGTACGTATTCATTTTTGTTGAATAGGTAATATGTTCACATGCTTTGAAAACCAAAAAGGACCAAGAGGTAGAAAGTGAAAAGTCTCCCTCCCGCTCTTGTTCTCCTTTACCCAGCCTCCCCCAACCCACATAGCCCACACAACCACATAACTGGTTTCTTATATATACTTCCACAGTTTCTTCATTACAATCAAGCAAATACTGATATAAATTTATATCCCCTCTTTTAAGTATACAAACAGCAAACTATGCAGAGTTTAATTTGCAACTTTCCCCCCACTTAATATATCTTGGGGATGTTTCCATACCAGTCAGCACAGTGTGTCTTCAGTCTTTTTCACAACCCTATTTGATTCTTTTGTATGACGTACCATAATCAATTTAACCAGTCAAAAGATATTTGTGTTATTTTCCATCTTCTGCTACTAAAAACAATGCTGCAACAAATAACCTGACAAATATGTCATTTTACATATTTTTACTTTTTTATAGGTACTGATGAATTACCCTCCATAGAGGTTATATTTATTTACATTCTCACCAGCAATACATGAGTGTCTGTTTCCTCCAACTTGTCCAACAAAAAAATACTCAAAATCTTATTACTGCAATGTCTGCAGTGGTCTGGCCCTGCTACCTTGCTGGTCTCCTCTCATACTACTCACCCCTGGCTTTCTGCTCTTCAGCCCCTAGGCTTCTTTCATCCCTCCAGAAGATCTTGGTTCCATTTGCAGGAGGGCCTTTGCACTTGCTGCTTCTGCAGCCTGGAATGCTCTCCCCATCTCTCTCCACTTTGCCTAATTAAATCCTGCTCATTCATCAGCTCTCAGCTCCAGGATCACTTCTTCAGGGAAGCCTCCTTGACACCCTCGTCAGGTAAAACTCCTTTGTTGCAGCCTCTAGTCGAATCTTGTCTTTCCTTTAGCACACCTATCTCAGTTTATAATTAGACATGAATCAGTAATTACTTAATGTTAGCTTCCTACATTAGACTGTAAGCTTCTTGAAAGTAAGGACACTTAACAGTTCACACAGTGCCTGGTACATAGGATGGTATAAATGAATACACTGTTAAATAAATAACTACATGAATGAATGAATGAACAAATGGACAAAGAGGAATAGGGCAAGGTGGTTCTGGAGTTAGAGAGACTTGGATTCAAATCCTGACTTTGACACTTATTGTGTGACCTTGAATAAGTTATTTAACCTCAATTCCCTCATTTGTAAAACAGCGGCAATGGTACCTACCTCATAGGGTTGTGATGAGATAATCGTGTGTCTGTCACATAATAAGTACTTACTATATACTACCATGTATTACTATCATGATTCTTGTTAATATTAAGAACTTTTACTGTTAGACTAGGATGATTTTAACCTCTCTTCAGGACCCTCATAGGTTGCCAATATCCTCCATACCTCTCTTCACCTACCTGCTAGTTGGGAAATTCTTCCTCAGATTTAAACTCAGATTTATTTTTTTTTTCCCACTCCAAGCAGCTTGTGGGATATTAGTTCCCTGACCAGGGATGGAACCCATGACCCCTGCTGTGGAAGCACAGAGTCCTAACCACTTGACTGTCAGGGAATTCCCTAAACGCAGATTATTTAAAAAGCATTTAAATAATGCTTGTAAAGCTCATTTCTCTGATTCATGAAATCATTAATGATTTACCATGCTTCTGTCATTCATTCATTCAACAAATATTTCTCAATCTATCCAGGTACTGTTCTAAGCACTAGGGATAGAGTGAAAACACAGAGAAAAAATCCTTGCCTTCATCGAGGTAATAACTTGGTGGGAGAGGCAGAATATAAATAAATATATAATAAAATGTCAGATAGTGATGTGTACTATGTAGAAAAATTAATTGAAATAAGGGGAGGAGCTGTGGTGCCAGTATTTACAGATCCTTGTAAGCCATGGGAAAGAGTTTAGATTTTATTCTAAGTGTGAATGGAAGCCTCTGGAGGGTTATGAGCAGAGGAATGACATGATCTGATTTTCATTTTAAAAAAGTCATTCTGTAAACCAATGTTTATAGAAGCATTATTCATAACAGCCCAAAGATGGAAACAACCCAAATGTCCATCAACAGATGAATGGATAAACAAAATGTGGTATATGCATACAATGGAATAGTATTCAGCCCTAAAAAGGAAGGAGAGTCTGACACATGCTACACTATGGATGAACCTTGAAGATATTATGCTGAGTGAATTAAGCCAGGCACAAAAAGACAAATGCTGTATGATTCCACTTATATGAAGTACCTAGAGTAGTCAAATTCATAGAGACGGAAAGTAATCAGCAGGGACTGGAGGCAGTGGGGAATGGAGATTGATTGTTTAATAGGCAGAGAATTTAAGTTTAGAAAGATGAAAAAGTTCTGGAGGACAATGATCACAGTTGCACAACAGAGTGAATGTATTTAATGTCACTGTACTGTACGCTTAAAAGTGGTTAAAATGGTAAAATAATAATAATAGTAATTATTATTATTATTCTGGCTACTGTGTGGTGAAAGAGCAAAATAGGGAGAAATGGTTAAAGTGGAAGCAGAGAACCCAGTTAGGAGGCTACTACTGTATTCCAGAGAAGGAATGGTGGTGGCTTGGATGGAAGTTGTAGAGATGATCAGGAGGGGTCAGACTCTGGGTATTTTTTTTTTTTTTAATTGAAGTATAGTTGATTTACCAGGTATTTTTTTTAAGGTAGAGCTTAGCAGATTTGGACTGGAGGTAGAGGTGAAAGAAACAGAGAAATGAAGGATGAACCCAAGAATATTGAGCAACTAGGAAATAGTTGTGTCATTTACTGAAATAAGACGGGGGAGGAGCAGATGTGAGTACTTTTGGACAAAGTTAAGTTTAGGGTGGCTATCAGATATCCAAGTGGAAGTGTTAAGAAGGCAGTTGGATTTGGCAGTCTGGCGCTCAGGGAGAGGTCTTGTCTGAAGAGAAAAAAATCGAGAGTTATCAAGGTATCTAAAGGAGCCAGTAAGCCAGAAAGAGAAAAACAAATATCGTATATTAATGCATATATGTGGAATCTAGAAAAATGGTACAGATGAACCTATTTGCAGGGCGGGAATAGAGACGCAGACATAGAGAATGGACATGTGGACACGGCGGGGAAAGGAGAGGGTGGGACAAATTAGGAGATTAGGATTGACATATATACACTACCATGCGTAAAATAGCTAGTGGGAACATGCTATAAAGCACAGGAAGCTCAGCTCAGTGCTCTGTGATGACCTAGATGGGTGGGATGGGGGGTGTGGGAGGGAGGTCCAAGAGGGAGGGGATATAGGTATACATAAAGCTGATTCACTTCATTGTACAGCAGAAACTAACACAACATTGTAAAGCAATTATACTCCAATAAAAATAAGTAAGTAAATAAATAAACAAATAAAGGAGCCAGATAGGGACTTCCCTGGTGGTCCGGTGGTTAAGAATCCACCTTCCAATGCAGGGGACACAGGTTCAATTTCTGGTCGGGGAACTAAGAACCCACATGCTGTGGAGCAACTAAGCCTGCACGCCACAACTACTGAGCCCATGCGCCACAACTAGAAAGTCTGCATGCTCTGGAGCCCATGCACTCTGGAGCCCATGTGCCACAACTACAGAACCTGTGCACCACAACTAGAGAGCCCATGTGCCGCAACTACTGAGCCCAAGCACTCTGGAGCCCACGTGCCACAACTAGAGGGAAGCCCTCGCACTGCAACAAAGAGCCCGTGTGCCACAACTAAGACCTGACACCGCCAAAAATAAATAAATAAATATTTTTAACAAATAAAAATTTTTTAAAATTCAAGGAGCCAGATAAGCTCAGCCAGGGAGCAGGGGTAGCCAGAGTAGAAAAGAGGGCCCAGCCCGTGGCCTCAGGCCTGCCAATATTTAGAAACTGGCAAGAGAAGAGGAATGAGCAAAGGATAAGAAAGGATACAGATTATCCCCTTCTTCAGTGAGGAAGTGGAAAATCAGAGGTAAGTGTGAAGAAAAGATTCAAGGAGGGAGCTATCAAATGTTCAAATGCTGCTGATAAATTATGTAGGATGCAGACTGAGAACTGGCCATTGGATTTTGCACGAATAGTGAACTTTTAAAAATAAATTTATTTATTCATTTATTTATTTATTTTGGCTGCGTTGGGTCTTCGTTGCTGCGCGTGGGTTTTCTCTAGTTGCAGCGATCAGGGCCTGCTCTTCGTTGCAGTGCACGGGCTTCTCACTGCGGTGGCTTCTCCTGTTGTGGAGCACGGGGGCTCTAGGTGTGTGGGCTTCAGTAGCTGCGGCATGCGGGCTCAGTAGTTGTGGCTTGCGGGCTTAGTTGCTCCGCGGCATGTGGGGTCTTCCCGGACCAGGGATCGAACGCGTGTCCCCTGCATTGGCAGGTGGATTCTTAACCACTGCGTCACCAGGGAAGTCCCAAGAATAGTGAACTTTTTAAGAGTGGTTTTTGGTTTTTTTTTAAGATGTTGGGGGTAGGAGTTTACTAATTAATTTATTTTATTTTTTTGCTGTGTTGGGTCTTCGTTTCTGTGCGAGGGCTTTCTCTAGTTGTGGCAAGCAGGGGCCACTCTTCATCGCGGCGCGCGGGCCTCTCACTATCACGGCCTCTCCTGTTGCGGAGCACAGGCTCCAGACGCGCAGGCTCAGTAGTTGTGGCTCACGGACCTAGTTGCTCCGCGGCATGTGGGATCTTCCCGGACCAGGGCTCGAACCCGTGTCCCCTGCATCAGCAGGCGGACTCTCAACCACTGCGCCACCAGGGAAGCCCTAAGAGTGGTTTTAATTACATTCTAGGGCTGAAATTTTGCCTGCAACGAATTGAGAAGAGAACGAAACGTGAGAAGGTGGAAGCAGTAAATAAAAGCAATTCTTCCAAGGAGTGTTGGTAAACAAGAAGCAGAGAAATGGAGCAGTAATCATAAGAGAATGGGCGAAAAAAAAAAGAGGATGGGCAGTCTGGGAAGGGCTCTTTAAGATGGGAGAGTTTAAATCATGTTTGTAAACTGATGTGAATAATCCAGTAGAGAGAAAAAATGCTTTTGCTGGAGAAAGAAGGGATAACTGAAGGAGCAAATTTCCTGTGACCAGGAAAAGAGGGGTTCAAGTTTACATGAGGAGACATTGACCCTAGATAGGACAGTTCACTTAGTACAGTGTAGTGGTTGAGAGAATGACCTCTTGTTACCTGAAAACTGGGTTCACCTCTTGGTAGGTGTCAAGCCAAAAGACACAACCAAGCCAAAGAAGAAGGAAGAAGATGGAAGGATTTATTGCTTGCAGCAAGTAAGGAGAACACTGGGAATCTGTCCCAAAGCAGTGTTTCCCTGAACAGCAAAATTGGGGAATTTTTAAGCTAAGCGTACATGCATATTCATGAAGGGGCTTAAGCAGAGGAAAATTCAGCATAGAAGTGGGGCAAAGGTTGACAGAGTCCAGCTTTAGTTGATTGAAGTCATGAGTGTCAGAAAAGGTGAACATCATCATTCCATTCTCCACCTTGGTGGGAGCCTGCAGAACTTATCAGATTGTTATATATACCCCTTGAGGAGGAATTAGGACTCTGTTTTATCCCTGAACTATTGTTTCTTGACAGCTTTTCCTTTGTTCCTGCATTCCCTGAATTCCCTTAAGATTTTTTTTTTTTTTTTTGGCTGCGTTGGGACTTTGTTGCTGCGCGTGGGCTTTCTCTGGTTGCAGAGAGCAGGGGCTATTCTTCATTGCGGTGCGGTGGTTTCTCTTTGTTGCAGAGCACGGGCTCTAGGCACATGGGCTTCAGTAGTTGTGGTGCACGGGCTTTGTTGCTCTGTGGCATGTGGGATCTTCCCGGACCAGGGATTGAACCCCTATCCCCCGCATTGGCAGGTGGATTCTTAACCCCTGTGCCACCAGGGAAGTCCTCCTTGCAGTTTCTTACTGCACCACATGACAGTACAGCTCACTGGGCCAGAAATGCCCTACTGCTCCAACACTCCTGGAAAACTCCTGGTCTTCAAGACACATCTCAAGCATCCTGTGCTCTGTGAGGCCTCCCCACTCAAGCCTCAGGAGAGGATACTGCCCCAGGACACTGTATGGGTGGCCAACAAAATGAGCTGTGGATCTCGGAGCAGTTTCAGAGCAGCAATTTCATCTTTCTCATCCTTTTCCCAGTGCCAGTGTGAGATCCCACCAAATAAAGGCTTATGAAAGAGAAGGAAAAGGAGAGAGACAGGAATGCAGGATCACTGGAAGGGAGGAAGGCCTCAGGACCAAGACATAGAGTCAGGGAAGCTGACTTTATCTCTTTCCTGTGCACACCCCTCCCCACACCAGTCACTGTTCAGAAGCAGTGGATTGGATACCCAGGGAAGGATCCATCCAAGCATTTGACAAGTAGGAAAGGCCATGGCGAGGCAGAGCAGACAGGCATCTGATCACCATATTTATGTTTCCATGTACACCGACTCTACATAAACTGCATATTTACACATGAGAACTGGTACAGGCAGGTTGAGGATTTCTGGAACGAGGGCCTTGCTGAACACTCAAGTGGCAGACACTCAGCTGAGGCCTACGAGGGAGAATGGCAGGGCGGAGGACTGGAGAGACGGTCTTCTGGGCAGAGAGGTGGGCAGCCATGTGGACAGCCCTGTGGGAAGGGGTGGGCCTCCTGAGGACGGGCCAGGGAAGCCAGGCGCTGCTGTACACACTCAGCTGTCAGCCGTGCTTCTGGGTCTGCATCCCAGCAGTCCTCCAGGAGTTCTCTCAGGCCACCAGGGTCCTGGGAAGAATGACCAGGAGGCAGGCTTTACCCCAGGATCCTGAGTGGCCCCATGAGTGGTCCCAGGGTTATAAGGTATCTATCATGGCCCTGTTCTCAACACTCTTCTTCTGATTCTTCCTGGAGCCTTCTTCCTCCCCTTCACTGAAATCCAGCCCTTTGCACCTTGTTCCCTATGAGACAGGTTCTCTCCAAAGAGTCCACCTTTTCCTCCGAGGAGCTAATTCAGGTTAATTAATGGCTTACTGTGCTGATGGGAAATTACTCTCCTTCCTCTCAGGCAATCAGAGTCTTCTACAAACAATGCCTGGGCCTTTGTTATCTAACCCAACAGACACTTGTGCAGTGGAAACTTCAGATCAGGTAGCAGAAGAATGGGCTTCCTGTTAGGAAACTATTTTCCTCAGAAACCCTGAAATTTCACTATTAGGCCACTGTTTTAACCCTTTATACTTAGTTCTGGCTTTTATTGGGTCATGGCAGAAACACAGATGTGTAGGACAAAATGAGGAATTATTGGATTAAATGTTGGGCTCCAGTGTACTAGGAGAGGAGCCATCTTGGGGGCAGAGCTCAGGGCAGAAGCAAAGCCAAGGAGGGCTTCCTGGAGGAAGGAACTGAGGAACAGGGCAAACTGATGATGGAGAGAAGAGAGACGGACAAAGCAAGACTGAGCAAGAGGAAGGTGTGTGTCTCAGGAATGGGCTGTGTGAGACTTACGGTGGAAGGGGATGAACTGAGGTTCAGAGCAAGTTTGCCCTGCTCCAGCTGAACATGAGCCAGGAGGGTGGGAGATGAGAGGGGATAGGAGTAGGTGGCTGGTCCTGGTGGACAAGTCCTTGAAGCCCGTGCCAGGACTCTGCAGGTCCCCAGCCCACCAGCCTGTGGCCTCTTACTGTGGCAAAGCAGCACCAGGTGGATGGGATGTGAGGGCGCCTTCTCTCCTCCACTGCCAAGGTCCACAGCTCACAGGTGGTAGGGGTGCTACCCAGTTCTGCCTCATAGGCCAGTTGGAAGGGTGGTGTTCTGCTGTCTGGGAAGAGGCACAGGGGGTGTCAGCTAACCCGAGGGGGTGCCTTCTTGCGGAACGGCCAAGAGGAAGAAGGGAAGAGCCTCCTGGGTCAGGAGGTAGGTGGGTCTGGAATGGGTGGGTGGGGCATGAGGGGAGTGAGGCCACTGTCACATCCAACCTTACCGGGTCTCAAATCTGGGCAGCGGCTCATGATCTCCCACAGGAGCAGAGCCAGAGAGTAAACATCAGCTCGCCGGAGGGCCGTGCCCCAGTCCTGTAGGTCCAGAGTCTTGTCCAAGAGCTCTGGTGCCATGTACCTCTGGGTGCCAGCCTAGACAGCAAGGCATGGAGGGCCAACAATCATCACCACGGCACTCCTCACCACACAATGGTCCACGCAACAACCCCCCAGCTAGACTCAGCAACATCCCACGTGCTATAGGTGCTGCCGCACTGTTGTCACATCTTCATCAGCACCACCACCAGCATCCTGGGGCTCACCCTTATCCAGAGTACTGACCTCCATGATGGCAGCTGGGCCTCGGGGTTGAGTAGGAGCCCAGGTTGGGGGCTGGGCAAGGCCAGGGAGCACCAAGGCGAGGCCCAGGTCTCCAATGGCGCATGACCCATCGTCCCGAATGAGCACATTCTGGCTGCTCAGATCCCGGTGGGCGATACCTGGTTTATATTGGCCTGTGGGAGAAGCCAGGTTGAAGGGACATGAATCTTCTTCCTCTCTCTTTTTGACCCAATCCTTCCCCTCCAAGCTAAGGGAAAATCAGAAACAGCGGTGTGGCTCCTGACTCCCATGGCTTCCTGCCCCCCAGCTCACCCACCATCCTGCCAGCGTTCCTCATGGAGAAACGCCAGGCCCTGAGCCAGGGACAGTGCCATCCGCAGGGAACTTCCCCAGTCACTGGTGTGCTGGGCCAAGTAGTGGCACAGGGAACCCTGGGGAGAAGCAGAGAGAAGAGAGGGACACACAAAGCTGGAGGTGGCTGATCCACCCCAGGGAGCAGAGATCAATTGATCCCCCTGCATCTCCCCGCAGACTTACACACCGACACACCCAGGGCAAGGCAGCAGGCAGTGGAGGAGTGAGCACGTGCATCAGTTGGATTGACAGGAAAAACAGTAGCTCTAGTTCAAGTGTCCCGAGCACTTACTGCGTGCCAGGCCTCCTGTAGCCCTCACTACAACCCTGGGAGGTAGGTACTCCTGTCACTCCTGTTTTACAGATAAGGAGTTTGCTGGAACTCGCTGGGCAAGACAGTAGCAGAGCTTGACCCTCAGCAGTCTAACTCCAGCATCACTCACCTTTAGCCACCTCATACTGCCTCACAGGACTTGGGGTAAAGACAGAAACAGAAGAGGCAGAGCGGGTTAGGCGGAGCACCCTCGCGAACCACCTGGCCTGAGGTGTCACCCTGTAGCCGGGCGCGGATGGGGAGAGCCGTTGGGTAGGAGAGCAGCTGGCAGGGAGCAACTGGGAATTGGAGGGAAAGGAACAATAGAGTCCCTCATTCTGCAAACATTACTGAGCACTTTCAGTGTGCCAGGAAAGGTAAACAAACAAACAAAACTAATAAAGCAGTGATTTTCGAGCTAGGCAGTGAGGTACATTGGTCAAAGAAGGGACTTGCCAGAATTCAAGATTTCAGAGGTGAAGGAATTACAGGTGCTGATAAAGTCCCACGTCCTTAGCAGGCCCACAAGGCCAGTGTGGTCTGGCCCCTGCCTACCGATTCCTCTTCATCCTCTCTTATAGTACCTTTATTTTTTTTTTTTTTCAATATTTACTTATTTGGTTGCACCGGGTCTTAGTTGTGGCAGGTGGGCTCCTTTAGCTGCATCTCGCGGGCTCCTTAGCTGCAGCACGGGACTTCTTACTTGTGGCATGAAAACTTTTATTTGCAGCACACACGTGGGATCTAGTTCCCTGACCAGGGATCGAACCCAGACCCCATCCATTGGGAGCACAGAGTCTTACCCACTGCGCCACCAGGGAAGTCCCTCTTGTAGTACCTTTTCTTTCCGCACTTAACGCACTTGACATTTTACACATCTTTTTGTGTTTGCTTGATCCATTTCTGCTTCCCTACTACTCTATAAAATCTGGAAAGGCAGGGACTGGGTGTGTTTTTCCAAGCACAGGAAGTGCGACATATAGTTCATAAACATTAGTTGAATGCCTGGAGGTAATTCTTTAACAATGGTTTTCCTTCAGGTTGGGAATACGAATTGTTTTGATTTCTCCCTTTTCTTGTCAATGTAAGTCAAAAACGTTAGCAAGTACTGCTTATAATAATAAAAGGTAAAAACAATACAAATCACTTTTAATGTTCTACAGAAAAGGAAATCTAAACAATAAGAATAAAGCAAAAGAATAAGCGTAGACACAGCACCCCCGCCCCGTCACCTTCCCACACACAGGCACACACACACATATGCGCTCCTCAGCACTCACCTTGGGGTGTAGTTCCAGTACCAGCAGGGGCCCACAGGGCAGGGGACCAGGGCTGCCCCTGCTGGCGGTGATCAAGCGGACAATGTGGTCATGCCGTAGGCCCGGCAGCCCGTACAATGCTCTCTCAGCTTGGAACTGGGCCACAGCCCTCAGGGGGAAGGCCTTGATGGCTACCAGCTTGCCTTGCAGCCGCCCGGCCCACACCACTGCGTGACCTCCTTCCCGGATTACCTGGTGAGGACATGGTGCTGGGTGTGGGCCCCAGCTAGGAGCAGAGCCAGGCTTCCTCCCCAGCACACCCTCCGAGATCGCCCAGAGGAGCCCGCCGCCCACTCTCCCCGGGCACCTGGGAGAAGCACAGCTCGGGCAGCTCCGGCAGCTCGGCACTCCAGTCCCTGCCTGAGTGTGGCTCCGGCTCCGGCTCTGGCCCTGGCTCTGGCCCACCGTGCACTGGGCAGGCCTTCCGTTGTAGCAGGGCTGAGGCAGAGAAGAGCCTTAGGGCCGGGGTGCATGGGTATGGAGACTGGGAAGGGGGCTTTGTGGGAAGTGATGGGGGTCAGGGCGCTGGGACAGTGTGTTGGGGTCACAAGGGAGGGGTGGGGCAGATTAGTACCCAAGATGATGTTGCTCAGCAGCAGCAGGAGAAGGAGCAGCCCCAGCAGCACCAGTGCCGTCCAGATGGACTCGCCTGGACGTTAAAGCAAGAACGCGGGCTGGATGAGCCCTGCCCCAAATCGTGCTCTCTGCTCCTCTCCCGCTCCTCAGAGAAGTTGCTTCTCCACCCGCCCCCACCCTGGTCACAAGCCCCTTTATCTCCCAGTCACCAGGGCAACCAACTTCTCAAGGCCAGGAGGAGGAACGCTTGGGATGGGGGGTAGGGTGAGAATTGGCCCTGGTTCTACCTCTCATTCTAACCTGGGCTCCAGCCCCCACCTGGCTCCAGCATCCTGGGTGGCTACCTGGGATGGCCTTGGGACCCTGGGAACCAGGTGTCCCAGGGCTCCCCAGACGAGGCAGATGGCTGTAATTGGCATTGCAGAAGTCAGTGCCACAGGAGCAGGTGAAGAGAGTAAAGCTGGGACTAGGATGGGCTCGGGGGCTCGGATCACAGTGGGGGGACTCACAGCCTGGCTCATCACTGTCTCGGCATCCTGATGGGATGGGATTGGGAGAAGAGGAGAGAAAGGGGGCGAGACAGAGAGAGAGAGAGAGAGAGAGAGAGAGAAAGAGAGAAAGAAAGAAAGAGAGAGAAAGAGTGTACGAGTGAGCATAACGGGGTCTGGGAACACGGAGGGGGTCCCTTCTCTATCAGAGGCGTCCCTTCCATCTCTTACGGGCTTTTCTTTCCCTCCACACATTCCCTTTCTACTCCTCTCCTCAGCTGCCACCCCCGCCCCCCGCAGGATGTGCCTCTCTCCCCCACTGGCTATCGCCTGCCATGTGCTGTGCCACTCACCTTGCATCTCCACCTGTGCCTGGTCTTGGGTCAGGTTCCAGATCCCAAAGCAGCAGCGGCTGTAGAGGCAGCGGATAACCCTGGGGGGCCCTGGTCCTGCATCTAGCAGCTTCCCCAGATTCTTGGTGCTTCCCCGCACTCCAGGGGCCTCAAAGAACACACAGGTCCGCCTGCCTGGGGGTGCTGCGGCCCAGGGTAAGGAGAGGGGAGGGTTCGAGATGAGAGTGAATGCAGGGGCAAAAACAGCAGCCAAAGAGAGACAAAACATGTTTTATATCCCAGGGCCAGCCTCGTAAAGCCACAGGAGGAAACAGGGTCAGCAGAGGCCTGGAACCTGACCCCCACCAAGGGGACCCATAGCTGTACCCATCACCTTCACTTGCCCACCCCATCACCACTCTTCCAAAGGCGTGGCTGCTGCTTCAAGTGCCCCTTCCTTTAATGGGTAGGTGGAAGGACCCTGCTCCTCCCTGTAGACACTTACCTTGCACAGCTGTGGGAAGCAGTGCCCAAAGCCCCAGAATCCCCAGCATCTTGCAGTGGGAGGTGGGGAGCATGAGCCAACACAGCTGCCCCTGGCCAGAGCTTCCTTCAGATGCGGGCACCGTGGGGCTTCTGATCCTTCAGTCCCCAACTCCGCCCCCTCCCTCTTCCCAGTCTCTGTGGGGGAGACGGCTGCTGAGGGGGAGAGGATGGGTGTGGGGAGAAGCAGGGAGAGAGAGGGAGCAGCAGAGAACCAATCTCACGTCTTCCTCTCTTCAGCCACCTCCTCTTTCCTCTGTAAAGTGGGAGGAGGGCGCCTTAGTGGTCCCGCTGAGAACCCAGCAATGCCTAATTTCAAACCTCTGCCCTTTGCTGACCCTAGGACAAAATGCTGAATCCTGTCAGCCCTTCCCAGGCTGGAAACCAAAGAGAGGTCAAGTGCTCAGACCCATTCAGCTGTGCCCAAGAGCCTTTCTAGCCCTTATTTTCCGGGCTCAGATCTGCAGTTCCCTGGGCACAAAGAGGCTTCACAGCCTATACTAGAGTTGACCTCATTTTCCAAACTCAAGAGTCAGAAAAGCGGTTGTATAAAATTACTCAGAGTTTTTAAAAAATCACATTGAAAATAGGTATGTTGGTAAATTTTATGTCATCAAAATTTTTTGTTTTGCGATACGCGGGCCTCTCACTGTCGTGGCCTCTCCCGTTGTGGAGCACAGACTCCGGACCCGCAGGCTCAGCGGCCATGGCTCACGGGCCCAGCCGCTTCACGGCATGTGGGATCTTCCTGGACCGGGGGCATGAACCCACGTCCCCTGCATTGGCAGGCGGACTCTCAACCGCTGTGCCCCCAGGGAAGCCCTGTCATCAAAATTTTTTAAAAATCACATTGAGTCACACACTAAACACATCACCATTATTGAAAAGGTAACAAACTTTTATTGACCACCTACGTGCTAGGGCACAGCTAGGGCTCTGAATTTTACAATCATCTCATCTAATTCTCCCATTGAGCTAGTTATCATTATTTTCACTTTATAGGTAAGAAAGCTGAATTTAGGTAACTTGCCCAAGGTCACTCTGCTAGGAAATAGCACAGCTAGGATTTGGACCTTGTTAAGTCTGACTCTAAAGCCCAGGCCCTGTTCTTTGCACTTATGCCATGATGCCAGAAAGAAAATACAGATTGAGAAAATGTGCATCAATACCTGTGAGCAGGCCAATAACTAGAAAAAGATACAGTTCAAACTATCACCACCAGAGGTCAGCAGACATAGGAGAAACTCGGGGACATAGTGAGGGGGCAGAAAGGGCATCCTCTGATGACTAATATCCATAGTACATCTCCAATATCTATTAAGCTGCACAAACTGTAAAATGTGGAGAGAGGGCACAGGGTATGTAGAGGGAATGTCAGCATGGAGATGTAAGGAGAGAGGTCTATAGCTTGTGCTGCAGTCGAGAGACAGGAGGTGTCCAACTCCACCAGATTACTGATCAGAATAAGGGAAACTACAGAGCAGCTGCCTCCCATAAGAATTAGAGCCAGAGGAGACTGGTTCCGTTTTCCTAACCTTCTGTTCCCCTGGTGGCTGCCTGGAAACCCTTTCTGGGGATGGTCTGGCTTAGATCAGGGC
The DNA here is from genome assembly GCF_949987515.2 of Delphinus delphis. NCBI lineage: Eukaryota > Metazoa > Chordata > Mammalia > Artiodactyla > Delphinidae > Delphinus > Delphinus delphis. The sequence continues at coordinate 42,354,477 of NC_082693.1, read as the reverse complement.
TGAGGGCCTGAGTACTCTTTGATTCTGGAGGCTTTCTCCCAGGATGGCTGCATGAGAGGCTGAAAGCTCCAGTAGTGTGAAGCAGCAGCTAGAGGAATGACCAGGGCTTAGAGGCTGCTGGATAGCTGCCCATCCCCTCCTGGGTCCTTTTGGGAGTCCAGTGAGGTGGAATGTTGTACTTAGTTACAACTATCTTCCTTCACCAGCTTCCAGATCAGTAAGTCTGGGACTGAGGGGAGGAGTTGAAGGTAAAATAGTTTCTTGTGTCAGGAGTGTCTTAGGAGACTCTCCTCCAGAGGAGAGCAAGGTAAGGATCAGGCAGGAAGGCAGAGTCTCCTCACCCAAAGCCTTGGATAATTACTCTCAAGACAGAAACGTTCCAGTCAGGTTTACAGGAACTGGCAGTCAGAGTTTAAAGTTGAGGTGGTGAGAGAAGGGGTAAGGATTTGAGAGCTGGGGGATTAGGAAGGTCCTGAGAGAGAACTTCAGCATAGAAGAAAGGCTTCCTGGATTCCATATACACAAAGCTCTTCATTAGGATCCCCTGATTAAAGTCTGCAGTGGCCCAATAATTTGCCTTTGACCCCACTGATGACAAGGCTAAAGTGAGTTGTTTATTCAATTTATAAAATATTAGGTCCTAGTCTTAAAAAGGTGTTCCATTAAGTGCTGGACCTACAAAGGTACATGTGATTCCTGCCCTCCAGGAACTCATAGTCTAGAAAGGCAGGAAAATATATCAATAAGCAACCAGAAAACTGTGTCAAGCTAGGGGTATGAACAAGGAGCTATACAAGCAGAAAGATCAAACAAGCTAATTCTGTTCAGGGAATAGAAGACAAGGGAAGAAAAGTGCCCAGAGGTTTCACAGCAAAAGCGATATTTAAATTGTCTCAAGGTAAACACACTGAAAATAAAAGGAGGCTGATTATTACAGACCAAGGGAACAGCAAAAATAAAGGCAGCAAGAATAAAGGTATGAACATAAAGTGTGTATGGTGGTGTGTTGGGGTCAGGGGAGATTGAGCAGGAAAAAGGGGTATGAGATATGAAGCAGAAAATCGTGACTAGAGATAGACTGGGACCAGACTGGAAAGTGTAGACTTTTCCTGAAAGCAAAGGATTTTACGCAGGGGTCTGGTGGCAAAGTGGAAGATGGATGACTGAGGCTCAGGGAGACTAGAAGAAGATCACTTACAAGACCTAAGCAGTAGCCAGGGTGAGTACTAGGACAATGGAAATTTAAAAAAAAAGAGGGAGGGAATTCCCTGGAGGTCCAGTGGTTAGGACTCCACGCTTCCACTGCAGGGGGCCCCAGGTGTGATCCCTGGTCAAGAAACTAAGATCCTGCAAGCCGCTCGGCGAGACCAAAAAAAAAAAAAAATCCACAACCCCAACCCCCCAAAAAATAGATAAATAAAAGAGGGAAATAATTGAGATACACTGTATTTATTTATTTATTTATTTATTTATTTATTTTGGGCTGCGTGTGGGCTTTTCTCTAGTTGCGGCGAGCGAGGGCTACTTTTCATTGCAGTGCACGGTCTTATTGCAGTGGCTTCTCTTGTTGCAGAGCACGGGCTCTAGGCGCGTGGGCTTCAGTAGTTGCGGCTCGCGGGCTCTACAGCACAGGCTCAGCAGTTGTGGTGCTCGGGCTCAGCTGCCCCACGGCATGTGGGATCTTCCCGGACCAGGGCTCGAACCTGTGTCCCCTGAATTGGCAGGCAGATTTTTAACCACTGCGCCACCAGGGAAGTACCGAGATACACAGTATTGCTGATTGACAGGATTGGTAATCAAATGAATGTTGGTAGATGAAAGGCAGAATTAAAAGATGATTCTGAGGGGAATGGGGGAATTCCCTCGTGGTTCAGTGGTTAAGAATCCACCTTCCAATGCAAGGGACACGGGTTCGATCCCTGGTGGGGAACCAAGATCCCACATACTGCGGGGCAACTAAGACTGGATGCTGCAACTACTGAGCGCGCAAGCTCTGGAACCCTTGCGCCACAACTAGAAAGAAGCCCGCGAGTGCTGCAACGAAAGATCCCGATGCCGCAACTAAGACCCGATGCAGCCAAATAAATATTTTAAAAAAGAGATGATTCTGAGGTTTCAAGCATAAGTGATCAAGGAGTAGTAATATTGTTAAGTGAGGTGAGGAACACAAAGGATTGTTTTTCTTTCTTACATGTAGAGTTTGAGTTATCTGTGGGACATCCAGATGGAAATGTCCACTAAGCAGGCTGCCAGGATGACAAAAAAGTGAGGCATTTTGATTTGGGAGTCATCAAAATGTATGTAATAGATAAAGAATGGATGCAACTTGTTTAGGGGTGAAGAGTAAGGAAAGGACCCAGGATGGGGAACAGCAGTATTTCAGGGACAGAGGAAGAAGTGGCTATGAAGGAGACTAAAACAAATAGAAAGGTTAAAGGAAAACCAGAAGTGCCTCAGTTTCACACTCAGTGGGAAGAAAGCACTAAGACACACACTGTTGCAAAGAGGTCTAAGAGGCTAAGGACTGAAAGACCACGTGAGCAGGCAACCAGGGCGCTGGTATTGATAAGAAAAAATTTGGTAAACAATAGGTGCTTAACAAAGTGGACTGAGAGGTGAATAAAAGAGAAAAATTAAATGTAAACTACTTTCACTAACTTTGGAAATGTTAAGAATCAGATCAGCAGCTTGAAGAGGAAGCACAGGTTTTTCAAAATGGGGGGTGGGGGGCAGGGAGGCAGATTTTAGCATGTTTATAGGCTGATAAAAGGGGACCCAGGAGAGACTGAAGATAAAAGGAGAAAATACTATCGAAACAAAGAAAAGAAGTTAAAGAAAACAAGGTTGAGAGCACAAGTGGCAGGGTTGGCCTTGCAAAGGAAAAATATTTCTCTCAGAAGAGAGAAGGGGGTAAACTGGCACTGGTGAGTACCTACATGTTTGTTAGACAGAAGAGAGGGAAAGTCTGAGGAAATTGATGCTTCTGTTTCATGAAATAGGAAGCAAATCACCTGCTGAAAACTGGGGTCAGGATTGGGAAATTTGCAATTAATGGTATGTCTCACTCACCAGACTATGAAGTACTTGTTAACGGGGCTTGTCTTATTTCATTTTTTATCCTCAACCTAGCACACAGTAAGGGCTCAATAAATGTTTACTGACTGAATAGCTGGCACAACTATTAAAGGCCCACTTATGGCTCCAAAGCCAAAAAATAAACACTCCCCCCCAAAAAAACCTCCAATAAAGTCAAATATTAAAATGTTATATTGCTAATGGCTACATAAGGAAATCAACTGGCTGGCTGATTGACAAAACTGACATAGGGAATCAAATGACCAAAAATAATCAAGAATGCTGGTGGCTATATATAAACAAGCAACCAAGGATTCTTAGATAGGTAGGAAGGGAAGTAAAGGTATAGGCTGATGGGAAATGGGAAAGGCTGTCAAAATAACTTCAATTTCAGTTTCAAGGGGCCATGATCCAGATTCAATCATTTGAGACACAGGTTGGTATTAACTAAACGTAAAATATGTTGGAGCTAGATCTTGGTTTCTAAATACCATTCTCCAATAAAAAGCACAAAGGCTCCTTGGAGAAATGGCTGATCTAGGGCTGGGGCAGGGAAAATACAATATGAGCCTGAAGCATCTTGTGTATCAGAAAGAAAGAAAGTGCTCAAAAAAATAAATGGATGTAGCCATATCAAGGGGACACAGAAGTCAACTTGAAAGCACTCCCAATGTCCAAAGCTGGGACAATTCCATCAAAATAGTGTATAATTGGATTATAACCACCCGCCTATAAAATAAATATACATGAGTACATGCTAGTTTAAATTAATGGAGAAGAGACAGTTTCCTCACAGAAGCTTAATTCCCACCAACCCCATTAACGGTGGCCTAGACTTAATTGCAAAGAATAGGGAAAGAGAAACAGTGGAGAAACCAAGCAAACACTACCTAAACCAGGTGTTGAAGGTTTTACCATCAGTAATGTCATGTGGTTATCACATACTCCTTGATAGGATGTGATGAGAAGGGCATTTCACCTGTGCACGTATTTTTTTAAAAAACCCTGTAAGCTCAGTCTAATAATGAGAAAAAAATCAGACAAATTCAGACTGGGGGATATTCTACAGAACATGGCCAATACTCCCAAAGACTGTCAAGGTCATGAAGAACAAGAGAAGACGAAGAAACTGTCACAGAGAAGACTAGGGAGACATATCAACTAAACGCAATGTGGTATCCTGCAATAGACCCTGGAACAGAAAAAGGCCAACAATGGATGAAGCCCATAAAGCCTGAGATTTAGCTAAAGTAATGTACCAGTGTCAGTTCCTTAATTTTGACAATGTACCATGACAATGTTAACAATGGAGAAAACTCGGGAAGGGGCATATAGAAACCCTCTGTACCATCTTTGCAACTTTCCTTTGAACTTAAAAGTATTTCGAATAAAAAGCTAAATAAAAAAAAAGTTGGGCCTGCTCCTGTTCCTCTAGGTCCTCCACATTTCTATGTAGTCGTGGCACACTGATTTGGTCATGAAACTCTTTACCCGGGAGTTAAGTGTTGGACAACTGCACTGATTAACATGTATGTAACAACAGTGTAGCTGGAAACCTTTGTTGGGTTTAGTATATGAAGTTATAACCATATTCTCCCCATTCCCAACCCTCTCAACACACCAGAGACATGGCTTTTTATTAAAAAAACTTTTTTTAATTGGTTTACAAAGGAGCTACAGACTACATTGAACTAATCTTTGTACAAAAAGGAAAAAAAAAAAAAAAAGCCCCAAAACACCCAGAGACAAAAGGTAGGGGGAGAGACAAGAAAGGAAGATACAAAAGAGCAGGAAGAAATTAAGACAAGAGATTAGCATCATACATACACAAGATCAAGGAGAAAAAAGAGCAAGAGAGATGAGAGAGCATTTAAAAGTTATTTCCCCACACAGCCCCGGTGATAATCGGATTGGAACCAACAACAAACACAGCATGAGATTATTAAGAGATTTAAAAAAGGCAACAGTGGTATGGAGACTGGTTATTGACAGTGTTAAGAGAGAGAAATAAACTTGTTTTAGGCACCAGAGACTGGAGCACTGCCCCTCCCTCCCAGAGGAGGAGAGACTCCGGAAGAGGAAGCAGGCCCTGGAGCAGCTGCCATTGGTGTGTGTAGATGTGGTCTCCTCAGGTCAACCTCAGCATGTTTTCCCAAAATCTTTGTGCCCTAGACTCTAGGTGAAAGCTATGGGATGCCACTGGGAGAAAGCAGTGATCAGAAATATGAAGACTTGCCCTTGTGCACACTGTTCAAGAGCAGCTGCTGGGAAAGTGGGGGTCTGGGTAGAGAATCCCATTCCTCTGTGGAGAAGGCACAGTGTAATTCCTGAAGGTGAGAAAGAGGAAAACACACACCCCAGGAGAGGTATCAACAAGGTCCTCACCACAGGCAGCCTCAGCCCCTTATGTTATGCTTTTTTTCGGATACTGAAGGGAGCTGAGGGACAATCACCATGCCTCTTCTTGCTCAGCAGGGACATGGAAGGCTGGGGTTGTTTGATAATGAGGAAAGGAGAAAATGGGACAAAATACTCATTTCCCTCAAATGAACATTGGGGAGGAAATCTTTTTGGGTTCGGGGAAGTCAAACTAGAGAAGACCTAGGAGGGGAATAAAGCCAGGGACTCCCATTTTTTTCCCTTTCCCAGACTCCAATCTAAGGCAAGTGAGCTAAATCTGGAAGAGGGAGTAGGAATTTAAGCTTAAGGCTGCTTCATGTCCTCCTGGGGGCTGGTGTTTAGGGAAGGCAGACAAAGAAAAGAAACAGGTCAACCTCAAAGCTGGTCTGCTCATCCTCCTAGATGAGGTCTGTACCCCAGGAGTAGAGCCAAGAGAGGCACCACAGAGCACACAGGCTCCTAAACAAAAGTAATAACCTACCCATACTTTATCAGCAGTTTTCAAAAGCAATGTTTTCCGGGATTGGAGAAGTGCCATATCCTCCTCCCTTTCCCCAAAGCTACTGCTGCCACCTTTCATCCTTGCACATAAGTTACTGGCTCTCTTCTAAGGGAGATGAAACTCTGAGATTTCACATTTCTCCTCCCAACTCCAAGAGGCTACTCAGCTTTGAATAGGGGAAAGGAGAGTTATGCAAAGGGCCCCTCACTTGAGGCAGCTAGACTATCCTCATTTCCTTGGTACCTGGATCAGAACTCCTTTGATCTGATCCCAAGGTCCAAAAGGCATCAGGGTACTTACAATTGAATGAAAACTTTAAGTAACTAGCACCAGGGCTCCCCCAAAGCACAAAAGGGGCCTGATTAATACCCTCAGAAGAACCCCTCAAAAGGTATATAAATTTATTGCGTCCTAGCAAAGATCTGCAGCTTCCAGTATTCACACAATGTGAAGATATTAACAATACAAAATATATTCTGAAGTCAAACATCTGCAGTTCATAGTGCTTTCTCAGATTTGTTAAAAAAATACAATGCTTAGTTTCCTATATAGGATATACAAAAGCAAAAAATATATATATGTATATAGTAGAAATAAAATCAATCAGCCATAGTAATTTACAGCCTTTGTCTCTAACCCTCCCCCAATCATAATCTTTACCCCACACTTCAGTCTATACTTTCTGGGATCAAGAGTTCTATCTATTCTGAACTCTGAGAAATGTCTGTTAAATTGCATTCTGCATAGCACCCACAAACAGGGTGCCAGTTGGGAAGTCCCTGAAGGAAGATGGTGTGGGCTGTTACTGCTCTGGGTAAAAAGTCAGACAGTCAAATGATAAGCAGATAAATGTGACTGGGCAACCTGAACGGACAAGGGAATAATATTACCACTCCTCTGGGCACCCCGCACCCCACAAGATTTGGTCATTAAAAGGTTAAATAAAAAAGCAACTCTTGAAAAAAATTTAGAATCAATAGCCTGTCAGTTACATTAATTTCTTCTGGCAAAAAGTTCAGGGAAAGGGACTTTCATCAATAAACTCCTGACTCAAGGAATGTGGGCTCCTAACTTCCTGTGGAAAAGACTGAGTGACTTACTGCTGCTGGGAGACAAAAGCAGAAGCTGCTTCAGTTTTAGGGCCAAACAAGATACTGGATCTGGAGCTTCCTTGGTGAGAAGGAAATAGGGCAAGTGGAAAGAACTGGATATAAATTCACTCGTGCTAATGAATGGAGTTGAGGGTAAACCAGCATTCCATTCCAGAGAAAAACATCATCAAATAACCTTCTAAAAGCTTGTAGGCTTCAGCATCATTAAGTTAGTTTATATCTAATAACTTCATACTGGGGAAGATTCCATTCCTTGAAATGCTCTAGCAAAATACTACACACTTCAGTGAGTTATCCTGCCCCTTTTCTCCAGAAGATGCCTATGAACATGATTACAGACATAAAATAACAGGTTCTGAGTTCTGCCTTTCAGAGGGAACAAAGGGTGCGATAAGTGGCTGGGCATGGATAACTTCTACTTCTGGGCATGGATACTTCTGGGCATGGATAACTGCTACAGTATTAATAGAATTTGATCTGGGGAAAAGTTCCTTGCAATACTTCCTGTGTTAAAAACAGTATTAAGTCTGCAGAGAAAGGACCAAATGAAGTAAACTTTTGTTTAGAATGTTAAGTTATTGTATTTCAGGTTAAACAACAACACAAACTTACCCAAACCCTAATTCGGATAGATTTTATATAAAATATATAGTAGAATTATAGCATCATCTATTTGTAGTCAAGGTAAATAGATTCATGAAAGGAACTAGGACTCTGCTATAAATCCGGATGTTGGTTTCACTTTCAAACACAAAAATAGTTTCTTCTTTTAAAAGTGCAGTAGAATATCCCCCATTCATAATTGTAACTAATTTAGCAAAAGCAAAGAAATGACCTCAGGAACATACCCAGGTTTTAAGATAGATTTCTAGGTAATGGGCCTGAAAGGCATTTGATCTGAATTTATTTTCCAACAATTTCAAATATTAATTTCTCATCTGTGTGTAGATATATACAGGCACAAACACACATTCACACACAGTCATACACAAACACTTCACTTTCTATCAGATTAGGGTAATTTTTTATTGCAGGTCTCTTATAGTATTGGCTAACAGAAAACCTATCCCCAACCTAACAGATTACACACATACACACAGCCATTTCCACACTTCCTCACAGTGAAAAGCTCTCTGACAAGATACCAGAAGGTCGAGAGAGACAATGTTTTAATGGCTGGGCCTTGAGGACAACTCTGGTTGCATTTAAATCTCAGTGCCAAATGCACTAAGAGTTCCCTGCCGCTATAATTTTTGGATCAGTCTCTTCAGCAATCAGGCCACGGAGAAAGCAGGATGTTTTTTCCTGATCTCTCCTATAAACCACAGTGGTAAGACAAGATTTCTTTTTGTTCTGGGCTATCATTCCCATGATCGTGTGTGCTTCCTTTCCCCTTAGGAACCACCCAAGGAAGAGTTAAGGGAAAAGATCAAAGAACCACTGCCTTGCCACTGGTCCATGCTCTGGAGTTTTGCAGAATGGAAACCCAGAACAGGTTCATTGGCTGATGCTCCTTAATAACATAATGGGAAAGAAACTACTGGGGATGTTCAAAAGAGGAAGTGTATTTCCTTTCAGAATGTGAACTCAGAAGCCCACACATCAAAGCTGAGAGCTACCTTGGAAGACAGTTGTACAAAGGTCCAAATAATCCACTAACTCCTGAACTGGACTACTTGAGTCACTTCCGCTTCTGAGCACATCATTTTCCTATTGAAAGCCCCTACCTATTATTTGACCATCTTTTCACAGTTTATATAAACTGATCCCAGATTATAACCTTCAAAGGGTCTCTTGTACAATTTCGTAGAAGGACTTCTAATTCTTGATGCTTAGAGCAGCTAATGAAGAGAGAGGTGCCTTTGACTCTCCAGCGCCAAGAGGGTGCCTGCGTCAGTAGTATTTTGAACACTCTCTTCACAGCTACCTCAAGCATTTGCCTGAGCTTCAAGGCTACTCTATTCTGCTGCTGGGACTAGGGACTTTAAAAGAACGACAGAAGTGCCTCATCCAGGGACCACTACCAAAAACAAAGCATGAAGTGATCAGGTAAGAGAAGGGGAGACAGAAATGGTTGAGTCAAGGAAGGAGTGCAAGAAGCTGATCCCAAATTAAAAGACAAAATTAAGAAAGGAAAACATTATGTATGTATATATAAACTAAAAGCAGAGCATATAAATGCTTAATCTGGTGGGAAGCCAAGACAACATCTATAGAAAATCTTGATGTGTCACAACAAGGCTCAGCCATAAGGAAATAAGGCAATATAAAAAAAAAATGACCAAGTTATTTTGGTCACAGAATGGTCTCCTTCCTCCTCCCAGCCAACCCCTGCAAATGCATCTCTATATATCTTTTATATATATATATATATATATAATATAGAATCTGCTTTTTGTTAAAAAGTATTTCAATGATCATATATATTTATCAAGGCATGATGGCTTTAGGAAAGGGGGGATCCATCATGGGGGAGCTGAGAAGGGAAATGCAGGAAGTGGAGACTGGGGTAAGAAGTGTTAAGAAACTGTTTGGGGTCAAACAAATGCTCATCAAAGGGTGGCACCAACAGAATTTTCACTAATGTTTCCCACTTCAAGGAGGTACTGATGATACAGGTGGATGCCAGGACCCCATCTCTTCTCTTGTATCCCTCCCCCAATTCTTCCCACCACCATGCATTTTTAATGCCTCACGGCTCTCTCTCTCCCACATGTCTCTTGGACCCATGCTACCTTGCATCCCAGGGTTGATGGGTATGGCCCATATGTCTCTGGCCCCGGGTGCCTGATCTCAGAAGCCATTGCCACTGATATTAATGGACTGCAGATCTGCCACCTGCATGACGTTGATGCCACTGTTGGCAAGACGGGCAATACCCTCTGGACAGATGGCCTCCATGGCTACCATGTTGGTGGTGATGAGGGCCGAAGGGGTGGAAGTGCCGCTGCCTTCTGAACCTGCCCCACTGTCCAGGGGCAAAGTGCCCACACTTAGGGCTACACCTGGGCCTCCCTTCTTATTCTGGTGGGTCTTAATATGCTTTGACAGGTGGTCACTCCTCATGAAGCGCTTGGGACACTCAGGGCAGGCAAATTTCTTCTCACCTAGGTAAAGGAAGAGAAAGAAGATGAGAAACTCACATCTCAGGAAGCCTTGTCCAATTCACTGCTTTCAAACTATATAAGGCAGAATAAAGCTAGTCCTAGAAGGTGATTACAAACAAGAAAAACCTGGTGACTATCTTTTGCCTTTTGGGGGAACAAAAAATAAGTAAAGGCTGGGGAATACTCAGAAAGGAAGGAGTATAGCAGAAAAGTAAGGCAGGACCTTCAAACTCCCACTCAAAAGCTAGCTCCTTCCTTCTTAAGGGTTTTCCAGATTAACTCCAATTCCATTCATGATCCATACAATCAGTTTCAAACATAAGTTGCTCAGAAATTTTAGTTATTTCATAGATATATTTTGTGTCTTTTTCTTTTTTTGACTTGAAATGTTAGAAATTTCTTTATTATTACTCATTAAGCATCAGCTTAATACTGCGGAAATTTCAAATCGCCCCCCAACCCCAAATTCTTGATAAAGAGCTCTTTTAGTAAAGACACGCTCTCTTCTCTCCTCTGTATAAAACTTTACAAAATAAAGGCAAAGAACTGTGTACATCTTGCTGTAAATGCTGCCCATAGCTGTGGAGACAGTGTCTTCCCAAGGCACCCTTTACTGTCCAGGTCCTGAAAGACTCTTGTTCATGAACTGTCTCTTTGCAAAGCAAGTCCACCACTTGCTATGTTTATCTTCCTGAGGGTCAAAAACTTTCTCACAAAGTCTCAGTCCAGTCTCTTGCCTCAGCTGTTGTAAGCAGGCCCTCATCACTTCATCTTCCTGTTTGTTTGCAGGTTTGGCGTAAATTGCATTAAGTGGAAAACCAGGCTCTCCAGGAATGGGAAAATTAGTGATTCCCAGCGTATACATTTCTTTCTCGCCTTGGCTTTTAGAATTGCAATTTTCTGAGTTTCTTTAGACACTGAGAAATGTAAAGAGTTATATATATCAAGATCCTATCAGCTTCATTCTTAATTTCATAGTTTTTGAAGAAGACATTGGCCTTGAAGTAACAGATAGCTTCATCCACAATATCTGTATCTTTTGTCTCTCTAGGAGTGGGTCCTTTGAAGTGACTTCTGATAGGCAACAGTGCCATGATTCCAATGAGTGTGGTGTCAGGGTCCATGGGGGAAGAGTGGTAAGCCGGCATCTTGGAGGCACCCAGGTTTCAACCCCAATGAGGAGGATCGGGTTAGAGCACGGTGCTATTTTGTGTCTTTTTATTCTGGCCTATTACTACCTCTCCCTTCCCCAAGTTCCTGCTCACCTGTGTGTGTGCGTTTGTGCCTCTGTAACTCGTCCGAACGTGTGAAGCGCTTCCCACAGTATGACCAGGTACACATGAATGGCCTCTCGCCTGTATGCCAGCGCAAGTGTGCCCGTAGGTGTGAGGTCTTGCCATATACTTTGCCACAGCCTTGCATATGGCAAATGTGCTGTTTCTTCTTGCCAGGATCCCCAGAGCCCCTGGAAGCGAGAACACAACTATTCATCATTCATTCTAGAGACAAAAATGAAAGAATCACAAAGTATACATCATAATTACTGGATCCACTCAAAACTAATCCAAACTTTTATTTAAAAAAAAAAAAGCCCTCTCTTTAGTATCAAAAGATAAATCTTTAGTTGACTCGATGTTTGATGTTTGAAGAGATAATCATTCTCAAGGTGACTTGTGAAATGTGAGAGGCATTTTCTTATATTTTTCTGGAAGTTAAGTCTCAATACAAGCATTTTCCATGAGAACTACTGTGAATATGGTGACATGGTGATATTTTTGGCTGGGAACTTACTTAATGAACAAAGCGTCTCTCCATTTAAGCACTTGGTGGAGAACTTTAACGAAAACATAATATTTTACAACTATAGAACTTTTCTCCTAGAATAAAGGTCAAGAGCCAAACAGTAAAGATTAAAAGCTGAAAAGAGGGCTTCCCTGGTGGCACACTGGTTAAGAATCCACCTGCCAATGCAGGGGACACAGGTTCGAGGAAGATCCCACGCGCCGCGGAGGAACTAAACCCGTGCACCACAACTACTGAGCCTGCGCTCTACAGCCCACAAGCCACAACTACTGAAGCCCATGTGCTGAGAGCCCACGCTCCGTGACAAGAGAATCCATTGCTATGAGAAGCCCACGCACCGCAATGAAGAGTAGCCCCTGCTCACCGCAACTAGAGAAAGCCTGCGCAGCAACCAAGACCCAAGGCAGCCAAAAATAATTTAAAACAAACAAACACAGAAACTGAAAAGACAGCAATATCAGAGACTTCAGTGGAAAAGGATGATGGGATGGATAAAAGTCAAAAGAGGGGAAATAAGGACCCTAACTAATTCAAGGTATGTAAAAAAAAATATTCCCTATATGGAGCAAATCCTAAGCTCCTCTCAGGAAATCAGCTCTGAAATGTTTTTGCCAAACCAATTTGTACCATGTGTGAACCATTAGTGGGCACTGGGGAGATTTCCAAGAGGGATTTTTCTTGGGTTTTAACAGCACATATTAGTGGGGCATGGGGAGGGGGAAACCAACACTAACAGAAATGAAATCATACTTAGGTAGAAATCACAGAATTTCCTTCAAAAACTTAAATCCACTTTAAGCTTTGTGAGAGGGAAACTCTATTGTACTCAAGTGCTTTTGATTCAAGTTTTTCCTGTAATATAGGGTAACCTACAAAGAATTCAAATTATTTCTTGTTTTGGTACATTTCTTATTTTTGTGCTTATTTTTAATGGAACAAAACTTTAACAGATTTTTTTCAAAGGCATTTAAAAAACTATGTGACTTTTGGGCTTCCCTGATGGTGCAGTGGTTAAGAATCTACCTGCCATTGCAGGGGACATGGGTTCGAGTCCTGGTCCAGGAAGACCCCACATGCCACGGAGCAACTAAGCCCGTGTGCCACAACTACTGAGCCGGCGCTATAGAGCCCACGAGCCACAACTACTGAAGCCCGCATGCCTGGAGCCTGTGCTCCACAACAAGAGAAGCCACTGCAATGAGAAGCCCGCGCAACACAATGAAGAGTAGCCCCCGCTCGCTGCAACTAGAGAAAGCCCCCGTGCAGCAACGAAGACCCAAGGCAGGGGCTTTCCTGGTGGCACAGTGGTTAAGAATCCGCCTGCCATTGCAGGGGACATGGGTTTGAGCCCTGGTCCGGGAAGATCACACACGCCGTGGAGCAACTAAGCCTGTGCACCACAACTACTGAAGACCGCGTGCCTAGAGCCCGTGCTCTGCTACAAGAGAAGCCACCGCGATGAGAAGCCTGCGCACCACAATGAAGAGTAGCCCCCGCTTGCCGCAACTAGAGAAAAGCCCACGCACAGCAACGAAGACCCAACTCAGCCAAAAATAAAATAAATTTATTTTAAAAAAAAGACCCAATGCAGCCAATAAATAAATAAATTTATAAAAAACTATGTGACTTTCTATTCTCTTTCAAAATCAGTGACTTGAAAAAAAGTAACTTGGAGCTCTCCAGAGATAATACTGAATAGCCAGTACACTAGTGAGAAAATTCGTCAGAATTCTCTTCTGTAGGACATATTAGATTCCTTGATGGAAGAATTTTCTACCCAGAATAAGTATTTTTATCAATTTTGAGAGAAAAAAAGATTATGGAAAACTCATGATTTTCACACAGCCACTGTAAAAAATCATTACAGTAGGTATGTTTCTTTTTCTTTGCCAGGCTGTTTTATAAGCTATCTTGTTAGGGGACTTCCCTGGTGGAGCAGTGGTTAAGCATCCGCCTGCCAATGCAGGAGACACGGGTTCGAGCCTTGGTCTGGAAAGATCCCACATGCCGCAGAGCAGCTAAGCCCGTGCACCACAACTACTGAGCCTGCGCTCTAGAGCCTGCGAGCCACAACTACTGAAGCCCGTGCACCTAGAGCCCATGCTCCTCAACAAGAGAAGCCACCGCAATGAGAAGCCTGTGCACCACAACAAAGAGTAAACCCCACTCGCCACAACTAGAGAAAGCCCGCGTGCAGCAACGAAGACCCAACACAGCCAAAACTAAACAAATAAATTTATTTAAAAAAAAAAAGAGTTGAAAAGGATCAGAGCTGGAACCAAGACCCCATATATAATCTAATCAAAAGCACTGTGCTGTCTCTGATCCCTTTGCAACACTGCCAACACTTAAAAATTTTTAAAAATAACCCTTTCTTTTTACCTCCAAGTCTATTAATTTTTCTTCTTTATACTCTTAAGAGATTGGCTGAGTCAACTTACCTTCCTTCACTATCTTTACAGTAGGGGCAGGTGCATGCTTCCCGCCGGGTCCTCCGACCAGCTTGGGGTTGGGGATCTGGGCTGTTCTCTCCTTCCTCTCCACCTGTTGGGTCATCATGTATTCCATCACCACCAGCCCCATGGAGGCCAAGCTGAGCTCCATGATCACCTGAAATTAAGCGAGTAAAAGGGTCAAGGTGGGAAGTAGGGGAAGTCGTCACAGTCGCAGGCATCTCAGTGACACTTCACTTTTACAGCACCATTTCTTCAAAACTTTGAAGTCACATTCACTGATACTGCCCATACTTGAAATCTCAAGAATCAGAGTTGAAGAGACAAAGAGCCAATAAGTCTATGAAAACATTCTCACTCAATTTTTAAAATGCAACTCTATTTATAATAGACTTGTAATTTTTCACCTACCAGGTTACAAAAAGTTAAAACTCTAATAATGCACAGAATTGGCAAAGGATACAGGGAAACAGGCATTTTTATATACAGGTGGTGATAAATTAGTACAAACTCTTTTTTTTGCTGTGCCATGCAGCTTGCAGGGTATTAGTTCCCCAACGAGAGACTGAACCTGCGCCCTCAGCAGTGGAAGTGCGGAGTCCTAACCACTGGACCACCAGGGAATTCTCAGTACAACCTTTTTGAAGGCCAATTTGGCAATATTATTAAAAATTTAAGTGCACATCTTCAAAGAAATTTCACTTTGAATCAGCAATGTCCTATGGATATATTCACGAGTACACAAAGATATGTGACAGTAATGTTTTCTGTAGCTCTTTAACAACAAAAACGGAAAAAAATCAAAATGTACACCAGTGAGGAACTAGTTAAGTAAATTACGATAAACTTATGCAATGGACTACTATACGTGCATTAAAAAGAATGAGATAAAGTTCTGTACTGTTATAGAAAGATGTACAACAAATCTCTTATTCATTCCCAGAACTAAAGTGCTATGGAACCAACCAAATGGAAGTGACTAAAAATAAGACTTCAAGGGATTCCAAACTAGAAAACATACAAAACCGGAAAGAGGAAACTTCCTAAAATGAGCAAAAAATTGTGCTGAATATTCAGCGGGAAATAGTACATGTACATTATAAATTTTAACACAAAGAGAAAAGGAAAGAGCTGAGGTCAAAGAATGCTACAAAAAGGAAGAAAATATCGTGCATACAATTTATTATGTTACTTGATGTCATTTCCTTTTAAAGATAAATTTGTGGACTTCCCTGGTGGCACAGTGGTTAAGAATCCACCTGGCAATGCAGGGGACACGGGTTCAATCCCTGGTCCGGAAAGATCCCACATGCTGTGGAGCAACTAAGCCCGTGCGCCACAGTTACTGAGCTTGCCCTCTAGTGTCCGCGAGCCACAACTACTGAGCCCACGTGCCACAACTACTGAAGCCTGTGTACCTAGAGCCTGTGCTCTGCAACAAGAGAAGCCACCACAAGGAGAAACCCGTGCACTGCAATGAAGAGCAGCCCCCGCCCGCATGCCGCAACTAGAGAAAGCCCACGTGTAGCAACAGTCCCAAAGCAGCCAAAAATAACTAAAATTATTGTTTAAAAAATAAATAAAGATAAATCTGTATGAATCACTATAATTTCTGTCCTGGTTAAATTAAAATAGATAAATGCTACAAAGCTCCAGGCCAGTGTTTCTCAAACTTTTTAAACTTGCAACCCACAGTTAAAATATATATATGACACTGTGACCTAGTACATAAACATGTAACTGAAACAAGTTTCACAAAAAATGCTTACCCTTATGATAAGCAGGGTATTCTGAAATTTTCTAGACTCTATTTAAATTTTTTTTCCTTAATGCTGGTCATGACCCAGTATATCGATTTTATGAGTTACTAATGGGTCACACTTGACATTTTCAAACACCGCCGCTCTAGGCCAATAGACAGAAGCAATGTTTTAAAGGAATACATAACATTCTTTTCAAGCTTTCAAATCTATCAATAAGCATTCACCTATGAAAGCACCTTGTAAATAAGTTAATGACTCTATTCATATTTAAGATTCCAATAATTGGAGAGTATTGAAATGGCCAGCTTTGTTTTATCTATTTTATAAAGAAGGAAACTAAATAAACGGGGTAGGTCAGACTTAACATCTAGAAACCTAGGCTCTTAACTTTACTTCTGTACCTAATTTCAACTCTTTTCAGCTCATCAATGTAATTTCGAGTCACAATACCTAATAAGCAGCTCTCTTTGTACTTTCTTTCTCACTCTACCACTTCTAAGCACCAGCTTATTGCATTAAAATAAATTTAATTTGAATATTTTGAGATTTTCATGATACTGGCAGAACTAAAACTGGGAAGTACTGGAGTACAGGTTAAGAACAAGTTTTGAAGTAAGACAGATCCTAGATAAGAGCCCCTACACTATGATTTGATTTGCTTTTCTGGCAGTGATCGAGTAACTTCTCTAGTTATCAATTTCTCCATCAGTAAAATTGGGATGAAATCTTAACAATCTCATAAAGTTATTGTGAAAAACAAATGAAATAATACATGTAGGGCGCTTAGCATAGTATCTGTCACATAGCAAACATTCAATACATTGTAGCTATTACTATTAGGAAAATATCTTGTGGAAAAAAGATAGTGAGAAATCATGGAATAAGATACACCAGTATTTCACATAATCATTCCACCTTAAAATTGTATGTGTTACTGAGTGGAAACTCCCCCTAGTGGGGATGGAGAATTTATCCTTTAAAATAAGCCAAACAGCTCAGCAGACAAGACAGGATGCTAGTTAGTATTGCCAGTGGTTACCTACCAAAAATTACCTTCAGAAGAGAAATTTATAAAACTGTAGATCCAGCTATCTATAATAAGTCTTTAGAAATAAGACAAAACTGTGGTGTATATCAGCAGATCATCTTCTTTGATCTATTTTCCAAGCTAACCTAACTCCATTAAAATTTGAGAAGCAATTCATTAATCCCCAAAGTTCTCCCTTGTCCCAATCAACTGGAAAGAGGCAAATCTTTCTCCATTTTATTGAAACATAAGAATAATATTCAAGATAGGCATAATACACTAAATAGGAACACAGAGAAATACTTAGATATCAGGACTACTAAAACTAAATCTCTAACCCTCTTTTCAAATTCTTATGAAATGGACAGTCAAAAATTAACATCCTCCTGGACCCCCACAATGATTTCAAATCTTTTTAAAATAAGAAAACTGAGAATGGGCTTAGATAAAATGAACAATTTTGAATTTCATTTAACAAAAAGAACGGATAAAATGTCAACAAAGCATCAACATCAGACCAAAATCTGTTTCCTGCCTCTTTTAATAACAGTTTTAGAAAAAGAACAGTTTTATCTTAAAATGTGGCACTGGTTAAGCAATGAAATAAATTATGGATTTTCCTTTCCATGATTAAAATAACTAGTAAACCAAAGGCACAGTTTAATGACAGTCTTGCCCAACCCAGTGGTTGCCTCTAGCATCAGTTTCTGAAATAGCTATGGTAGTTACACACTTTTTTAGTTTCCTCAAAGTGAAGAAGTGTGCTGAAGTCATGAACTTTCAAGACCACCACATGGTAAGTCAAACACCCTATTCTTCTCTGAGAAAAAACTTGGGTAATACTAAAATAAGATGAAATAAGAACCTCCTCAGTAATTTTCAGAAGGGTGGTTCCCATACACTTCCCTATTTATCTGCTTTCTGAAATGATTTTGGGAACACTGTGTTCTTTAACTTTAATTCAGTAAGTATTAATACAGTAAGACTAAAACTTTAAAACTATACCTATATTAAACACACACTGGGTTTTCTGAATATGTTTCAATTTACACAACAGATTTAACTCAAAGAAGCATATCTCAGACCACAAAGTGTTTGTGTCTTTTCAGCCATGTTGAAACAGAATATTGGTAACACCACTTATGCGTGAGGAACAGGTATCCAGAATATGTCCCCAAATCAAGAAATAAAAACATCTCTAAGGACTTCCCTGGTGGTCCAGTGGGTAAGACTCTGTGCTCCCAATGCTGGGGGCCCGGGTTCGATCCCTGGTTGGGGAACTAGATCCCACATTCCACAAGTAAGAGCCCACATGCTGCAACTAAGACCCCACATGTTGCAACTAAGACCTGGTGCTGCATTAACAAAAAAAAGTCTCTAGTAACAGAAATAGATGATTCACAATACATAAGGATCCAGGGATTGAACCAAAGCCCCCAGTAGTGAAATTCCTAACCCCTGGACTGTCAGGGAATTCTCCTTTATATTTCTAAACAATAATAATTTTATTAATCTAGTTTCCCAGTCCAAACAAACTATATTAGAGGTAGAAAATTAGAGAAAAAGGAATAGAAGAATCATACCTTTAATGGCACAAAAACTGACAACTGGGAGTGATATATATAAATGACCCATAAATCCATCCCTATATTGACTATTTGGTTACTCTTGAAGTACAGTCTAATGTAAAAGAGATAAGATAAATGCTTGATTCTGTCAATTAGTAGTTTTTAAAATAATGAGTTGGTTTCCTAGACTCCTTAAAAAGTGACTAACGGGGCTTCCCTGGTGGCGCAGTGGTTGAGAGTCCGCCTGCCGATGGAGGGGACACAGGTTCGTGCCCCGGTCCGGGATGATGGCTGGGCCCGTGAGCCATGGCCGCTGAGCCTGCGCGTCTGGAGCCTGTGCTCCGCAACGGGAGAGGCCACAACAGTGAGAGGCCCACGTATGGGGAAAAAAAAAAAAAAGTGACTAATGAGTTCTCCTTTTCTTAAAAATCAAGTTTCCTGAGATACAATTCACATACAATAAAAATTCACCCTTTTAGTAAGTTTAGACCAGGGTTCTCAAACTGGCACCATTATACTCCCCAGGAGACATCTGACAATATAGGCATTTTTGATTTTCATGTTTGGCATCTAGTGCTGCTAAATATTCTACAATGCATAGGACAGCTTTGCTCCTCCCCCCCCAAATAATTACCTGGATCAAAATGTCAATAGTGCTGAGGTTGAGAAACTATGCTTTAGGCAAATGTATACAGTAAGTAATGTAACCACTAATAAAGCATGATACAGAATATTTCCACCACCTCAAGTAGTTCCCTTAAGCCCCCCCCATAGTCAGTCTTTTTTGCATTGATATGAACTCATGGATTTAAACATATTTGATGCTTCTATCCACTGCAGTTATTTTTCTTACTGATGCTCAAGCTATCCTGCACTTGGCCACAGAAACATCAAGTTGGCTCCTTTGTTCTTTGACAAGATGTCTCACATTTGATATTAATTTTCTGCTCTAGATCTAGAATCAGCTATTTCTTCAAGTATTCCTAGTTTCTTTTCATGGGAAATTAGTATTCAGGTACCGTAATCTGGTCCTCTAGTCATTTTAACTATTTGAAGCTCTAGTAGATTCCACAGG
Organism: Delphinus delphis; assembly: GCF_949987515.2. NCBI lineage: Eukaryota > Metazoa > Chordata > Mammalia > Artiodactyla > Delphinidae > Delphinus > Delphinus delphis. Next base: position 42,334,592 of record NC_082693.1, on the reverse strand, counting down.
AAGGGATCATGTGAACACTCTTTCCTTTATTCTTACATGTTAGTGATCTTTATACTTGGAGGTCTATTTGTCTGAACAGAAAATTCTTGGTTGTTGTTTTATTTCCTTGATTCTCTTAAATGTTAATCCATTGCATTCTAACACTAAACATGCTGTCAAAAAGTCTAGTGAAAATCCATTTTCCTTCATTTGTAAGTGATTAGGTCTTTTTTTGCTAGGATGCCCAAATGTCATTTTTCTTTAAAGTCCACCAGTTTTAATAGACTATGTCTCAGTGTTGGCCATTCTGGGTCGATTTCCCCAGGCACATTTTTAAATTTTTAAAATAAATTTATTTATTTATTTAAATTATTTGCCTGCATTGGGTCTTTGTTGCTGTGTGCCGGCTTTCTCTAGCTGCGGCAAGCAGGGGCTACTCTTTGTTGTGACGTGTGGGCTTCTCTTTGCGGTGGCTTCTTTTGTTGCAGAGCATGGGCTCTAGGTGCACAGGCTTCAATAGTTGTGGCACATGGGCTCAATAGTTGTGGCTTGTGGACCCAAGAGCACATGCTCAGCAGCTGTGGCTTGTGGGCTTAGTTGCTCCACAGCATGTGGGATCTTCCTGGACCAGAGCTCGAACCCGTGTCCCCTATATTGGCAGGTGGATTCTTAACCACTGTGCCACCAGGGAAGTCCCTCCCAGGCACATTTTGGGAAAGTTTTCTTTCTGTCCCATGCATTTGGCTGTTTTCTTCCTCAGGAACTTAGTTAAGATGAATGTTGGTTCCTCCTTGCCTATATTTCGTATCATTTCTTCTCAAACTCCTTTACTTCTTTTTTTTGTAATTTATTTTTATTTATTTATGGCTGAGTTGGGTCTTCGTTGCTGTGCGCGGGCTCTTTTCTCTAGTTGTGGTGAGCGGGGGCTATCCTTCGTTGCGGCGTGTGTGCTCACTGCGGTGGCTTCTCTTGTTGCAGAGCAGGGGCTCTAAGCATGCAGTCTTCAGTAGTTGTGCCTCACAGGCTCTAGGGCGCGGGCTCAGTAGTTGTGGCACATGAACTTATTTGCTCTGCAGCATGTGGGATCTTCCTGGACCGGGGATCGAACCCATGTCCCCTGCATTAGCAGGTGGATTCTTAACCACTGTGCCACCAGGGAAGTCCTTCTTTTTTTGCTTTCTTTTATTTTAAAAGCTTCCCTCCTTCTATTAAATATAACAAATTAATTGCTTTATTTTGTGTTTTTTGAGTCATATTTGTTGTCATTATTTGATGTTCCTTTTATTTTCATCTTTATTTCTGAAATGATTTTTTCCTCTTATTTCTAATTTTTTTGTGTGGTCCATCAGTTCTCTTTTCAAATTCTCCTTTTCTCCAATCACCTCAATTCTGATATTTTCCTAAATAGAAGGTAAACTTCCATCATTTCCTAAATTAGCTCATTTTCAATTTTCATCTGTTTGGTGAGCATGTCTTTCCAGGAGCCTTCCACTGCCTTAGGGAGTTTTTCTGCTTCTTTCTGTTGTTGCTATTGCTATCTTTTGCTAATAGTAGTTGTACATGGATTCAAACTCATTTTTAAACTTAAGTGAGTTTTCCTGTAATTTTGTGAGGAAGGGGTATGAGCCAGGATGGGTTTTTCTAAGCTTCATGGCTTTAGAGATTTTCTCTTATTTTTGAAAAGTGACTAACAAACAAAACACAAAACAAAAAACATACAACTCTTCCTTCTTTCTACCCTCTGCTCTTTCTCTGACTTTTACCTTGTCCTTTTCTTTGTTCCTGTCTTGCTCAAAGTAGATTCTACCCCTAGAAGTTTCTCTCAGTGCAGTTTTGCATTAGAACTTCAGTTTGTTAATTTCAAAAGTTGCCACAGTTTATCTCCATTCCCTCCTACACACCCTCTAAGGGCAGAACCCCTTCCCAGTTTCAGTTACTATTCTAGATGTTTCTCCAGTGAATACCTGTTGGTGATTTAGAGGTTCTCCTGTTCTCAGGGCCATCAGAAACCCTGTTGCCTTCCCTCTGCTTCCTTCCCTTCACAAATGCCAATAATCAAAGATCTATAGTTCACTGCAGATACAAGGTTTGATTGTAAAGTTTTTGGTTTTGCTGTCCTAGTTTCTCTAGCTATTGTAATTTTTTTTGTTTTGGAACAATTTTAGATTGATAGAAACATTACAAAGATACTTCAGAAAGTTCTTGTATATTCTTCTTCCTTTAATGTTAACATCTTACATAACCAAGGTACATTAGTCAAAACCAATAAATTAATATTGGTATAATACTAGTAACTAAACTGTAGACTTTACTTGGATTTCACCAGTTTTTCACTAATGTCCTTACTCTCTACCAGGATCCTATCACAATACCACATTGCATTTAATTATCACGTGTCCTTAGGCTCCTCCGATCTGTGACAGTGTCTCAGTCTTTCATGACCTTGACAGTTTTGAAGAATACTGGTTGGTATTTTGTAGAATGTCCCTCAATTCGGATTTGTCTGATGTTTTCTCATTAGACTGGAGTTATGGGTCTTGGAGAAGAATACCACATAAGTGAAATGCCCTTCTTATCACATCATATTAAGAGGTACATGATATCAACATACTCTGTTTTTAGGAGGAAGATCCAGGAAGATTTAAAAAACTGGCCGCCATTATGTTCCCACAATTTTCAGTAAATAATCTTTTGAAAGTTTTAAAATAAAAAAAGAGGGCTTCCCTGGTGGCGCAGTGGTTAAGAATCCACCTGCCAATGCAGGGGACACGGGTTCAAGCCCTGGTCCAGGAAGATCCCACATGGCGCAGAGCAACTAAGCCTGTGCGCCACAACTACTGAACCTGCGCTCTAGAGCCCGCGAGCCACAACTACTGAAGCCTGTGCGCCTAGAGCCCGTGCTCCGCAACAAGAGAAGCCACCACGATGAGAAGCCCGTGCACTGCAACAAAGAGTAGTCCCCTTTCAACTAGAGAAAGCCCGCGCGCAGCAACAAAGACCCAACGCAGTCCAAAATAAATAATAAATAAAATAAATAAATTTTTAAAAATAAAAGAAACAAAGAATCGTTCATCTAAAATAATTATTTAGGTGGACTCCTCATGCTCTATGTGTGGTCAGTGGTATGTATATGTATGTGCACTAGGCTATGGCACTCAATAGCAGATACTAATTCTTTTTTTTTTTGGCTGCTCTGCGCAGCATGTGGGATCTTAGTTCCCTGACCAGGGATCAAACCTACGCTCCCTGCATTGTTAGTGCAGAGTGTTAACCACTGGATCACCAGGGAAGTCCCAGCAGATACTAATTCTTGTTCCCAGTTTTCAATCTCTCTTTCTTTCTGCCTAAAAGCCACCTGATTTTTGTTCAGGGTAACAGTGTGCCAGGTTAAAAATATTCTCCTTCCCAGATTCCCTTGCAGATCAGGAGTAGCCAAGTAACAAGGTTTTGGTCAATCAGGTATAAAACAAAATTGCTAGATAAGACTTTCAGGAAACCTCTTTAATTGGGAACAACTAGGCTTGCTTCCTCCTTTATCCTGTCTGGAAAGGTCACAATGACCCACAGTGGAGTAGCTGCAAGCATGGCAATTGTCCCACACTAAGGCAAAAGTAAACGTGGCAGGGGTTCCTACTGTTACCTGGAGATGCCACACCAACTTTGGACTCACTATCTCCAGATTTCATATTATATGAGAAAAATAAACCCCTATCTGGTCAAGCCACTGCAATAGGTTTTCTAGTACATACAGCTAAATGCATTCCCTAACTACAAAAAAAAAAAGGAAAAAAGAAAAAGGGAATTATGTTTTCTTAATGTGAGTCATGACTACATTGGGCATAGAAATTTTTCTTGACTGCAATCTGTATCTCAGTATGTTCTACCAGTATTCTGTGTCACTATTTTGTGTGACTCAAATTGATGAGAGTCTTTAATTTTCTTTGTCCAACTCCCAGAACTATGCCGTAAGTGGGTAAGCATGTAACAAAAAATTCTGATGATAATTTTGTATTAAACTAGACCACATAAGAATAGAGAATGGGCAACAGAAATTTATTTCCTTCTGCTCCAGAATGCAAGCCCTTGCTAATTCACCGGTAACTTGTGCTCTATAAAAATCCATATATACACCTGGCTTCTAAATTTATTTATTACACATTGAATCTTTCCTGTTTTAAAATTACAACATATTTTACACACACACACACACACACACATGTATAAGTTATAGGCTTTACTACATATAAACTTACTTAAGAGCTTATCCCTATAGTGCCTTATACCACCATGTGGACTTCCTAAAGGCAATCTGTAGAAATGTTTATCAATTATTTACTGTCTATTGCTCCAGGTACTATACAAAGCTCCAAAGATTCAAAGAAATAGTTCTCACTGTTGAAAAGCTTGTAGTTCACTAAAGAGAGAAACAGATAATTTCAAAATAATGATACGAACGTTACAGTAAAAGCCATCCAAAAGATGTTCCAGAATTGAAAAGGGTAATTTCTCCAGTCTGGAATTTCAGAGAAGGCTTGCTTCCTAAAGGAACTGAGATTTGGGCCAAACTTCAAAGAATGCATAGGAGTTAGCCAAGTGAAAAATGTTGGCAAGGGAAGGGCATCCCAGGCACAGGGAAGACTATGGGCAGCATAAAGGAATGTAGTGGAGTGTGGGATGATGGTGGAGTAGAGAAGATGTAGGTGGAGAGATGAACTTCAGAACAGATGATATTATTAGATGCAAGACAGATATTTAAATGACTGATTTTTTAAAAAGGTGATGGTAGATAGAGTATGGAGAGATAAGCACTTTCATACAACTGCTAGTAGCATGACTGCACAAAAGCATATGTCAGGGAAACAGCACGGTGTGTGTAGGGCATGTTGGCAATACAGACCAAGTCTATAAGATAGAGTGTCTATATAGACCAAGTCTATATAGACCAAGTCAATATAGACCAAGTCTATAAGATATAAGTGACTAATGTTTAACCCAGCAAGTATACCTCTAGGAATAAGGACACGTGCCAGATATTGTATCAAGCTCTGGCGATAGATATAATCCTGGCCATTATAGAGCTTCCCAGCTTCATTATCTCACTGGGAAGACACAAAATGAAATCAACAAGTATAATATCTGTCCTATAATTTGTATATTAAAGTACTAATAAAACACTCTAATAAGAGAAGTATTAGAGTTGGGAGGGGGACTATTAGAAAGAAAATAGTGGAATATTCTGGGCTATTTCATTAGATAATGGTGAGAGATAATAAAGGTCTAAAGTAGGGCAGTGGTTCCAGTAAAGAGTAAGGCATGGATAAAAAAAGTATTTAGGGGCTTCCCTGGTGGCGCAGTGGTTGAGAGTCCGCCTGCCAATGCAGGGGACACAGGTTTGTGCTCCGGTCCGGGAAGATCCCACATGCCGTGAAGCGGCTGGGCCCGTGAGTCATGGCCGCTGAGCCTGCGCGTCCGGAGCCTGTGCTCCGCAATGGGAAAGGCCACAACAGTGAGAGGCCCATGTACCGCAAAAAAAAAAAAAAAAAAGTATTTAGGATTTAAAAGAAAGCAGGATTTAAGCGGCTGAATACAGGGAACTTCAAAGTTTCTGGGATATAACTGAAAACAGCAAGACTGCCAGGGATATGAACAAAAGACAGGCAACAAGCATTTTTAAAGATTTTTTGAAGATACAGACTAAGGGACTCATTAAAACTAAATAACCCAGGGAATTCCCTGGCAGTCCAGTGGTTACGACTCCGTGCTTCCACTGCAGGGAACCGGGGTTTGATCCCTGGTCAGGGAACTAAGATCCCACAAGCTGTGCAGTGCAGCCAAAAAAACAAAAACAAAACCAAAAACTGAATAACCCAGTAAATTCACTCCTAGGTATATAATCAAGAGATATAAAAACATGTCCACACAAAAACTTGTACACAAATGCTCAAAGCAGCATTAGTCATAATAGCCAAAAAGCAGAGACAACCCAAATGTATATCAACTGATGAATGGATAAACAAAAATCGGTATACCCACACAATGAAATATTATTTGGCAATAAAAAAGAATGAAGTACTGATACATGCTACAACATGAATGAACCTTGAAAACATTACGCTAAGTGAAAGAAGCCAATCCCAAAAGACCATATATTGTATGATTTCATCTATAAGAAACATTCAGAACTGGCAAGTACATAGAGATGGCAAGTAGATTAGTGACTGTCTTGGACTGGGGATGAGGAACGAGAATGGGGCATGATAGCTAATGGGTCAAGTGGTGTTTCTTTTTGGGGTGATGAAAATGTTCTTAAATTCGAATTGTGGTGGTAGTTGCACAATTCTGTGAATATACTAAAATCCACTGAACTGTACGTTTTAAATGGGTGAATTATAGAGTATATGAATTATAGCTCAATAAAGCTGTTTTAAAAAGCAAACTATAGTTCAAAAAGTTCTTTTTTAAAAAAGGAAGGAAGGAAAAAAGAAAAGGTTCAAAGGGGAAAAGTGAAAAGAAAAAACCTACACTGTCAGGGATGAGGGGTACCACAGGAATAGGGAGACAGAAAATATTTATTTTTTATTTATTTTAATACAATAAATCTTTATTTCATCTCTGTTGTGTGCCACACACTAAATTTAGGTTCTACGGTCAAGGACCCAAACTCTAGTGAGATAAAACACAAGACAGAAAAAGGTATCTCTAGCTGCCTTTTTTGCTCTGGATGTCAGGAAGCTGAGAGACAAACCATATGTTCAAAGTAACTTTAGATATTGAAGTTACAATATCACACCTTTGTCACACTTCAAAAATAATTCTGGGCAGATAAAGTACAATGTTTACAAAAATGTCTGGAAAGAAAGACTGGAAAAAACTTTAAAAACACTAATATTGGTTTCTTTAAATGATGGGTTGACTTCTTTATATTTTTCATATTAAACAGAATGAAAAATAAAGGGAGGGAGGGGAGTTAAATACACACACACACATATATTTAAATATGAAAAGAGAACAATTATCAAACTTTTAGGGACTTCCCTGGTGGCACAGTGGTTAAGAATCCACCAGCCAACGCAGGGGACTCGGGTTCGAGCCCTAGTCCGGGAAGATTCCACATGCCGTGGAGCAACTAAGCCCGTGAGCCACAACTACGGAGCCTGCACTCTAGAGCCCATGCTCCGCAACAAAGAGTAGCCCCCACTCGCTGCAACTAGAGAAAAGCCCGCGCGCAGCAATGAAGACCCAATGCAGCCAAAAATAAATGATTAAAAGACAAAAACTTTTATAAGGCATAGACCGTAGAGATCTATGTTATGATTTTTTGAATTCATTAAAGAAACCACAAAAGAAAAGATCAATTCATTTGACATACAAAAATAAAAAGCTTCTGTATTAGAAAAAGCCAGTAAGAACTTGAGGAAGTTATTTTCAGCAAATGAATTTCTTTATTTAAAGAAAGAGCTCAGGCAAGTTCCTAAAAATATTATCATGCCAGTAGACAAATCAACTGGTATAATCTGTAAACAAGCAGAAGGAGGGCTTCCCTGGTGGCACAGTGATTAAGAATCCGCCTGCCAATGCAGGGCACATGGGTTCGAGACCTGGTCCAGGAAGATCCCACATGTCCCGGAGCAAATAAGCCCGCGATATGTGAGATCTACTGAGCCTGCGCTCTACAGCCCGTGAGCCACAACTACTGAAGCCCGTGCGCCTAGAGCCGCTGCTCTGCAACAAGACAAGCCACCGCAATGAGAGGCTCAGGCACTGCAGCGAAGAGTAGCCCCCGCTCACCACAACTAGAGAAAGCCAGCACACAGCAACGAGACCCAATGCAGCCAAAAATAAATAAATAAATAAATTTAAAAAAAAAAGAACCCGCCTGCCAATGCAGGGGACATGGGTTCGAGCCCCGGTCCGGGAAGATCCCACATGCCGTGGAGCAACTAAGCCTGTGCACCACAACTACTGAGCCTGTGCTCTAGAGCCTGCGAGCCACAACTACTGAGCCCCTGTGCCACAACTACTGAAGCCTGCGCACCTAGAGCCCGTGCTCCACAACAAGATAAGCCACTGCAATGAGAAGCCTGCACACCACAACAAACAGTTGCGCCCGCTCGCTTCAACTAGAGAAAGCCTGCGCACAGCAACAAAGATCCAATGCAACCAAAAATAAAAAATAATAAATAAACAAGGAGAAGGAAAAATATTCAACCTCACTAATAAGCAAAAACATAACTTATCTGGGGAAAGGTCAGAGTCCATAAAAATGCTCATCATTGAAAAAAATCCAACTATGGAAAAAGTCATTTGAACAGACACTCATCAAATTATTTACAACAGCAATAGAAGAAATGAATTAAAATGTAAATAAACTGTTCAGGTAACCTGATGGACTACTAGGCAGTCAGTAAAATTTATGATTAATTAAAGTATAACAATTTAGACAATATGCTTATGCTATATTACCAAACAAACGAAGAAACACATTACATGCATACTAAGAAAAAAAGCTATGCTAACACTAGGTTGGCTGCAAAGTTCATTAGGGTTTTTCCATAGGATGTTACAGAAAAATCCGAACGAACTTTGTGGCCAACCCAATACATACCTTAAAATTTATATAGAATAGAGCAAACACCAAATTGGTGACTGTAATGGGAAGTGCTATTAGTTTTGTTTTTCCCCTTTCTCCTTCTCATATTTTCTATAGTGTAATTATACAACTTTTATCATTAAAAACACCGACACAGTGAAAACAAAAATCAGCCTATGCATCTCCCCACTTTTTGGTATATTAACAGTGTTTTACAGTGTTTTTTTTGGTTTGTTTGTTTGTTTCAATATATTTGGCTGCACTGGGTCTTTAGTTGCGGCACTCAGGATCTTCATTGCCACATTCGGGATCTTTTAGTTGCGGCATGTGAACTCTTAGTTTCAGCATGTGGGACCTAGTTCCCTGACCAGGAACTGAACCCAGGGCCCCTGCTTTGGGAGCATGGAGTCTTAGCCACTTGGACCACCAGGGAAGTCCCTACTTTTTTTTTAATTTATTTTATTTTTTATTTTTTAAGTGGACCTGAAATTATCAATGTAGAACTTTTTTTTTTTAATTGGAGTATAGTTGCTTTACAGTATTGTGTTAGTTTCTACTGTACAGCAAAGTGAATCAGCTATACGTATACATATATCCCCTCTTTTTTGGATTTCCTTCCCATTTAGGTCACTGCAGAGCACTGAGTAGAGTGCCTTGTGCTATACAGCAAGTTCTCATTAGTTATCTATTTTATACATAGTATCAATAGTGTACATATGTCAATCTCCATTACAGCGTTTTTTAAAAATTGGTTCTTCACATTGCAGAAACTGCAGTCTTCCCAAAGTACAGGGCAATCAGCACAATGATTGCAAAGGCTCTCACCAGTAGGTGTCGCTGTAACTAAGTGATAGGTGTTTTAAAAGCCCACCCTCCCAGGGAAGTGTTGAGGAGGAAGAAAAAAAGAGGGGAAAGGCGTGCAGTGTACGCACAAATTTTAAATGGGACCATTTGAAGAATTGTAATTCAGATGTGTCTCCATCAAAACTACATTTTCCCCCAGTTTTGGTAATGCTTCCTTAACTAAACACTCTCTGGTTTTACATTATCCATCGTCAATCCAAAGGTACACATTTCCTTATTTTTCATGTCCAAGAAAACTAAGGATTTGAAAATTTGATCATTAGTAACATACCAAAATTCTTATAAATTCCAAGACTTTCACTTACTTCCTATCTCTGTCAACATCATTCCATAGTGAAAATTGTTTTTCAAGACAGAGAAATGAACTAAAATTGCCTTATCTTTCTGCCAGCTCTCACCATAGTGATAATTTCCTGGGAAAGGGACTCACTTTAACATCCCTCGCAAACTAGCTATAATTACCTATTATTATTCAGACTGTTATGATTTAAAATTCATTTAAATATATAATATATACCAGAGGAAAGCTGTGAGAAGGAGCATAAAGCTTAAGAGAATATAGTTGGGAATTCTCTGCTGGTACAGTGGTTAGGACTTGTGCTCTTACTGCTGAGAGCCCAGGTTCAATCCCCAGTCAGGGAACTAAGTTTTAAATTCTTATTAAAACTTTTTTTTGGCTGGGCCGTGCTACTGCAAGTCACACGGCCCAGCCAAAAAAAAATTTTAATAAGAATTTAAAAAATAATAAAAAATTTTAAAAGACACCCTTTTTTAAAAAAAAGAGAGAATACAGTCATTTGGTTTAGTAAGAACACGAAAGTGATACAATAAATAGGAGAATGAGAAAAATTAATTTTGGACTTATTTCATGCCTCTATCACTTCCCTGATTAAAGGAGAGATGAACACAATCCTAACCACTGGACCACCAGGGAATTCCCTTGACTGACTTTCGAACTGTTCATATTCAACTGACATTTTAAATTACTGAGAGCCTCTGATGATTAAAATTAATAAGGGCCATTACATACACTGTAATGCACTATAATGGTGCAGTTGGACAAACTTAGATATGAATCCTGGTTTCACCACTTATTAGCCAAGGAACCTCTCTGAGCCCTACTTTCCTCAATGGCAAAAAGGATACTGGGATAACTAATAAAAATTAAAATACAGCATACCTAGCACTGTTCCTGGCACTTAGGAGGTACTCAGTAAGTCACCGTATATTAAGAAAATAAAAAGGCTAAATGTGACTTTTAATGTTTTTTTCCTCCCATCTACACATGTACCATTACTACCCACAGTATGTTCTTTTGAATTAATCTAGGGGAGTTGTAACACCAAATTGTATCATTAGTGTTTAAAACAGCAGCAATAAATACTATAAAACAAAGAATAAAATGCACAGTAATCTAATATTTTGTTTCTAACCACTGGATTTACCACTGAAAAAGGATAATCACATCGAACTCTTCAAATTATACATAATTCCCATTAAAAATAGCCTGGGGTTGATTAGTAATGCAGAAATAACTGTTTTGAATACACTGTATACTTCTGAAAGGAGAAAGAAGCTGTGGATAAAATTTCACGTTTTCAGAAATTTTCCTAGATAAAATGTAGCAAGGAGATGCTGTTTGATGATAAAGCATGAAAGAATGCTGAAGCAAAGTAGAGATGTACATAGTAAAGATAAGTACCTCACACTCAAGTATACTAGAGGCTTTCGCTAACAAAACCAAATTAATTTCTCTAGTAGGGCCTGAAGAAAAATGAATAATAGTAGCCATCTATCATGTTCTGTAAATAACAGTCTAAAAAATATTTATAGTACTATTAACAGTAATGAAAACCAAAAAGGGGGTGAAAATATCCCAAATTCTACCATCACAACAAATTAACTATTATTATCCTTTTCATCTTCCCCTCAATTACTATTTATTTGCACAAATAAACTTTATATATTTATAATCATAATACATTAACATTAAGCATAAAAATCTGAATTAATACTAAGAAGTAACTCTTCAGGGGACTTCCCTGGAGGTCCAGTGGTTAAGACTCTGAGCTTCCAATGCAGGGGGTGCAGGTTCGATCCCTGGCTGGGGAACTAAGATCCCACATGCCACTCGGCGGGGCCAAAAAAAAAAAAAAAGAAGTTAACTCTTCAGATCCATACCATCCTGAGATCCCTGAAGTGACAATGTAAATAGGCACTTACATATTGGGTACCTTTTAATGATAGGGCTCTCTAAGTTTATACCCACAGTGCAATTATATAATCTGATACAGTACAGCTGACATTTTTTTGTTTTTCAAGAAGCCACCTTTTATTTATTTATTTAAATTTACTTATTTAACTTATATTTATTTTTGGCTGCGTTGGGTCTTCGTTGCTGCACATGGGCTTTCTCTAGTAGTTGTGGCGAGTGGGGGCTACTCCTCGTTGCAGTGCATCGGCTTCTCACTGTGGTGGCATATCTTCTTGCGGAGCACGGGCTCTAGGTGCACGGGCTTCAGTAGTTGCGGCACGCAGGCTCAGTAGTTGTGGCTCACGGGCTTAGTTGCTCCGCAGCATGTGGGATCTTCCCAAACCAGGGCTCGAACCCGTGTGCCCCGCACTGGCAGGCCGACTCCCAACCACTGCGCCACCAGGGAAGCCCCCAGCTGACATTTTAAACCTCCCAAGCATAAACCCCAAGGCAACTTTTTAATATGAGAATTAGACTTCTCCTTGTCTTAATTTGTCCAGTTTACTGAATACTAAGCAGATACTCTATTTATATCTAGTGTTACAGAAACACATCACAGCTTTAAACTGTCAATGACAGTATGACAAAAGAATAAAAGATGGAAATGCTACTCCATGAAAATACACAGATGTTCATCTATGCATTTGTGAATTCCTTTTCCTAAACTGGTATCCTTCAACTTTTGCTTAATATGGCAATGAATAATTCAGATGTATGCATTTTATTTAACGTATTCTGAGTTTTCTGTTCTGTTCTTTTAATACTGATTATGTAATAAATGAATCAGCTAACATACTCTTGAGGACTTATTCTAAGAAAATGATTTAAAATGAGAAAACTGGACTTCCCTGGTGGTGCAGTAGTTAAGAATCCGCCTACCAATGCAGGGGACACGGCTTTGAGCCCTGGTCCTGGAAGATCCCACATGCCGCAGAGCAGCTGAGCCCGCAACTACTGAAGCCCGTGCGCCTAGAGCCCGTGCTCCACAACAAGAGAAGTGCAACGAGAAACCTGCGCACCACAATGAAGAGTAGCCCCTGCTAGCTAGCTGCAACTAGAGAAAAGCCCACATGCAGCAATGAAGACCCAACGCAGCCATAAATAAATAAATAAAATGAGAAAACTATATGTTCTATTATATTCTATATTTAAAATACAGGAAATCTTGAAACTGCCTGAGTATTTGACAAAAGAGAAATAAACTGTGGCAAACAACTTGATATAATATTATGCAGTAATTTAAAATCACCCCTCTGAAAGTGAAATATAAAACAAGGATCCCTACTATTGTGACTCTTATTTAAAAAGACAAGAATGAAATGAGGTGCAAATATTAAAAAGGAGTAGGTAAAATTATTTGTAGATGACATGACAGTATACCTGGAAAATAACTAAAAATCACTAAAGAAAGTCACTAACAATTATTGAAAGCAATAAGATTGTAATACAGCCATTTTAAAATTAACACACAATAAGTGTATTAATTTTAAAATGTATATATATGTACATATATATGTACATATATGTGTATATGTACAATGTATGTACATATATACATATATGTACAATGTACATATATTTAAAATGTATATATACATACATATGTACATATATATTTTATAATATATAAAATATATATGTACATATACAATGTACATATATTTAAAATGTATATATATGTATATGTACATATATATACACGTATATATGTACATATATATGTGTACATATATGTATATAATATATAAAATATATATGTACATATACAATGTATATATGTACATATGTACATATATACGTGTCTGTACATGTATGTGTATGTACATATATGTACATACACATATGTACATATGTATATATGTACATGTATATTTTATAATATAAAATATATATGTACATATACAATGTACATATATTTAAAATGTATATATGTACATGTATATTTTATAATTTTAAAATGTATATATATGTACATATATATGTATATGTACAATGTATGTATATTGTACATATATATGTATATATATGTACAATGTATATATATGTATATATATAATGTGTATATATATAAAATATATATATATAATATATATATAAAATAAAATATATATATATAAAATATAAAATTTTATATATATATATATAAAATGTATATATATGTACAATGTATATATACGTATATATATAAAATGTATATATATGTAAAATGTATATATATATACAAACCTATTTGTATATAGGTTTCCTATATACAAATAAGAGCCAGTTAGAAATAAAATGGAAGAAAAGATCCTATTTGCAATAGCAACGAAAACTATACAATACGAAGCTTAAAGTTAGCAAGAAATGTGTAGGATCAATAAGAAAATAATGAAAGTATAGTATGAGTCAATCAAAATAAAAATTCCAAAAGATTTTATTAGGGGAACCTGACAAAATATGTCCAATTCATCTGAAAGAATAAGAGACTAATTAGGAAAAAAAAATTTTAAGTAGTAATAAGGGAAAATATTAAAACTTTCATAAAGGAAGAATTATTAAAACAAAGTGTCGGACTTTCCTGGTGGCGCACTGGTTGAGAGTCCGCCTGCTGATGCAGGGGACACGGGTTCGTGCCCCGGTCCGGGAAGATCCCACATGCCGCGGAGCGGCTGGGCCCGTGAGCCATGGCCGCTGAGCCTGCGCATCCGGAGCCTGTGCTCCGCAATCGGAGAAGCCACAACAGTGAGAGGCCCGCGTACAGCAAAAAAAAAAAAAAAAAAAAAGTGTACAATTAGGTGGCATTTAGTGCATTCACGATGTTGTGCGACTACCACCTCCCTCTATTTTCAAAACTTTCATCACCCTAGAAAAGCCCCTCTGTCCATTAACGAATCACTGCCCATTCTCCCCTCACCCCATCTTCTGGCAATCACTGTCTCTATGGATTTTCCTATTCTAGATATTTCATATAAATGGAATCATACAATATGTGACCTTTTTTGGTCTGGCTTCTTTCACTTAACTCCAGGTTCACTCACATTGTAGCATGTAACACTACTTCATTTCTTTTTATGGCTGAATAATATTTCATCAAATGGATATACTACTTTTGTTTATCCATTGGACATTTAGGTTGTTTCCACCTTTTGGGTATTATGAATAGTGCTGCTACAAACATCTGTGTACAAGTTTCTGTGTGGATGTACGTTTTCATTTCTCCTAGAAATATACCTAGAAGTAGAATTGCTCACTTACAAAATTTTAATCTAAAAAGTATAAACAACAATATTCACCAGAGCATTACTTATGACAGTGAAATTTTAGAAAAAAAGTATATCAGTAGGGTTAAGCATATCCTAGTACAAACATACTAAGGAATTCCCATACAATCATTTAAAATGATGATGTAGATGTATATTTATTATTATTTATGGAAAATATGTTTATGATATTCTGTTCAGTAAATATAAGATTATGGAGAATTGTGAACAGTATGATTCTACTTCATAAAACAATATGCAGACTTCTTTGTAAATTGTACACAAAGGTACAAAAAGATATCTGGAAGGATGATCACCAAAATTTCAACAGTGATTTTCTTTGGATAGTTAATGTTCAATAAATTTTTACTTTACTTTCATTATTATTTGAATAATATTTATTTTACTTTCAGTATTATTTGCATTGTTTAATGTTTTTACCAATATCACTTAAACAGGTTACTGAAAAATATATTTAGGGAGTTACCTGGTGGCCTAGTGGTTAGGATTCTGGGCTTTCACTGCCTTGGCCTGGGTTCAATCCCTCGGGAACTGAGACCTCATAAGCCACGCAGCATGGCCAAAAAAATAAAAAAATTTTTTCCTATCCTCAAAGGTAAGTTTTCTAATTTTAGCTCTATAGATATTTATAAAGTGAATGCTTTGAATTTCCCCATTTCCCACAATGAAACTGTAATTTACATAGCAGTGTGCGTAACCAGTATTCTCCCTTTAGATCATGTATTCTGCACCTATATGTTTATGGTACCAAACATGCTCTGTATAAAGAAAAACAGAGGTGGTTCCTGCCCTTCAGGCATTTAAGATCTAAAACACTGACATACCTAAAACTGTACAAAGAGCAGCTAACAAATGTCTTAGATATTTGTTTGTATGTATTTGTACATCTGTGAATTTACATCACCAGAAAGAACTAAGCAGCTATAATCATCCTTGTTCTTAGATGAACAGAAGTCAAGAAATTCCAAAATCACTAAATTGAGTCGGTTCAGACCTAACCAGTTTCTCAATTTTTTACTTTCCTTTTGCGATAGAAGATTAAAACAAGTGAGTTTACATACACAACCATTACTTGATAAAACATACAGTTCAGCAGCAATTTTAAAAAATTTTAGAAGGGCAGACAAATCTTGTGAGCTTTAATAATATTTATAATGTACCATTTTGTGACCTGGGATATGGGTAAAAGAATATCCACTGTATTATCCTTTACACCTGCCTAGATGTCTTAAATTATTTCACAATCATTTTTGAAGTGTTGAGTTTTTTCTCGGGGGGTGGGGGTGAGATAGGTGAGACAGGAATTAGCTGAGATTACAAAAGGAAGTAAAACAGTGATTGAGTAAAACCAAGTTCTAGAAAGGTAAAAGGAAAAAATAAAATTGTTTTAATGTACAGAAAACCAAACAACTCTTAAGAAAATAGGGACAGAAAAATGATTCATTGAAACAGAAATTGAGAAACCTAATTATCATTATATGAAGTGTCAACAAAGTGTTCATCAAGGAGAATGTTTTTCTAGCAAACTGTCTATCAAGTTCACAACCAGGCCAACGAGAGATGAAGAAACAGAAAATCCACGGGTAATCTTAAAAACCTCTACTGTCAACTACTGTTTTTACTAGAATGGTTTATGAAAGAACAAAGCATACTGGTTGGAATTTACTTCCTTTGGCAATTGTGGTAGTTCAATGACTACACCAATGGACAAGAAACATAATGGGTGAGAAAGAACGTGAAGGTCTAGATACAACAACTTGAAAGAGCTGCCTTCAACTAAGTGATTAAAATCCTACTTTTAAATGGATGGAAGACAGAACTTTTATTGAGAGGTGGGCACTAATATGTGTTGAGCACCTATTATGTGCTCTCACATGTTCTCTACCTCATTTAAGCTTAATAATCCCATGGGGGTAAATATTAATACTAACTCTCTTTTACAGATAAAGAAACCTCAGCTCATAGCGTATGAAGAACTTCCCCTAAGTCACATAGCCAGTAAGAAGCAAAGTTATGATTTGGATCCTAGTGTATCACTCCCCTATCTACACTGAATATCTCATTCAGGGCAAACTTTCTTTTTCTTTCACAAAGAATTTTCAATTACTTCTAGTTTCAGAGCTGGAGTTATTTCGTCCAGCTAAACTGTTCAATCTTATACTACACAGGATGTGAGACTTGTTCATCTGCAAAAACAGTATTTAAAACAAAAAACAAACCGCAGTATTTTGGCTTTAAGATCCCACTTACAGTCAGTCATCTATAACTTCCCATCCAGAAGAGTACTAACCAAGTAGAAAAACTTTTCCCAACAACTGTTCCCAATCTCCCAACAATTTTGTGGATTTTTATATTGTACTTTCAAGGAGTCATTTCATTTTCCCTCCTAACAGCAGCATAGCAAACAGGAAAAAAAAGAAAAAACAGTACTCTTTAGCGAGTGCCTGTGTTTGTTCATAGTACCAACATCTCACGGGAGGTTGGGAATAGAAATGGGGGTGGTGTGGAGGTGGTATAAGAAAACAGGAGACATGACACAATGTGACTCATTTATAAACAGAACCATTCATGTGCAGCAGTAGCTTTCATTTTCAGCCTCCATTTCAGGTTTCAGAAGGCAGCTGCATGGGCCTGATGGTGGTTTTGAACCAGAACTAGAAAAGCCTTAGAACTTGACTTCTGAACAGAAGCTCATGTTTTCCAAACATAGCCTTTATATTTTTGTTTCCTCTAGGTACAATATTGTAGAGCATGCTGAGCACAATGCCAGGTATCTCCAAACCATCTGCTCTACTGTGGTCCTGGGATACCTTGCTTTTATGAGGGGGTCTTCAGATGATGCAACATTAGTAGTCCTTCAGTAACATTCTCATTAAGAGAATCATTCTGGACAATACTATCTCTAATACTGACGCTTTATGGAGCTAAAAAAATGAAAGGTTTGTTTAAGTTTGATGCTTAGCTTTTTGGAAAGGGACCAATTTCTTGGGTGGTACCACTTTTAAACAGCATCAAACTCCTTTGCAAGCAAAGCTACGATTAAAACCAAACAGTCCATGGAGTAAAAATTTTCAATGCTAGGAAAGAAGTACGGGAAATGAAAGTGCCTATTTCATGTAACCCTTATTACATGTGCCTATTTCTTAAAGTTTAAATGCCTATTTCTTAAATTTTTATGGTAAAACCCATCTAGATAATGTAATATGATAATACTTTATAACGTCTCCATTCTGGTTATTGCAATAAAATTTTAAGACTTAAGTCAATTATTCATCAGAATGTTTTCAGGAATAAATCAAAGAACCATCAGTAATTTAAGTCTGGATGCATCTGAATTTCACATTTCAGTTAAAAATAATACAATGTGGGGACTTCCCTGGTGGCGCAGTGGTTGAGAATCCACCTGCCAATGCAGGGGACACAGGTTCAAGCCCTGGTCCAGGAAGATCACACATGCCGCAGAGCAACTAAGCCAATGCACTGCAACTACCGAGCCTGCGCTCTAGAGCCTGCGTACCACAACTACTGAAGATCACATGCCTAAAGCCCGTGCTCTGCAACAAGAGAAGCCACCGCAGTGAGAAGCCTGCACATCGCAAAGAGTAGCCCCCGCTCAGGCAACTAGAGAAAGCTCGCGTGTAGCAGCGAAGACCCAACACAGCCAAAAATAATAAATAAATAAAATAAATATAAAAAAGAAATGCAGGGCTTCCCTGGTGGCGCAGTGGTTGGGAGTCCGCCTGCCGATGCAGGGGGCACGGGTTCGTGCCCCGGTCTGGGAGGATCCCGCGTGCCGCGGAGCGGCTGGGCCCGTGGGCCACGGCCGCTGAGCCTGCGAGTCCGGAGCCTGTGCTCCGCAACGGGAGAGCCACAGCAGTGAGAGGCCCGCGTACCGAAAAAAAAAAAAAAAAAAGAAATGCAAAATAAACGACCCTTCACAATCCGGCCCCAATTTCCCTTAAAAAAAAAAAAACAACAACATTGTACCTGCTGTATTAAAAAAATAATAAAATCAGGACTTCCCTGGTGGCACAGTGGTTAAGAATCCACCTGCCAATGCAGGGGACATGGGTTCGATTCCTGGTCTGGGAAGATTCCACATGCCATGGAACAACTAAACCATGCACCACAACTATTGAGCCTGTGCTCTAGAGCCCGCGAGCCGCAACTACTAAGCCCGCGCACCGAGAGCCTGTGCTCGGCAACAAGAGAAGCCACTGCAATGAGAAGCTTGCGCACTGCAATGAAGAGTAGCCCCTGCTCGCCACAACTAGAGAAAGCCCACGCGCAGCAACAAAGACCCAATGCAGCCAAAAATAAATAAATAAAATAAATTTATTAAAATAAAATAAAATAAAAATAATAAAATTAAAATTTAAAAAAAAACATTGTATATCATGACAATTTTTTTCCCTTTTTTTTTTTTTTGCCGTGCCGCATAGCTTGTGGGATATTAGTTCCCTGACCAGGAATCAAACCCTCGCCCCCTGCAGTGGAAGCTTGGAGTCCTAACCACTGGACCGCCAGGGAATTCCCTATCATGACAATTTTTCATGTGCAATCTTAAACGGTAATAATTCCTGTCTCAAATCTCAATCCTTGAGCTCCATTTTAAGCATCTTACATTACAAATATCCGTATTTAAATAATGTAAAAGCAGCTGGATATCAGCTATAGTGTATTAATGATCTTGCTCCATTAGATTACAAAATCTGGAAATAATCTTATAGGAAATCTGGAAATAATCTTATCTGGAAATAATCTTATAATCAGACAAAAAAGCTTAAAATGTAGTTCTAACTGAAAACATAGTAGGGAAATGTAGTTTTTGAAAATCTTTGTTTATAGAAGCTAAAAGCAAAGCTACAAAATACATTTCCTCAGAAAATTAAAAACAGAATTACTTGGGAGTTCCCTGACGTTCCGCTGGTTAGGACTTGGCGCTTTCACTGCCAGGGCCCAGGTTCAATCACTGGTCGCAGAACTGAGATCCCCGCAAGCCGCACGGCACGGCCAGAAATAAATAAATAAATGAAAAAATTAAAAATTAAAAAAAATAGAATTACCATATGATCCAGCAATCCTACTTCTGGGTATATATCCAAAAGAACTAAAAGCAGGATCTTAAAGAGATATTTGCA
This sequence comes from Delphinus delphis, assembly GCF_949987515.2. NCBI lineage: Eukaryota > Metazoa > Chordata > Mammalia > Artiodactyla > Delphinidae > Delphinus > Delphinus delphis. The sequence goes on along the minus strand of NC_082693.1, from coordinate 42,314,501 downwards.
CACCCAAGTCACAGCCACACTATTCACAATTGCCAAGAGGTGGAAGAAAGCCAAATGGCCATCACAGATGAACGGATAAAGAAAATGTAGTATATACATACAATGGAATATTATTCAGCATTAAAAAGGAAGAAAATCCTGTCACATGCTACAATACGGATGAGCTCACAAGACATTATGCTAGATGAAATAAGCTTGTTGCAAAAAGACAAATACCCTATGATTCCACTTACATGAGAGATCTAAGGTAGTCAAATTCATAGAAATACAAAGTAGAACCTACTTTGTATGGCTGCAAGGGGCTGGGAAGAGGGGGAAATAGGATTTTAATAGGTATAGGTAGTGTTTCAGTTTTGTAAGATGAAAAAGTTTTGGAGATCTGTTGCATAACAATGTGAATATACTTGATATCACTGAACTGTATGTACACCTAAAAATGGTTAAGATGGTATATTTTATGTTATGTGGTTTTTACCACAATTAAAAATAATTATTTAAAAATATCTATATTACTTTTCATATTCTTTCGTTTTAATCAATTTTTCCTAAAACTACATAAATGCTAGGGATTTAACAGCAACCAAGCAAAAATATCATTAAGTACATCACAATATATATATACAAATCTCTTTCCTCTTTCCATGCATCTTCTTTTACAAACTTGAGCCAAAATTATAAATAAAAGTAAAAACAAGTATTAAAGGACATGACAGCATTTTTATTTATTTTTTTAAATAAATTTATTTTATTTTTGGCTGCGTTGGGTCTTTGTTGCTGTGCATGGGCTTTTCTCTAGTTGCGATGAGCAGGGGCTACTCTTCATTGCGGTGCGTGGGCTTCTCGTTGTACTAAGTGTAGGTAACTATAACGCAACAGCAACTGGAGCTCCAAGAAGGCCCGGGAACATACCTGTTTCAATGAATTCCAAGAGCCTAACACATCAGACACACAATAAATGCTCAATAAATTTTGCTAAAATTCAGACTTCCCTGGTGGCGCAGTGGTTAAGAATCCGCCTGCCATTGCAGGGGACACGGGTTTGAGCCCTGGTCTAGGAAGATCCCACATGCCACGGAGCAACTAAGCCTGTGTACCACAACTACTAAGCCTGCGCTCTACAGCCCACGAGCCACAACTACTGAAGCCCGTGCGCCTAGAGCCCATGCTCTGCAACAAAAGAAGCCACTGCAATGAGAAGCACGTGCACCACAATGAAGAGTAGCCCCCGGTCACCGAAACTACAGAAAGCCCGCATGCGGCAACGAAGACCCAACGCAGCCAAAAATAAACAAATAAATTTATTTAAAAAAAAGAGAGAGTAGTAGTGTAATGGAAAGGATACTGATCTGAAGTCAGAAGACCTCTATCACTCTGTAAATTTTGTCAGTGACCTTTGGCAAGTCACTGAATCTTTCTACACCTTAGGTTTCCAAAAGGAGGGTATTGGAGGCACTTCCTTGGTGGCACAGTGGCTAAGACTCCATGCTCCCAATGCAGGGGGCCCGGGCTCGATCCCTGGTCGGGGAACTAGATTCCACATGCATGCCGTAACTAAGGAGCCCACGAACTGCAGCTAAGGAACCCGCCTGCTGCAACTAAGACCCAGCACAACCAAATAAATTTTTTTTTTAAAAAAAGGAGGGAATTGGAGAGGATCCTCACCCCCCTTCTAAGCAATCCAAACAGGGTCAAGTTAATGAAGAACATATGGAATAATCTGAAATGATCCATCTCAATAGCATTTAACCTTACTTAGATTATTTGCAGCAAATATTTGATTTCCTGTGAAAACGTTTCAAATTTTTTTTTCAGAGATGTAGATTTTTTGTTTTGTTTTTCTTTTGTTTTGGCCTCACCGTGCGGCTTGCAGGATCTCAGTTCCCTGACCAGAGACTGAACCCAGGCCCATAGCAGTGAAAAGAGCCGAGTCCTAACCACTGGACCACCAGGGAATTCCTTCAGAGATGTAGATTTTTTTTTTTTTTTCAAAGATGTAGATTTTTAACTGAGTTCTCTCATCTTGTAATGGGCAAGTCTTTGTCTTGACCTGGGTATTTTATATTTTAACCGCTTCTTTGAAATCATTAAATTATTATTTATTTTACACACAGATATAGGGTGAGAAGGATTCATAGTAAATTAGACAGGCATGCCCAACTTATCAAACGGGTTATACTATGCAGTTTCCATAAGCCACTCAGAGTTTCACACACACTGGAGTGAGGGACTTCCCCGGTAGTCCAGTGGTTAAGACTCCATGCTCCCAGTGCAGGAGGCCCAAGTTCGATCCCTGGTCAGGGAACTAGATCCCGCATACATGCTGCAACTAAAGATCCTGCACACCACAACAGAGATCCGTGCCGCAACTAAGACTGGGAGCAGCCAAATAAATAAACGAATATTTTTTAAATAAATAAATAATTAAAATTAAAAAACACTGGAAGGAAAAGTATAAATTCAAATTACAGCCCAGATTTGCAACCAACTCTGAAGAAAAAAACTTTCTTCAGAAACTTTTTCAGGGTCTTTTAAGGGGCCCAATTCTTAAAACCTAGAATAGTATTAACAATGTAGTCATAGTGTGGCATATACCTTTTAAATAATGCTTCAGAACACCAGGGCCTGTATAATAATGCTAAATGTTACAGAAAGGTATAGTACTATTGTGATATCCCTTCTGTATGAAATATGAAAAATATGCCGTTTTTCAATTAAACAGCAAATTGAAAATTTTCAACTAATTATTATCTATTAATGTTTACAGACACCCAACCAGTAACTTACAAAGCGTTATGTAATAAAGCTTTTCTACAGATGTTCATCTTACATTTAAAACATTTTCAAGGAGGGAAAACAAAACAATCAGAAGCAAGGAATGAGCAGAACTAAATTTTTAGTGCCAACATTTATATGCTACTTTACAAAGTAGAACAATTAAAGGGAAAGGGAGATATGAGAACAGATACTAAATTTTTCTGAAACACTAGGCACCCTTGTGCTCGTTATTTAATTAAGAACTAAAATGGCCACATTACACAATGCAACAGGATTTAACAATGACGTCATTGACAGAAAGCCACTGGAATGAATAAATAGGAGCAATTGAAAAGGTCTCAAGACTGCCTTCTCAGTCTTTTCAAATCAATCAAGGCACCTACGTTTTAAAGGAGACCTTTTCTACTTAAACTGAACTCGTTTAAAAAGCACTTAAAAAATCACACTAAGAATCAAATATAATATTAGATACAACAAATGACGCAGAAACATTTATATTTGATAAGAGTATTATTATTTTAAAATAGAAAATTCTCTTGTATGACCTTTTGCACTAGAATGTTAATTTTGAACACATTTAAATCCTCTAAACCTACTTATCACTAATGTTCAAATGAACTAGTCTAAAATACAACTCTCTTAACAAATTAGGTCTCAGCAATCTGACCCCAAGTTTAGCGACACTTGGCAAACCAACTCTGGTATCGCATTCAACTTAACTTCTAAGAGGAGACATTTTCCTGACCCCGATAAAACTGAGCAGATGTGAAATTTTTATTTTTAGTGCCTGAAATTTGCTTCTTGAGTGTATTATAGCCATCAAGGAAATGTGCTCTATTCTCTTGCCAAAGCCCACCCCTGCACTCTTTATTAGGCAGAACTCCCACAAAGTCATCCAAACTAAGTCTTTCAAAACCAGGCCCCTCCTCAACCTGGGGGAAGAGTTTTCTGGATTTAGCAGTGGCTGAGAAAAAATCTGAAGCTTTAAGCTTAAAAAAAAACAAAAAAAACAAAAAACCAAGATCTTTGAGCATATGACTAGAAAATGAAAGGGAAAAGGGTGCTGATAAAGGGGAAAGGGTGTTGATTAAAAAAAAAAGCTGCTAACTTAAAAAACAACAAAAACTAAGAGCCTATAGATCATTTCACTGTCTGGAAACTAAACTCAGTTTACTGGGTGGTCTCTTCTTCACTACCACCCACCAGGGGCAGAGCTGTGAAAAACAGGAATACAGAGACGGCGGGCTTATTTGGTTCTAAGTTTGTGCCTTTGCCTGTATATTCAAGCAAACAAACATAGTGAAAGTCAAAATGAGAGCTTAGAAGATTTTTAAACGTCACCTTTAAAAACTAATAAATGTGGGAATTCCCTGGCAGTCCAGTGGTTGGGACTCCTTGCCTCCACTGCTGGGGGGCGGTGGGGGGGAAGGGGGATGGGTTCCTTAGATCCCTGGTTGGGTAACTAGGATCCCAACAAGCTGTGCAGTGTGGCCAAAAAAAAAAAAAAAGAAAAGAAAAGTAAACATACTAACCTGCAGTCTTCCACAACCATGTAATAATAATGTCTCACTTTGCAGAGTGCTATCTACCTACCTCTCTGTATCTTGTAGCTTACAACATGATTTCATATCCAAAGCTCTTTCCACTACATCATACTGCCAAGAGGTTGAGTTTTTCTAATAAAATAACTATATACCAGAAAAACCATATATCAGAAATAACTATATATGAGACACTTTGTAGCAGCCGCACAACAGCTAAGGAGCACTAAGCTTCCAGGAAATGACTTTATTATCTTTCATTAAGGCTGAAGTCAGATCAATTGAAGGGGAAAAAAATGTTGCACAAGTATGACTAACCAGAAAGAAACATGTATCTTCAGAAACCACTATTAATAAAGCAATCTCAACTCTCACAAAATGGCCTTTCAGAGCCTCATTCTCTCCTTAGTGAATGTCAAACTGCTGCTACCTTACAAAAAGGCATGCATTTTCTAGAGCTCAGAGACCATCAGTAACAGCTAGGTCGGTAGCCCTATCTTATGACATAGTAAATGGCAGACTTCCCCAGAGCATGATTTAGCAATGAAAGTGTCTCAGAACTGTTCCTTAGAGCTGAAGTTATAAACCGTTTAAAAATTGAAAGGATCCAAATTATTACTAACTAGAACAATCTCAGTTTTGCTTTCCTTTGAAGAGCAAAACTGCTGGATACAACAACCTAAGAGCAAAGAGAAAACAAACACACAAATGTAGATTACCCAGAAAGTGTCTAATTTTCCAGGCTGTTGGGTTCAGTTTTTATTAAACTTTTCCCATTTCTACTCCCATAATTTTTAGCCTATAAAAAACTTGCCAGCTCTAGAGCCTTAAATTTCAAAGAAACAAAAATATCTTTTCCGAAACATTTTAAACAGTCTAAAGGATTTCTCATGTCCCAAGTTAAAACTAACAGGTAATGAATGCCCCAGACTAGAACTAACAGCAAGTAGTCTCATCACTTAAGTGCTTCCCAGTATCTCAAAGTACTCATCTAGAAAATAAGGCAGTTGTATGAGACGATTTTCTCAGGTCCCTTCCAGCTCTAACTTTCTATTCCAAGATCTCCAATTCACTAAGAAAATTACTGTCTGTTAAGGCTCAAAATGTACTAATTTTAAACACACTACAAGACTGTGAGAAAGCAGGGAACTTGAGCAGACCTCCCCAGCACAGATTTTCCTAAACTGCAAGAGGCAGGAAATATGGTTGCCTATTTGTTATCCTCTCTTACATAAGAACCAGTCTAAACGGAATGAGAACTCTATAATAAAAGTAAACAGTTAATAAACCCACACATATTCCAACAGAAGTAGAAGTTTGGTGGTATTAAACTATTTCCCATCATAACTTGTATATATCATGCCATAATATAAAAATGTGTATGTATCCTAATGTGCTTTATTAAAGATTAGCTCCATCACCATGGAATTTTAAATGATAAATTCTAAATAAACTAACTTTCACCTTTTAAAATAAATGTTTTAAATTTCAAATTAACCAATACTAGTGAACATAGTTCAAAATAAATGACTGAATAGTAGCATCAACTGATTCAACATACATTCCAATATATACCTCTTCCCTGACGACTCTTTCCCCTTCAAAGTTCTCCTTATTCCCAACTCCTCTCAGCTCCACCTCCCCAACTCCATTCTGGTCCCCACTCCCTTTCTCGCCCCTCCCTTCTCAACCACACACTACTTTCAAAGCAGACTAGGAAGTGGCTCTCTAATATAGGAAGTATGAGAATCACCTAGGAAGCCTAAGAAACAAAAAATAAATTAATTAAACAAAAAAAGAATCACCTAAGAAGCTTATTAAAAATACACATAAGTACTTTCAAGGTAAGTAGGAGTTGAAAAAATTAAACCTTGCTTGCTCAGAGGGTACGCTCTTCTTGTTAACTAAAGATTAACCAGGGAACTTATTTTGTTGAAAAGTCCTTTGGAATCCATCACTTTTCCCTTGCTTACAGTTCATAAGAGGTATCTGATGATTTAATAACTGCCCTACAAATAGGTTAAGTTTATAACCAATTCCTATCCCCGCAGGGGTGAGCCCTCAGGCCAAATAAAGCCCTCACTGGTAAGAATGGTTTTATATTTTTAAAGTGTTGCAAAAACCAAACAAAAAAGTACATGTAACTGAAACCACACGTGGCCCACAAGGCCTAAAATATTTACTGTCTGGCCCTTTACAGAAAAAGTTTGCCGACCCTTGTTCTGTAGCACCAAAGGCACTGAAAGTACAGAGACCCCAGGGACATTGCCCAGAAGGGCTCCTTTCTCATCAGATTAACTGAGGAAAAGAAAAAAAGGTTCCATTAAGTCAGTTCCAAATGACTTAGAATCATTGCTATTTCTCTAACTGACTTGCCCTCAAGAAAGTGTTACCCTCAAAAGATTCTACTCCCTTCTTTAGACTCAATAGTTTCAGCTGGGATGCTAAGTAGCTCTGGAGATAAATACGAAAGATTTCAAGCCTTACCTGAGGCATTTGCTATAGCCAAGGGCAGGCTTGGAAGCTGGTGCACCTGGATTCCTGAAGCACCCAATGCACTGAGGTTAATGGTCTGGAGGCCAGGCATGGAGGAGAGTTGAGCAGCATTCACAGTGACTGTGCCAGCAGGGATGGAAGCAGCTGAGGCAATAGGTGTAAGGGTGGTACTGCTGCTGCTGGTCTGCCCCAAGGAAACACCCTGCATTGGGGCCAAGGTGATTGTCTGGGCCTGTGGGTTCTGAACTTGGAGGTTCTGCAGCTGAAGAGTCTGCCAACTGACCTGTCCATTGGGCCCCACTGTTGGTGTCCGGATGATGATAGGGCCAGAGTTTGGAACAGCCTGAAGCTGAAGGTTCTGGAGGGTCTCCTGGGAGATAGCTTGAGTTGTAAAGGTCTGCCCTGACAGTGGGGCTGCTTGGAGGGCCTGGAGGGCCTGTCCCCCTTGAACTAGTTGAGGCTGGATGAGAATTTGTTGTTGTTGCTGCGTCTGCTGGTTTTGCTCTCCCTCTTTTTGTTGACTTGCTTGCAGTGAGCCTCCAGATGTCTGGTTCTGCTGGATGTTCAGAGCATCAGATCCCTGCAGCCCACTGACCCTCTGCGGTGTCTGGCTTTGAGAGTTGGTCCCTGCTGATCCGCTGGTGGTAAAGTTCATAATTCCCATGTTGCTGGTGGTAGTAGTTGTTGAGTAGCTATTGGCATTGGTGAAAAAGGAGCTGGAACTGGCTTGTGATGATACCAAACTGGCAGAACTGATGGCAGTCCCTGAGGTGACAGGCTGTGAGCCACTCTCCTGGGACCCAGAGCTGCTGATCGTGACTGCCTGAGAGCTAGGAGTCAAGGTAGCTGCAGAAACGCTGTTGACAGGTAGCAAGGTAATATTCCCATTCAGGGCCACTGGTACATTGGTCACATACTGAGTCTGTCCTGAGAGTACATTATTAGCCAGGCCTTGGAGGGGGACAGCCTGCTGGAGTAGGTTTGGCATAGCAGCAATGATGTTGCCTCCACTTCCTCGATTTGTGATGATCTGTTGGTTTGCACCTGGTATGATCTGTATCTGACCTGAACCATCCTGCTGCACTTGGGCCCCAGTGGCAGCAAACTGCAGCTGTTGCCCATCAACGGTCTGGAACTGTGGGATTACTTGATACTGAATATTAGGCATCACTCCAGGCAATCCTGTCAGGACTTGCTGGTTCTGTAGGTTGGAGGTGGCAGCCACAACATACTGCCCACCAGAGACCGTGCGATTCTTGGAAGACTCACTGCCATTGTTGCCACTGGTACTGCTGCCACTCTGTTCCTTCGAGGTAGGGGTAGCCCCAGAGGAGGAAGAGATGATCTGCCAGCCATTGGCACCCTGGGAAAGTTGTGTGGCTGTGAGGTCAAGCTCACCTGTGCCCCCTGACTGGCTTGGGCCCTGGGAGTTGTTGCTGTTTTCATTGGGTGACTCAATTCTGCTGCAAGTTGCTGCCAGGAGGGCCAAAGGGGATGGCTGGGATTCCTGGCCAGAAATAAAGGAGAGGAAAGGAGTTACTTTAGTGACACCCATCTGCCAGCCCAGGGGGTAGTACACAAAATATAAACAGCAAAACAACAACAACAACAAAAAAAACCCAAACAAAAAGCTGACCTATCTATACTGCTGAAATTCTCATTTGGGGGGATCTCCAAGCTACTTGTCTCTCTGTGCTTACTTCCCTATCTATAAAAGTTCAGCCCTTTCTTAAAAATTTTCCTATGAAAAGACAGACAATCATCTATGAATATTTACATCCTCTCAACACCTTCCCCACTCTGTCCAGATCATCACTTACCTGCCCTCCTCCTCCTCCACTGCTGCTGCTACTGCCTGTGCTGCTGCTTCGAGCCTGAGAAAAGGCACCACCACCATTACCATTGCCCCCATTATTGCCACCAACTCCTTTTTCAATCTTCACCACAGCTGTCATTTCATCCATGGAGTGATCTTGATCTAAAAAGAATTTGAAAATAACTTAAAGTTCGAGAAAGGAGAAGGGTAAAGTGAGGAAGGGTAAAGGAGGCTGTGATGAAACAGAAATGACTAACAGGAAGGTGAAAGGCGCCAGTATTAAGAAAAAAAAGGATTGGGGGAGAAGAAACAGTTGTAGGACCAGTAGGATGTAAACTAGGCTAGGTGGTGCCAAAACTGGGCCTCGACTCTCCCTTGCACAAAATTAAACTCATAAAACACTGAAAAGGTGCTTTTGATATAGGAAATGTGAAGGTCGGTGGGCATGTTGAAAGAGTTTAAAAGTATCCTGGGGAAAAAAAGGATAGGTAAGGCACAAAACAACACGTGAGTGGATGGAAAGCGAGCTAAAAGTAGGGTCAAAGGAGGTAAGGAAAAAGAAAAATTCAAGTGTAAAAAGTAACAAGAGGAAAGGAAGAGAAAGGGGAAAAGAACAGATAAAAAGTTTGAGTGGGGAAACATCTGTGAATACTAGTAAGGGGCTAAAGAGGTCCAGGCGTTAGAAATCAGGCGTTTCGGGGCGGCTACAGGGCGGGCCCTAGAGTGAAAGGGCGGTTTCGGGGTGAGGGGCGTGGAAAGGGCGGGACGGTAGGGGGGGAGGGGTAATTTGCGGGGGGGAGGGGTAATCTACGGCCGGGGGGTGGGGGAGGGCCCTGGGGCCGGCGGCGACCAGAGGGCGGACCAGGGAGGCGGTTGGCCCGGGCGGGGCCTGCACTGCTCGGGCCGCCCCCGCGGCTCCAGCCCCCGGCAGGAGGAGCCTCAGGCGAGCGGCCGAGTAGTGGGGGGTAAGGCCCGTCCCCCGTGGCCGGGGCGGGCAGGGGGCGGGCGAGGCCACGCTGCCCCCTCCCCCGGGGCGGGTGGCCCATCCCCCTCCTCCGCGGAGGCCCCGCCACTGCCCCTTCTCCCTCCCTTCCCTCCGCCCCGGGCGGGACCAAGGCCGCCGCCGCCGCCTCCCGCCCGTCCCCCCTACGGCGGGGACCGCCCGGTCGGCCCTCGCGCGCGCCCCCTCACTCCCCTCCCACCCCTAAGCTTGGAGTGGACTCATCCTTACCGCTCATGGTGGCAGCCGAGGGACGAGCTCAAGGGGGTCCTGTCCGGGGGGGTTGGGGGGGGCCAGGAAAAACGCGGACGCTGACGAGGCAAGCGAACCCGGACCGGACAGGGAGGGGGGGGGTAAGGAGGAGGGAGCAGCGCGCCACAAGCCCGGCCTAGGCCCCGCCCCTTCACTGCTGCCCCGCCCAATGAGGGAGGGAGAAAGGAGGGACTTGCAGAAAAAAGACGGGTAGATTGCCCAATGGTAAGACTCGCTTGCACTCTTAAGGCGTGCAAGACAAAGTTGCGTGCGAGGTGTCCGCCCAAAAAGAGCGCTCTCTCAGTTTTAAAGGCCAATGAAAGACGCAGGAAGTGAAGGTGGGCGGGAACTAGAGTTGATAGGCTTGAAAAGAAGCCAGTCAACTGCCCGGCGGGCTCCCTGAGAGGTAGTGATAGGAAGAGCTTTCATTGGACTGACAGAACAACAACCAACCAGAACCCTGGACGTGCCTGGGCAAAGTCCTGGTGGGAGGAGGTAAGAAGTAGACAGGAATGGGATAGGATGAAACTGATCAAAACCAGTCAGAAATCAGGCGGGCAGCCAGGAAAGTTATGATTGGATTAACACTGAAAAGAGACACGATAGGACGCAAGTTGACGTGAATAAAAGCCAATTGAACGCCGCGTGAGCTCTGAGGGCAGGAACTTGGAGTGGGCAGAGGAGAATTGGCGTCTCCCTCAGTCATTCAGTCCAATGAGGCGGCGGGGGGAGCCTGGCACCGCCTCCAACTTAACCAATGGGCGTTACTAGAGCCGGGAGGGAACAGGGCTGTGCCAGGAGGAGTCCGTCGCCATTTTGGCCCTCCTCAGGGAACGTCTTCTCCGTGATTACGTAGCAACGCTTCAGCGGAACCGTGCAGCTCAACAAGTGTCAGGGCCGAGCTACTCGGCACGTAGGTCTGCCTTGACACCAGGGCTCGTCTGAGTCTTAATGTAACCGCTCTTAAAAGTACTTCTCAAGTCTCACTCTCCCCCGGGTGGGCGGACAGGCAAGCGGATGCCTCTGAATGTGGTGTAAGCCCTGTAGATACAAGCGCAACGAAATCTGGGGAGGGTGTTCACACATTCAGTTAATAATGTGCTGACCAATTTGAACGGTCTTTGTGACTGCAGCAAACGCCCTTTTATTAAATTCCCCCCAGACAGAGGTGCTAGCTACTTAAGGCGGGTTAACTTTTCAAGAGCTTCCCTTTGAAGACTAAAGCATGTTGGAGAACTTCCCAGAGTCAAGATTCTGTAAGCCACTTCCCCCCCGCCCCCTTTAATTGTAAATACAGTCTAAGCAAAAAGCAAGCTAGCAAGATAGAGTTCCTGCTTTTTGCAACTACAAAGGTTAAAGGAGATCTTTCCTGAGACACCTGAATTTCTGGTCTCCCATTCTGCCTCTCCTGTATCCTAGTTTTGGTGGAGGCAGCCTGGGTGGTTTGTCAATAACATGACAAGGTCATTCTCTTTCTCACTTGTATGTTATATGTTGGCACTTCATTATCTGCAATTCAGCACTTGATAGTGTCACGTTTTGAAGTCTGGATTCCCCCAAAACTGAGACCTCTTGCTGTTTTGGGCAAGGCCTGAAGGTGAAAGCCTATAGTGTTAGGTGCCTAGGTCAGCTAGGCGTCTTGCATTCCTTATGTCATTCTCATAAGGAAGATATTAGTATTAGAGATATTATGTATTTTATAAGTGAAGAAATTGAGGCTGGGAAGTAACTTGCCCAAGATCACAAAGCTAATAGGTTGTACTGCCATATTCCAACCCAGAATAGTCCCACAAAAAGTCTTCTATAAATTCTTAAGTGAATAAAGCAATGCCTTGTATAACCATTTATAAAAATGGGCTTAATAAAAAAATACTTTAATTTTTGGCCACACCCCACTGCACGTGAGAGCTTAGTTCCCTGACCAGAGATTGAACATGCACACCCTGCATGTAAGGTGGAGTCTTAACCACTGGATGGCCAGGGAAGTCCCAAATTCATGTAGTTTTTAAAAAGCTTTTTTTGTTACCTTCTAACTCCTGAAAAAAATCCTGCCCATACTTCCAGAACAGCTCAAATGGTATCATACTCCTATAAAACATCACACTTCCATTAATAGCATCTCTCCCTAGGTCAAAGTTTCTCAAAATATAATATCAGAGTCTTTACTGGTATCCTCTGGACTGCTTTTTTAAAAAGGTGGATTCCTAGACCCCATCTCAGACCTAATAAATGAGATTCTCTAGAGTGGGGCATGAGAATATGCATTCTTAAATAGCTCTTTCAGGTGATTAGTCCCTAAATCAGAGTTTAAGAAACACTAAGGGAAGAAATTGGAGAGAAGAAACTTCCAGAAGGAAAGAAACTTCCTGGAGGGAAGAAGCTGTATTACTCATCTTTGTAAACCAAGCTCTGGAGATTCCAACAGCTGTTTAGTGTATTTAGCAAAGGACCACACCCAAACTTGCTGGGGGGGGGGGAGGGAGGAGGAACTAACAACGTGGAGCAGCCCTCTGAACGTTTCACGTGCTCTGTCTAATCCTTTCAACCAATTTAAGAAATTGTCATCCTCTTCTACAGATGAGAAACCTGAGGCTCAGATACTTCAGTTAAATTATGACTGTTTTGTTTAGTTCCAACGCTTGTGTTTTTTCCAGCAATTCTAAGCTAGTCTAAACCTGAAATGGGGACTAGGGTTTGATTTTATTCCACGTAGTGAGAAAAACGGCCTAGATTTAGACTCAGAAATTCAAGAGCCACCATCCTTTTCACAATACTCTCTCCTTGCTTCTCCAGGACAAGACAGAATTCAGATCCTGGCTAGTGAGGGATGTCTTCGACATAAGCTTGTTTATTGATAGTTCCTGAGAGCATATGGACATGATCCATCTTGTCCAATTCATCTGTGAAAACCTGAACAAATTTAATTTTTTTAAATTAATTAATTTATATATTTTTGGCTGCGTTGGGTCTTCGTTGCTGTGTGCAGTCTTTCTCTAGTTGCGGCGAGCGGGGGTTACTCTTTGTTGCGGTGCATGGGCTTCTCATTGTGGTGGCTTCTCTTGTTGTGGAGCACAGGGTCTAGGCGCACGGGCTTCGGTAGTCATGGCTCGCAGGCTCTAGAGTGCAGGCTCAGTAGCTGTGGCGCACGGGCTTAGCTGCTCCGCGGCATGTGGGATCTTCCCGGACCGGGGCACGAACCCGTGTCCTCTGCATCGGCAGGCGGACTCTCAACCACTGCACCACCAGGGAAGCCCTAAAACTGATTTTGAAGCTGCTCTTTGATTCTAGCAATTTCCCACTTAGCAATCTGGTAGCGGGAACATTTTACAAATTAAAATACACAAATGATTCAAAATTCTCCTTTTATACCATCATTGTAACCTCCCTCTCAGTAAGCTCTCAACTACAGCTGTTAAGAACAAAACACACTGACTAAAATTTCATTTACCTGTCCTACCTTCTCTAGGATAAAGGAGTATAGGAAAGAAAAATAGTCCCTGACAAGAAAATTAAGTCTCAACTGTCTTATAAACCTTTACATTCTAGCTCTCTGAACAGGAAAACAAGCCTAGATATTTTACATCATGCACGCTCAGGTCATTTGCAAGGCAATGGTGACTTGGAGAAGCTAAATGGATCATCACAACACGCCCTTCAGTCTTTTCAGGACCCTGCAAAGGCAAGTAACTAAGAAGAACTCTAACAAGAAGAGGTTTCTTTCTGTTTGAGAAGCCCAGATGAAAATGTTGATGAAAAATCCGAGACAGGCTACAGATATTCTTTACTATTATTATTATTTAAAATGACTCATTCTGCATCTTTGCCGGCTTTGTTTCCTTACCTGAGATCCATCACGGTTCATCCCTGCCTAGACTCTGCCTGGTACTTGGAAGGCCTTCTTCCAGTCCGGCAACTAGTGGTTCTGGTGGTCTTGAAGGCCCTGGACGAGGAAGAAAGGCTGGGGGAACCGGGGAAGGGTTTTCTGTCTGAGAGTTGGGAGGCATAGTCAAGAACACAATTTAGTTATTGTTGGAGCTGAACTCTGGCCCAAACTTCTGGAATATTCTCTTTTCTGAAGAAGACTGCAAGAAGACAGGCCTGACTGTAAACCCAGCTGATGGTCCCTGCACCTTTAAGACCCTTTGGCAAATAAAAGTAGAGGTGGTTTCAGGCATGGTGGGAAAGAGGAATAGAAACTGCTGAGAGACACGATCCATCTGCATTCTTGACAGCTAGAGGAGGCAAGTTGGAGTCACCAAGGAGGCTCAGAGAGGAGCCTGGACCCCACAGTGAACAAGCAGAGAGCTTCACTGAACATTTAAATCTGACCCCTAGGGACTCCAGCTGAAAACAAACACATAATCAAAACATTTCCCTCCCTCAAATATCCAACCCCCTCAGGCTCCTCAGCTCACCAGACCTGGAAGGAAGCCTGTGCTTACTGCCAAGTTACCCTCACCAGTCACCCCCATCGCCACCGCCACCCGGACCTCTGCACCCCCAGGGTGACTGGGGTACTGCCCGGCAGTTCAGCATTCAAAACAAAACAAAACAAAACTTCCTCTTTTAACCAAAAATGAAGCAGTTTCCTTTTCTCCTTCCTCTCCTGGGGAAGAAGCCCTGAGACCCCTCCGGAGTCCAGAGCTGAGAAGAGAGCTGCACCACCCCCAGCTTCCCACTCCCAGAAAGGAGAATGGCCCCGACTGGTTCAACAGGTCTATAAAAAGGACCTGCCCTGCCGGGGCACCCACAGCAGAGGCTAGAGGAGGAAAGGGGAGGGGACCGGAGGGGCGCTGGCGGGGGCTGGCCCGGTTTCCCCCTCCCACGGTACTGGGGCCACCCTGAGGGCGGGCAGAGGGCCGGGCTGGGGGTGGAGGGAGCTGGATTCATAAACAAACCCGCCTGGGCCACGAGGTGCCCAGAGGAGTGGGGTGGGGTTTGCCGGCCTCTCAGGCCCAGCCTGGAGCTGGGACACTGGTGTGGGCCGGGCCGGGGCCTCTCCACCCCCAGTTTCCGGCTAGCGGTGGACCAGCTGGCTCTCCCCAAGCGCTATACCCCTCCTTCCTGCTTTGCCCTCCCTCCCTTGAGCCCGAAAAGCCAGCTGAAGTTCGTAGAGGCCTGACACCTGACTCCTCTTTTCTCCCGGAAGTTTTCACTGTTCCCCCAGGAGAGTGGGTGGTTCCTGTGGGGGAAAGGCCCTGGAACACCATGTTCGTACCTTCTTGAGGTGCCCAGGGAGATGGTGGAGAGGGCAGGCGCTTCACAGGCTTTTGCCACCAAGAGAGGTTTTCCCAGCGCTGCCCTGAGGCCGATGCCCAGCCTAGAGGTAACCCTTACCTCGTCCTGCCTTCTCTCTGCCCTCCCCTCCCCCACCACTGTAGGTGATCAGAGGTGCCTGGACAAAAGTCCCTGGGTGCCTTCCAGGAAGAACTTACCTTCAGCCACTCACAAGACTAGTAACTAATACTTGTAGATAGTATAGTGTCTCTTTCTTACTGATTGGGAAATAAATTTAGAACTTGAGAAGTGTGTCCAGCCAAGGTCTCAAGGCAGAGGTAGGTGGGACTCTCTGATGCCAATTCTACTCCAGCATTTCCGAAAGTGTGGTGGCATTGAACATTTCTGTATGTGTTCTTTGAATAAATTTTTATTTTTATTTTATTATTTTTTTATACATTTATTGTATTTTATTTATTTATTTTTGGCTGCAGGTCTTCATTGCTGCGCGCGGGCTTTCTCTAGTTGCGGCGAGCTGGGGCTACTCTTCGTTGTGGTGCGCGGGCTTCTCATTGCAGTGGCTTCTCTTGTTGTGGAGCACGGGCTCCAGGCGCCAAGCTTCAGTAGTTGTGGCATGCGGGCTCAGTAGTTGTGGCGCAGGTGGCTAGTTGCTCTGCGGCATGTGGGATCTTCCCAGACCAGGGATCGAGCCCATGTCCCCTGCACTGGCAGGTGGATTCTTAACCATTGTGCCACCAGGGAAGTCCCTAATAAATTTTTAGAAAGAAATTGAACTACATACCAAACCTATCATTTCACAGATGTTATTGTTAGGGTGAAGAAAAAAGTAATGGTATAGGGACTTCCCTGGTGGTCCAATGGTTAAGACTCCGCATTCCCAATGCATGGGGCCTGGGTATGATCCCTGGTCAGGGAACTAGATCCTGCATGCCGCAAGGAAGATCCCGCACTCGGCAACAAAGATCCCGCATGCCGCAACTAAGACCCGGCGCAGCCAAATAAATAAATATTAAAAAAAAAAAAAGTAATGGTAGGGCTTCCCTGGTGGCGCAGTGGTTGAGAGTCCGCCTGCCGATGCAGGGGACACGGGTTCGTGCCCTGGTCCAGGAAGATCCCACATGCCGCGGAGGGGCTGGGCCCGTGAGCCATGGCCGCCGAGCCTGTGCGTCCGGAGCCTGTGCTCGGCAATGGGAGAGGCCACAACAGTGAGAGGCCAGCGTACTGCAAAAAAAAAAAAAAAAAAAAGTAATGGTATATTACGGAACAAGGGGAGCCTGATTGTGGTAAAAATAGGAAGGTGGAGTGTGATGGATGGACCTAGAAATTATCATATTAAGTGGAATAAGTCAAATAGAGAAAGACAAATATCATATAATATCACTTGTATGTGGAATCTAAAAAAAATGATACAAATGAACTTATTTACAAAACAGAAATAGACTCACAGACATAGAAAACAAACTTACAGTTACCAAAGGGGATAGTGGGTGGGTGGAGGTGGTGAGGATAAATTAGGAGTTTGGGATTAACATATACACACTGCTATATATAAAATAGGTAAATAACAAGGACCTACTGTATAGCACAGGGAACTATACTCAATATCTTTTAATAACCAATAATGGAAACGAATCTGAAAAAGAATATATATATAACAGAATCACTTTGCTGTACACTTGAAACTAACACAACATTGTAAATTAACTAGACTTCAATAAAAATGTTAAAAAAAGAAAAAGAAGGTGGTGTATGAATGACTGAAGCTGGGGAAATACATGGTAACATCCTGATCTCACCATCTTACATGCAGCTATTTCTAAGAAAGATGAGGGAGAATGAGGATTCTTCAGTGAGGGGCTAGTCCAGGTGACCCACAGGCTTCTTCTAGCACTGACATTCTAAAGTTTAACATCAATGAAAGAGTATTTAAGGCAGAAACTGGAAGCCAGAGTACCAGAAAAATTGAGCCAGCAGAGTCAGGAATTTTCTCTGAGCCTCACCACCATCAGTCCAACCGCCAAAGGTCCCAGATTGGAAGAGGAAGGCTTCCTGATCTCCACAGTGGAGAGTGCAGGACACGGTGAACAGGTCTTGAAATGGTTTGTCTCCCCCCCCAGTCCTGGGGAATTTTGCCTGGTTAGTCTCCTCATTCCTACAAGGTGCACACAGCAGGGCTGAAAGGAGGCACTGCTGCCGTTGTGGTATCTCTGTCCCAGGACCCTCTGCTCAATCCTGCCAAAGGACTGAGCCAGTCCAAGCTGCCAACATCAAGCTGATGCTTCTCTGAGTGCCTCCTCCCTGACCTCAACCCACACCGTGCTGCTAAGGCCAGCAGCCACGGAGGCTGGAGCCCAGTCAGAGCTCAGCCTCCAGGTCCAGAGGTGGTTAACCGCCTAGATCACCTCGGGCTTAGCTTCCTCCAGCAGCTTCAAAAACACAGGACACCAGACCACCAGCCATGTGCACATATGTGCATTATGTGGCCCTGATATAAGGCAATATGAAGAACACTGCATCACCTAACAAATATTCTTTCCAAGAATATCGAACCTGAATCTAAGGAAGTCTTTAGATCTAATCTCCAGTTTCCAGAAAATATGGGGACTGGAGGAACAAGGTAAGTCAAAACACAAAGAAACTAATCAGAAAAATCCAAAAGGTAGGTCATTCTACAGGGTAACTGACTATTTCTTCAACAAGTCAATGGAGGACTTTCCTGGCAGTCCAGTGGTTAAGACTCTACATTTGCAATGCAGGGGGTGAGGGTTTGATCCCTGGTCGGGGAACTAAGATCCCACATGCTAGGCACGGCCAAAAAAAAAGAACAGGTCAGGGCTTCCCTGGTGATGCAGTGGTTAAGAATCTGCCTGCCAGAAATAGGGACACAGATGTAGAGAACAAACGAATGGACACCAAGGGGGGAAAGTGGCGGTGGGGGGTGGGGGGAGATGGTGGTGGGATGAATTGTGAGATTGGGATTGACATATATATGCTAATATGTATAAAATGGATAACTAGTAAGAACCTGCTGTATAAAAAAATAAAAAAAAAAAGAATTCGCCTGCCAATGCAGGAGACACGGGTTCGAGCCCTGATCTGGGAAGATCCCACATGCCGTGGAGCAACTAAGCCAGTGCACCACAGCTGCTGAGCCTGCGCTCTAGATCCCGTGAGCCACAACTACTGAGCCCACGTGCCACAACTACTGAAGCCTGTGCGCCTAGAGCCCATGCTCTGCAACAAGAGAAGCCACTGCAATGAGAAGCCTGCACACCGCAATGAAGAGTAGCCCCCGCTCGCTGCAACTAGAGAAAGCCCGCGCACAGCAACGAAGACCCAATGCAGTCAAAAGTAAATAAAATAAAATAACACATCAGTGGCGTGGAAAAGGAGGAGGAAGAGCTGCTCTTGCTTAAAGGAGACTTAAGAGGCAAAACAGTCACATGCAACACGATCCTATTTTGAACAAAACAGCAACAATAAAAAGACCTTTTGGGGACAGCTGGGAAAATTTGAATATGGACTGGGTATTAGATGATATTAAGGAATAATTGTTAATATGTAAGGGTTTAACTCAAAATGTCTGTAAATTATATTAAAATGCTTAAAAAAAGAATAACTGGGGGAATGCCCTGGCTCTCCAGTGCTTAGGACTGTGTGCCTCCACTGCTGGGGGCGTGGGTTTGATCCCTGGTTGGGGAACTAGGATCCCACAAGCTGCACGGTGCAGCCAAAAAATAAATAAATAAGTAGATAAATGAATGAATAACTGACCTAAATGTGGCAAATATCAATAATTGTTTTTTGGCCCCACCCTCCAAATATTAATAATTGTTAAGTCCAGATGACAGTTATATCAGATTCATTTTCCTCTCCCTTCAGATTTTTTTAAAATTAATTAATTTATTTTTATTTTTGGCTGTTTTGGGTCTTTGTTGCTGTGCGTGGGCTTTCTCTAGTTGCGGGGAGCAAGGGATACTCTTTTTTTTTTTAATTTTATTTATTTATTTATTATCTTCAGCTGCATTGGGTCTTTGTTGCTGTGCATGGGGTTTCTCTAGTTGCGGCGAGTGGGGACTACTCTTCGCTGTGGTGCACGGGCTTCTCATTGTGGTGGCCTCTCTTGTTGTGGAGCACGGGCTCTAGGTGCGTGGGTTTCACTAGTTGTGGCACGCAGGCTCAGTAGTTGTGGCTTGCAGGCTCTAGCGCACAGGCTCGGTAGTTGTGGTGCACGACCTTATTTGCTCCACGGCATGTGGATTCTTCCGGGATCAGGGCTCGAACCCGTGTCCCCTGCATCGGCAGGTGGATTCTTAACCACTGCGCCACCAGGGAAGTCCTCCATTCCGATTTAAATGATTTTTTAATAATACAGTTTAAAAATTAAATAATAATAATTAAAATTCCCACTGGCTCATTTCTCCTTTCACATCTCGAGTCTCAGGCCCATGGCCTCCTTTGCTTTCTGCTGGAGTTTACACCTTCTTGGCTGTTCTCTCCTCTTCTCCCCTTGCCACATCAGCCTATGGCATAGTGCCAAAGACATGCCACCACTTGCCATACAGCTCAAGGTTTGGTGATTTAGAGGAGGGGAGTAGAAGTACGAGGCTTCTCCTATGGCACGCTTTTAGAATCCGTTTCTGCGTGGTGGTAGTAGAATTTTGGGGAGACACTCTTCTCCACACTGCAGTCACCCATGTCTGAGCTAGTCAGCATCTATCACATCATGTTGCTAACTCAGAGAAGTAAAGGATTTAGGGGAAATGGGAGCAATCTCCCCTGGGGCAGGCTTCTGACCAAGGCTGAGGAGGGAGACAGTAAGCTGGAGAACTTCCTTCCTCCCAACTTGTGATTATCTATCCCCCCTCCAGGGAATTCCTGGTGTGTCCACTAGTTAAGACTTCCCACTTTCACTGCCGGGGGCCCACATTCACTGCCAGGGGCCCACGTTTGATCCCTGGTCAGGGATCCTGTAAGCCACGTGGCTAAAAATTTAAAAATACTTTTATCCCCCACCTCAGACCAAAGCCAATCTCTCTGCCGTGCACTTTTATTCGTTGTTGAACATGTTCTGTGCAAGATAGGGCTCTAGGCACTGAGGAAGATGAGACGAAGGAGACACGCTCCTTCCTCAAGGAACTCCTGGCTTAGTAGAGGAGGCTGAATCATACTCAGCTAATTATAATATCCTGTCTTACATGCAATGAAGGAGATACATACACAAGGGATCCCCCTCCTTTTTTTTTTTTTTTTTGGCCTCGCTGTGCAGCTTGTGAGATCTTATTTCCCCTACCAGGGATTGAACCTGGGCCCTCGGCAGTGAGAGCACAGAGTCCTAACCACTGGACTGCTAGGGAATTCCCAAAGGGATCCCTTTTTAAGTGACCTTGTGACCAGTTTTCTCCCCAACAAACTTTTACTCTCTCTCTTAGACGCCTATCCTCCCCACTCATAGCAGTAATCAGTCATTGAGTCCCATCAGTCTTATTCCGCAAACATCTTTCAGATTCATCCGTTAGGCAGGTGAACCCAACATTGTTTACTTGTTACTGTAAACAATTCATTTCTTGTCTCTAGGTTGACCCTCTTCAAAATAGGCCCCAGGGAGTCTTATCTCACTGATAAGACATAGCTTATCATCTGGTACAAATCAAATCAAGTCTTTCCAGGACTTACCTTTCACCTAGCGAGCAAAGCTCCAGCCATGCCCACTCAACTACTTATCACTCATAAAATAGACCAAATGGTTTTCTCCATGACATCCTACTGATACACATACAGGTGAATGCCTGGGGTGCCCTTCCCCGTAGTAGTTCAAGAACTCACTTTTCAGGAATTCCCTGGTGGTCCAGGTCCAGTGGTTAGGACTCTGTGCTCTCATTGCCCAGGGCCTGGGTTCAATCCCTGGTCGGGGAACTAAGATCCCACAAGCCACATGGTGCAGCCAAAAAAAAAAAAAAAAGAAAAAGAACTCACTTTTCAAGTCTTAGATCAAGCTTCATCCCTGGAATCCTTTCCAGAAATATTCCCTTCTCTGTAGAATTGGCCACACTTCTCCACGTGGTGCCCCCAGTTGCAATCTGATACAACCTCTGCTGTTTTCCATCTTGCAGCCTTCAACACTTTGTTGCACTTACTTGTCTGCACATTTATAAATACAGTGGAGAGAAGTAAACCTGGGTCACGGAGCCACAGGTCAAAGTTCACATCCAGGCTTAGAAACTGTGCAACTTGAAGCAAGTTACTTAATCTCTCTGAGCCTTAATTGCCTCATCTATAAAATGAAAATATTATTACTCACCTGGAAGAGTTGTAGAGAAATTAAATGGAAATGTGGTCAGTCTTTTTTGCTTTTGTTGTGGGATTTTTTTTTTTTAATCTGCTTGGTTTTTGTTTTTACTACCCAAGTAACACATGAACATCCTGTGTTTGTATAAGATTTGAAACAGTCAGAAGTTTAGTGAGTATGTGCACATCTCCCATCATTAACCTACCCCACACACACCATTCTCTCTTCTTCCAAGGTAGGGAACCACCTTCACCAGTTCATAGTTTGGTCTGCAGTTCTTCAATCCCTTTTCTATGCGTTTACATATATTTATATACATCCAACAGATATTTGCTCAACGTCTGTTATGTGCCAGGCACTGACTGTTCTGCTTTTGTTGTTGTTGTCATTGTTGTTGTTGGTTTAGGTCAGAGGTCTTTATTTTTTTAAAAAAAACTTTTTATTTTATATTGGAGTAGGGAAGGCACGGACTGTTCTGGTGTGACAGTAAAGACACAACAGTGAACAAAATAGAAAAAAACGTTTGCTCTTTTAAGCTTACTTGCTACATTCACATATATTCTTTGTTGGTGGTATTTTTTATGTAACTAAGTAAGTATTATTCTATAACTTGCTTTTTTTTTACTTAACAAAATATGCTGAAGATATTTCATTAGGTTATTTCATTCTTTCTTATTTTTTCAAACTCTTCTGGAGCAAACATCTTTGTATTTATATACTTATGCCCATGTATGGCATTTAAGAGACAGTGGAGAGCTGTATAGCATAGTGGTTAAGAGCACAGATTCTCAATTATACCCCAATAAAGATGTTAAAAAAAAAAAAAAAAGACCACCGATTCTGGAGACAGGTGTAAATCCTGACTCTGTCACCTACTAGCTATATGACCTTGGGCAAGTCACTTACCGTCCTTTCCTTACTTACCTTATCTATAAAATGAGGAAATAAGAGTATTTACTGGGTGGAATGGTTGAGGTATGGTAGGAATCCCAACACATGGTTAAGTACATATCAGTATTATCGGTATAGATTTTTAGGTGGAATTGCAGAGTCAAGATTTTACATATTTAAAATTTTGATACACTGCCAAATTATCTTCCAAAAATATCTCCAGTTACACTAATACCAACACTGTGAAAGTGATAGTTTCCCTGAATTCTCTCCATTTTTTTTTTTAAATTTGTTTATTTTTGGCTGCGTTGGGTCTTCAGTGTTGCGCACGGGCTTTCTCCAGTTGCGGTGAGCGGGGCGGGGGGGGGGGGGCACTCTTTCTTGCCGTGCGCGGGCTTCTCATTGCAGTGGCCTCTCCTGTTGAGGAGCACCGGCTCTGAGGAGCACCAGCTTTAGGGCACGCGGGCTTCAGTAGTTGTGGCACGTGGGCTCAGTATTTGTGGCTCACGGGCTCAGCTGCTCCGCGGCATGTGGGATCTTCCATGACCAGGGCTCGAACCCATGTCCCCTGCATTGGCAGGCGGATTCTTAACGACTGCGCCACCAGGGAAGTCCCTCCAATTTTTAAAATTGTTTTTGGGACTTCCCTGGTGGTCCAGTGGTTAACACTCCACGCTTCCAATGAAGGGGGCACGGGTTTGATCCCTGGTCGGGGAACTAAGATCACGAATGCGGTGAGGCCAAAAAAATTAAAAAAAAAAAAAGTTGTTCTCAATCTAACAATTCCATTATTGAAATTTGTTGTTTTCTGATTAATTGAGATTTACAAGGACAAGTGTGTCCATTTGTATTTTGTCCTCTATGAATTGTCCTTTCATGGCCTTTGTCCATTTTTCTATTGAATCGTTTGGCTTAAGCTCTGTATGTGTATTAGATATTAATTCTTTGTTAAGAATATGTCAAATATTTTCTCCCTGTCCATTGTCTTTTTGTTTGTTTTTGAGATCAAAGGCAGTCAACTTTAGTGAGGTATAATTTTTACACAATAAAATGTACCCATTTTAAATGTACATTTTGATGAGTTTAGACGAATATATATATACACGTGTAACTATCACAACAATCAAGATATAAAACATTACAGACTTCCCTGGTGGCACAGTGGTTAAGAACCCGCCTGCCAAGGCAGGGGACACGGATTTGAGCCCTGGTTCGGGAAGATTCCATTTGCCGCGGAGCAACTAAGCCCATGCACCACAACTACTGAGCCTGTGCTCTAGAGCCCACAAGCCACAACTACTGAGCCCGTGTGCCACAACTACTGAAGCCCGCGCACCTAGATCCTGTGCTCCACAACGAGAGAAGCCACCACAACGAGAAGCCTGCGCACTACAAGGACAAGTAGCCCCTGCTCGCCACAACTAGGGAAAACCCGCACGCAGCAACGAAGACCAAACACAGCCAAAAATAAATAAATAAAATAAATAAATAAAGGTATAAAACATTACCCTAAAAAGTTCCCTGTGACCCATCCCCCCAAACAATCCATGCCAACCCCTCCCCCACCTCAACCCCCAGTTTTTTGTGTTTTTTTTTTTTTTTTGGCTGCCTTGGGTCTTTGTTGCTGCGCCCAGGCTTTCTCTACTTGCGGCGAGTGGGGGCTACTCTTTGCTGTGGTGCACGTGCTTCTCATTGCGGTGGCTTCTCTTGTTGTGGAAGACAGGATCTAGGCGCGCAGGCTTCAGTAGTTGTGGCATGCCGGCTCATTAGTTGTGACTCGCGAGCTTAGTTGCTCCGAGGCATGTGGGATCTTCCCGGACCAGGGATAGAACCCGTGTCCCCTGCATTGGCAGGTGGATTCTTTTTTTTTTTAATACCTCTTTACTGGATTATAATTGCTTCACAATACTGTATTAGTTTCGGTTGTACAACAAAGTGAATCAGCCATATGCATACATATATCCCCATATCCCCTCCCTCTTGAGCCTCCCCCCCACCCTTCCTACCCCACCCCTCTAGGTCATCACAAAGCACGGAGCTGATCTCCCTGTGCTAAGCTGCTGCTTCCCACTAGCTGACTATTTTACATTTGGTAGTGTATTTATGTCGATGTTACTCTCACTTCGCCCCAGCTTCCCCCTCCCCCCTCCACGCCGTGTCCTCAAGTCCATTCTCTATGTCTACGTCTTTTTTTTTTTTTTTTTGCGGTACGCGGGCCTCTCACTGCTGTGGCCTTTCCCGTTGCGGAGCACAGGCTCCAGACGTGCAGGCTCAGCAGCCATGGGTCACAGGCCCAGCCGCTCCACGGCACGTGGTATCCTCCCGGACCGGGGCACGAACCCGTGTCCCCTGCATCGGCAGGCGGACTCCCAACCACTGCGCCACCAGGGAAGCCCTATGTCTACGTCTTTATTCCTGCTCTGCCACTAGGTTCATCAGTAGGCAGGTGGATTCTTCACCACTGTGCCACCAGGGAAGTCCCTGACCTGTTTTCTGAATTCTAGATTTGATTCTGGAAAAGAATTAGATTTGTGGGCTTCCCTGGTGGCGCAGTGGTTGAGAGTCCGCCTGCCGATGCAGGGGTTCGTGCCCCGGTCTGGGAAGATCCCACATGCTGTGGAGCGGCTGGGCCCGTGAGCCATGGCTGCTGAGCCTGCGGGTCTGGAGCCTGTGCTCTGCAACGGGAGAGGCCACAACAGTGAGAGGCCCGTGTACTGCACACAAAAAAAAAAAAAAAAAAAAAAGAATTAGATTTGTGTTTTCAGAAATATAATCAGACAGTATTTGGTATGTACTTTTTGTTTTGCTCTAGCTTTTTTCCCTCAACATAATGTTTTTGAGATTCTTCCACACTGCTGGGTATATCAGTAGCTTATTCCCTATTATTACTTAGTAGTATTATGGCAAATATATGTTTAACTTTATAAGAAACTGCCAAAATGTTTTCTAAAATTGCTGTACTATTTTACATTTTTATTTATAGATTTATTTAATTTATTTATTGGCTGCATTGGGTCTTCATTGCTGAGTGCGGGCTTTGTCTAGTTGCGGCGAGTGGGGGCTACTCCTCCTTGTGGTGCGCGGGCTTCTCATTGCAGTGGCTTCATTTGTTGCGGAGCTCTAGGCACCCAGGCTTCAGTAGCTGTGGCACATGAGTTTCAGTAATCGTGGCTCGTGGGCTCTAGAGCTCAGGCTCAGTAGTTATGGCACACAGGCTTAGTTGCTCCGCGGCATGTGGGATCTTCCCGGACTGGAGCTCGAACCCGTGTCCCCTGCATTGGCAGGCGGATTCTTAACCACTGTGCCACGAGGGAAGACCCTATTTTTAAATATACGTAAATACTAGATACTAACCCTTTTTTTTTTTTTTTTTTTTTTGCGGTATGCGGGCCTCTCACTGTTGTGGCCTCTCCTGTTGCGGAGCACAGGCTCCGGACGCGCAGGCTCAGCAGCCATGGCTCACGGGCCCAGCTGCTCCGCGGCATGTGGGATCTTCCCGGACCAGGGCACGAACCCATGTCCCCTGCATTGGCAGGCGGACTCTCAACCACTGCGCCACCAGGGGAGCCCCTACTAACCCTTTTTAAAAAGTATTGGAAGTATTTTCTTCTGTATTTTCTTCTTTCTTTGTTATTGTGATCTATGCAACAGAACTTTTTTTATTTTAACAAAATTCACATTTTATTTAGGTTGAAATAAACTATACAAAACTGATTTTCTTCATCAAAAATAACAACAATATTTTCTGTATTATTCCTAGATAAACCACAAAAGTCTTATTTTTGTAGGTTTTCTAGGCTTTGCTTGTAAATCAAGATGAGGCAGTAGATACCGTCATGGAAAAAGATAGAAGAAAACAGTCAAATCAGTTGTCACCTCCCATTGAGTACATTAGTCATTGATAATCTGCCTGTTTAAATGGCCTGTTTGAACTCCCATGCTTTGGAGACCTAACTGTTCTTCCAGAAGATAGCATTGAAAGTACCATGTTACATTCTGTGTGATCTCTGCTAATGGCACTTTGGAATTGTATTAAAGTCATTTTAGATATAACATTTATCACTGTGGGTCCAACTGTCAGGTATTGAGTTATCAGTTCTTTGAAGGAATAAATTTTGAGGAGGTATAGGAGGAAGGAATACATTTTATAAAACGTTACAATGAAGCTCATGACTGACCTTTGAATAGTAGGAGTTTTAAGTATGCTGTTAAAAATCTGTAAGGGAGGGCTTCCCTGGTGGCGCAGTGGTTGAGAGTCCGCCTGCCGATGCAGATGACACGGGTTTGTGCCCGCGGAGCGGCTGGGCCCGTGAGCCATAGCCGCTGAGCCTGCGCATCCGGATCCTGTGCTCTGCAAAGGAAGAGGCCACAGCAGTGAGAGGCCGGTGTACCGCAAAAAGAAAAAAAAAAAAAAATCTGTAAGGGACAGTTAAGAAAATTATCAGACTGTAAGAGAAACGTGTGGACTCGCCAAACAAGGATTTCAATGTAGATTTTGTCTTTATCAAATGAAGTTAAAGAAACAAGTATAATTAAAGTTTGAATAGACGAGCCTGCCATTATTGTTCCACATCTGGTTGTTGCTGTGCTATGAAAATGGGCGGAAGTGTCTCAAAGCATACCTGAGGAACACTTGGACAGACCAAAGGTCAAGTAACTTGGCTTTGTTTAACATAAATTTTGACATAAAACACGATTTGGATTTAATGGTGGATACATATATCAAACTCTATACAAGTAAGTCAGAGCTTCCTACAGATAATTTAGAAACCGTTGAAAATACCTAAGAGACTTTTAAAATAAGCTTTCTCTTATATTTGATATTTGAAAAACTCTGTCAGAACTTATTTTTTAACAGATCAAATCTTTCTTTTTGTACCTTTGTATCCCCGGCACCTAGACCTGTGCCGGGCACAAAATAACCCGTAACTTAGTGTTTACTGAATGATCCAACAACAGTGAGGAATTCTACTGCCATCCCCAGGAGTTTGTAAATACAGTCACATTTCCATCATTTAGTTAACACAAACTAGTCACAGGAGATGAATTTAACCATCAGTAAAAGACTCCAAAATATTATCTGCAAAGGAGAGGCTGATGAGATTTGGGAACACCTAACTCCAGTCTTTGGTCCACTGTATACCCACTGAGAGCCTTCTTTAAAAATTTCAGAGACTTCCCTGGTGGTCCAGTGGGTAAGACTCCACGCTCCCAATGCAGAGGGCCTGGGTTCAATCCCTGGTCGGGGAACTAGATCCCACGTGCATGCCACAACTAAGAAGTCCGCCTGCCAGCAACTAAAATCCCGCATGCTGCAACGGAGATCCTGAGTACCACAGCTAAGACCTGGCGCAGCCAGAATAAATAAATAAATAAATAAATATTTTTAAAAAAATTTCATGTGATTTTATTACACTCCCCTCCTGTCTCCCTCCACCCCCACCTAACTGCCAATCACCTTTCTGGACTCAGTTTAACTCAACTCCTCTGGGACGCCTTCCTTCCCCAACTCCTGAAACAGCCATAAGTTCTGTATAACCCTGTAATTACTCATTCAACTTTTGCCTTCCCCCCAGATTATAAGCTCCACAAGAGAGAAGACCATGCTGCTCTTATTTGCCTCCTTGTCTCCACTGTCTACTAGAGCGCCTGGCTCATAATAGACACTTGATAAAGGTTGAATGGATGAATGCATTAAAGGTAAGCCAGGAGTGGGAGGAATTGTAGAATTCATTAAGAAGTCTGGATTTTATCTTGGGGGTAATGGAAGCCATTAAAAGATTTGAAGCAGAAGAGTAAAATATAAAAGGCTCAATCAGTCCCACTAGGCTGAGATGAAATGTTCAGATAATCAGACAACAGAAATTGCACAGTGATAGAGTAAACACATAAGGAGACCCTAATCCAGCCTGGAAATGCCTGAACTGAGCAGGAGATCATGATTCCTAACCTACCTGTGCATCTTTTTTTTTTTTAATGAAGTTCTATTCTTTTTATAAAACTTATTTATTTGTTTATTTGATTTGTGGCCACGTTGGGTTTTCATTGTTGCATGCAGGCTTTCTCTAGTTGTGGTGAGCAGGAGACACTCTTTGTTGTGGTGTGCAGGCTTCTCATTGCAGTGGCTTCTCTTGTTGAGGAGCACAGGCTCTAGGCTCACGGGCTTCAGTAGTTGTGGCATGCGGGCTCAGTAGTTGTGGTGTACGGGCTCAGTTGCTCCGCGGCAAGTGGGATCTTCCCGGACCAGGGCTCGAACCCGTGTCCCCTACATTGGCAGGCAGATTCTTAACCACTGTGCCACCAGGGAAGTCCCTACCTGCAGATCTTTTAAAAAACACTCATACATGGCCCCACTCCAGTCCAACTAAACCAAGTACTTTTGGGGTTGATTGAGGCTCAGACATCTATACATACTATATTCTCTGGGCTGTGCATTAAAATCCTATGACTTATTTATTTCATAACTGAGAGTTTGTACGTCTTAGTCTCCTTCACCTCTGGTAACCACTAGTTTGTTCTCTGTGTCTGTGAGTCTGTTTCTGTTCTATTATATTTTCTTGTTTTGTTTTTTAGATTCCATGTATAAGTGAAAACATACAGTATTTGTCTTTCTCTGCATCTATACATTTTTAAAGCTCATAAAGTCATTCCAATATGAAGCTAGAGTTGAAAACCACAGATTTATAAGGATATTCCAGAGAGAGAGTAAAGGCAAAACAGCTAAGTATTGCTGGACATAAGTTCTAGACACAGAGAGCCTTGGACTTTATCTTCTAGATTATGGAGAACTTTTGAAGGATTTTGGATGGGGAAATGAGAGTCTGGAACATAGAATTTTTTTTTTCAATCTAGGTGCAAAGAGTCAATAAGTTAGTCAGAGTCTTTGGTTCATAGTGAAGCAGGAGGGAAGGGGGCAGGGCACAACCTTTAAAAGAATGACATAGCCATAGGACATGACAAAAAACTGGGTCCAGGATGGCGGAAGATTCAACTTCCAGTAGACCTTGAGCTTCATTATATGCTCATTGTAATACATTAGCATGCTAAATGACACGCCCAACAATGCCATGACAGTTCTGAGGCCAACCATAAAAGGCCAAAAGTGGGCCGTGGCCCAGTTCCTGGAAATCTACGCCCCTTCCCCCAAATAGTTGGAATAATCCTCCCACTCATTAGCCTGTGAAATTACCCAGTCCATAAAAACTAACCAGGCCATATTTCCAGGCTTCTCACCTACTGAGATGGCCCACGCTCTCTCTGTGGAGTGTGTTCCTCCCAAGACCATTCTCGCCTTTTGAGACAGACCTCATGCTGCCCATGGAATGTGTATCTCTCTAAATAAATCCACTTCTTTTTAAAAAAAATTATCTATTTTATTTTTGGCTGTGTTGGGTCTTCGTTGCTGTGCACAGGCTTTCTCTAGTTGCTGCGAGTGGGGGCTTCTCTTGTTGTGGAGCACAGGCTCTAGGAGCATGGGCTTCAGTAGTTGCGGCACGTGGGCTCAGTAGTTGCAGCGCATGTGCTTAGTTGCTCCACGTCATGTGGGATCTTCCTGGATCAGGGATCAAACCCATGTCTGCTGCATTGGTAGGTTGATTCTTAACCACTGCGTCACCAGGGAAGTCATCTGGGAGTGAATTTTTACCTAACATCTTTTTGGTCTTCTATGAGAGTAATTTACCCCCATTTTACAGACAAGGAGACTGAGGCTCACAGAGTTTGCACAACTGGCAAGTGGTGGAGCTTGAGTTCACACCTTAGTCTGTCTGACTTCCAAGACAGTGCACTTTACTACTTCAAACTGCCTCTATGTCATAAGAGCATGGCTGTTTACCAGGTTTCTTCCACTAGATTGCACACTTCGTGTTAAATGCTATTATGGACCCTTCTAACACGTACCTGGCACACAGTAGATGCTCAGGAAATGTCCATAAAAGGCTGGTAGGCTGGTGGGTGGGACAGAAAATAGACCCTTGCTTGTTGAATTCTGGCCTACGAGTCTGGACAGTTTTACCTTTGACAGGGGTCATGCCTTCTCTGAGTCAAGGCTGGGGGAAGGCACAGAATCAGTACCATAACCCTCTGAGGATTCTTCCCACCCCAGCCCTTACCTCGGCACTGGCAGGTCTGCCATTGCATTGTCGCCTGCAAAAGGTGCCAACACTCTGGCCCAGGAACAAGCCCTGGAGAGTGGGTGATATAGGTGGAGTCCTTGGGTAGCTCACTCCTGCCACCTGGTGGTACTGAGCAGCCTTGCTCACCCTTCTTTCAGAGCTGAGGCTCTAGGGAAGGTCTTGTCTGAAAATAGAAGTTGTTTGCACACTGCCCTTCTCTCCAAGGGTTTTTCTTTCTCTGGAATCCCTTCCCATTTGCAGAACACACGGAACTGAGCTGGATGGAGTTAAGACCCTGAAAGATCCTAAGCTCCGAAAAGATTGTGATGCTCATCCCTAGCATAAGGGCTTCAAGGTAGAAACAATACTGAAAGTGATAAGTGCAAGCAACGATGTGACACAAAACTGACTTCTCTTACGATGACTACTTTAATGCTTTTTTTTTTTTATTTCTTAATTTTTTTTGCGGTACGCGGGCCTCTCACTGTTGTGGCCTCTCCCGTTGCGGAGCACAGGCTCCGGGTGCACAGGCTCAGCGGCCATGGCTCACGGGCCCAGTCGCTCCGCGGCATGTGGGATCTTCCCGGACCGGGGCACGAACACGCGTCCCCTGCATCGGCAGGTGGACTCTCAACCACTGCGCCACCAGGGAAGCCCAATGCTTTTATTTTTTAATATGAAATAACAAATTATATCAAATTTTCTGTTTATTTTAGTGTCCCTGCTTTGCTGCCCTGTGTACTAAGAACTACTGGGTACTGCTGGGTACCAAGGTAGCACACCGTGGACGCTCCTTTGGAAAAGAGAATCTTCCTAATTTAAGCCTATGAACTACTTGAGGGCGAGGGTTATTGTATTTTATACATGTTTGTCTTCACTGGGACCCTGTGGAACCTGGGAGATAATAAGAGATAACAATCAATGATTGGCTTGTTGTCTTTACCTGAAATGCATCCCTGACTGGCCTGTTGTCAGGACCCTTGGGAGACCATCTCTACTTTGTCACAGCCTTTTGTGTGTGTGTGTGTGCCTCAACGCTCAGCATGCAGGATCTTAATTCCCCAACCAGGGATCAAACCCGTGTACCCTGCAGTGGAAGAATGGAGTCTTAACCACTGGACTGCCAGGGAAGTCCCTGTCACAGCCTTGCTGGGTGCCTAATACCTACCTGCCTATCTCTCTGCATCTTTAGTTCTTCTCTTTGCAAGTCAGAACCCTCCCTCCGCACTCCAAGAAACCTGATTTCAGTTCCAAGAAAGGATCTCAAATCCCTAGAACTTTAGAGCTAGAAGGAACCAAGATACTAATAATCCCCACCATTTGCTGAATACTGTTTTTTTAAAGTGGTTTTTATTAAGAATAACCATTTTGCTTTTTTAAAAAAGTTTTATTGGAGAATCTTTTTTTTTATCCTTTTAAAAAACTTTTTTTAAGAATAGCCATTTTGGGAGACTTCCGTGGCGCAGTGGTTAAGAATCTGCCTGCCAATGCAGGGGACATGGGTTCGAGTCGTGGTCCGGAAAGATCCCACATGCCACGGAGCAACTAAGCCTGTGCGCCACAACTACTGAGCCTGCACTCTAGAGCCCGTGAGCCACAACTACTGAGCCCACGTGCCACAATGAAGAGTAGCCCCCTCTTGCCGCAACTAGAGAAAGCCCGCATGCAGCAACGAAGACCCAACGCAGCCAAAAATAAATAAATAAAATAAATAAATTAAAAAAAAAAGAATAGCCATTTTGGAGCCTTCCCTGGTGGCACAGCAGACAAGACTCCGTGCTCCCAATGCAAGGGCCCCGGGTTTGATCCCTGGTCAGGGAACTAGATCCAACATGCATGCCACAACTAAGAGTTCACATGCCACAACTAAGGAGCCCATGAGCCGCAACTAAGGAGGCTATGAGCTGCAGCTAAGGAGCCCGCCTGCCACAACTAACACCCAACACAACCAATAAATAAATAAATAAATATTAAAAAAAAAACAACCAAGAATAGCCATTTTGGGACTTTCCTGGCGGTCCAGTGGTTAAGACTCCATGCTTCCACTCCAGGGGGTGCAGGTTGGACCCCTGGTCTGGGAACTAGGATCCCACATGCCACATGGCAAAATAAATAAATAAATAAATAAAATAAAAAATTAAGAGTAGCCGGGTTTTTTTGTTTTTTTAATATTTATTTATTTATGGCTGCATTGGGTCTTTGTGCTGTGCGGGCTTTATTTAGTTGTGGCGAGCAGGGGCTATTCATTGTGGTCCTCAGGCTTCTCACTGCAATGGCTTCTCTTGCACAGGCTTCAGTAGTTGTGGTACGCAGACTCAGTAGTTGTGGCTCGCAGGGTCTAGAGCACAGGCTCAGTAGTTGTGGCACACGGGCTTAGTTGCTTCGCGGCATGTGGGATCTTCCCGGACCAGGGCTCGAACCCGTGTCCCCTGAATTGGCAGGCGGATTCTAAACCACTGCGCCACCAGGGAAGTCCCAAGGATTGCCATTTTGAATTTTGTCAAATGTCTTCTTAGCATCTATTAAATTGATGATGTGACTTTTCTTGTTTAACATATTAACATGCTCTTTATTCATGACTTCCGTTATTAAAGACCCATTCTAGCATTCCTGAGATGAATCAGAAAGGAACCTTAGCACTCACTGAAGTCAGTGGTTCTCAATTAGGTGTAGCCAATTTCGTTTATTTTCAGATGAGGAAACGGACGCAATGAGAGGTGAAGTGGGTCATCTATGCTTTCAAATATGGTCCTTGGGTTTTTTTTTTAATTTTATTTATTTATTTTTTTGCCCTACCCAGGTGGTTAAGATCCTAAAGGGCAAGCACTGAGAGTCCTATGTAGCAGTTTCTGTATAATATTTCACCTAAGGGTCCACTCAGTAAATCCTATTGATTACTAAATTGATTAGTAGGTTTTTATACTGGAGCTAGAAAAAGAAGTTGCAAGCTAAAAAGGTAGATGGAAGATGGTAGTTATACCAAAAGAGGACTTCTAGATAGTGGAGAGGTAAACCATTAAACAAGTGAATAAAGATGGCTTGAGGCATCCCCTCCTCAGGTGAGCTTGCGAAAGAGGAGGATATGCCTTCTAACTAGGCCACACGACTGTGGAAAGAACATAATGACTTTTGGCCAGGCTGATTAGCTTTGGTTCTTCCTATGATTATCAGATTTCCTCATCCCTCCACGGTGACCTTATATCCTAGAGTTTTCAGAACTTTAAAACTTCAGATATTTCCCTTAAACCAGTGAGATGTTCCAGAAAACAGCAGACTATGTATCTCCAACCTCAGCTTTTTCAATGCTCTGTCCCATTTTGTATCCATGCCCCAATCTGTACCTTTCCCGGCAAAAGACAAACACGCAGGATGTAAGAATTAGGCCCCTGAACTGGAAAGGCAGTGGACAGAAGAGGATAAGGCTAAAGAATAGGCTGAATTGAATATAACAAAAAAGGAACATACTCACTAGTGGTTACCGGTGGGGAGAGGGAAAGGGGGAGGGGCAATATAGGAGTAAGGGATTAAGAGGTACAAACTATTATGTATAAAATAAGCTACAAGGATATATTGGGAATATAACCAATATTTTATAATGACTATAAATGGAATGTAACCTTTAAAAATTGTGAAGCACTATATTGTACACCTGTAACTTACATAATATTGTACATCAACTATACTTTAATAAGAAAAAATAAAAGAGCCGAGCTGGGGGTACAATTCCCATGCTCTTCTTCTCAAACTGGCTGAGACAGAAGGGATCAAGGGGGAGCAGAGGTGGGGGGTGGAGGGTGGGCTGTCACCAATGAGCCAGATCCCCAGATCCCCAGGCTCTTGCCTTCTCTTTGTCTCCTGACTGCCATGACTGAGTCCGCTGGACACCATATGCTTCTTCTGCAGGAATTTGGAAGTAGCTAGAAAGTGGTCTGAGGGTAGCACTGAGGGGGAGCATTGCAGTCTTCCTCTACCCCAGCTCTCAAGACCCTGGAAAGAGGGGTCAGGCCTGAGAACCATCTAGAAATGGAATGGGGTTGTGGGTGCTGCCTGGCAGGGCACAGGCAGCCCTAGATGTCTCGGTCTGTCCCCTCACCTCTGTTAAGTAAGGCCTGCCTGCTTTCCTACCCCGTATTCTTGGATTCCTAAGGTCTCCTTAGCTGGCAGGGAAGGCCCAAGGCCCAAGGAGACTTTAAAGGAGTGAGGGACTGAGGAGAGAGAGAGTGTGATCACCCACGTGTGTGCTGAATGTACTTATCTGACTTCAATGTATGTCTCCTTCTAGACCTGGCCCTCGTGGTTGTCAGTGTCGCCATGAATACCCATGGGGGTGTGACTGTGGC
This sequence comes from Delphinus delphis, assembly GCF_949987515.2. Lineage (NCBI taxonomy): Eukaryota > Metazoa > Chordata > Mammalia > Artiodactyla > Delphinidae > Delphinus > Delphinus delphis. The sequence continues at coordinate 42,279,749 of NC_082693.1, read as the reverse complement.
ATGTGGTGTGTGCCTTTGTGTGTCGGGGCAGGGGCTCCCTGTGGTGTGCATGTGTGTTGGGAGGGGGTGATGGTGAGAGCCTGGCTCCCTCCCCTCCTCCCCCATCCCTGGTCCCATCTGGCCTTGATCAACGGGTCCCTGGGGAGGGAGCCGCGGTTTCGGATACAGGAAAATGTTCCAGGAAGCGGCCACTGTGCTGGGCCCTGCTCAGGCTCCCCCAGCGGAAATTGTTCCAGGAGGGAGGGGGAGAGTGTTGAGATAGGATTAAGGGAGGAGGGGGTGGCTCTTGGCTCCCCTCTCCATTGGATAAAGCAGGATAAACTGATGGGAAGCTCAGGTCAGCCAGGAACCTGGATGCTGCTACCTAAATCCTTTAATGCAGGAAAACTGAAAGCCAGCGAGAGGGTTCCCTTTCTTGTCTCTTTCTAGTGAAGTTTAAGGATTGGGATCTGGGTGGTCCCTGGAGATCCCTTTTCTGGCCCTGCCAGCACGTACCCAAGCTGGGGACCAGGACACCTGGGTCTTGTCTGAAAGTGGTGTGGCTTGATGGGGTGGGGGAGGAGGGGGCATAGGATTCAGCCCCTTCTCCTCACTGAGGGGGCTTTGAAGCTTGGATCCAGGACTGGGAGGGCTGCCTAATTGGGATAATGGAGGTTAATGGGGCGCCTGGAGGGGGTGGCCACGCTCCTAGATCAAAGAGGCCAGCTCTTCCCAACCACCACAGCTGGAGGTCACAGCTGGAGGGGGAGGGGCGTGGGGCTTCGGGCCAGCCAGCAGGAGGTGCTCTGGTCCCTGAATGCCTGTCCTCTCGAGTGTCTGACCCCTTCTTTGCTTGGAACTACTTTTGCCTAGAGAGTGCTTGTGGGGAGCGGGGGGTTGAGGAATGGGGGAGTCCTGAGATTCAGACTCCTCTTTGGGTGGATGAGGAAGAGAAAGAGCACGAGAGGCTGGCAGCCTGGGGTCAACGGGATGTTAGCGCCTTGGGGACCTCGGGCCCTGCAGGGTCCAGAGGAGGACGCCTGGGCTGGGGAGGCAGGACTCCCGCCCTAGGTTCAGGCGGTGGAGAAAGGACTGGGCGGGGCCGCTGGGGGGCACTGGCTGCGGCTGAGAGGAAAGGGGCACACAGCTCCCCGCCGCCGCCTCCTCCCCCCTCCCCCCGGTTGGCGCTCTCTCTCGGGCTCTAATCGGCGCGGCGGCCGCAGCGGGCAGAGTCAGCGCCGCCAGTCTCCGGGACGCGACTCCCAGCAATTGTGGTCGGGACCGCAGATATGCAGCTGCCTCCTGCCCGGGCGCCCGGCCCGGCCGGCCCCGCCCGCGCCCCGCCCCCTGCCCCCGGCCGGCCCGCCCCTCCGCCTCCCGGCCGCGCGCGGGGACACTGAGGCACGGCTGGGAGGCGACGTCTCCGGCCGCCCCGAGCCCAGCCCAGACTGCGTGAGGCGGCTGGGGAGGTCCCAGACCTCGCGATCTGCTGGTCCCGGGGCACCCATCCGCGCAACAGCTAGAGCTAGGTCTGAGAGCGCCAGTCTGGCCTTAGCCTTACCGCTCGCCCGGCCTCAAATCTCCCCGCCTAGAAAGTCAAGCAGTGATTGCTTTGGGATCCAGCGGGGGGCGTCCGCCTGAGGGTGTGTGGGGAGGAATGGCGGTGGCTGAGCCCCCAAGACTCTCATTAACCCGGGCAGAGGAAAAAAGAAGGATGGAGAAGCATGGCCTGTGCAGACTTTGAACTTACAGAGAGTTTCTTCGTAGGAGAGGAGAAGGGGGGTGGGGTGGGTGGGAGGGGAGGGGAGGGAGGGAGGGATGGGTGAAGAAGGGAAAAGGAAATAGTTAAAGAGGGGTTAAGGCAGAGTGTGTGTGTTGGGGTTCTCCTGGGAGGCTGGAGGCCAGGTCCTCAGATGCAGCATGGTCCTTCACTCTGTTGACCCGACCCAGCAGCTGGCTGTCAAGGGGCCATTTTCAGAACTGAATAGATACCTCTCACGTGCCCGCACGTCCTGTGTGCTCGTGCCCACACCAACACACTTATCAAGAGAAGTCATCCTTGACTGCTTGGTCTTCCTCACTTCTCACATCCAATCAATCACCAAATCTTGTCTATACCACCTCCTATATATCACCTTTCCATTGACTTTTACTCACCCCCTTTGCTGCTGCAGGCCACACCTTCTCACCTCTTGCCTGGGCTGCCACTGTAAACTGGTCTTGCCTCTGATTTTGCCCTCCTTCAAACTCTGACAATACTATTAGGCACCATTTATGGAACAACTACTAAGTGCCAAACCCTGTGGTAAGAGTTCCACATGTATTATTCCTAATCCTTATAACAACCCTGGGAGGTTGCTATATTACGTTTCCCCATTCTAAAGAAGAAGAATCCAAGGCATTAAAGGTTAAACAGCTTGCCCAACCTTACACCATAGTAAACAGCTGATTTGCCCAGAACTGCCGGGCTCTAAGTCCCTAGTCCATTCTCTTCTATGCAGCCAGGGTCATCTTTCTGAAATACAAATATTCCCATATGTTGCCCTGAGCATCTAGTTCAGATCCCTTGCACTGCTGATCAGACCTTCTCCATCAGCCCTTACTGTCTGTGCTCTAGTCACACTCAACTCTCAGCACCTTAAAATGTCATTAATCCCTCACACCTCTGGGCCTTTGCATACACTCTTCCCCCTGCATGTAACACTCTTCCTCTCTTCACCTGGCTGACTCCTATTCATCCTTCCGTTTCTTTACCTAGTCATCCCTGCTTCCAGGAAGCCTTCCTTGACTCTCCCAACACTGGCTTAGATTCATTTTTTTGTCTCCAGTAACATCTAGTACTTACTCTCTTAAGATACTTTCCACTCTACATTGGTTGCTGGTTTGTGAGGCAAAGGACTGGGTCTGTATTGTTCGTGGTTGCAAGCCTGAGCCTAGCTCTGCACGCGTGGCACAAAGTAGGTGCTTGCTGAGCATTTGTTGAATGAAAGAATATTCTTCAGGTCTAGTCTATATCTTTTGTGTGTGTGTGTGTGTGGTACGCGGGCCTCTCACTGTTGTGGCCTCTCCCGTTGCGGAGCACAGGCTCCGGACGCGCAGGCTCAGCGGCCATGGCTCACGGGCCCAGCTGCTCCGCGGCATATGGGATCCTCCCGGACCGGGGCACGAACCCGTGTCCCCTGCATCGGCAGGTGGACTCTCAACCACTGCGCCACTAGGGAAGCCCTAGTCTACGTCTTAAAAAACTGTTCTTCTAAGAAGAATCTAAGCAGGTCAGAGAAATCAGGGGATTGGGGTGGAGTGTGTCTAAGATTTTGAAGGACCGTTGCCTTGGGTTGTTTAGCCCCATTGCTAAGGATAGAAAATGTGATGAGGACCCTGACACCCCAAGGTCTCTTTGTTTAAAGACAGTAATATATTTCATGCATCAGATTCCAGGGTATCATTCTTACAAAGAGGCACTTGCTAGAGATGACCGAGACGACCAGAGTCTTAATTCCATGCTGATCCTTTTGAAACGCCTACCCAGTGCAGGTTCCTCTGTTCCAGCATCAGGCCTCTCAGTGTTACCCTTCCATCCATTTCCCTCTTTGTCCCTGGCCATCCCTGCTTCTTCCTCCCCTTCCCAGAGCACTTTTTCTGATTCTTGATCTGCCTCCCCTGGAACTGCTATATTATCTCAGGGCTCCAATGTCAACTAAGGAGACTGAGGCTCAGAGCAGAGGGGAACCAGGGCCAGCACCAGGAGTCCTGCCTTTTAGCCCAGGCACTGGAAGAAGCGAAGGGGAGACGCAGCAGAGAGAGAGGGAGGGAGCTGAGGTATCACACATACCTAAATGTGCTTATGTGAACATTAGGGTGGGGAGCTCCTTTTTCAAGCTGTCCTATACAGAGGTTGCTGGCCTCCTAAAAGCCTCCCTTCTTCCTTGTGTCCTCAGCTTTGCCATCCAGAACGGGATTATCTTCCCCAAGCTCCCTGAGCCTAGTCTCAGAATGTCAAGGCAACGAGCAGTGTCCGAATCCCAAGGTCATGAGTGGATCCTCCCCCCACCCAAGGAGCAAGTTTCCCTGGTCACCAGCCCTGTTACTTTTGGAGGACCCTCTCAGATTAGCAGCTGTCCCTCAAGGTCTCTTATCTGTAGTCCCACCATCTCTGTTTCCCCCTGTGTCTCTCCCTTTGTCTTTCTGTTTCCCTGACTCTGGGTGCCTTCTTCTTTCCTGTCCCCTCTGTGTTCTCTGTCACTAGTGTCTCCACTGGAGACAAGGGTTGGGCCTGGGTGCATGGGGGGGTAGTGGCCAGACCAGGGGCCCGGGACATGAGTGCAACTTTCCAAGCTTCTCTTCCAGGCCCCTGTGGTTGGGGAGCTCCACAGAGGGAGAGATGAGTCAGCGGGGCCGCAGAGCAGGGGGGGTCTGGGTGGGGGTGGGGATGCCGGGGTTCCCCAGGGCCAGAGAGTTTGCTAGGACCATCTGGGTCTCTGAACTCTGGCGGATATGGAGAATAAAGGATCAGCAAGTCCCCAAAGGTACACTACACTAGTAGGAATTGCAGGCAACAATTTGTAGGACTAGCAGTGCCCGTCACATCACCCTTATGCCCAGATTCTTGTAGGAAGGCGTTCCTAAATCCCCTCTAAGAGACCTCCGGGATTTCTAGAGCTGTAAGCTTGTGATGTTAGACCTGTGTGTATGTCTGTGATGTTTGCCATATCTGTAAATGTATGTATTGACGTGAGTCTGTGTGAGTCCCTGCGGGGTATTGTAGCTAACTGTGAGTCCATCTGCATGTATGTATGCTGGTGTGAGTGCATTTTTGTGATTGGAGGTTAGGGTCAGTGTCTTGGCGTAAGCATCATCTGTATAACGTATGTATTTATATCCGTGTGTGTCAGGGTGGATGCCTGCAGGGTGTATGTATGTTCATAATTCAGCATGTGTGCAAGAGTGTATCTGAAAGTGTGTCACTCATTAGGTACGTATTAGAGAACGTGTTGATCTGTATCTCCGGGCTTTGTTCGCTGTTTGCTGGTGACTCTCTCTAGGGTAGCCAAACTCATAACAACAAAGGAAGAGTTAGGAGTCCCTCTGGATTGGGGCTCTCAGAGGAAGCCCAGCCTAGGATGGTGGGCGGAGGGCAGTGGGGTGGAAGGAGGTCGCTTCCCTGAGGAGGAGGGAGGTAGACGTCTCTCCCCAGTGTTCACTCTCTCTCCACCCTCACTGACCTTTCCAAAAACAGCTAAAGAGAACTGAGGCAGGTTCCAGATTCAACCCCCTCTAACCTAGAAATCCCACCCTGATTCTTCTAGGCGAGGGAGGGAGGGAAGGGAGCGGTCCCTGTGGTTCAGCCCAGTCCTGGGGTTGAAAGATCAGAAAGGCACCATCCCACCCCTTCCTTCAGGGGCGTCCATCTCTGGAGCTCAGCGTCTGGGTGGCCATGGGCGGAGGCTGAGGGGCCCCCAGGGTGGTGGGGGGTGGTGGATAGAAACCAGATGCCTAGGGGGTTTATACTGGAAGGACCAGAGCCGCAGCCTCTACCCGCCCCTGCCACATGGCGCCTCTGCCTGGCTGCCCCACCCCCTGGGAGGCTGGGCTGAGGGAGGCCTGCGAGGGTGGAGGCAGGTCCTTGGTCAGCGCTCCCAGTTGTTGACCCCAGCCTCTGGGGGCACTGGGAAGGGGGCGGGGGTCTGGGCCCAGGAATAGCAGGGCCTCAGCTGGGCTGCAGGACTATCTTAAACAAGGGTGTGGAAGAAGTCAGAACCCAGGGTCCTGAGGGAGGCAGCTGGGGGCTTCAGGCAGCCCCTCCGCCTGGCTTTGGCACAGACTCTTGGGAGGGGGCGCTGTGTCCAGGGACTCTCCTACTTGGGTTGGCACATCGGGGGCCCTGGCTCACATCTTGCTGGGGACCCTGCTCCTTCCTTGTCCTTCCCTAGCACCCCTGCTCCTTCCCAGGTAGGATTAGGGATCATGATCCTGAAAGGAAGTGGAGAAGGCTGACCATCCCTGCCCCCATCTCCTCTCCTCAGCCCCCCACCTCCTTTCATCCTGCCTCCTTTTCCCCTTTAGTTTCTTCCTTTCCTTCCCAACCCCTCTCTCACCTGCCATCTCTTCTCTGGAGTCTAGACTTTGCTCCTCTGCCTCAGTTGCTTGCCTGATCTGAAAGCGTCTGGCTTTCTGCTGGTGGTGCAGTAATTCCTCCAAAGCTTCCCCTTTTCCTCCCCAACTTCTGAGCCCGCTCGCGTGGGCGCCCAGAAATCCATCTGACACCTCAGGCTCAGAAGCACCCCCCACCAGGGGGAGACTTCGAGGTCATGGGACACCCCACCACGGGCACTTCCTCTTGGGCAGACGGGTGGGGTGGCCCGTGTAATCATCGGACACAATTATGCACTATTTATACTCCATCCCTGCCCCCCACCTGCCTGGCCGTTTTGACCCTCTGCCTCCGCTGTCCTGTCCTTCTGAAGCCATTGTCTCCTCATCTTTGTTCCTCTGGGCCTATTTCTTTTCCTTTTTTTTCATTTTTTCTGCTCTCTGTCTTTTTTTAAGGCACATACTGGTCTTCTGTTTTCCTCTCTTCTCTCCCTGTTATATCCCTCGCTTCTCTTCTGATTTTCTTGGATTGTTTCATTTGCGCTGTATGCCTCTCAGACTTTCTGTGTTTCTTCTTTTGCTTCTTTTCCTGGGAGACTGGTGTCTGCCAGTCACCCTGGTTCCCTAACCCTCTCCTCAAAAGTTGGGCCCCCAGGCTTCCTTGGGGGAAATTAAATCATGGGGCTGGAATCCCGAACTGCTCCCCCCACCCCCACCCCCGCCCCCTCCTCCCCTGAACTTTGATCCTGCCCGCTGGTTAAACTGCAGTTAACCCTCCCTGGACGTCCAGCTGCTCCTGCCCGCTCCCTACCTTTGCCTTGAGGAGCTGAGCTGGGAGAGTAAAAGGAGCCCGGAAGTAGGCACCCAGGAAGAGAAAGTGAGGGGACTGGTTGGGGAGTGAGGGAAGGGGTTGCGGGGTAAGGACCAGGCTCCATTCCTCTGATGGGCAGGGCCGAGAGCGGGAGAGGGGTGTGTTGGGGAAGAACTTGCAAAACAACCCCAGCTGGCTGGGCGCCTCCGTGGGAGAGATGCTGGCTCTACCACTTGGCTGCCCAGTCCTCTCTCTCCCATAAACTTACCTTAGGGCCCAGGTTTCAGTTAATAGACTTTTTGAATTTCCCTCTTCCAACTGGTTGACTTTCTTTTCTTCCCCATTTTGATGAGAAGTCAAAGTTGGGAAGTCCTGCCTAAGCTCTAACTTCAATTCTTCCTGCTGCAGAGGGAACTGATGCGTGACAATGAGAAAGGGAACCAGGCACTCCCTCCTGGAAAGCATGATCACTCATGAGAAGATCATGAGTGATCACTTTGATCACTGCATCAAAGGATGGAGATTTGATGTGTGGCCAAGAAGGGCCTAGGGATGGTAACTGGCAAGGAACAATGGAGGCTAGGGCCTCCCTTTGGGGGGGCTAATCCAAAGAGGCTAGGCTCAGGCTTGGATGAGTTGACCCAATGACCTCCTGCCCTTACCCTCACTCCTGCCTGCCTTAAATTTTCTCAGAACCAGAAGACCTAGCTTCTGCCCCACAAAGTGAGGCAGGCCTAGGTGCCACTTCCCAAGAGTGAAAGTCAGGCATTGGGAGGAAGATTGGCGAGCCCCAAACCTGTGCCAAGCTCTCCCCCACCTCCAGGCCTCGCTCTGGAACCTACCTCGGTGACCCTAAAAGCCTGGGCAGCGGAAGCCTCCACCTCAGAGCGCACTCCCCCTCCTGGCTTTCACAACACACGTACACACTGCACTCCTGCTCTCGAGGTGGGTGACTGGGGAAGCAAGCATCTCTGTGGTCAGCCCGGGTGTGTGTGTGGCTTGTGTGCCTCCAGCCATGTCACTGTGATCATTTGTGTGAGTTTGTCTCTGTTCATTCACGATGGTGGTGGCTGTGCCCGGGTGCATAGCACTGTGCGTGTGGACGTGCACACGTATCATCCTGTGTTTGTCCATGAGCGTGTATGTCAGTGTGCTCCAGTCTCTCTGTGTGAGTGTCGTCCCCAATCCCCCATCCCCCCCCCTGGATCTCTAATTAGTGGTTTGGGGTTTGTTCCTTTTCCCTCCTGTTCCTTCCCTCAGCGGCAGCAGCGGCGGCAGCAGCAGCGGCGGCAGCAGAAGCAGCAGGAGCAGCCCCGCCACCCGCCGACCAGCAGCCAGGACTCTGGAGTCAAAGTAGGATTCTAGGATCAGAGCCTGAGTGGCAACAGGAGTGGAGCTGGCCTAGGAGAGGAGCGAAGCCCTCCCAGGACCCTCAGGCGACCCCTTGCCAGCACTCCCAGTGCCAGACCTCCAGGGAGGAGAGACCCAGGACACCCAGCCCCAGATCCCCCAGGTACAGGACACTGGGGAGCTGCGTCTGGGAGGGGTTCCCACAGATGCTGATGGGATCGCTGGGGGCAGGGTGTGGGACACCTGGGCCCGCCGTCCCTCCGCTTTGCCCTCAGCGCCCCCCAGCACACCCTGACAACTTGCCCTGTCCCTACCCGCTCCTGCTTCCAGCCCTTCTCTGGGAGCCCCGTTTCTCCTCTCCCGCCCAGATCCCTTCTTTGGGGAGCTCAGCAACTGGAGCAGGAAATGTGGACCCTCTGCCTCCCTCTCTCGCCCTGCTCATTGGATCCGGAGCCTTCTCCGCTGGGAAAGCTGTAATTAGAGGGTGGATCCCTACAGACAGAGAGCAGCCCCCCCCAGCCCCTACCCCCAGTCCCTTCTAACTTTAGATCTCTTCTCTCCCATTCTCCCATTCTCCCTCCGTCTCCCTCTCCCTCTGTCTCCGGCTCAGCTCTCTCCATCTGCCTGGCTCCCTGGGACCCGTTCCCCAGCCTCAGGATGGCGTCCTCCCTGCTTGAGGTAACTGCCCCCTCCGACCCCCAGGACACCAGCCATGATCTTAATGGTCCTAATTCCTGTCCACTTCCCACCTCCCAACTCACACAGACAGTTGCCGTGGTGCTTGTCACTTCCAGGGGTCAGAGGAGTGAGGAGCAGGGGGCAGGAGAAGGGAGGAGAGAGCAGGGCCAGGGGTCAGAGAACAGTCACAGGAGGATGAGAGGGGATTAGCTTAGAAGAAGGCATGGACCCCTAAGGTCAGCCAAGCACACCAACTCTGAGGAGTGGAAAAGGGATGGAGAAAGGAGTTGGGGGCTGAGGAGAGAGGACTGGGAGAGAGAGAAGCTGGTAGCAGACAGGGGGAGAGAAAGAAGGCCAGAGGACTGGCTGAGTGAGCACAGAGTAGCAGTGAGTACATGGTTCCTTGGGGGTCCTGGCTCTCGGGAGTCATCCTAGGCAGTGTCCTGTCTGGTTTGTAGGTGGGGAGGGGGCTGGGCTTCTGGGCTCGTTGGAGAGGAGGTGGGCAATGAGAGAAGGGAGAAGGCAGTCCCTGCATGTGGGGGGCTGACCAGAGGAACTGGGCCCAGGCCTGAGAGGCAACCAAGGAGGAGGGCCAGGGTCTGAGGCCGCCTGCCCGGCTCACAAATATTTAGCTTTCAGCCAAAGACAAACTCAGCTCTATTTTGGGAGTGGGAGGCTCCAGGGCAGACTGAGCCACTTCCCCTCCAGGCCGGGACCCCAGCATCCCTTGCCTCTGGCACTGGGGATGGAGGGAACTAGGGTACCATGGGGGTCAGGGGTTGGGGGCTTGAGAAATGTCTGACTCTGCCGGGGCTTCTGGGAGACTCATGGCACATAGTTGGAAAGGGGGACTCAGGGTCACTCAGAGCCTGTTTGAATGTCCTGAGTTCTCCTAGCTTCTGGGTCTCTGACTCTGTGTCTCTGTCACCACCTCTGCTTTCCGGGTCCCTCCGCAGGAATTTGGGACCACAGAGGCCTCCCCAAAGATCAACTCCCAGCAGTAGCCTTGACCTTCTGTATTCCTGGGCCCCTCTGAAGGCCCCATCTCTGCTCCCGGTGCACTAGCTCAGGTCCAAGGGGTGATGGGCCAGACAGGAAGCCGACTCATGCAGCCTGCAGGAGAGGTGTGTGTGAGATAGACTGGGAGCCTTTTAACACCTGTGTTCACTGGCCTGCATGTAAGTGTCAGGATGTAAAGCCGCACACCTGCACGCCTGGCTGGCTTTGTGGGAGCACAGGGGTGTGTGTGTATAAGCTGGGGCACCAGAGCGTCTGTTAGTCCAAGTGGGGAATGGTGTGTGTAAGTCTGGTGGATAGCGAGTTTGTGACTGAGTCTGAGGGAATGGCATGCAAGGCAATGGGGTGGACACCATAACCCAGTCAGGGGACCTCAGGTGCTGTGCTCTACCCCCTGCTGCAAGGAGGCAGATCGCTCACCCCCAGGACACTCTCAGTTGAACCATATCATTGAAACACTGGAGTTGGTCTTGAGGAAGCTGGAGGACTAAGGTGCATGGAAATCCTGGGTTCACCCAAGGCAGGGGCAGTGTCAGTGGGCGTGGGCTTCATGTCAGAGTTGCCAGCGTGGCACTGGTGCCTGCAGGAGCGGCTGGGCCAAAGGCCTGTTGAAAAGACACGGGATTGGGGTAGCACTTGGCAAGAGGAGTGTGTCATGGAAACTGGGCTTTCATGTCCCTCACTCCCCGTGAGCTGGAGATGCCCCCAACACCAAGGTTTCTAGTCTCTGTCTCTTTCACCTATTCTGGGGGGCGCCTGGGCCCTCAACCTTCTTCTCCCGCCCCCATCCGGAAGCCCTCTTTGGCAGTGGGAAGAACTTGGGGTTTCAGAGAGGAGAGCTTGATGGAAGGCTCACCTGGGCTGAGCGAGATGCAGAGGAACAGGGTGGAGGGAGAAATGGGGGTGGGGGCTACCTGGGGATGGACACTTGGAAGGTGGGAAAACTAAGCAACTTGGGAGGAGGTGGAGAGTGGAGAAGTGGAAACTGCGACCTTGGGTGCCCAGAACCTACGGCCAGTCAACGCTCAGATGTCCAGTGAACATTCCCGTGGGAGGTCAGCGGAAAGAGGGGGCTCTCCTCCCTGTGTGAGTGAGAGAGCTGGGACAGCTCCTTGTCTTGTTCCTTCTCCACAGACTCTCCCTTCAGTACCTGAAGCCTGTTTTCTTGTGGTTGTCATTGTTTTCAATGGATGGTGGGTGGAAGTGAGAGGAAAAGCAACTGGAAGGTGGGCTCCTGGGCCCCCGGTGTGAGGTCGTGGACGAGTATTTAGAATCTTGAACCAGGACCCTCTCCCCAGTTCTCAGAAGAGCCCACGCAGCAAGAGAAGGAAACCGAGGCTGTGGTGAAACTTAGCCAGGTGCCCAGCTCTTGGCCTCCAGGAACTCCAGAACCGTCTGAGTGGGCTGGCGCCTTGCTCCCCCTTCCCTGCCCTCGGGGGCCCTGGGGGCCTCCGCTCCCCAGTGCTGGGGTCTCCCGTTGGCCTGGGGCTGCTGGCCTTCTTTCACCCCTCCTTCCCTCCCCACGGCTGGGTGGGGTCCCTGGGCTTGGCTGAGGCCCCTGTGGCCACAGTGTGAGGGCCGGGCGGGGGGGACGGCGTCGGCGTTTTTAAAAATAAACCGACCGCAGGGAAACCAACGGAGCCGGGCCGGGCAGGCAGAGGGGGAGGGGGTGGTCAGGGGGAGAAGGAGGGAGGAGTGGCCTGGTCTGGGGGTTTTCTGGGGCCCAGCGCCCTGGGGATTTTCTCTTAGGTAGGAAATCTGCCTTCCTCCTCCCCCTCCCCCTTTTCTTTTTTCTCCCTCCTTTCTTTTCCTCTGTTTTCCTGTGCCTTCCTTGCCCAGTCTCTTTCCATCACCTCTCTGTCTTTGTTTATTTTGCTTTCTTCTCTCTCCGTCCCTTTTGTCGTTTTTTTTGCTTTCTTCTCTTTTGGGTCCCTGCCCATTTCTGCCCCTGAGGGCCAGCTGCCCCTCTGTTTTCATTTTCCCCCCTGCGGGCTTTTCCGTCAGCTCTTCACCCTGCAGGGTCCTCTGCTCCAGGTGTCTCTGGGTCTCTGCCTCTCTCCTTTGAACTCCACGTCTTTACCTGTCCTTTCTGCTAGGCTTTGCCTCCTGCCCCATCAGCTACCCTTCCTTACCTACCCTCTGCTTGGGAGATGAGAGGCTCCAGGGAAATCCTGGCTGGGCAGGATGCAGGGCTTCTGCCAGGTTTGAGGACGCTTTCAGTGGCTCAAATCTGGGAGTCCATGGGGTCAACAGGACCTCAGAGAGAGGTAACTAGACAGGGGGAGCAGCAGGTTTGCATTTGCGGAACAGTGCAAGACTGGCGACTGCACACACCGCTCACTGCAACCTTTAGACCCCAGATCTACCTCTAGGATCGGGCACATACAGCACATACCACGTGCTGGGAGCTAGCAGGCAGGTCTGGGACCTCTGGATTCTCGGGTTCTTTTTCAGTTTTTGAGGGCCCCAGTCAAGGAACTGTACGGGGTCAGCTTTTGAGGGCATCTTTTTTTTTGGTGGGATTCTCAGTAATGGATGCCTATCTATGCCAGCCTGGGATCCGGGAGGGCATCCATCGCCCAGGAGGGCGTCCCAAGTCTGACTCAGGGAGGGGTACCATGAGCTCCTGAGAGATGGTGATCTCAGAGTGGTTTGGCCTGGTAGCAGCAGCACGATGGGCACGAAGGGCATTGTGTGTGTTTCTAAAAGACTCCCATGCCCCGTATCTACATGCATCTTCCTTCACTCCCTGCGCTGGAGGGGTGAAGAGAGACGAGCTCTGTGGCCTCTGTGTGTTAGGGTACATTGAGGCATGGGAGTGTGTGGCTGTGAGCTAGTATCTTAGCCACGCCAGTTCCCTGCCCTGCAGGGGCGTGAGGACTTCAGCTCTCCCAGCCCTCCCAAAGGGGTACCAGCTGGCTCCACAAAGCAGGAGGTGCCCAATGCCCGCTTGAAAGACATTCTTGCCTCAGCCACAGTCCTGGCTTGGCGGCAGCCCTGTTCCCTCTCAATGTCCCAGTGTCTCTGCCCTCGCTTCCTCTTGCTCCCCAGCCCCAGGGTCCCTGCCAAGAGAAAGAGATTCCTTACCAAGGACATGAGGACGCCGCTTCGGGGAGACCAGGCCACTGCCTTAGTCAGGAGACCAAGCAGAGACAGGAAGTGAATAAGGGGTCAAGCTGGGAAAATCTGGAACGCGGGGAGCTACAGTCCCCTACGACTTCACCTTCTTCCCAGGCTGCCTTTTCAGCCTCATCTTTCCTCTCCAAGTCCCCGACCACGGCCTCTGCTCCCAACCCATTTCCAGGGGTCAGGATCTCTAATTCTCACCGCACCCAAGTGCTGCCTCTATCCCCAGCTCTTCTCATGGCTATTTAAGAAGCGTCTCCCGTTCCTCAGAGGCCCTTGCACACACCCCCAGCACCACAGGGAGCTCTGCTTCCTGCCTGCTGGGTTGGGTGTTAGGCCGCTGTCTCGGTCCTTTGCTCTTTTTGCAGACTCCATCTGAGCTCTGCCCTGGGCCCCAGTCCTCAGTGCCTCCCCTCACCACCTCTGATTCCCCATCCTCTTCAACTCTTCCTTGACCCCTTTCTTCTGTTGTCCAAGTCTCTGGGGTGCACAGTCCTTCGTGTGTCCTCCTCTGCCCCTAAACACTGCTTCCCTCTCTCCACAGGAGGAAGTTCATTATGGCTGCAGTCCCCTGGCCATGCTGACAGCGGCGTGCAGCAAATTTGGTGGCTCCAGCCCTCTGCGGGACTCAGCGACACTGGGCAAAGCAGGCACAAAGAAGCCATACTCTCTGGGCAGTGACCTTTCGGCCCCCAAAACCATGGGCGATGCCTACCCAGCCCCCTTTTCAAGCACCAATGGGCTCCTCTCACCTGCAGGCAGTCCTCCAGCACCCACCTCGGGCTATGCCAATGACTACCCTCCCTTTTCCCACTCATTCCCTGGGCCCACGGGCACCCAAGACCCTGGGCTACTAGTGCCCAAGGGGCACAGCTCTTCTGACTGCCTGCCCAGTGTCTACACCTCTCTGGACATGGCACACCCCTATGGCTCCTGGTACAAGGCAGGCATCCACGCAGGCATCTCACCAGGCCCTGGCAATGCTCCTACTCCTTGGTGGGACATGCACCCTGGGGGCAACTGGCTAGGTGGCGGGCAGGGCCAGGGTGATGGGCTGCAAGGGACACTACCCACAGGCCCTGCTCAGCCTCCACTGAACCCCCAGCTGTCCACCTACCCATCCGACTTTGCCCCCCTTAATCCTGCCCCCTACCCAGCTCCCCACCTCCTGCAGCCAGGGCCCCAGCATGTCTTGCCCCAAGATGTCTATAAACCCAAGGCGGTGGGCAACAGCGGGCAGCTGGAGGGGAGTGGTGGAGCCAAACCCCCTCGGGGTGCAGGCACAGGGGGCAGTGCTGGCTACGGGGGCAGTGGAGCAGGGCGCTCCTCCTGCGACTGCCCCAACTGCCAGGAGCTAGAGCGCCTGGGCGCCGCGGCGGCCGGGCTGCGGAAGAAGCCGATCCACAGCTGCCACATTCCGGGCTGCGGCAAAGTGTATGGCAAGGCCTCCCATCTGAAGGCCCACCTGCGCTGGCACACGGGCGAGAGGCCCTTCGTCTGCAACTGGCTCTTCTGCGGCAAGAGGTTCACCCGTTCGGACGAGCTGGAGCGCCACGTGCGCACTCACACCCGGGAGAAGAAGTTCACCTGCCTGCTCTGCTCCAAGCGCTTTACCCGAAGCGACCACCTGAGCAAACACCAACGCACCCACGGCGAGCCAGGCCCAGGACCCCCACCCAGCGGCCCCAAGGAGCTGGGGGAGGGCCGCAGCGCCGGGGAAGAAGAGGCCAATCAGACGCCCCGACCTCCGGCCTCACCGGCACCCGCAGAAAAAGTCCCTGAAGGCAGCCCAGAGCAGAGCAACCTGCTGGAGATCTGAGCCGAGTGGAGGTTTCCAGCCCCTGGGCTGCCTTGCCAGTCTCTCCTGGCTCTGTGGACCACTGCTTGCCCCTCACTCCCTTTGCCCCATGCATGCTGCCCTTTGGGACTCGCTCCATCTCTCCCCCCATCATTCTGGGCCTGGGTATCTCCTCGCATGCCTCCTCCTCTCACTTCCTCCCCCTTGCCATGGGCCCCTTCTGCAAACTCTCATCTTAGGCCCTCACCTCTTGCCTGATTTCTGCTCTCAGGGCTTCTGAAGCTCTTTCCTCGCCACTGCTCAGTATCTCTCTCCTCTGCTCTTACCACACCAACTCATTTTCTCTCCATTTGGGCTCCCAACACTTTATTTCTCCATCTCACTAACTCCTTGACATGCATCTTTTCTGCTTCCCAAGCTTATTTACCACTATCCCTTAGCTTCCAGGCTCGTCTCCTCAGTGGACTTTGTAGTCCATTGCCTTCCATGCTCCAGAGCATTCTTCCTTTTTACAAACACAATGATGATGATGATGATAATAATTTATTGCCCCCTGGTGGCCTCTTCATTAGGGACCAGAGTTGGGGGATTGGGGTAAGTGACCTGGCAGGGAGCAGGGTGCCAAGAGGGGGGCAGACCAGTGGGGATCTGATCCCAAAGATGGGGTGACCCCAGGGTCAGGGAGGCTGCCCCCAGGCCTGTATATTTAACCCCTATGTTCCAAGAGAAATGAATAGTAATAATAATAATTCTATTTATCTAAGTTATGATGACAGGTCAGGTAGAGTGAGCTGGGGAGGGAAGCGGGTCCATTTCTGCTATGGAAATTTTAGCCAAATGCATCCCTGTCTAGAAAAAGTGATAGTGAGATCTTGTTAATAGAATTTCTATCATCAGGGTCTCAGTTAATGGTGTTTCTCATAATGGAATCTCTGCTAATAGGGTTGATTAGCTAGATCTCTGTTAAAAGAGTTAATGGGGTATCTCACAATTAGGGGATCCCTAATATTTCCAGCCCTGGCCAGAAGCTGTGAAACCTCAAGTCCTATGGAGGGGAGGACTGGAATGTACCCCAGCTCCCTTGACCCCAGAGCAGGTTCTTCCACTGCCCCTCCCCTGACACCATGACCCCATCAGGCTAATCCCTTGTTGCCATGGTAACAGAGAGCTTGCAGCTGCCATCTTAGACATGCTCTTTGGGGAAGCCCACTTAACCGGAGGAGGACACTGGTTTGGAGGTGTCTCTCTAGAAGAATAGGTGGGGAAGGCTTTCTCTGGGATCAGATCAAGAAAATCAAGTATTTATTGAGTGCCTACTCTGTGCAAGGCACTGTGCTAGGCTGGTGCCTAGAAGCCATGAGAAAGAAGAATTTATAGAGCTAGGAGGACAGAGGTTCCCAAGCTGACTTGGGGGTGCGTCCACAGGCCCCCAACCTGGGACTTCCGATGCTCCCAACTCCACCTCCAGTGACTTTTAAAGCCGCTTCGTGCCTTTGAATGCCTTTCCTGTGACTTTGGATCCTCCTTTTCTATCTCTTGCTCCCTCAAGGCCCCAAGTTAAAGGTTTAAAGCCGCCGGAGCTTGGGGAGAGGGTAATATTGTGGAAGGGAAGGGATCATGCCCTCATGGAGTCTTTTTTTTTTTTTTAATTTAATAAATAAAAAATTCGATTTAAAATTTTGTCCTGGTGAGAAAAGAGGAAGAGGAGGGGAGAAGAGTGAGCCACAGGATTTCTGGTTGGCAAACTGGGGAGTCCCCGCGGGCACTGTCGTGCCTGTTTGCACGTTACGCCCGGGGTAGAATACTTCGGCGGCCCGGCCCTGCGGCGGAGGTCAGTTTTTGACCGCCCAGCCCAGAGCTCTCTGCGGAGTTGGGAAGGCGAAGAGGTTTTCTTCACCCGGCTCTTTCTCGGGCTCGGCACCAGCGGACACAGCCTGGACAGCAGCCGGGCGGCGCGCCGGCCCCGCGGTCGCCGTGCGGACTACGGCGCGGCCCGGGCCGGGCGAGGTGCGGCTACCGCGGGTGGACCCGCCTGGCACGTAACCCGCCCCCGGCCCCGGGCCTGCAATCAGTCGTGCCCGCCACGGACTCAGCGGAGGAACAAAAGCCACTCTGTCGTGGCCAGACCCCAGCCACAATAGGGCTTTGTGCGGCCTCCGCCCCCTACGGCTCCCCCGCCGGGCGGAGGGGCGCACGAGCCGCTCCCCCAGCCTGGGCCCGACTGCGGGCGGCGCCCCCGTCCGCCGGTGCCCCTTGCGGGCTCGGGAGAGGCGCTCCGCGCTAGAGCGGGGGAGGGGTCGGCGGGTCCCAGGCGGTGCTCGGGCTGCCGGTCCCCTCCCCACCCCGCCCCCGTCCAGGTGCGAAATCTCCTGCCCTTGGGCGGGGCTCCGTGCTTCAAAGGCGCTTTGAAGAAGGATCCGAGTTCCGAGGACCCTCCGGCCGGCCGGGGGCCGCGGCGGAAGAGCGGCTGAGAGGGGCGGGAGACGCCTGGGCGCGGGGCTGCGAGAGTGGGCGGCCCGAAGTGGACCCCCGGGCTCGGCGCCCACCCCGCGGGGCCGGCTCCTCGGGACCCCCCAGGGCCTGGCCCTCTCGCCTCCCGGCCTCCGCCTGTCCGGTGCCAGCTCCCGCCCGCCGCAGCCTCGCGGTCCTCCCCTCCCCGGTCCCTCGGCTCCTTTCATCTTCCTTAGACTCCGCTTGGGGTTTTGCTGGTTTCTGGGAGATAAAAACCGCCTCAAATAGCGGCGGCGCGCTGCCAGGACAAACAGGGCCGGGCGGGCCATGTGCGCCTGGTTACCAGCCCCGCGCCGGGGCGCCGGGCTTCGGCGCGCCCAGGAAGGGGCGGCGGGCCGAGGTCCAGGCACCCAGGCTCCCGCGATGCCTCCCGCCTCCCAAAGTGGGGGGCCCCATTTTAGAAGTTTCGGGCAGTGGCCAGGACGCTGCCTCGGTTTCCCGCCCAGGTCGTAGGGAGGGGCCCCGGTGGAGACTGCCCGCCGAGCGCTCTGAGCCCCTGGGGCGGTGGGTCACAGTCACTGTGTCGCCAGGGCCGCCGCGCCCCCTGGTGAAGTTAGTGGGGAGTGCGCTAGGCCTGGACTTCAGCCTCCCAAGAATCTGCAAATTGTGAAAAACCATTCAGCAAACCTTAAATAAGCTGTATGGGGGAGGCGGTTGTGGAGTATGAAGACACAGAGCACTGTTCCTTCTCTCCAGGTCACATTACAGGGTAAGAGGCAGGCACCTAACTGATAATTATAACACAGTCTGTTGGTGAAAATCAGGCTTCATTCAAGGGAGGGTGGAAGTCATAGTCCCAGGCTGTAGTGAGTTCTTGGGGTATCTGGGGTTGGATGATACAAACAAAAAATTTGTGGGTGGCTTCTCACTGCTCTCCACCAGTCTGTCAGGGTCACGGACTCCCACTTTTCCTTCAAACCTGTCCTGCTTCCCCGTCTCAAGGAGAGCTTTCCCAGCCAATTTCTCCAAACTATCCCCAGTTTTAATAATCTGCTCTTTAAGTTTTCTGTGACTTCCCAAGTGACAGTGAACTAATTAAATGGGGGACGGGCTACTTAAAGAGTTGTCTGTGCAGTATCACCTGTGGGCTTTTTGGAACTACAAGTTCAGAGCTCCACCCCAGAATTTGCATTTTAACAAGATCCTCAGATGATTCCTATGTCCATTAACGTTTTGGAGCCCCTGGTTTTCTGACCCGGGAATAACTCTTGGGGGAACTTTTCATGTAGAAAGGAGGGGCAGATATAGAATCCGAGAATGTTAAACCAGAATGTCTCCTATAGTATCCAATGAGACTGGCTGCTCTTGGGGATGGGGAACTGTATGCCTTATACAGTTCTGGGTCCCCAGAGCTTGGTCCTTGGAA
This sequence comes from Delphinus delphis, assembly GCF_949987515.2. Classification (NCBI taxonomy): domain Eukaryota; kingdom Metazoa; phylum Chordata; class Mammalia; order Artiodactyla; family Delphinidae; genus Delphinus; species Delphinus delphis. Next base: position 42,261,023 of record NC_082693.1, on the reverse strand, counting down.
TTGCTCATTAACATCTGTTAAATGAATGAACCAATGACCAAGGTCACCTAGTTCATGGCAGAGTTAGGGCTATTCATCTCCAATATCTGCTTAGCACTTTACAGTTTATTAAATGGCTTTGTTTCCATTACTTTGTATGGGAAACAGCCATGTATAATAGTTAGGACACTGCAAGTGAGGGAGCTGAGTCTCAAAGAATTCAACGATTTTCCCAAAGCCACACAGCTGTAAGAAGAGGAGCCCCCATTCTGCATTAGATTCCAGTTCCAGTTCCATCCTTTGGAGTTAGAATAAGATCAATCTCACTTGTTTTAAAAAATTGATTTACGATATTATATTAGTTTCAGGTGTACAACACAATGATTTGATATTTTTATAGATTATACTCCATACAAAGTTATAAAATATTGGCAATATTCCCGTGCTGTACATTACATCGTTGTAATTTATTTATTTAATACCTTGTAGTTTGTACCTCTTAATCCTCTTTACTTGTTTTTGCCCCTCTCCTCTCAATCTCACTTTCATTCTGTAGTCAGAATGCCTTATACAGGTTTTGGTATTTTTAGGTCCGATCTCCCTGTGCCTCTTTCCTTATGGTGATATAACAGTACCCATCTCATGGAGTTGTTGTAAAGATTATACAAGCACTTACCATAATAAGTGCTCAGGAAATGTTAATTTCCCAACTGTTCCCACTTTTCCTTCTAGGAGGCCTAACCCCGTGGGCTCTAGGTTCCGGCGGGCACTGCACTCTCCCTCCCAAGGCCTCCCGCCTGACTTTCCGCCTTCCGGAGGCTTTCCCTCAATTTTCCAGCCAGCTGCCCCTGACACAATCCTGGGAGAGTTTAATTGGGTACTGCCCTGAACGTGGCTTATTTTGGACTTTTCGAGTGCTGAGAGTGAGTAGGAGAGCGTGTTGAGGAATTCGGAACTGGGAAAAACAGCAGTCTCACAGGAAACAAAAAAACGCTCCGACCCTTAAATAGTGGTCTGCCCTACGGACGTGTTTACACCGGCCCCCTCTGGCCGCCAGGCGGCGCGCGAGGACGCCGGAAGTCTGTCCCGGACTGCGCATGCGTCCTTCTTCTCCGTTACTCTTCCATTCACTTCCGTTGAGCTTTGCATAGCAGTTTGTCCCAGGCGACAACCCGTACGCATCCTAATCTAGCCAGGGAACTAAGAGTCGGAGGAGCGGGATCCGGGAGTTTGCTCAGTCCGGACGTCTTCGGGACCGGCAGGATGTGCTCCCTGGCGTTGTTCCCTCCGCCGCCGCCTAGGGGACAAGTCACCCTATACGAGCACAATAACGAGCTGGTGACGGGCAGTAGCTATGAGAGTCCGCCTCCCGACTTCCGGGGCCAGGTGGTCAGGGCGAGGAGGGAGGAGACCTACAGGCGAGGGGGGCAGAGTCGGAGAGAATGGGGGAGCAGAGGCAACGTGATAGGGGCGGAGTCGAGGTCCCCAGACTGGAGTATTGGAAATAGCCTGGCTCAGGCTGGAGAAGAATAGAAGGACTGGGATGTATTTAAGAGCTGGGATTGGAGGATAAGGGATGCTGAGGGGCTGTGGTGCGGGCCTAGTGGGAACGGAGAGTGAGGGCGAATCTAGGGGATGTGAGGGTGCAGGAGGACTTCTGAAAAGTTGGTACAGAATCTGGGAGAACTGGGAAGGCACAACCTGGGGAGTTTTTTCCTGTGGTGTTTCTGGGAAGGAAAAGGAAGAGAAACTTACATTTATTGAGCGTTTGCTTGGAAGAAAGGCTCTGAGTCAGGTGTTCTCCACAAATGTTTTAATAATGTGATTTAATCACAGCAACCCTATGAAATATTATTCTAGTTTTACAGATAAGGGAGCTAAGACCTGTTTCCCTGTCCCACAAGTGTTATATATATATATATTTTTTTCTTTTTCCTTTAACATACTTATTGGAGTATAATTGCTTTACAACGTTGTGTTAGTTTCTGCTGTATAACGAAGTGAATCAGCTATATGCATACGTATATCCCCATATCCCCTCCCTCTTGCGTCTCCCTCCCACCCTCCTTATCCCACCCCTCTAGGTGGTCGCAAAGCACCAAGCTGATCACCCTGTGCTATGCAGCTTCTTCCCACTAGCTATCTGTTTTACATTTGGTAGTGTATATATGTTAATGTTGCTCTCTCACTTCGTCCCAGCTTACCCTTCCCCCTCCCTGTGTCCTCAAGTCCATTCTCTACATCTGTGTCTTTATTCCTGTCCTGCCCCTAGGTTCATCAGAATCTTTTTTTTTTTTTAGATTATATATATGTTCGCATACGGTATTTGTTTTTCTCTTTCTGACTTACTTCACTCTGTATGACAGACTCTGGGTCCATCCACCTCACTACAAATAACTCAATTTCGTTTCTTTTTATGGCTGAGTAATATTCCATTATATATATATATGCCACATCTTTATTATTTTTTAAAATTAATTTATTATTTTATTTTTGGCTGCATTGGGTCTTCGTTGCTGTGCACGGGCTTTCTCTAGTTGTGGCGAGCGGGAGCTACTCTTCGTTGCGGTGCATGGGCTTCTCATTGTGGTAGCTTCTCTTGTTGCAGAGCATGGGCTATAGGTGCCTGGGCTTCAGTAGTTGTGGCATGCGGGCTTCAGTAGTTGTGGCACGCAAGCTCTAGAGCGCAGGCTCAGAAGTTGTGGCTCACGGACTTAGTTGCTCCGCGACATGTGGGATCTTCCCGGACCAGGGCTTGAACCCGTGTCTCCTGCATTGGCAGGTAGATTCTTAACCACTGCGCCACCAGGGAAGCCCACATCTTCTTTATCTGTTCATCTGTCGATGGACACTTAGGTTGCTTCCAGGTCCTGGCTATTGTAAATAGTGCTGCAATGAACATTGTGTTACATGACTCTTTTTGAATTATGGTTTTCTCAGGGTGTATGCCCAGTAGTGGGATTGCTGGTCATATGGTAGTTCTATTTTTAGTTTTTTAAGGAACCGCCATACTGTTCTCCATACTAGCTGTATCAATTTACATTCCCACCAACAGTGCAAGAGGGTTCCCTTTTCTCCATACCCTCTCCAGCATTTATTGTTGTAGATTTTTTGATGATGGCCATTCTGACCGGTGTGAGGTGATACCTCATTGTAGTTTTGATTTGCATTTCTCTAATGATTAGTGATGTTGAGCATCTTTTCATGTGTTTGTTGGCAATCTGTATACCTTCTTTGGAGAAATGTCTATTTAGGTCTTCTGCCCATTTTTGGATTGGGTTGTTTGTTTTTTTTTGATATTGAGCTGCATGAACTGCTTGTATATTTTGGAGATTAATCCTTTGTAAGTTGCTTCGTTTGCAAATATTTTCTCCCATTCTGAGGGTTGTCTTTTCGTCTTGTTTATGGTTTCCTTTGCTGTGCAAAAGCTTTTGTGTTTCATTAGGTTCCATTTGTTTATTTTTGTTTTTATTTCCATTTCTTTAGGAGGTGGGTCAAAAAGGATCTTGCTGTGATTTATGTCATAGAGTGTTCTGCCTATGTTTTCCTCTAAGGGTTTTATAGTGTCTGGCCTTACATTTAGGTCTTTAATCCATTTTGAGTTTATTTTTGTGTATGGTGTTAGGAAGTGTTTTAATTTTATTCCTTTACATGTAGCTGTCCAGTTTTCCCAGCACCACTTATTGAAGAGGCTGTCTTTTCTCCACTGTATATTCTTGCCTCCTTTCTCAAAGATAAGGTGACCATATGTGCATGGGTTTGTCTCTGGGCTTTCTGTCCTGTTCCATTGATCTGTATTTCTGTTTTTGTGCCAGTATCATACTGTCTTGATTACTGTAGCTTTGTACTATAATCTGAAGTCCGGAAGCCTGATTTGTCCAGCTCCATTTTTCTTTCTCAAGATTGCTTTGGCTATTCAGGGTCTTTTGTGTTTCCCTACAAATTGTGCAATTTTCTGTTCTAGTTGTGTGAAAAATGCCATTGGTAATTTGATAGGGATTGCATTGAATCTGTAGATTGCTTTGGGTAGTATAGTCATTTTCACAATGTTGATTCTTCCAATCCAAGAACATGGTATATCTCTCCATCTGTTTGTATCATCTTTAATTTCTTTCATCAGTGTCTTATAGATTTCTGAATACAGGTCTTTTGTCTCCTTAGGTAGGTTTATTCCTAGGTATTTTATTCTTTTTGTTGCAGTGGTAAATGGGAGTGTTTCCTTAATTTCTCTCTCAGATTTTTCGTCATCAGTTTATAGGAATGCAAGAGATTTCTCTGCATTAATTTTGTATCCTGCTACTCTACCACATTCATTGATTAGTAGTAGTTTTCTGGTAGCATCTTTAGGATTCTCTCTATATAGTATCATGTCATCTGCAAACAGTGACAGTTTTACTTCTTCTTTTCCGATTTGGATTCCTTTTATTTCTGTTTCTTCTCTGATTGCTGTGGCTAAAACTTCCAAAACTATGTTGAATAATGGTGGTGAAGGTGGGCAGCCTTGTCTTGTTTCTGATCTGAGAAGAAATGGTTTCAATTTTTCACCATTGAGAACAATGTTGGCTGTGGGTTTGTCATATATGGCCTTTATTATGTTGAGGTAGGTTCCCTCTATGCCTACTTTCTGGAGCGTTTTTATCATAAATGGGTGTTGAATTTTGTCAAAAGCTTTTTCTGCATCTATTGAGACTATCATGTGGTTTTTATCCTTCATTTTGTTAATGTGATGTATCACATTGACTAATTTGTGTATATTGAAGAATCCTTGCATTCCTGAGATAAACCCCACTTGATCATGGTGTTTGAACCTTTTAATGTGCTGTTGGATTCTGTTTGCTAGTATTTTGTTGAGGATTTTTGCATCTGTGTTCATCAGAGATATTGGCCTGTAGTTTTCTTATTTTGTGACATCTTTGTCTGGTTTGGTATCAGGGTGATGGTGGCCTCATAGAATGAGTTTGGGAGTGTTCCTCCCTCTGCTATATGTTGGAAGAGTTTGAGAAGGATAGGTGTTATCTCTTCTCTAAATGTTTGATAGAATTCGCCTGTGAAGCCATCTGGTCCTGGGCTTTTGTTTGTTGGAAGTTTTTTAATCGCAGTTTCAATTTCAGTGCTTGTGATTGGTCTGTTTATATTTTCTGTTTCTTCCTGGTTCAGTCTCAGAAGGTTGTACTTTTCTAAGAATTTGTCCATTTCTTCCAGATTGTCCATTTTATTGGCATAGAGTTGCTTGTAGTAATCTCTCATGATCCTTTGTATTTCTGCAGCATCAGTTGTTACTTCTCCTTTTTCATTCTAATTCTGTTGATTTGAGTCGTCTCCCTTTTTTTCTTGATGAGTCAGGCTAATGGTTTATCAATTTTGTTTATCTTCTCAAAGAACCAGTTTTTAGTTTTCTTGATCTTTGCTATTGTTTCCTTCATTTCTTTTTCATTTATTTCTGATCTGATCTTTATGATTTCTTTCCTTCTGCTAACTTTGAGGTTTTTTTTGGTTCTTCTTCCTCTAATTGCTTTAGGTGTAAGGTTAGGTTCTTTATTTGAGATTTTTCTTGTTTCTTGAGGTAAGGTTGTATTGCTGTAAACTTCCCTCTTAGAACTGCTTTTGCTGCATCCCATATGTTTTGGGTTGTTGTGTTTTCATTGTCATTTGTTTCTAGGTATTTTTTGATTTCCTCTTTGATTTCTTCTGTGGTCTCTCGGTTATTTAGTAGCATATTATTTAGCCTCCACGTGTTTGTATTTTTAAATTTTTCCTGTAGGTGATATCTAGTCTCATAACGTTGTGGTCGGAAAAGATACTTGATACGATTTCAGTTTTCTTAAATTTACCAAGGCTTGATTTGTGACCCAGAATATGATCTATCCTGGAGAATGTTCCATGAGCACTTGAGAAGAAAGTGTATTCTGTTGTTTTTGGATGCAGTGTCCTATAAATATCAATTAAGTCCATCTTGTTTAATGTATCATTTAAAGCTTGTGTTTCCTTATTTATTTTCATTTTGGATGATCTGTCCATTGGTAAAAGTCAGGTGTTAAAGTCCCCTACTATTATTGTGTTACTATTTCCCCTTTTATGGCTGTTAGCATTTGCCTTATGTATTGAGGTGCTCCTATGTTGGGTGCATAAATATTTACAATTGTTATATCTTCTTCTTGGATTGATCCATTGATCATTATGTAGTGTCCTTCTTTGTCTCTTGTAATAGTGTTTGTTTTTTTTGTTTTAATTTATTTTTGGCTGCATTGGGTCTTCGTTGCTGCACGCAGGCTTTCTCTAGTTGTGGCGAGCGGGGGCTACTCTTCGTTGTGGTGTGCGGGCTTCTCATTGCAGTGGCTTCTCTTGTTGCAGAGCACGGGCTCTAGGCACGTGGTCTTCAGTAGTTGCGGTGTGCAGGCTTCAGTAGTTGTGGTTTGCAGGCTCTAGAGCGCAGGCTCAGTAGTTGTGGTGCATGGGCCTTGTTGCTCCACGGCATGTGGGAATCTTCCCGGACCAGGGCTCAAACCCATATCCCCTGCATTGGCAGGCAGGTTCTTAACCACTGCACCGCCAGGGAAGCCCCTAGTCTTTGTTTTAAAGTCTATTTTGTCTGATATGAGGATTGCTATTCTAGCTTTCTTTTGATTTCTATTTGCATGGAATATCTTTTTCCATCCCTTCACTTTCAGTCTGTATGTGTCCCTAGGTCTGAAGTGGGTCTTTTGTAGACAGCATATGTATGGGTCTTGTTTTTGTATCCATTCAGCCAGTCTATGCCTTTTGGTTGGAACATTTAATCCATTTACGTTTAAGGTAATTATCAATATGTATGTTCCTATTACCATGTTCTTAATTGTTTAGGGTTTGTTTTTGTAGGTCTTTTCCTTCTCTTGTGTTTCCTGCCTAGAGAAGTTCCTTTAGCATTTGTGCTGGTTTGGTGGTGCTGAATTCTCTTAACTTTTGCTTATCTGTAAAGGTTTTAATTTCTCCTTTGAATCTGAATGAGATCCTTGCTGAGTAGAGTAATCTTGTGTGTAGATTTTTCCCTTTCATCACTTTAAATATGTCCTGCCACCCCCTTCTGGCTTGCAGAGTTTCTGCTGAAAAATCAGCTGTTAACCTTATGGGGATTCCCTTGTATGTTATTTGTTGCTTTTCCCTTGCTGTTTTTAGTATTTTTTCTTGTATTTAATTTTTGATAGTTTCATTAATATTTGTCTCGTTGTGTTTCTCTTTGGGTTTATCCTGTATGGTACTCTCTGTGCTTCCCAGACTTAATCGACTGTTTCCTTTCCCATGTTAGGGAAATTTTCAAGTATAATCTCTTCAGATATTTTCTCAGCCTCTTTCTTTTTCTCTTCTTCTTCTGGCACCCCTATAATTCGAATGTTGGTGCGTTTATGTTGTCCCAGAGGTCTCTGAGACCGTCCTCAGTTCTTTGCATTCTTTTTTCTCTTTATTCTGCTCCCTGGCAGTTATTTCCACCATTTTATCTTCCAGCTCACTTATCCATTCTTCTGCCTCAGTTATTCTGTTATTGATTCCTTCTGGAGTATTTTTTTTAATATATTTATTTTATTTATTTATTTTTGGCTGTGTTGGGTCTTCGTTGCTGTGCACAGGCTTTCTCTAGTTGCAGCGAGCAGGGGCTACTCTTCGTTGCAGTGCACAGGCTTCTCATTGCGGTGGCTTCTCTCATTGTGGAGCATGGGCTCTAGGCGCATGGGTTTCAGTAGTTTGCAGCATGCAGGTCCAGTAGTTGTGGCTCATGGGCTCTAGAGCACAAGCTCAGTAGTTGTGGTGCACGGGCTTAGTTGCTCCGCGGCATGTGGGATCTTCCCGGACCAGAGGTCGAGCCCATGTCCCCTGCATTGGCAGGTGGATTCTCAACCACTGCGCCACCAGGGAAGCCCCTAGAGTATTTTTTTTTAATTAATTAATATATTTATTTTTGGCTGTGTTGCGTCTTTGTTGCTGCGTGCGGGCTTTCTCTAGTTGCAGTGAGCGGGCGCTACTCTTCATTGCAGTGCACGGGCTTCTTATTGCAGTGGCTTCTCTTGTTGTGGAGCACAGGCTCTAGGTGCACGGGCTTCAGTAGTTGTGGCACACGGGCTTCAGTAGTTGTGGCTGGTGGGCTCTAGAGCGCAGGCTCAGCAGTTGTGGCACACGGGCTTAGTTGCTCTGCAGCATGTGGAATCTTCCCAGGCCAGGGCTAGAACCCGTGTCCCCTGCATTGGCAGGTGGATTCTTAACCACTGCGCCACCAGGGAAGTCCAGCCCCTAGAGTATTTTTCTTTTTTTTCGTGGTACGCAGCCCTCTCACTGTTGTGGCCTCTCCCGTTGCCGAGCACGGGCTCTGGACGCGCAGGCTCAGCGGCCATGGCACACGTGCTTAGTTGCTCCACAGCATGTGGGATCTTCCCGGACCGGGGCACGAACCCGTGTCCCCTGCATCAGCAGGCGGACTCTCAACCACTGTGCCACCAGGGAAGCCCCCCCTAGAGTATTTTTAATTTCAGTAATTGTGTTGTTCATCACTGTTTGTTTGCTCTTTAGTTCTTCTAGATCCTTGTTAAATGTTTCTTGTATTTTTTCCATTCTGTTTCCAAGATTTTGGATCATCTTTACTATCATTACTCTGAATTCTTTTTCAGGTAGGTTGCCTATTTCATCTTCATTTATTTGGTCTTGTAGGTTTTTACCTTGCTCCTTTGTCTGTAACTTTTTTTTTTTTTTTTAAAGAAGATGTTGGGAGTAGGAGTTTATTGATTAATTTATTGTATTTTTGCTGTGTTGCGTCTTCGTTTCTGTATGAGGGCTTTCTCTAGTTGTGGCAAGCGGGGCCACTCTTCATCGCGGTGTGCGGGCATCTCACTGTTGTGGCCTCTCTTGTTGCGGAGCACAGGCTCCAGACATGCAGGCTCAGTTGTTGTGGCTCACGGGCCTAGTTGCTCTGTGGCATGTGGGATCCTCCCAGACCAGGGCTCAAACCCGTGTCCCCTGCATTAGCAGGCAGATTCTCAACCACTACGCCACCAGGGAAGCCCTGTAAAGTATTTTTTTTGTCGTTTCTTTTTTTTTTTTTTCTCTTTTTGATGGTGGTGCTGTATTCCTGTCTTACTGGTTGTTTGGCCTGAGACGTCCAGCACTGGAGTTTGCAGGCAGTTGGATAGAGATGGGTCTTGGTGCCGAGATGAGGACCTCCGGGAGGCCTCACTCTGATTAATATTCCCTGGGTCCTGAGGTTCTTTGTTAGTCCAGCGGTTTGGACTCGGAGCTCCCAGCACAGGAGCTCGGGCCCGACCTCTGGCCTGGGAACCAGGGTCTTGCAAGCTTCGTGGCATGGTAAAAAAAAAAAAAAAAGAAAGAGAAAAAGGAGCAGTACAATATCAAAGAATAAGAACCAAAATAAAATTAGAAAGATAAAAAATATATTAGGAAAAATAAAACTATAGTTAAAGCAACTGGTTGCTGGGGGTTACTCCTGTCCCCTTAGGTGTCCATGGTTCCCCAGCGGTGCCTGGTAGGTGCCCTAGTTGTGAGGAGACACGAATTCCACATCCTTCTAGTATGCCATCTTGACTCCGCCCCTCTCCACAAGTGTTATATTTGTGGAAATGGGAAACAGGTCTCTGGAGCCTCTTACCCTCAGCCCTGCCGAGGGTTGGAGATGGCAGGACGTTCAGTAGAGATTAGGGAAGAGACTGACTCACTGTCATACCTCATTTCTGGCTCTAGTGGATCAATCTTCCTGTCCTAAACCTTACTAAGGATCCCCTGAAGACCCCTGGGAGGTTGGACCATGGTACAAGAACGGCCTTCATCCACCACCGGGAACAAGTGTGGAAGAGATGCATCAACATTTGGTGAGACATGGCAAAGGGTCTCTTGGGCCAGTGGTCTGCAGATCCTGGAAGCAGTGAGGTCACCACCCCCTCTGCCTTGGCCTCCCAGCCCTCTCTAGCTCAGAGCTGTGTATCATTCAGCATATCAAATTATCAGTCCTTTTTGTGGAAGTCAAGGCTGTGCAACAGTAGTTCCATTTCAACTCCAGTGACTTGCTTTCCTTTTTGGTTTAATTCTGTGAACCTGTTCCCTCCTTATGTCATTATTACTTTCTGAGCCTTTACTTGAAGCTCAGCAAGGTTAGGTATAAGGTTGCAGCGAATAATCTCATACATAGGTCATTCATTTTGCACATGTAGGAGTGAAGCCTGGATTGAATTCCTGGCTGTGCCACTTTTTAGCTGTGTGACCTTGGTCAAGTTACTTAATCACTCTGTCCCTCAATTTCATCTGTAAAAGGGAGCCTATCTTACAAGGTTGTAGTGATGATTAAATGAGTAAAACACTTAGAACAGTGCCTGGCCCATATTAATCCCATCAAGAGTTAGCTATTATTCTTACTATTATCATCATCATCATATGTAGGATGAATTCCTACAAGTGAAGTAGCTGGGTTCAAAGGGTATGTTCATTTGTAATTTCATGAGCTATTGCCATATAGTCCTCTGTTTAAATTGTACATATTTACAGACCTACCACCAGTGTATGAGACAACTGTACTCCAATAAAAATTAAAAAACAGGGCTTCCCTGGTGGTGCAGTGGTTGAGAGTCCGCCTGCCGATGTGGGGGACATGGGTTCGTGTCCCGGTCCGGGAAGATCCCACATGGCGTGGAGCGGCTGGGCCCGTGAGCCACGGCCGCTGAGCCTGCGCGTCCGGAGCCTGTGCTCCGCAGCGGGAGAGGCCACAACAGTGAGAGGCCCGCGTACCGCAAAAAAAAAAAAAAAAAAAAAAAAAAAAAAAAAAATTAAAAAACATCAACAAAACAAACACAGTGTATGAGAGTGCCTGTTTCCTAACACATGTGCTATCAAGCTTTGATATTTGATATTGCATTACAGTTTAATTTGCATGTCTCCTTGAGTGCAGCTAAACATCAAGTCATGGTCTGAAAAGCCATTCAGTCCTGGGTGCTTTCTCACTTTCTGCCTCTCTAGCTGCTGCTTCTCTTCCTGCTCTCTTTTTTTTTTTTTTTTTTTTTTTTAATGAGGTACGCGGGCCTCGCACTGTTGTGGCCTCTCCCGTTGCGGAGCACAGGCTCCAGACGCGCAGGCTCAGCGGCCATGGCTCATGGGCCCAGCCGCTCCGCGGCATGTGGGATCTTCCCGGACCGGGGCACGAACCCGCGTCCCCTGCATCGGCAGGCGGACTTTCAACCACTGCGCCACCAGGGAAGCCTCCTGCTCTCTCTTAAATGTTGGTGTCCCTAGGCTGGACTTGTGATTGATGCTCCACACCTGGGTGTTCACTTGTCTGCCCAACACCCTCGGTTAGAGATATTCCACAGGCTTCATACACTCAGCTTGTTCAAAATCAATCTCTTCATTTTCCTCTCTAAGCTGGCTTCTTCCTTGTGATTTTCATCTCAAGGAATAGCCTTCCTAGTCATATAGAAGCAAGTGGTTTGAATGTAGGCTCTGGGGCAGGCAGACAGGTTGAATCCTGACTCTGCTATTTCCTACTTAGTTCACCTTTGATAATTAACCTCTTCACACTCTCTGTTCTCTTATCTAAAAATGCTGATGATAACAATACCTATTTTGTAGGGTTGTGATAAAGGCTGAATTAGATGATGCATGTGACGCATCTAGCCCAGCCCTGGCACAGTGTAAGCAGTATTAGATGCTATAATTATCACCTGCGTGTTTCCCTTGATATTGCTCTTTCCCTTACTAATGTCTAATTAGTCCTCCAATCCTGTCCATTCTACTTCCTCGAGCACTCAAATCTGTCTTTTCTCCATCCCCAGTGGTTCAGGCCACTTTGGCCTTTCTTCTAGATTCCTGAAGTAGCCTCTTAACCCATTTCTTTCTCTCCATTCTTTTTCCCCTCTAATCTGCAGCCAGACTGATCTTTCTAAAATGCCAGTGTGATCAGTTTATTCCTCAGCTTAAACTCTTTCTGTGGCTTTCCATTCACTATCTTAGGGCAAGTCTTTTTTTTTTTTTAATAATTTGTTTCGTAAATTTATTTTATTATTATTTTTTATAAATCTATTGTTTATCAATCGATCTATTTTTTCTAAATCTATAAAATTTATTTTTGGCTGCGTTGGGTCTTTGTTGCTGCGTGTGAGTTTTCTCTAGTTGCAGTGAGCGGGGGCAACTCTTCGTTGCAGTGCATGGGCTTCTCATTGCGGCGGCTTCTCTTGTTGCGGAGCACGGGCTCTAGGCACTCGGGCTCAGTAGTTGTGGCTCGCAGGCTCTAGAGCACAGGCTCAGTAGTTGTGGCGCACGGGCTTAGTTGTTCCACGGCATGTGGGATCTTCCTGGACCAGGGCTTGAACCCGTGTCCCCTGCATTGGCAGATGGATTCTTAACCACTGTGCCACCAGGGAAGTCCCTTAGGGCAAGTCTTGACTCCTTGATCTGTGCACAAAGCCCTGAAAGAGCTCTGAGCCTTAGTTGCCTCACTGGTGGACAATTTATATATTGTCCTCTCATGGGTACAATGAAAGGACTATATAAAGTACATGTCACATAGTTGTCACTCATTAAGTGTGAGTGTTATTTTTAATACATGTTTATTGAGTGAATGAATAGATGAACTTAGAGAGCAGACTGAAGGGATCAGAGTGACTCACAGCTCCCTCTCCTGTTCAGGCGTGATGTGGGACTTTTTGGTGTGCTGAATGAAATTGCAGACTCAGAGGAGGAGGGTAAGTGTGTTTACCTCTAGCCTTCTCTAGTTTTATGGTTGCCATCTCCCGTCCATATTCCCCCTAATTCATCCCAATACCTGTTGGCCCAGCGCCTTTCCCTTTAGCCCTGTATTTCCCAGCCCATTTGACTCTGCTGGTACCATCTTCTCTTCCCCTCTACCTACCCCCATACCATAGAGTGGGTGTCCGGAGCACTTGTTGGGTGGAAGGATCTGGGGAGTGCTTGCCCTTGCTCGTCCCTCACCTAGGAGGGTGCCCAGTGAGAACCCTGTGAATGGTTTAATCACAGCTGCTTTCTCAACCCCACAGTGTTTGAGTGGGTGAAGACGGCATCCAGCTGGGCCCTGGCACTCTGTCGATGGGCCTCCTCCCTCCATGGGTCTCTGTTTCCCCATCTGTCTGTAAGTTTGGCTTCCCCCCGGCCCTCCCTGGCTGCTGCTCTCCCACTCCCACCCCCTCTCCACTTCCTATGTCTTAGGGTCAGGGTGTGATGAGAAGACTGCAGAGGGTATGAATGGTGCAGCTCCCCTGTGGGAGCATCGAGGGGATAAGCTCCTTTTTTCCCAGTGCAACCTCTATCCGCTTTGTTATTACAGCTCAGGAGTGAAGATCTGATTGCTGAATTCGCTCAAGTCACAAACTGGTGAGTGTACAAGCTCTGGAGCTATTGTGGGAAGCAAGTCCTGAACCTTGGAACTTCTTCTGGGGAGAGGGAAATCAAGGCAGAGACTCCTCATACCCCTTTCCTGACTGCTCCCCACATTCTCCCTCCTACCGCCCCCAAAAAGAAAGAAAAGCAGTGAAAAATAATAGTGTCCTCACACAGAAGGGAACCCGAGCTCTGGGCCGGGAATGGCGAGGTGCAGGTTGGGACTCCTCACCCTCACTCCTGCCCCAGGTCCAGCTGCTGCTTGAGGGTCTTTGCGTGGCACCCACACACCAACAAGTTTGCGGTGGCCCTGCTAGATGACTCCATCCGTGTGTATAATGCCAACAGGTATGTGTGGGGCACACTGGGTGGACTCGGAGTCTTCAGTCTCCATCGGTCAGTCCCCACTTCCTTCTCCAGCCTTGGTGCCCAGGGAGTCCTGCAGTTCCTGGGCCTGGTCCATGGCTCCTTCCAGAACTGGGGTCAGGGAAGCCCCACAACTGGATGCGTCCTCTTTCCAGATCCAGTCTTTATCCTGTCCTCTGTCCCACAATACCCACAGGCCCTGGATGATCAGCTTTCTCTCTGGATTTCCCTCCTCAACCACAACTCAGGTCGCTGCGCCTTAGTGTCCCTGCTTTGACCCCATCCCCTCCCCTTTCACCCCAGCACTATAGTCCCCTCCCTGAAGCACCGGCTGCAGCGAAATGTGGCGGCCCTGGCCTGGAAGCCCCTCAGTGCCTCCGTCTTGGCTGTGGCCTGCCAGAGCTGCATTCTCATCTGGACCCTGGACCCCACGTCCTTGTCTACCCGGTGAGTCCCAGCTGTCTCTCTCTTACCTTGGCCTGAGGGTCGTGGCCATGCTGGGGTGGTGAGGAGGTCTGGAAGGAGAAGTTCTTTTTCCTCACAGCACTTCCCAGGGCTACGGGAGAAGCAGACCTAAGGCCAAGGTGGAGGTGCTGAGAAGATCTAATCTAGAGAAAGGGACAGAACTGGGGGCTTCTGGGATTGTGGGGAGTTTGTACCTATGGATCATGGATTGGAAAGACTGTCTCTTTCAGAGGACTGCCAGATGTAGGTTTAAAGGAAAGGGGGAAGGGAATTAATATGGATAAAAGCTGAAACCGATGAAATTGGAAAAAATCCCCATGAGGACTAACTAAATATAGAACCAGAAACTGGTTCTTTAAATTATGAATAAAGAAGAAAACCTTTTGGCCAGCCTTAATAAGGTAAAATAGAAAATCAAAGTACACTATTTTCAAAATGGGAAAGGAGAGATAACCGCAAATATGGAAGAAAATAGAATTATTGAGCATATTATATATAAGTTTAGACTAACAGATTTGAAAACCTAAAGGAAATGTTTGTCTAGCAAAATATATGTTATCAAAGTGGACTGTAGAAGCAATTAAAACGGATGAGCTCTACCCCTAAAAAAAGATGCCAGGCTGAGATGGTTTTATGAGAGTTCTATCTAATTGTCAAAGAAAAGATAATCTCCATGTTATCTGAACTAATCCAGATCATAAAAAATTTGGAAAGCCTCCTGATTTATTTTCCTTTTAATAAACTTTGTGCATAATTTTAGATTTTTAGAAAAGCTGCAAAGATAGTAGAGTTTTGGTATACCTTTCACATCATCGTTAACGTCTGATATAACCATGTTAGATTTGTCAAAACTAAGAAACTGACATTTGTACATTGTTATTAACTAAACTCCAAACTTTGTTCTAATTTCACCAGTTTTCTCATTAATGTCCTCTTTCTGTCCCAGGATCAATCCTGATTTATTTCTTTTTATACAAATCTTTTTTAAAATATATATATATATTATTTATTTATTTGGCTGTGCGGGTCTTTAGTTGTGGCACTCGGAATCTTTGTTGTGGCATGCGGGATCTTTCATTGCGGTGCATGGGCTCTCTAGTTGTGGCACACAGGCTCTAGAGCACACGGGCTTGGTTGCCCCACGGCATGTGAGATCTTAGTTCCCTGACCAGGGCTCGAACCCACGTCCCCTGAGTTGGAAGGTGTATTCTTAACCACTGGACCATGAGGGAAGTCCCCATCCTGATTTATTTCCATAAACCTAATGTAACCTAACCTGACAATAGGTGGTATAAGAAAGAAAATATTTGAGCATAGATTTTATTTATTTATTTACTTACTTCCCTCCTTCCCTCCTTCCTTACTTTACTTCCTCACCATGCCTCGTGGCTTGCGGGATCTTAGTTCCCCGACCAGGGGTTTTTTTTGTTTTAAATTTTTATTGCAGTATAGTCAATTTACAATGTTGTGTTAGTTTCTGCTGTACAGCAAAGTGAATCAGTTATACATATACATATATCCACTCTTTTTTTAGATTCTTTTCCATATAGGCCATTACAGAGTATTGAGTAGAGTTCCCTGTGCTATACAGTAGATCTTTAGTTATGTATTTGATATACTGACCAGGGACTGAACCTGCGCCCTTGGCAGTGAAAGCATGAAGTCCTAACCACTGGACTGTCAGGGAACTCCCCTGAGCATAGATTTTAAAATGCTTAATAAAATATTAGCAAATAGAGTCCAAAAGCATATTTAAAAAAAAATCGTAACCAAGTAGAATATTCCAGAAATTAAAAACTATTCACCATTAGGAAGTCTATTAAAATGATTGTTACATTTGCAAATTAAAGGAGGAAAGTGTTTCTATAAATAAATGCCCTTCTCAATAAGCAGACATTCAGCTGAATACATAAACAGGAATACAAAGAGACAACCTAAACATAAAGAGTATATATGCAAAATCAGTGGCTACCATATTGAACAGTGAAATAGGAAATACTAAAGGTATTTCCAGTAATGTCAAGATAAAGACAGAGATGTCATTACCACCATTATTAACCAACATTATTTGTGGAGGTTCTTTTGAGGGCAGTTAAGACAAGAAAAGGAAACATGGTAAAGTCTTGTGAAAGAAGAGAAAATTATTTTTATTTGATGATATGATTTTAAACCTAGATAAGACAAGAGATTCAACCAAAAAAACCTATTTAATCTAATAAGAAATTTAAGTAGTAAGGTAACTGGATCCAAGAAACTGAAAATGTAATAGCTTCCCTTGGTACCAACAATAATCAGTTGAGAAATTACAATGGAAAATATGTTCTATTTACAACAGGTACAACAATTACTATAGATTACTAGGAATAAATTGTTAAATTTATTTAATCTGTTAGACATCTGAAGAAAGTGGTTGAAGAATATTAAACAAGCGCTTAATTAATGGAGGGATGTGTTATATTCCTGGGTAGGAAAATTTAATCATGAAGATGTCAGATTAAGTGTATTTCCCATCAGAATTCTGCTGGTTTTTGTTTGTTTTTGTGAACTGGACAAAATAATAGAGTTTTTATGAGAGAATAAATGTGGAAGGATTGCCAAGAAAAGTTTGAAAAGGAAGCATATTGAGAGGAGATTTGCCCTACCAGGTATTGAAATATTTTATGAAGTTATAGTAACAGAAAGTTATTGGCATAAGATCAAACAGATCAGTGTAACAGAACAACATTCAGGAACAGATCTAAGAATTTATGGAAATTTAATATATGATGAATTTGGATTTGCATTGCAATAGAGTAGTTTTTGTTTTTTTTTTTTTAGTGGTTTTGGCATAATTGGCTATCTATTTAGAAAACAATACAGTTTGTCCTTGCTTTACATTTTATATACAAATAAATTCCAAGCAGACAAAAGAACTAAATGTAAAAATAAATAAATAAAAGGACTAGAAGAATGTATAGAATGCTTTTGGGCCCATTCAGAATTATAGTATGATAATTATTATTTTTTTGGCTGCACCGTCAGGCTTGTGGGGTCTTAGTTCCCTGACTGGTGATTGAACCCTGGCCCTCAGCAGTGAGAGCGTGGAGTCCTGACCACTGGACCACCAGGGAGTTCCCAGTATGCTAGTATTATTAAAGTTGAAATGTTTGATAATATCCAATACTAGCAAGACTAGGAAAACTACAGGTAGAGTATATTGTGGTACAAACTTTTCAGAATATATTTGTTGGCATATTTATCTTTTGAAAGGTTCAAGCCTTTTTTTACCTGCAATTCCACTTTAATACTCTATTCTACACAAATAATGACGAGTACATAAAGATATAGGGAATATTTTTTGCAGTACCGTTTGTAACAGCTGAAATATCCATTTGTGGTGGCCTGACTGAGTAAATTGTAGTTCATCTATTCAGTGGAATGCAGTGGGGCCACTGAAAAGAATGAGATGGATCTCTGTAAACTGATGTATTGTAAAGTTAAGAGAGTTAGTTGTAGACTGGTGACCTAAGATCTCATTAGAGCTTAAGGGGGGTATAGTTGGGAGGAGAAAGGACAAGGTGGCATTAATTTGGCTAGTAGCCTGTACCTGTCAGGCCAAGAATGTGGCTCTGGAGATACAGAGCTGACGGACACAGCCGGGGCCCCTCAACTAGTTCCCAGTTTAGTGGGGGGGGGGGGGGGTTTGCCACGTGCGCCATCTTTGATGAGGAGAAAATGATGTGGGAGCGCCGGGGAGGGAAGCTGATTCTGACAAGGAAAGGCAGAAAGACAGAGTTAGGAGCACAGGCTGAATCCTGGAGAGTGGTGGATAACTGTAGGAAGAGAAGAGATTGGAACCTTGAAGTGATGGCATGGATTATCCCATGCTCCAGGCAGGATGGTCCTGTGGGGAGAGGGCTCTCATCTAGAGCAGAACATGCATCTCCCCAGCCCAGTACCTTCTAGCTTTACTGGTCAAAAGTTTTTGTCTCGTTCAGGCTTTTTTGTCCCTTTCACCTGTTTTCCTTTCTGGACCTCCTGATAGTGACTGCCCTTCCTTCCTTCTTTTTCTTTAACTTCCATGATCCTTATTCATTTCCCCCAACCTGGATTTGAACTCAGAGGGGCCATTGGGATTGGGAAGTTTTAGCAGGAGGAGGCAGGGGAATAGAATCATGGGCTTTCTTCCTGTTGTCTTCTAACTCCACACCCCGTTTCCCCTCGGCAGACCCTCTTCCGGCTGTGCCCAAGTGCTCTCTCACCCTGGGCACACGCCTGTCACCAGCTTGGCCTGGGCCCCCAGTGGGGGTCGGCTACTCTCAGCTTCACCTGTGGACGCTGCCATCCTGGTGAGTTGGTCCCCACGCCTCTTCTGGTCATTTCAGCCACCCCAGACTTGAGGAGAGAGCTTTCTTTGCCTGGTGGTGGGAAATACCCTGGGGGAAGGAGAGGAACAGCTGTCCATTCAATCTTAAACATATCCAGGGAAAGGTGCTGCACCAGCCTGACTCCTCAGATGTAGATTTCTGCCTGCTGTCAGTATAGACATAACCCTATTTCCTCCTGTTTTAACTGTCCCTTTCCCACGTCCTCCCCTCTGGTTCTTTGTACCTTAAGGAAGGGCGGCCCCCCGTGGGATGGTAGGGATGCTTGAGTCTCCCCTGTCTCACTCTCTTCCCCTTTCTCCTAGGTATGGGATGTCTCAACAGAGACCTGTGTTCCCCTTCCCTGGTTTCGGGGAGGTGGGGTTACCAACCTGCTCTGGTCCCCGGATGGCAGCAAAGTCCTGGCTACCACTCCTTCAGCTCTCTTTCGGTGAGTAGGGGGAGGGCGGGGAGGGGGGCAGGAACGACCTAGAGAAAGGCACTAGGCTCCTGGAACTGCGAGTGCCACAACCTTCTGTCCGCGTTCCCATTCACCTGAATGTGGGACTGACAGGAAGGGAAGTCCAGGCTGTGACACCTAGAGTTCCTAAGCTGTGACCTGCCTCTCTTTGGCACAGAGTCTGGGAGGCCCAGATGTGGACTTGTGAGCGGTGGCCTACCCTATCAGGGCGATGTCAGGTAGGAGGGACTGTGCGTCTCAGGAGCGGGGGCGGAGGTGGGCCCTGCTCCCCCAGGCGTGTCCCCCCACCTCCTCTACTTCTCTTCCTCGTGTGCTTCCCTCCTGTATTCCCATAGACCACTCTTTCCCTGCCTTTTGCTCCCTGACCCCAGACTGGCTGCTGGAGTCCTGATGGAAACCGCCTGCTGTTCACTGTGTTGGGGGAACCATTGATTTACTCCTTGTCGTTCCCAGAACGTTGTGGTGAGTCCAGGGAAACACTTCTGGATGCACAACATCTGGGGTAGTCGGAGGGAGACAGGAACCATCTGTAATATGCTGCTCTGAAGGATAAAGGGAAGAAACTTGGGGAAAAAAAAAAAGGAATAAGCTTGGGAGCCTTGAGAGGTGTTGATGCCTGTGATGGAGAGGAGGCAGGGGCCAGTGGGAGGCCCCTTTCTTGTCCTTAAGAGCCTCTGCCCTGATCCGCAGGTGAGCGAAAGGGGTGCGTTGGAGGCGCGAAGTCAGCTACGATTGTGGCAGATCTGTCTGAGACGACAGTACAGACACCAGATGGAGAGGAAAGGTGAGCTGGGTGGGCGAGGGAGGGGCAGTGAGACAAAGCTGGGAGGGACGACGCTGAGCCCTCCCAACCTGCTGTTCTGACCCATAGGCTTGGGGGAGAGGCTCACTCCATGGTCTGGGACCCAAGTGGGGAGCGGCTGGCTGTGCTCATGAAAGGTAAGAGGAGGGGAGGGAGGCCTTTGCTCCGGCCGCACCATCTTCCCATTAATTGACTGTTTCCAGGCCCTGGCTGCAGTTCTTCTCTGCCCCTGCCCCTACCCTGGGATTCTGCCTCCAGAGTTCCTTCCTATCCCTGTATCCACTTCTTACAGGAAATCCACGGGTCCAGAATGGTAAACCAGTCATCCTCCTTTTTCGCACTCGAAACAGCCCTGTGTTTGAGCTACTTCCTTGGTAGGTGCTGGGCAGGTGTGGTCCCCCCCGGCCTCCCATACCAAACCCATACCCTCTACACCTGCCTTCTGCCTCCAGCAGCCTGCTCACCTTTCCTTCTGCCCCTAGTGGCGCTGTCCAGGGGGAGCCAGGAGCCCAGGCCCAGCTCATCACTTTCCATCCTTCCTTCAACAAAGGAGCTCTGCTCAGCGTGGTGAGTAGGCCAGCTGCTGTGGTTGCAGGAGTGGGCTGAGGAGCAAGGGCTGCAGCTGCTGTGTGGCTCTGCTGTATGGCCTTCTTTGGGCTCAGACTGGTCAGACTTTGCTTTCCCCTCTCTCTGCAGTGCTGGTCCACGGGCCGGATCGCCCACATCCCTCTGTACTTTGTCAATGCCCAGTTTCCACGTTTTAGCCCAGTGCTTGGCCGAACTCAAGAGCCCCCAGCTGGGGGCGGAGGCTCTATTCATGATCTGCCCCTCTTTACTGAGACGTCCCCAACCTCTGCCCCTTGGGACCCTCTCCCAGGGCCACCCCTTGGTCGGCCCCACTCCCCTCACTCCCGCATTCAATAATAAAAAGTGTCCTTTTTTTGTTTTCCATTCGATTATGAGACTCTTATCTTTACCCAACATTGGGGTATACTGAAGAAGAAGAAGCCGTGGACTTTGGGTTAAGATCTTGGCTCTTTCACTTTTTAGTCATTTCTTGTGAATTTGGTCAAGTTATTTACCCTTAGAAACTGGAGAGTTTCCAAACGATTTGGAAAGCAAAGCTGAGAAAATACCTAGCACAGGCTCTGGCACATAACAGATGTTGTACTTTTCCCAAGTTTCAGCAAGTTCCCAGAATGATACAGGGCAGTAATGGAGAAATACTTCGTCAGTATGAGACAGAAGAGATTTTATTGGACTAGGGAATTTGTGGGAGGCATAGGTGCTGGGCGCTGGGCCAAGGTGGCACGGGCCATGCTCAGGGCACCCTCTCGGGTACGGTGCCCACCAATGAAGCCACTGGTGTGGACAAAGACACAGCCAGGAATGCCACTGACCTGGTCCAGGGCCGCATCCCGAAGACCCCGCCATGGCTCTGGCAGGGGCAGCCTATGAGTAAGCAGAAAGAGGGAGTTGGTGGCAGCAAATGGAGGCCTTGAGGAACTGGGAGAGGGGGAGCAGAAGCCTAGGTTAGTGGCCTCCTCCTCTGATAGGGTTGAAACAGGCCTGAAGGGCTGCAGGGCGGTCCCCTAGGGCCTCACCTGCTCTGGAATGAATGCAGCTCCTTAGGCACACACTGTACCCGCCACTGTCCAGCCTGGTCCGTGTAGATAACAAAGGCGATGGTCCCCGGGGGGGACAGCCCCGATTCCAGGTGGTAGAGGTGCTCCTTCCAGGGGCATCCACCCTTCACCAGTTCTATTATCTCCCCACTTGGGTCCACCTGAAAAGGAAGTGGAGCAGGGATAGAAGGTTTAGGGTAGGAGTGGGAGCCCCTGTTGGCCAGCAGCCCACCAGGAATCACTAACCTGAGCCACAGTGCCTCCTCCCAGGCCAGTACCTGGAACCGCTGGGCCAGGGCCTCTTCCACCAGGGCCCGGGCTGGCAGCCAGCTGTGCTGGTAGAAGTCTAGTCTCTGCAGAAACTCCTCTCGAACCAGGTCCATTGCACGCTTGAATCCGGCCTGGGAATCACATGGGAATTAGAACCACAGTGCTGGCCCAAACTGCTAACTCTGCTAGGGCCTGACGGGACAGCCTCTCTCATTTTCCCGAGGTTCTCACGTGCCTCACGGTCTCTTCCCCACGGTCGTCCTCACCTCAGTGTCTTGGTTGGGCTGGTTCCAGGTGGGATTAAGCCGAGCAACCCGGGCGCTCAGCGTAGTGGTCACTGCGTACCGAGGCTCTCCCTCCTCCCACTGAGAGATCCCGTTGTCCACCGCATCCACCTCCTCCACGAAGTTCTCGTACATCTAAGGCAGCACAGGAGAAATGCTCTGGAGGGCGCCTGCCATTTGCATAAAGCTTCATAGGCCTCAAAGTTTGTGCATACACTGTCTTTAATCTTCACTACAGCCCTGCAAGGATCTCCCAACATTAACTGGATGAGGAAGGGGGGAATTGGGGAGTTCAGCAGCTGGCTAAAGGTCAGAGCGCATACAGTGCTGGGGCTGGAATTCAGATCACCTGATTTCTAATCCAGTGCTCTACTACCGCTCAAAGCCTGAGCCAAGGCCAGCCTGTGTGGGGAGGGGGCTGCTGCCTTCTGAACAAGGAAAAGTCTAGAGTTCCACGAGGGGTTCTGTGGGAGTGGATCCTCATGGCCTGGGGGTGTAAAGCGCCAGGTGAGCTGAGCAGGCTATTCACTGATCCAGTTAAGAGGTACAGGAGGAGGGCTCCCCTGGTGGTGCAGTGGTTAAGAATCCGCCTGCCAGTGCAGGGGACAAGGTTCAAGCCCTGGTCTGGGAGGATCCCACATGCCGTAGAGCAACTAAGCCCACGATCTACAACTACTGCGCCTGCGCTCTAGAGCCTGCGAGCCACAACTACTGAGCCCATGTGCCACAACTACTGAAGCCTGCGTGCCTAGAGCCTGTGCTCCACAACAACAGAAGCTACCGCAATGAGAAGCCCGTGCACTGCAACGAAGAGTAGCCCCTGCTTGCTGCAACTAGAGAAAGCCTGTGCGCAGCAACAAAGACCCAACGCAGCCAAAGAAGATGAGTACTGGACTAGACATCAGGGCTGGGATGTGGTCCCAGGGAAGCCCATGATGTGCCACGTGGCATCAGCAGCTGCTGCATCTCCTGAGGCTAAAGAAATGGTAGGATGGGGCTTCCTTGGTGGCGCAGTGGTTGAGAGTCCGCCTGCCGATGCAGGGGACACGGGTTCATGCCCCGGTCTGGGAAGATCCCACATGCCGCGGAGCGTCTGGGCCCGTGAGCCATGGCCGCTGAGCCTGCGCGTCTAGAGCCTGTGCTCCGCAACCAGAGAGGCCACGATAGTGAGGGGCCTGTGTACCGCCAAAAAAAAAAAAAAAAAAAGCTATAAGGACATACTATACTGTATGGCACAGGGAATACAGCCAATATTTTATAATAACTATAAATGGAATACAATCTTCAAAAATTGTGAATCACTATGTAGTTATACCCGAAACATACAATATTGTACGTCAACTATCCTCAATAAAAATAAATAAAATAAAAAAACCTTGGGCATAATTTAGTTCAATTGCTTAGAAAACCCTTAGCAGTAGAAGGGAAAATTGACCCAGGCAGTCTAAAACCTTAGTATTCCAGAAGCTCCAATTTATCGTTCATATTTCTTCAGTTTTGGATCAGAGAACTGAACTCAACAGCCTATCTGCAGAAAACAGAGTTGACTGCACCTGCAGTTTGACTTGCTGTGAACTTCACATTAGTGGGGTCAAGTAGGAGTCCTCAGAATCATCGATCCAACATGCACACCAGGGACGCTAGCCCTGTTCTTTCCCCAACCACAGGCACCTGCTGAGCTGCCTGCAGGGGGCGCTGGTGGAACCTGAAGAGGTTTTCATAATCAATCCCTTCCCAGTTTCCCAACTCAGTGTGCCTCCAGTGAATACGGTGGTGCCCGAGATATGCTGCCCTCCACCTTCAGGGCAGCCAGAACCTCAGCCATATGCTTCCAAACATAAGCAGCCTCCTCTATTACCAATTTGTTGAAGAACGTACGTATGTCAGGTCATGCAAAGAAAGCCCTTCCCCATACATTACCTCATCCACTTCTCACAAGCACCCCAGGATGGAGGCAGGAAGAGATTAACCATTCCCCTGTGAGAAGGTGGGCCTGGCTGAGGGAGAGAGCAGTGGGCCAGTACAGGTCAGGAACCCCGACCCGAGCCCAATCCTGAGTGCCACTCCGGCCCGCCTGGTGGAGACGCATGTGGGGGGCATCTCTGTCCTCGAGTCCCCACCTTGTCATAGAGGGTGCCCACCACGCTGTCCTCTTCGCTAGTAACCAGCAACTGGGCCAGCAGCTTGTGCCCGAAGTGCAGATAGATGAGTCCCGCACTGCTCAGCTTGGTCTGCCACGGCTTCCCAGGGGACAGGGAGCTCATGGTCTCCGTGAAAGACCTGAGGAGCACAGGGAGGTGGGGCTAAGGCAGAGCTGCCCCGGTTCACCCCCAGTGTCGTGTGCACGTGCAGGCACAGTGGGGTGAGGCGGCTGGGGAACGCTATGGGAGTCGGGAGAAAGCCCAGCTGGGAAGGCTTTGGCTTGTCCTCAGGGGTCAACATGGACATCAGTTTGGAGTCTCCATTCATGCATTCATTCGACAATGGTTAACTAAATGCTTACCACATGTCAGGCTTTGTGTTGTAGACATTAGAGATGAAAAAACTAAGACCTGTCCCTGCCTTCAAGTTCATCCACCTAAGGTGGACACACACGCACAAACAACCAAGGGAATGCTCTAGCGAGTTATAAACAAGGAAAAGGCAAGAGGGAGGAAAGGGTTCAGGAAGAGAGCATTCAGGTCATTTCTGAAAGAAATGCCTATTTTATATACTTTTTAAAAAAATTATGCAGTGTTTGACACATAAAAGAATATATTTAACATTTCTGGAATATAAAACATAAAATGAACACCCATGGGGCTTGCCTGGTGGTGCAGTGGTTAAGAGTCCGCCTGCCAATGCAGGAGACACGGGTTCGAGCCCTGGTCCGGGAAGATCCCACATGCCACAGAGCAACTAAGCCCATGCGCCACAACTACTAAGCCTGCACTCTAGAGCCCACGAGCCACAACTAATGAAGCCTGCACACCTAGAGCCCGTGCTCCTCAACAAGAGAAGCCACCGCAATGAGAAGCCCATGCACCGCAACGAAGAGTAGCCCCTGCTCATTGCAACTAGAGAAAGCCCGCGTGCAGCAACGAAGACCCAGTGCAGCCAAAAAAAAAAAAAAACCTAAATAATGTCAAGTGCCACAAAGAGGTTAAGGTGAGACCCTCAACCAGCAACCTTAGCTTGGTGTTGAGGTCACTGGTGCCCTTTCCACAAGCATTTCCAGTAGAGAGACTGGGAGAGAACTGGCTGAATGAATGAATAAATGAAAGGATGGATGAATGGAATGTGCAGCCAGGGTCAGCTCTTCTTCTGAAGAGTGGCTGAGAAGTGAGGGTGAGAGATTAGGCTGTAAATACCGGGAGCATTCCCTCCCGACATCATTTATGAAAGTAATACGTGTATTTGGAAAAAAAGGGAGAGAAATAGCGAGGGAAGGAGAGAGAGAGAGGGAGAGAAACAGACTTAAAACAATATAAAACCTCGGAAATAACCACTTTATACAGCGTGGTGTATATGAGGTAGGGTTTGGGTTTTTTTTCCCTTCTTTGTTTTCAAGATGGGAGATGCTTAAGCAGAGTTTCTTGCTGTAGGCAAGAACTAGAAACCCTGCCATGTGAAGCCCCAGAGCATAAAATGATACACTGGAAAGGGGGCAAGCAGAAGGAAACAATGTCTCCTGAGTTGGGAGAAGGGAGCTATTCAGGAGTGAGAAACTGAGGCTGTCCATGCAAGAAAAGCTCGACTTTCTTTAAAGGGAAGAGACAGGATCACTCACTAAGGTAGTTTGATGAGGCAGGGGCTTGAGGAGAGGGGAGAAGGACTGGAATGGTACTGTGGATAATGGGCTACCCTCGGATTAAGATTGATTTCCCAGTGGAAGAGTGTCAACGACAAAGGAAGACAACACACACCTCAACTATCACCACCCACCACAATCGTGTGGGCCCAGCAGTCTGAGGTGGGGCAGCAAGGGCACATGACTGGATTAATCCCAGCTAGGGTATTCACTGGGGTGACGATGGGGCTGGTGGGAGAAAAGCCTGACTGAGCCAAAGAAGGAGGTGAGTTGGAAGGGGTCCAGGGACTGACCCGGGCCAAGAGAGGCCCCCATCAAGGCCAGCTAGATGGGTGCAGAGCAGGTGGAGAGCTGGAAGCACGGAAGACGGTAGTCCCATGGGGCTCAAGAGTTTGCTTTCCAGGATGAGGCGGTTCCCTTCGCTGACGCGGACCACGGCAGTAGACTGGAGCACTGAGAAGAGTCAAGGAAACTTAAAGAAATGGTAGTGGGAACCCACCTCTGGTGATGGTCATATCGGTGTCTCTGAGGGTCGTACTCGCCACCCACGTCTACCACGATGTCACAAGAAGCCAGTTTCTCGGGGTCCCGGGTCCGCACAATCTCTGCATCCTGCAGGGGACACAGGAGGTGAAGAGGCTGCCGGGGTCGCACGGGTAGGGGATTAATGTTGGGCTTCCAGGGAGCCGGGGAGGGGAGGAGGGTTTCTCGGGCGGGACCCCGTTAGGGGGACGCGATTTGCCCCGGAGACTCGCCGGCAGCCCCCCGGTCAGTTTGCGCTGCCCGTACCCGGTACTCGGGCAGGAGGCGCAGCAACGCGCACGCCAGCGCCTCATCGCAGTGGAAAGTGCCGTTGTGCGTCCCGATTCGGGGCGGGGCCATGAGGTGGCTGCGGGGTCGTTTGGAGAGTGGGACGGACTCCAGGCTGCGCTTGAGATGCGGGCTTCGGCGGGGTGGCGGCAGCAGCAGCAGCAGAGGTAGAGAACCGCGCAGGAAGCGGTGACCCATGCAGCTTCCCCTGTGGGGAGGCAGGAGGCCGACCCGGAAGAGAAAGCGCCCGGGCAGCCCCCACTTCCTCTTGCCGGCCGTTTCCACGACAACCGGCCGCAAAGGGAGGGCGCGCCGCCCGGCACAGAATTTCGACCCCCCGCTCCTCGAAGGGCCCCGGGTGGAGCCTCCAAGATGAGCACTGTATCACCCCTGCTTATCAGGCTCCGGGAGGGGCAAACCCTCTCACCACCGCCCTCCCATCTCATCACCAGTCCCTTGCCTAATGCAAGAAAAGACCAACACTCTGCCCAGCTGGCGCATTTATTAGCATTAAACACAAGACCCTCCTCTTCCCGCATTGCAGGAAACCACGCCCACAAAGTCCCAGGCCCCTGAAGCAGGCGCCCTATGTCCGATTTCTGAAACAAGCTCTCAGGCCTTGGCGGTAGCCTGAGGTGCTCCCAGGGCTGTGAGCTGCTGAATTTTCTGGCTCATCATCTCCATGACAGCTGTGGGGAAAAAAGAAGAGTCAGACCCTGGTCAGGAACTAAAGGGGAGAACCCAGAGTTAAGGAAAAGTGACAGGGAGACAACCAACTACAGTTAATAAAACTTTTAACACAGTGATCCACTGTGGAGGGCACACACAACACAAATTTAGAGTCTAAAATGTGTCAGTAAATATGAAAACCACTGGGATATAAAAATGAACAAAATACAGTATTCAAATGAGTCAGATATAACCAGAAAATAACGTGGAAAAGATGTCTGCCTTTAGAACAGTGGTTCTCAATCCTGACTGTATAACAGAATCACCTGGGGAGCTTTTAAAAAAACATTGTTCCCTGGAATCCCTGCCACCCCCGCCCCCCCATTGACTTACGGTTGATCCTTGAACAACAGGGGTTTGAACTGTGCAGGTCCACTTATTCGGGGTTTTTTTTTTTTCAATGGTAAATTCTACAGTACTACATGATCCACGACTGGTTGAATGTGCAATGCGGAACGGAGGATATGGACGGCAGACTGTAAAGTTATATGCCGATTTCCTTCTACTTCACCAAGGGTTGGCACCCCTAACCCGCACACTGTTCAAGGGTCAACTGCAGTTGGTTTGGAGTGGGCCCAGGTTCTCTTTTTAAACTCTCTGGGTGATTCTTAATGTGCAGCCAGGGCTGTAATTGCTAGCATAGCTAGTTAGGGCTGTATTTCTTCGCCGGGTGTTCATTTACATGCATCTTCTCCCTCATCCCATCCACACTAAATAGGAACTCAAACACAAAAACAAAGACATGATTCCCTTTCTGTAAATTTCTCAAGCACGGAACCCAGGAATCTATAAATAGTGGGTATATATTGCACAGAATCTAAAGAATAACACATCAAGATGCCAAAGAGAAAACCATGGTTTTAATCCAGCAAAGGGGACATCCCCATGGATCACAGTGCAATCCCTGTTTATTATGGCCGTAGAAAGGGTTCAAAGAGGTGCCCAAGGCCAAGCTTACCCTGTTTCATGGCATGCTTCTCCTGCAGAGCTGGCTGGATTTTCTCCATTTGCTTGGTGAGAAAGTCTATCTTCCTCTTGAAGAAGTCCCTAGCATCCTCAGCCGTCTGCAAGGTCAGAGGTGAATGAGGGGTTAAGAGGAGACCCCATTCTGCACTCTAGAACTCCCCTTCAGAGGGGCATCCACATGCTTCCTTCCACTCACCTTCTCTACATAGTAGCCAGTTCCCACATCGATGAGCACATGTTCCACATCATGCAGCTTCCCAGGGACATACATCTGAGAAGCAAGGATTAAGGGAAAACTAGCCCAGCATGAGTCATGATTCCCTGTCAGCTAGTGTGCTTGACCTCCTAACGCCCTTCTTTCTAAAAAGCTAGAAGGCAGGAATTCCCTGGCGGTCCAGTGGTTAGGACTTGGCACTTTCACTGCCGGGGCCCAGGTTTGATTCCTGGTTGGGGAACTAAGATCTGGCAAGCCTCAGGGTGCAGCCACAAAAATTTAAAAATAAAAAGCTATAAGGCCCAAGGACCAAATAATCTGGAGGCCTACAAACTCCAAATGCAGAGAGACAGGGAAGTTGGTTCCTTATGGAGAAAATCACATATGCTGATCTTGCCCTCATCCCATCTGCCACCTTCCAAGCAGTTCTTACAATTCTTCCCATTAGCCCTTCCAGAAAGACTAGAGTGATTTTTTTCCTGTTGCTGTTGAGTAGTTGAGTGAAAAGGCAGCCTCACTTTCCCTTTAACACTCCCAAACATGAATTAGCTAATTCCTGATGAATTTAATGTTCATTATTTAAGCAATCCCTACTACACTGCTATTCCTGTGTTTCCCTTTCAGCCTGTCAGTTCTCTGGTACAGTTTACAGGTGCCTATTGTCATAACTTACTCACTCAAGTAAAACATTCAACAGGTAGACACAATCCAGGTTTCTTAGTAACAACAGTTTAGGAATAAGAGCCACAGTTGAACTAAAATTGAGGATTAATAAACAGAACCAACACCCTTGTTTCTGTATCCTCTCTTCTAATTGCTTATGTTTTCTAAGTTATTAGTAGAACTGTAAACCACCAGTTTTACTTCCCTATTAGGTTATATCCTCAAACAGCAAAGGGAAATAATCACACCTCAATTCTACATACACCTGGGTGCTCACGAAGCATTAGCTGGATGCTGGCCCCGGGTTAGAGAGCAGAGCTAGGAAGCGTGTATAATAGTACTCTCAGAACCATCTGAGCACTCTGGAGTAATTAAAACCTCCCGTCCTTCTTGGCAGGTTAGATGTGAGGAGAAAAGGCGAGGGCAGGGTAGCAGTTCCTGCAGAAAGGATACAGAACTCGTCAGTGGGACCAGTAATTCTTTCCCTGTGAAAGCAATTAAGACAAACAAGTGGGGGAGGTTGGCAGCTCCAACGTTTAGACATTAAAGGGAGTTTCAACACGGCACAGCACCTAGAGACTGTACAAAAAGGACGGAAATAGGGAAAACAGGAGCAGAAGAATGTCCTGGACATTTCAATTCTGGGTAAGCAACATGCAAAGGGCTCCCGTAGCAGTATACAATACATAATGGACTGCTCTCTCGTCTCGTAAGGAAAACTGAATTAGGAGGCGGGAAGAGAGAAGCCGGCTCGCAACATCCCCCAGGTTGCCTTCACACGCCTACCCCGTACCCTCGTTGCTTTTGTTCAGCACGTTCAGACAGTCCTTGGCTTCCACATACTTGGTCTGTACCACCTTGAGCTGGGCAATGGACGTGGACAAGAACTCCACTTCCTACAGAGGATGGGAATAAGGGTCAGTGTGAGGGCTGGCGGGAGAAGGGGGCACAGCCGGAGAAGGGGCGGGTCCTGGCACCGCGTGGCGGTTTCGCCTGGGAAGGGAAGCCTCCCCAGCTGGGGAGGAATGGAGTGGGGTGAGGGAGTACCCGTGGTGGGGAGGGATGTGACGCGGCAAAGCGGTGTCTCTGGGGCCCATCCCCACCTGGTCCAGCTGGTTCTTGAGCATTTCTAGCTGCGGCAGAGTCAGCTCGGTGATATTAACCGACTGCGCCATGCTGGGAAGGACGACTTATGAAGCTGAAGCCGGCCGGGCGAGCAACGCTCTAGCCATCCTCTGTGCATCTCGATGGCTGCATCGGGAGGCCTCGCTGCGCCAGACGTCTCTATGGTCCTCCGTCCCGGAAGGGAAGGAAAGGCTGGTTAGTCTCTGTGACTCCCATTGGAAGAGAAAGGGTAGAGGCACTTTATTTTCTCACAACGTCCCAAGCCTAGCGTAGTCAAGTTGTAGCAAACAGGATTCCTACGCTCAAGGAACCTAACCATAACCACAGCGTTGTAAAGCAATGTATGCTACTCCACGTAGGTGGTATAAATCTAGTGACAACAGGCAAGGAGGAAGCCTGTGAAGTTCTCCGAGTCGGGGGGAGTAGCACTGTGAAAGGAATGCTTTGGGCAGAGGAAGCGGGAGTCTGGCGGTGGAGAGAACACAAAGGAGGCCCGTTATCAACTAAAAAGTACAGCAGTGGGTTTATTAATCAGTGCAGTGTGCTAAATTACCATGTGCTAGAAGTGAGGGATACATAAGAGTGTTAAGATACGTACTTCTGGGGGCTTCCCTGGTGGCGCAGTGGTTGAGGGTCCGCCTGCCGATGTAGGGGACACGGGTTCGTGCCCCGGTCCAGGAAGATCCCACGTGCCGCGGAGCGGCTGGGCCCGTGAGCCATGGCCGCTGAGCCTGCGCGTCCGGAGCCTGTGCTCCGCAACGGGAGGGGCCACAGCAGTGAGAGGCCCGCGTACCGCAAAAAAAAAAAAAAAAAAAAAAAAAAGATACGTACTTCTGAACTTAATCTAGTTGGAGAGAAAAACCGTACATCAGCATCAGAACCCCCCAGAATCTGCTGCTAAAGTGCATGGCACTAACAAGTGTAACAGCTGTTCGTGGGGGAAGGACAGCAGCCTATAACATCCGCTTAGGAGGGGGGCAAAGCAACTGAGGCATTAAACTTGTGTCACTCCCAGGATACCTGAGGGCAGGAAGACAGGATAGACATGAGGGTACCTGGCCAAGACACTCTCAATGGATCTGTCTCTACCTTTCCTTGGGCCTTTGTCCCCACTTAATAGCATTTTGATGCCCCTCTCTCCTTCAGCTTTGTCTGCTGAGGCCAAGACAGGCCCAGCTTTGTCTGTTGGTTTTGCCTTTCTTCCCAAGACTCTCAGACTTGAACTCCTGCAAGCTATTCTTATCTATTTATAGTACTACACAGTAGGAAGCCAGCAATAGTCTTATCTTCAAATGTTCTCAGAGGAACTACACAAAACAGGGTTTAAGTGATGTATCTTTATTATATTAAAAATTAAATCAAAAGGAAATGTTGCATATAAAACACTGGGGAAAATCATTTAAAATATTTATCGTAAGGGCCAAATCTAAGTTTGGAGGTAGAACAGTCACATGGCTTCTATCAGCAACAGGAGAGCTCCAAGGGGGTCACTGCAGGGAGACAGGCAAGCCATAGGCTACAGGTGCAGCCCCAATAAGATACTTGAGTCGGGGAGCCTGGCGGGCCTGGCTGACATAGTACAGAAGTGGGGCTCCTGGGCCTGCTCCAAGCCAGCCCTGCAGCAAAGCCTCTGTGTAGCGGTCAATGTCACGGTCAGTCACATCCCAGAGGTTACCTAGAAACAGGGGGCTGGGAAAAGAGAAGGAAGAAATACAAAGTAAGGGTCTAAAACAGAACACCTAGGAAAACACGACTGGTGGTGGTGGTGGTGGTGGTGGTGAGTGAGTTGAGAGGGATTAAGCCAATGAGGAAATCCCTTGACCCATAGTTCCAGGAGGAGGATAGAGGATGGCAAAGGGTTAAGGGCCCAGGTATGCCAGGGAAGTAGGGTGGGAGGAAGGAGGTGGGGCACAAAAGAGGAAGGATTTAGGGTTCAGACCTGGGAAAGCACTTGGGATGGGGACCTAGGATGGACTTTGCCCCTCGAGACTCACCAGCCAGCCATGATATACTTGAGCACAATGCCAGCCCCCTCCAGGTTTCCGTGCACAGCCAGGGCTGCACTGCTGCAGCCGAACAGCAGGGCCACCGCCCGGCAGCTCAGCCGCAGGACAGCCTGCCCATCCAGGAAGCGGGCACCAGCCCCATGCCCTGCATAGCTGAGGCAGAAGGAGGCGAGATGAGCCTGACCTAGCAGGGCCAGGCCTCTGCTGTGTCTCCAGAGGTGTCCTGAGCCAGTCAGGGGCTCCAAAGCCCCAGAGCAAACCGTGGTGATACCCACCCTGTGGGACTGTCCCTCCCCCCACCTCCCTGCCCTGAGCACTCACATGTACAAGTCACGCTCCGCCAGGGCCGCCTGCACCTGTTCTGGGCTCGGCACCTCCCCGACCACCCCTTTCCAGCCAGCTTCACTACAGGGAAAAGGTAGGAGTAAGAAGGGTTATGGGGCAAAGAGGGCAGAAGGAACAGGAGGGAGAACGTGGGCTGCAACATTTGATTCTGGAGAAAAGGACATTTGCCCCTGTGTTGTGCTACCCCTCCCCACCCCGCTTCTTACTCTTCTCCCGCTGACCTGCTAAAATGAGCTCGGAATTGCTCCTCTGTGCTTGACAGGTTATTGTGGGGATTCAGGACGTAGAAGGTACTGCGAGGATCCACACCTTGGCTCAGCACCGACGAGGCCCCGGACTGATGGGGAGACAGTGGTGATCAGAATCCTGGTCTGGCCCAAGGGCCCAAGCTCCCACAAACCCCAAGCCCCTTTCCACAGCTGATCCATTCCTAAGACCTCCTTCTTCTCTTCCCAGGTTTCTCTACCTTTTCTTGCCCAGTCCCCAATCACCCCCAGTCCCCACTCCCTGAACCCCGCACCTCTTTGATGATGGAGTAGCTGAGTAGGAATCGGAAGGAGGGCAGCCGAGTGACAGGCAGGGCCCGGAGGCTGGGCATGCTCTCCCACGGGAGCTTCTGTAGGTCCTGGGCAAAGAGCACTCAGAGGTTACTGTCCTGAGCCAGGGGTACACAGGAGTCAGAAAGGGCATGGCGGCGAGTAGCTACCCACTGCCCACCAGGCGCTGCCCCTCCGGCCCCTGGCTCCTTACCTTGTCCAGCACCAAGACAAGATGCCTACTGCTTGGTACCGTCTGACCCTGTAGACGCTCTACTGCCTCACTCAGGAGCTCTTGGGCTCGTTCTGGCAGGGCTGGGCACAGCCCATAAGCCAGGGCCTGAACGTCCTGTGGGGTGAGGGTACTGGCACCACTGAGCATGATCTGCAGGGGAACAGTGGTCATTGAGTACCATAGCTCCCATCTCCACCCTCAGTGGCAGGTGGGAAAGTTAAGGCTACCTTCTTCCCCTTCCCTGATTGCTCAACTCACTTTCAGCAGAGTGGGGTCAGGATACTTCCAGCCACATTCCTGCAGCAATTCTTGTAGACGGGAGGCCTCCTGGGCAGGGCCGGGGTCCTCACTGGATGGCAGCAACAGCCTCCGCCAGCAGCCCAGCACATACTTCTCTAGGGAAGTGGTGAGAACCTGAATGCAGAACAGAGCTGTCAGTCAGAAAGGAAGCTGAGTTTCTTTCCCCACAGGCACCGACATGTTGGAGACGAGGAAATGGGTCTTCCAATAAGTGGATGTGCCTTACTTATCCTACTGCCAGTCATAAAAGGCAAGAAGCGAGAAACATTTTTTCATTTGTTGAGACTCTGGGGGAGTATAGATAAGACGATTTGTAGGGGGACTTCCCTGGTGGTGCAACAGTTAAGAATCTGCCTGACAATGCAGGGGACACGGGTTCGAGCCCTGGTCTGGGAAGATCCCACATGCCGTGGAGGAACTAAGCCCGTGCGCCAAAACTACTGGGCCTGCGCTCCAGAGCCCGCGAGCCACAACTACTGAAGCCTGCGCGCCTAGAGCCCGTGCTCCGCAACAAGAGAAGCCACCGCAACGAGAAGCCCGCGCAGCACAACAAAGAGTAGCCCCCGCTTGCAGCAACTAGAGAAAGCCCACATGCAGCAATGAAGACCCAACACAGCCAAAAAAAAAAAAAAAAATATATATATATATATATATATATATATATATATCTTTAAAAAAAAGATGATTTGTAATAAATCACTACGTTTTGACAAATACGAACAGGTGGGCAAAAGCTAAAGCCAGGAAGTGAAATGAAAGCTGTGGTCGGGAGGCTGATACTTGGGCTTAACTTCTTTTTTTGTACTTATCTTTAAACATTCCATTGCCATAACCCCTTCCAGTCTCAGACTCTTGTTTAAAGTGCTTCCCAAGTGACATAACTTTTTATTTAGGCCTACACTTCCAGAAAGGACTTGAGGTGGCTCAGCAAGAACCTGGGACCCCTGAGAGAGAAGATATTCCTAGGGCAGGCCGATCCCACCCCACGCTGGGGACACACACCTCCATCCTGCGGTCCAGTTCCAGCCGCCCCGTCCACCATTCCCGCTTGTCAGTACAGCTGCTGTTCTCTTTCTGTTCCTTCTGGATGGCATCAAACTCTTTCAGGGCTGAACTCACAGAAAGCTGAGGGAGATGGGGTTGTAAGAGTTCTGCTTGTCCACGTGACCTCCATCTCTCCATCCCCCAGCCACAGCTTGACCAGAAGCCTGCCCCAGCCCAACTTTGCTCCCCAGCCCAGAAAACCTACCTTGTTCTGGGCAGTGGGGATCTGCACAGTGACTGGGGGATTGTCTTTTTCCAGCCGGGTCAGCAGGAGGGTGTCACCCATGGTTCCAGGCTGGAGGGTGGCCAGGGCCAACACACACACGGTCACCCCTGACACACAGGACGTGCCCAGAGTTATTTCAGCTGTTACAAAGAATTCCCTTCCCTGTCTTCTGCATGCAATCCCTGTCCATCACTCAAGACAACTCCTAGAAGATTTCCCTGGCCACTGGAGTTCAAAGGTGCTCTCCCTTACCCTAACAGCTCCCTGTAGTCAGAGACCATGTTTTGTATTTATTTGTGTCCCTACAGAAACTAACAACCACTACCCCCCACCACTCCCCACATACAGTGAGGCACTCAAATCATCCGTGAACATGTTTCGTGTTAGCATAGGAAGACCCATGACACTTGAACCAACTTACCCCTAAAGAAAGAAAAACACTGAATTTGCTGGTAACTCAAATTGAGATTCAAAAAAAAAAAAAGAGGGGCTTCCCCGTGGCGCAGTGGTTAGGAATCTGCCTGCCAATGCAGGGGACACGGGTTCGAGCCTTGGTCTGGGAAGATCCCACATGCCGTGGAGCAACTAGGCCCGTGAGCCACAACTACTGAGCCTGCGCGTCTGGAGCCTGTGCTCCACAACGGGAGAGGCCACGACAGTGAGAGGCCCGCGCACCGCGATGAAGAGTGGCCCCCGCTCGCCGCAACTGGAGAAAGCCCTCGCACAGAAACGAAGACCCAACACAGCCAAAAATAAATAAATAAATAAATAAATTAATTAATTAGAAAAAAGAAAGACTTCTAGATTTAAGGTATGTCTGTTTGGTGAGAGTTACAAAATGTCTAATCAATGGAAAATTTATGATCCTTCCGTAAGGATCATAAACGTGTGTGTGAACTAACTAATGCCTTAAACTCCTTCACCCAACTCTTCCCTAAGAAGAAGAATAAAAGAACAGCAGAGGCACTGATGCCTGCCGCCATACCACTGGGGATCAGAGCCAGGCGCTCCTGGAAACTCTCCTTCTCAGGCTGGGGGAAGTGGCCAGATCCCGATGCTCTGAAGGAAAAGAGGCGCTGGATGCGGGCCAGGGGTATGTCTCCAGGCCTCTCCTGGAGGTTCAGCCCCTGCAGCTGCTCTGCTATTTCAAGCGATCCTCGGCGCTTCTGGGCCTTGCTGCAGGCAACACAAGAGGGGGTGAGTTCTGCCTCCTTCAAAGTCTGGACCACTCCCCCCAGTCTGTCCCAGCACAAGCCTTAGGGATGGTGGGCACTCACCTGAGCTGCCTGTGGAGGTGGATGAGCAGCTGGTGGCGACAGGTGATGGAGACAGACTCGGTGACAAGGCAGGCAGTGGCGTAGGGATCCCGGTGGCCCAGGCACAAGGCCAGGAGGCGGCAGAGGTGAGCGTAGAGCCCACTAGGAGGGCAGTGACTGACCCCACGGAAAGCAATGCTTAGTGAGTCACAGATGGAATCCAGGATAGAGAGACCTAGAGGAAGGTCAAGACACCGATGAATCCCCGACTTCCTAACTGATAGGAACTTTCCAAGAATGAGTGTCTGTCTCCTCTCCCACGTGGAAAACAGCAGCTACCACTTATGAAGGGCAGTGTGCCAAGTGGGGAGCTACGCAGTTTACATGCATCAACTCTCTCCATCCTCCCCAAATTCCACCTTACGGTTAAGTAAATTGAAGCTCAGAGAGGTGGAGTGACTAGAGTTCAGCTAGTAGACAAAGAGTGCTAGGATTCAAACCCAGGTCAAAGGCTACCAGATCCAGATGGTCCAAAACCAGAACCAAGGACAGTAATGGAAAGGCACTGGGATCAAGTGATCACACCTTTGTGGTCAGCATACTTACTGACGGCTACGGGGGCCGAGGGGAGTCGGAGCGGAGGACCAAGATCCTTATCTCTCTCCTTGTCTGGGCCCCGGACGGGCAGCTCTTCTTTGCTGGCATCCCGTCTCAACACCTCACATTCTCCTATGGATGAATCGAGCCCTGGAGCTGGGGTCTTCCCACCTGGGCAGACAACACGACTTTCCTGTAGAGTTCCCTCTTCCTGCCATCCCCTTTGCTCTCCCTTCTAGGGTCTGGTCCCAGAGCCAGCAAAAGAACTTTTTTCCTGTTCCATCTTTGGCACCAGTTATTTCTCATGTTTTGGCCCCAGGGCAACCCCAAAAAATCATGGACCTCTATTTTCCACCCTTGCCATCATACCTGAGGCTGAGTCTTCCCCATCAGGGCCCCTGAGGATCTCAAAGCTCATTTCCATCTGCTTGTCAGTCAGTTCCTCCTCAAGGATGGTCCTCATCATCTCGGGGCCCAGCTCCTCACAATGTCCTGATGCCAGCTTCTTGACCCTCCGGCTTCTACCACTGAGGCCAGGGTGCCCAGGGGCACTGCCTGGGGCGGCCACCGAGTTTGTCTTCACGCTCGGGCCCTTCCTGGCCCGGCCCCGGCCCCGGCCCCGGCCGCAGCCCCGGGAAGCAGTGCCCCGTCCCTTGGGTCCCTCTGCAAGCCGTGCCCCAACTGAGACAGGGTCTTCCAGGTCACTGTCATCACTGAAGTTCACCTAGGATGGTGGGAAAGGGAGAAGGGCCAAATGACGAGACATTGTCCGCCAGCAGGTGGCGCTGTGGAGGCGCCATCATAGAGGCCCTTGGGGAAGATTTAAGAATCACCCTCCCAGGTATTAGGCCACACTCAACCAGGGGCAGTAACCCTGGGTTGTGGAAGGAGGGAGAGGAGGAAGGAAGAGAAGATAAGGAGGATGAAAAGGGAAAGGAACCGTATAGAGTGAAGAAAAGTCCCTTCTGTCTGAAACAAAGATGGACTTGAACTAGGTCTTGCTGTGGAAGATATAGGGGTCCTGCAGTAACAGAGCTTAAGGTTCCCCACCCCCACCCCCGCCAGCCCTAGGAAGCTATTCCAGAGACACCTGCTCTGCAGAACTCTCCTGCAGGATCACCCCCACTCAACACCAGTACCACCTAGCCACAGTCCCATCTCACCTTGAGGCGTGTCTGGGACCTCTGTTGTACCCTGGGGGCCTTGGGAACCTCAGGCTTGCTCTTTGTAAGGAGGACTTCCTCAAACACAGTGAAGGGGACACGAGGGCCACCCTGCCTGACCCGGCCTGGGGGCTTAGGTGTACAGGGTGGTCCTCCACCTTCCAGACCTTTCAGAGAGGTATTTGAGAGCGGCAGGGTAGCAGAGACCTCTTGCTGGCGTCTTCGTCCACAGTGTTTTTGGCTCCAAGGCTTAGAGTGTTCTGAGCCTGCAGGGGTCTTTACTGATGGTGGCTGCCAGCCCCAGGAGCTCGCAAAAAGTCGAGGAGTGCAGCAGCTGAGGCTAGCTAGCTTTGCAAGGGCCTGAACCAAGAGCAGGTTGGCTCGCCAGGGCTCCAGGTGGGGTATCCGAGCCA
This sequence comes from Delphinus delphis, assembly GCF_949987515.2. NCBI lineage: Eukaryota > Metazoa > Chordata > Mammalia > Artiodactyla > Delphinidae > Delphinus > Delphinus delphis. The sequence continues at coordinate 42,222,634 of NC_082693.1, read as the reverse complement.
CCACAAACTTTAGCCCCAACTCCAGGATCTTCCCCAGGCTCTTGTTTGACGGCTGGCTCAGCCCCTCCAGTGCCAGCTGTGCGTATGCCTGAGCCGAGATCTCATCGAAGAGGCCCAGGACAGGAGAGGGGGGTGCTTTCTGATTCAGGGAAGCTTGTAGAGCTTGGGTGAGGCGCTCACTGGCTGCGGGGCAACACTTCAGCACAACCTGCAGCAGATCCAGGCCCTGGGCCTGATGGCCCATGGCCAGCCTCGCGCACGCTGTGATCAACACCCAGCGCAGACAGACTGCTGAGAGGACAGGGCTGGCACAGAGTGAGCAGTCACAAGTGGGCAAATGGGTCAGGAAGCCAGGGCTGGGCTGGGGCTTTGTTTTCAGGATTGGGGAGGAGTTAGTAGAAGGTGCTACAGGGCCAGGCTCCTTGGCCACGGTGGCCACCAGCTCCAGGTCAGGGCCTCTTAGAACAAGCTCTTCCTCTGGAAGCTCTGGAGGATGGGGCACCCAGGCCCGCTGCTTCCCCTTCTGCAAGTGGACCTTCTTCACAGAGTCTGGGTGCTGCGCTAGTCCGACAAACTCTGAGGGAAGAGTGGAAAAAGAATTACAAAACTGGGAGAAATGATACCAGTGTGTCCTGAGCTACCTCAGCGGCCAACGACCTATGTTATTTACTTACTAACTGTTCATATACGTTACTGTACTAACATACTAAATATTAGCATACTTACTATTTTTTCGATAATTTCGAAAATTTTTCCTAAAATTTTCTGCCCTTCTAACAATGCATCAGCACAGCCCACAGAGCCCCCATATCTGCAGCTCAGAAGGCTGCATGGCTCAGGCCAGAAGGCCGGCACCCAGAGGCCCAAGTCTTAATCCTGTCTCTGGCCCCTGACTAGCCCCATGATCCTGGCCTCAAACATTGAATTTCTCAATTTTCTGAGTTTACAAATGAAAAAACTCTATGTTCCCAACTCAACTTTCCAGGATTTTGTGTGGGTCCAGTGAAATACTACAGGTAAAAGTGGTTGATAAGGAAAAAAAAAAAGCACCATAAATACAATATTTTATTATTAGCTTAAACCCTTCTGAGGATGCTACATTTGTGCTGCCCCATACAGTAGCCACATGTGCGGCTACTGAACACAGGAAGTGTGGCGAGTACCTAAGGCACTGAATATTCAATTTTATTTAAATTAAAATATATTAGTGCTGGGAATTCCCTGGCAGTCCAGTGGTTAGGACTCAGTGCTTTCACTGCAGGGGCCCGGGTTCAATCCTTGCTCCAGGAACTAAGATCCCGGAAGCTGCATGGCACAGGCAAAAAAAACAAACAAAAAAAAACCCAGAAAAACAACAACAACAAGTCCTGGACAGCCCATCTGAAGGAGGGACACCAATGGTCTGACTGAAGTGAAGGGAGCTTTGCCCTGGGACAGAAGTCAGTCTGATTTAGAAGAGAACCTAACCTTGACATGTAAAGCTGTGTTGCGGTGCGTGCATCACTCTCACCACCGCCCACGGGCATAGGGGCTGGGCTGCTCACCTGTGCAAGACTCGAGCAAGAACAGAACCTGCTGCAGGTCCGACTGACAGAGGTCGATGTCATTGCGCGCCAGCTCCAGCTCCCCCTTCAGCACCAGGAACAGGGCACACCTGGTTGGGAGAGAAGATGATGACCCATTAGTGGAATTCTTTGTTTTCCTGGAGAGTCTTTTTTTAAAAAATAAATTTATTTATTTATTTGTTTGTTTGTATTTTTGGCTGTGTTGGGTCTTTGTTGCCATGCGCCGGCTTTCTCTAGTTGCAGTGAGCGGGGGCTACTCTTCATTGCGGTGCACGGGCTTCTCATTGTCATGGCTTCTCTTGTTGCGGAGCACGGGCTCTAGGCACGTAGGCTTCAGTAGTTGTGGTATGTGGGCTCAGTAGCTGTGGCTCGCGGGCTCTAGAGTGCAGGCTCAGTGGTTGTGACGCACGGGCTTAGTTGCCCCGCGGCATGTGGGATCTTCCTGGACCAGGGCTCGAACCCATGTCCCTTGTAGTGGCAGGCAGATTCTTAACCACTGCACCACCAAGGGAGCCCTCCTAGAGAGTCTTTCTGCCCCTTTCCCAGGCAGAGCCATCACAGTCTTTTCCAGTGTCCAGAAGGCCTTTAATTCCTAAGGCTGACTTCAGGCACTCCCTGACAAAAACCCTCTACACTCATCTCTCAAACCAACTCACCCTCGTGCCTGAGGACGGGATTTCCCAGACCGAACTCCTCACCAAAAGGATCCTCCAGGCGAAGAGATTTAGGGAAACATTGTATACTAGATCTCCCTTCTGGAGACTGATAATGTGTGTTAGCATACTGGAGGACATGGTAAGTCCTATAGGAAATGAAAACATCTAATCTTGATTAACTCAGCATTTCCCACTTGTTTGCCATGGAATGCATTCTTCCACCAGCCCGTCCAAATATAACGTTAATCTGTGGAACAGTTTGGGAACCCACGGTCAAGGTCGTAGGCACTCAGGTTTGGGAATCGGCATCCTCTTGGGCCCTGTACTCACTGGCGCGGTATCTGCAGCTTTGTTGTAAGTTTCAGGGCCTCCAAGCAAAAGGCTTTGGCTTCGCTCACACTACCCAGGTGGACCAGGCGGGAGACCAGCTTCTCCGAGCAGCTTAGCACCTCAGTAAGAACCTGCCATTTTTGTACCAGATTTTCACCTGTAGCAAAGGAGAGAGACGAGACCATCATCATGTGGAACCAGGACCCGCAGCCTGGATCCTCTGCAGACATAACTGCCAGCCCCGCCATCTAGCCTGTTCCTTCCACCTTAGCTCTCCTCCTCGGACTTACCGTAGTCCAGAAATGGTGTCTCCACAGCTGTCTTCTGAGCCGAGAGCACATCGCTGCCCATGAGCAGGAGGATGATGCTTCGGAGGAGCTTGTGGGCGTCGATGAGCGCTATCTCAGGTGTCTGCCAGCCTGCGCAAGCGTGGGGGGAAGGGGGGAGTGACAAGAAGGGAGATGATGTGGCCAGAACTTCCACCACCTTCAAACAGTAAGAAAGCAAATGCGAAGCATGCTCTCATCCCCTCCCCCCACACTCAAGGCAGACAGAGCTAATCAATCACAGAACTCTCTCCCCCGAGGCCACATGGAGTCTCAGAACCCTTGTCAGTGTCGTGTTCAGGGCAGTCACTGAGCAGTCAGTTAGAGTCAGCAAGCAAGCTGAAACTCATCTGCTATCCCAGGCCTGCTCTGGGCAGCTTCTAGTTAGGCTCATCCACGCAGCTGGACAGCAGAGGGGACGAGGGCAGAGAAGAGCTGACAGCGGAAAAACCACACAAGGAGGGCCATCCACCCTCTTCTTTCACCTTGGGCACAGAGCTGCTCCCACAGGGAGGCCGAGAGGCTGCCTGATGAGAGGCTCAGGTAGACTGCCACAAGCTGCAAGGCCTGGACGCGCAGCAGGTACCAGGCCTTGGATGGCCTCTGGAGGGCAGGGTCCCGAAGCACAGACAGCAGCAGAGAGGCACCCTCAGCCACCTGGGGGGAGGGGGCAGGGGCAGAGGAGAGCAGTGAGTGAGGCAGGATCAGCAATTCAGAGCTCAAGGTGCCCCTACGGATCACGTAGCCCAGACCCCTGCTTTTCAGATGATAAAAGCTGGAGAGCAAACTAGAGCCTGAAAGGGCAGGAGACTCAGCCAAGTCACACAGCTAGTGTGTGAGGAAGCCCAGCCTTTTGGATCCCACTGGATCTCCAGTCGAGGGCGCCAGTGTCATCCCAGTTTCTAGTCACAGGACAGACTTTCCCCCTGGCCCCAGAGGGAGCTGGAAAAGGATGAAAAGGATGGAATGGCTCCTAGAGAAGCACACGTGGACCATCCACGGGAGAGGGCAAGGCGAGATGTTTCTGCTCCTCGGGGCCATGAACATTCTCCCCAGCTCCAGGGAAGCCTCAGGAGCCAGACAGATTATCTGGAGAATCCTAAAATCCTTCCCATACCCAAGACCTTCGGGGATCAAGAAAGTGAGAAGCACCTTCTGGCAAGCACAGTAGAGTTGACTTCGCAGGAGGTCACAGGTCAGGGAAAGGAGCAGGCATGTATCTGTGGTGCGATCCAGAAGCTTCAGACTTGATTCTGCCTCTTCCAGGTACAACTGAGGAAGCAGTCAGGGGTGTGTGAGCATGCTGGTGAGGAGAGGCAGCCGGACTCTCCAAATTAAAGCAGATTAAAGCATTTGCAAGCAAAATGTTGACCTTGTCCAATTAAATATTAAATTATTTCAAATACTGTAGTCTACGTAGGAATTATTCTCTCACTCACTAAAATGCTCATTTAGTACCTTAGTGAACCACTAAGCCAGAGAGACAAAGCTGGATAAGCTGTAAGCAGGCCCTTCCATGCAATAGCTTGCAATGCGGGGGCTGGGGGGGGGCGGGGGGGGCGTGGGCACCCAGGACCCAGGGAAAGTGGTTGATTTTACCCTTGAAGAAGGGGACATATAAAATGCTTTATGAAGGAGACAATTGAGCTAGACCTTGAAAAGAAAGTATGGGTTTGCTGAAGGAAAATAAAGTTGGGGCGAGGGTGCATTTAGGGTGAAGGGTCTACCACAACCAAAGACAGCGGGGTACGTATGAGGAATATAAAGTAAGTGGTACAGATTAGCATAAAGTTCATGGTGTGGAGCGGCGAGACAAAGAGTGAACCAGAATATAGAAGGTGTGCAATCCAGAGTAAAGCATCTGGACAGTATCCCTCAGGTAGCGGAGAAGCCAATGTAATCCTTTAAGCAGGAAAAGAGATAAGATCAGATCTGTGCCTAACATGATGCCGCTAGTAGCCGGAGTGGAAAAGGGAGGAACTGGAGGCCAGGAGACCAGTTAGGATACATTGTTAACAGCCCTAAGTGAACAAGAAGCATCAACTGGGACAACAGAAATGGCTGGGAAACCCCGGATTAGCAGCGTATTGCCAGTGCAGACTAGGTAAGACTGAATGAACAGTTGGTTTGGCAGTGGGACGGAGAAAGATGCCTCCTCTCCCCCAGCTGCGTCCCAACCACTCCACACTTTACCATCCTTCAGCCAAATGTGGCACGGAAGGCAGAGAAGCCACTCCTTCAGCAGCCTACCTTCTCAGAGGAGAGCTGGGTCACCGAAGCCAGGTCCCCCTGCAGCCCCAGGCTAGCGCGGCTGGGCACTCACCTGGGCGTAGCTGGGACAGCCGAGTGTCAGGAGGAGCTGGGTGGCGTGGCAGGAGGAGCCGGCTGCCTTCGCGTGGTCCTCCAGTCTCTGGGAGACGATCCGTATGAGCAGGAAGACCTCCAGAGCTCGCAGGGGCTGGGAGGCCAGGAGCAGCACATTTGCCCAGCTCGCGCTCAGCCTTCATTTCTAGCCCCTCCCCTCCAGCCCTTTGGGACCTTGGTCTGACCTGAGGGCCTGGCTGGAATGTGGCCACCCAGACCGAGCAACCACTGGCCATCCTCAGGGAGCCGGAGAGGAGAGCAGCGAGGGCGTCTGCAAACCCTCCTACCCCCTCACTTGTTTTAAAGCCCACACGCCAGTTGTCTTCAACAGCCAGGATTTCCTGAGCGTTTGCTATGTGCCAGGCACTGTGCCAGCTCACTTTATTTTCATAGCAACTCTAACCCTAATCTTACAGATGAGGAAACTAATAGGTTAACATATGTTAAGCTTCTTGTCTAAGTTCGCATAACACGTATGTGGTAGAGCCGAGACTCAAATCTAGGGCTCAGGCAGCTTCCCAGGCTCCTCCTGCTAGGAATATGACCTAATGCCCACAGTAACAAAGATCCTCTATGTGCAACGTCCTTTTTCAGAGGTTCCTAACATGGGGTCCAGGGAAGAGCTTCAGGGAGTCCTTGAAACCTGACATTGCATGTAAAAATGTAAAATTGTATCTGTAGGCATTTATGTATTTTTTCTGAGTATACAGGTCTCAAATTATCTGATAATTACCAATAATTATGGCTACCGTTTGAGTATTCCGTTTACACACACCATCTTTCACGCATTATCTCACTGAATGCTAACAAGGCTACGAGTTAGTAGTATTATTACCCTCATTTTAGAAATAAGGAAATGGGCTTGGAAGGTTAAGCAACTTGTTTAAGGCCATGTACTAGTAAACGCTGGAGCCTGGATTTAACTCAGGGAGACTGGTGACACAGCCCACACTGGATGACATGACTTCTCAGCAAGGACACAGGCCAAAGAAGGTGAAGGAGCTGGGTTTCTGGCCCGTGTCAACGCCCTGCCCCATTACCTTTGCCACCAGCTGGTAGAGGGCCGCTAGGATCTGTAGGGAGGCTGCTGTCTGCTGCAGACACCGCACAGCGGGGGCCTGCCCCTTTGTAAGCACCTCCTTCCACAGGGCCAGGGCTTGGTCCAGGCATGTGGACTGAGCTGTAAGTCAGAAGAAAGGGACCAGCCATTCTCTCAGTGTGGGCATCTGGGGAAAGGTGGTCCTCTTCCCCATAATGGCCTCTGCCCTTGTGCCCACCTTCCACTCCACAGGGCAGCCTCCCTCACACCTGGGGCACCCACAGGAAGCCACAGAGGAGGCCCCATCCCACCACACTATGTTCACGGTCCTCACCAGCATCTGCAGCCAGGTTGAAGGCAATGTTACTGTATAGGAAACGATCTTCCTGGAGTTTATCTTCATAGTTCAGGTCATTGACTTCAAACTCCTCCAGGTTACGAGGGGCCTGGGCCCTCCGATCCCGCTCAATACCCTGGATGGGGCGACCAGGGTGAAAACACGGTTGTCACGAGCTTACTGGGGCCCAGGGAAAATAAACCCTGTATCCAGTCCTGCTTAACCCACAGCAGCCATGCTCACCTCCTGCATTTTGGCCTCCAGGGTACAGATGTAGAGCCACAGCAGGGCCTGTGCTTTATCATCCAGAAGCCGATCCTCGGCCTGGGCCTCGGGCCTCACAGACTCCAGAAGCTGCAGGGCTTCCCGGATGGCATCCAAGGCAGAGCTATAGGGAGAAGACGCACTTAAACCAGGCTACTGTGAGTGCCTGCCACGCTGTCCTGGGAAGGGCCTTCTGCAGCACAGCTGGCCTCATCCTTTGAATTGAGTTCCATGACCACAAACTCAAGGGAGTGCTCAGGGACGTGGAGAGGGAAACGGGCTCCAGGAAGGGTAAGAGGAGCTAGGGCAAGAAGCAAGAGTGGCCTTCCCAGGCTTTCCTCCTCACCAGTCGGTCTGCTGGGCAAAGTCGTGATAGCAGAGCACCTGAGCCAGTTCCACCAGGTGGGTGGCTCGGGCCCAGGCCCCGGCCGGAGTTTCCTCGGGGCTCAGCTCCAGCAGGTCGCAGATGACATTGAAACGTTCCTGCCCCGTGTTGGCCCGCACCGCCTTGTAGGTCCGCAGCTCCTCCCTGAGCAGGACGGCCAGGGTCTCTGGGTCCCAGCCGCTCAGGCTGTCTCGCAGCGTCCTGAGAGAGGGCAGGCTCAGCACCGGGCAGCCCATGAAGCACGGCGCCTCTGCCCCAGGCCAAGGAGTCCCCGCCTCAGCTTGCTGAGAGCTCCAGTGGGGAAAGCAAGAGCAATTGCCTGTCACCGCTGTCCCCCCAGCTACCCAGCACAGTGGCTGGCACACAGTCGGCACTCAATCCATAATGATGAATGGAGGAAACAGTGCCTTTTTCAGACATGAGGATGAATGTGACCATGAGTGCCAAAGCAGCCCTCTCCAGGGGATAAAAATGGTTGTCCCCTCCCCACCAACTCACTTCAGCTGTAGCTCCTTGTCTCCGGCTCTGGCTGCATCCATCTTGACCCGGACCCAGAAGGTGACTGGCTCAGTCATGTGTTTGGGGCCACAGGGCTGCAGGGCTGCCAGCCACAAAGTCACCATCTTGCAGCCCTGGGCCTGTTTACCCAGTTTCTTCAAACTCTCTACGTGCAGCCGGAAGCATCTGTGCAACTGACCAGAGGAAGAAAACAGACCAAACTGGAGAGAGGAAGCAAGGAGTCTGTACCATGGGGGAGGATGTGTGTGCTCAGGGTCCTCCTGCCCCCAAGCCTGCCCCACAGACACCTAAGAACTAAATATCTGGGTGCTCTCAACCTGAGGCTTCGACCCATCCCACCCATATATCCGTCACCCACACCCCTGCAAACCTGCTCCTTCTTTTTTTTTTTTTTTGTTAGAAGATGTTGGGGGTTAGGAGTTTATTAATTTATTTATTTATGCTGTGTTGGGTCTTCGTTTCTTGTGCGAGGGCTTTCTCTAGTTGTGGCAAGCGGGGGCCACTCTTCTTCGCGCTGCGCGGGCCTCTCACTATCGCGGCCTCTCTTGTTGCGGAGCACAGGCTCCAGACGCGCAGGCTCAGTAGTTGTGGCTCACGGGCCCAGTTGCTCCGCGGCACGTGGGATCTTCCCAGACCGGGGCTCGAACCCGCGTCCCCTGCATTAGCAGGCAGACTCTCAACCACTGTGCCACCAGGGAAGCCCCTCCTGACCCTTCTCAGCAAATCACCACCTTCTCCTGAGTTGGAAAGGCGAGACCATCTTGGCCTCTTCCTTCTCCCTCCCTCACACCAGCCACTTTCCAGGTTAATCCTTGACTTCTTGCACTCACCCACTTCTTTCCATCCCTTGGGAAGCTGTTTCAGTTCAGACGCCCACCCTTTCCTGCCTGGGCTGCTAGAGCCGCCTGGGTGCCTGGTGTTGTCCTTTCCTTCTGTTTATTCGCCACAGTGATGCCGAGAAGCCCAAGATACCAATCCGATACCAGGCCTCCACTTAAATCGAGAGGCTCATCAAACGAAACCCAAGGCCCTCTCTGACCCGTCTTGCCAACCCATCATTTCATGGGTATTCCTGCTTTATGACAGTGGTTCTCACTCTGGTTGCCCAAAGGACCACGTAGAGGAACTTTAAGAAAAATATCCAGATGCCTGGGCTCCAGTGCCAGAGATTCTGAAGCAATTAGCTTAGGACAGGCTTTAGAATTTTTTTTTTTTAGTTCACTCAGGTGATTCTAATGTCTAGTCAGGTTGAAAACCACTGGCCCAGGACAAGGCTAAATATAAAAAGTGAATCCAAAAAAAAAAAAAGTAAACATGAAGGCGTGGTGAGATTAAAAAAAAAAAAGTGAATGAATCAAAAAAATTAAATAACAGTACAGGTGAGGTCCGGGAAACACTGCCCCAGGTACTGCTGCCAACATGCAGCTCCTAACTCTCTACTCCAAGGCAGGGTCCTGGCCAGGCCCTTTCACGCTACTCGAGCCCCTCCTCCCTTCAATATAACCTCCCTCCTGCCCTCATACCTTCTCAGGAGGCACCTCAGGATAGGTGTCTGGCTTTGCCAAGCCCAGGTGCTGACAGAGGGGCTCGGAGATGGCACAGGCCTCGGCATAAAGCTTGTGACTATAGAAGTTGTAGGCCAGGTTACTGGTGTAAGAGGCTGCAGGGGAGAGAGACGACAGCTGACCGCAGGAATGGTTCCACTGCCCTCTGCTGTTGGAGGGGCAGCAGAGAGATGCTAAACCTGTGGTCAGCTCAGCAGTCCCCAGATCAGCCAGGAACCCCCATCGCTAGGGAATGAGAACGGGACAGCTCTCCCCTTCATGCTCCAAGTCAGCCCATGCCCTCCATTCCAGGAAGGTAACCCCACACCAGGCAGCCTCTCTGCACTTGTTTTACAAGAGCCAAGTCCTCATCCCCACACAGGGCCTGTCTCTCCTCACATGCCAATCTCTGTCTTCATCTTGCTCCAAAGGTCAGCATTTTGGGGGAAACGCTCTGGCCTATCCTTTACTTCCCTCTCCTTCCCTCATTCCACTGAAGCCACAGTAGCCTCCCTGCTAGTCCTTGAACACGCCAGCCCCTCTCCTGCTGTAGGGCCTTGACACTGGCTGTTTCCTCTGCCAGGGGACGTCCTTTCCCAGTTTTCCACATGGTCAATTCCCTCACACCCTCCAGGCTGTGCTCATGTCACCCTCTCCAAGAGGCCTACTCGGACCACCTTTTTTTTTTTTTTTTTTTTTTTGGCCACGTGGCATGTGGGATCTTAGTTCCCCAACCGGGGATTTGAACCCACACCCCCTGCACTGGAAGTGTGGAGTTCCAACGACGGGACCGCCAGGGAAGTCCCTGACCACCTGTTTAAATGGTAATTTGCCCCCCCTCACCTGCCCTGACCTCCTAATTCCCTTTCTTATCCTGCTCTACTTTTCCTTTCCCTCCATATTTCTGATCACTTTCTAACATGTTGTACTTCAATTATTCTACTGTTTATGGTCTTTCTCCCCCAACCAGAATGTGGCTTCATGAGAGCAGAGATCTTCGTTTTATTTACTGACATATCTAAGTACTCAGAACAGTGCTTAGCACATAGTAGGTACTCAATAAATATTCACTGAATGAATACAATTTTCCTAAGTTCTAGTTTAGGCAGCTTCTTGGCTATCGATGTAGATGGCTGGGAGAAAATAAAGAAGGTCTTCAATATCAATACTCTGTGGGAAGAATTTTCATACTATTAATTTTTGTGACTCCTGATGACCTGTGGCCAGGTTCAACCTGATAATGTGAATATGAAAAACGCTCCAAAACCTTCTAGTGACTGAACTCATTAGGTTTATATGATTCAAACTAAAGGGCTATGCTTTTTGTAAAACTGAGGGGGAAATTTATTATGAAATACAAAACAGGTAAAACTAATTGATGCTGTTAGGATAGTTAGTGGTTACTGTTGGGGTGTGGGGACCAGAAGGGGGCACAAAGAGGGGTTTTCTCAGGTGTCTATGTCATGCTCTGTTACTTGACCTAGATGTTGGTTACAAACCAAGCTCACTTTGTAAAAATCCATCAAGCTGTCTGCTTATGATCTTTGTATTTTCCTGTATGTATATTTCAATAAAAAGAGTGAGGAGAAATATTCATGCCTGTTGGTTAATATATACATATACATAGTATATATACATATAGTAGATATACACAGTATATCTCTAGAGGGATACATAAGAAATTGACCATATTAGCTGCCTCTGCAGAGTGGGACTTGGGTGACTAGGATTAAGCACAGTAGAGGGACTTTTCGCTGTACGCCCTTTTGTGCAATTTGTATCTTGAATCATGTGAATGTTCTACCTGGTTTTAAAAAAATTAAGTTATAAATGTTCTACATTTTCATGAAACAAATACCAAGTCAGATTTCAAAGCCAATGAGAAAAAAATTCACATCTGCTATGATAAATGAGCCTCATCACTTCTCTCCTGCTGTTAAATACAGAGATCCTTATAAATATCTTTCTCACTGCCTCCCTGAGCCATAGGGAGGTCCCACAGAACTATCCAGCTCCTGCTACCTGCCTGCCTAACAAGCGATGACCCTCCCAAGAACCCTGTATCTGGGCCCTAGGACACTAACCAGTCATCCCCAGGTAGTCAGTCAGCTCTCGGCCTGACAGGCCCTGTAAGGCCTCCATCATCCAGACAACAGTAGATTTGCAACTTTCCACTAGCTGGGCCAGGTCAGCCAAATCACCTTCCTGAAGGGACAAAAAAGGTGAGAGGAAACATAATAGGTCTAAGGTGATGTCCACCCCACCTCATGCCGAAAGCCAAAGCAACCCCAGAGCTCTACTGAGGGCAGCCAAGCAACTCCAGACCCTAGGACCGCTCCAGGCTTTTTGATTCCAGATGGTACCTGACAGCCTTGGGCAAAGTCATAAACCACCGTAGTGTAGAGGTGAAGTCCCTGAAAGTGCATCTGAACCAAAGCCTGCAGTTGCTTGGCGGAGTCCCCACAGACCTGAGGAAGGAAAGGGGAGCTTGGTTTGAGGGACAGGGAGCTCCAAGCTGAAGACTGGCCCAGAGCCCTGGAGAGCTGAGACAGCCGGGGAGTAGGAAGAAGGACATCAGGATGGGCCACTGCCCTCTCAGCGTATACGAGGCTGCTTGCTGGCTGGCAGGCATGGTCCAGAGAGCAGCTTACCAAGGCGGGAGCCAGGGCTTCCAGATCTTACCCAAGACCCTAGCCCGATGGAGTCCACAGAACCACATTCCCACCCTACCTCTAGGTCCTTAACTCACGCCATCCTGCAGCTGCCGGATGAGGCAACAGTAGCTTCCAAGAAAAGCAAAGAGGCCCAGAATGGCATCAGGTCCATAGTGCCCCTTGGTGCCTCGCTCCAGGACTGAGAGGAAGAACTGGCAGCTGTCACACAATGCCCGCAGTGCGGGTGACGGCGCCTCCATGCTGTTCTTCAGGACAGCTGATGCCTTGAGCAGAAGCTTGGCCACCGCCTGGGGTCCTCCCTCGCCAACCTGCTGAAGTTCAACTGCCAGCTGGCAAAGCTGGAGGCTGGGGGCCAGACTGGTGCTCCTCAGGTAATCGTAGGCCTTCTCCACTGCCCTCGTGGCTCTGGCGTGGTGGTGGCCCCAGCAGAGGCGACGGCAGTGTTCCAGGGTGAGCTCCAAGAGACAGAGGGCCCTCTGCGGGGAAAGAGGACCAGGAGAGCCCCCTCCCTCTCCCACCAAAGCTCTGATCACATGCCTGGAGAGCAGGTCACCTAGGAAATCAGCATCTGCTTCATTCAGACCATGCCCACTGCCTTCAAATAGCTGATTGGCAGCTACCACTCGACAGGCTGTGGGAGAAGCAAAGTGGGGAACCTCACAAGGGGTACTTTCATCCTCCAAGAGTACTAGAAAGCTCAAGGCCTTTAGCCGAGCTGACAATGCAGCCTGCCGCTCCACCAGGGCTTCTGCCCCCTTCCAAAGCAGAGAAAAGCTGCCCCGAGCCACAGCCTCATAGTCCTGGGGAGCAGCTTGTCGAGAACACTGCACCAAGCAGGTATGGAGGGGCTGAGCGACTCGGAGTGTGGCCTCTGGGATTCCCTGTGCAGCAGTGTTCCGCAGAAAGATGAAGAGAATTCGTTCCAGGTAGAGGGGTGGGCGCTGGGGTGTAGACATCAAGTAGCCATCGCAAGCCACCTCTGCCAGCTCCAGCAGGCTCCCCAGGTGCCTAGGGCAAGCCAGCTTGACAGTCAGCTGCTGGTTGCAAGCCCTCAGGATGGCATCACAAGCTTGCCTCCTCTCGGCATCAGATCGGCAGCTGGGAGAATCAGGTGGAAGCTTGGACAGGAACTCCTAGAAGGAGAAGAAGATGTGAATGAGGCTACCAAAGGAGAAAAAAAAAAGATAGGGAAAGGAACTAGAAATGAGATGGCTCAAGAGTGGATCTCCTACTAATCTGTCTCTTCAAATAAGTCAAAAAACAAAACAGCTCAGCTTGGTAAGCCAGGTGTATCCACAGCCAGACAGCACTCCCACCTTCAAGTCAGGCAGCAGCTCTTCAGCCTCCTTTGGACTTCTTAGCAGAGTCCCAAAGTTGACTCCTTTGAAGCTCCTCATGGTGCCGCGGGACTAGGGGAAAGAAAACGGATTAGGGAAGGCGGAGAAGATTTGTAAAGGAGCTAAATGAAGGGCGGGAGAAGGGCTTGAAGGCCGCGGAAGGCGGGGGGTGGGGGTGGGGGCAAAAAATCCCATCAGAAATCCTATCGGAAAAACATACATGCCAAGACGCCGGGCTCCCGTTATAAACCGACGCTTCTGCTATTCCTTCCTCCCAGCCTATCCCCAGCCTCACTACCCGTCCCACCAACCAACGCCCCACACCGGAGGCCTCCACCGAGCTCTTCAGCACCACCAGGACGTCCCGAGGTCTCCCGACCCTACCTCGTAGAGACGCCCGGCCTCTTCCTCAAGTCAGCGCTGGGGCCCCATTCACCTCGGCGCATACATACGTTCACGAGTACCTCCAGGCCTTCCGTCCCAGAGATAGTTCTTCTTCCCAGAGGCAGGACTTACCCACTAGACTGAGTACTCCGCAAGGATCCAAAATGTATCCTTCGTCTTCCGCGCCAGCCCCTCCTTTCAAATATGCCCAGCGACCAATCAGCGAGAGCTACGTAACGTCGGCGGGCCGCGAGGCGCGCTGGGAGTTGTAGTTTACTCGCCGCGCTGCGTCCTCACGTGACGCCGGCCGGCGGGGTTTAGCCGCTATGAGGGCGAAAGCCTTTCGGGAATGCGGGTTTTTCCACATTTTCTAGTCGGGGCCGACTTCCTCAGCTACATGTAGCTTAGCTGCTATTGTGAAGGCCAGTCCCCTGCCTCCTTCTCCTCCCCTTTATCTTCAGAGCTCGGAAAGAGTTTAAATTTGCAGACAAGGGAAATAGGTTAGATAACAAAAAGAACTTACTTGGAAACTCGCGGTTTGGGTTACTAGGAAAAAAGGGTATAGCCTTTCATAGAATTCTTTAAAAATATAGTTTTCCGGGGCCACTGACATGAGTACTGTGGCGACTTCCAGCTCTCTCTGCCTTCCAGCCTTGCTCCTTGCATCAGTTGGATTGTTTGAGGAAGACAGAGGATCTTCTTGATGGGGGATGGAGGGTAGAGGGGTGGGGTGGAAGCTGTGAGTTACGACGGGAAACTCATTCACTGGGATATTTCGCAGTTTTTAATCGCTTATATTCGGTAAGTACTAACTACTTCCCCAAACATACACGTTCACTTGGCTCTGCTTCTCTTCCCTTCCTCCAAAGAATTCAGTTCACAACTTTGGGTCTTCCAGTTAGCTTTTCCCTGATGAACTCTATTAACTCATCCTTCTCTATTATTGGTTTTCTTCATCATCATCAACCTCTTTTAGGAGCTGAGAATCTAGCAGGGAAGACTATTTAAAAACAAACAACAAAAAAAAGCAATGACGAAGAATCTCAGCGCTGTAATGGTAATATTGCTGCAGGGGCTGAATGTGTATGATACATCAGTTCTCTCAGTACTCATTTCGTCTTGCTTACTCCTTAGCAGTCAGTGCTTTGACAGTGTTCTAGGACTTTTTCCCTATGTATATCTATTTGATTCTCCTGAAGGGCAGAAAACATCCTTTTTTTTTTAAAGAAGATGTTGGGGGTAGGAGTTTATTAATTTAATTATTTATTTTTGCTGTGTTGGATCTTCGTTTCTGTGCGAGAGGTTTCTCTAGTTGTGGCAAGCGAGGGCCACTCTTCATCGCGGTGCGCGGGCCTCTCACTATCGCAGCCTCTCTTGTTGCAGAGCACAGGCTCCAGATGCACAGGCTTAGTAGTTGTGGCTCACAGGCCTAGTTGCTCCGCGGCATGTGGGATCCTCCCAGACCAGGGCTCGAACCCGTGTCCCCTGCATTAGCAGGCAGATTCTCAACCACTGCGCCACCAGGGAAGCCCTAAAACATCCTTTTTTTATGCGTCTTCTACTTCTAACAAAAAGGAAGTTCTATAGAGATCAAAAAGTGCTGACAAGGGACTTCCCTGGTGGACCAGTGGGTAAGACTCCTCACTCCCAATGCAGGGTGCCCAGGTTCGGTCCCTGATGGGGGAACTAGATCCCGCATGCATGCTGCGACTAAGAGTCTGCATGAGGCAACTAAAGATCCCGCATGCGGCAGCAAAGATATGCCACAACTAAGACCCGGTGCAGCCAAAATTAATTAATTAAATGGTCCACATTAAAAAAAAAAAAGAACTACGATAAAACTGAAAAAAAAAAAAGTGCTGACCAATGTGAATTTGAGTCACATAATTCAATCCCTCACTTGAATCCCTGATGTTTACAAAGAGACAGTACAGGACAGTGAAAAGAGCTTTCAACTTGAGTTTGGACAGAGGAGCCAGGTTCTAGTCCCAGCTGAATTTATTATTAATCTGTGAAATGGGGTAGTAACATCTAGCCTCGCTCCCTGCCAGGGATTCTGCCAGCCTCAACTAGAACAGATATGAAATGCTTTCCAAAGGCCCTATGAGGCTTCGCAGCCGTTAAAAGGCGTGTTTTATATATAATGACATATGAAGATGCCAGAGATACATGAATGCTTGTTATAGTCTTCCTATGGATTTCAACCGTTTTAAAAAGAGAAAACCAAGATATACTTTTATGTAAAAAACAAGATACACTTTTATGTAAAAAACAAACAAGTTGCAACATGAAAGCTATGATTCATTTTTATTAAAAAGCATTCTATGCACTAGACTATAAACATTTAACAGTGGTATGACGAGCAGGCTTAAGGGAGCCTATCATTTTTTACATTTTATATTTCTATATGTATTTATATTTGTAATATATTTATACATCAATATAAATATATGTATTTTAACATTATATACACATGTATTTACATTCACATATTTATATTAAATATATATTTCTGTATTTGCATTTGACTCTTTTACAATGAACCCATATTACTTTATTGTTAAAAATAATTATTGGGCTTCCCTGGTGGCGCAGTGGTTGAGAGTCCACCTGCCGATGCAGGGGACACGGGTTCGTGCCCCGGTCCGGGAAGATCCCACATGCCGCGGAGCGGCTGGGCCCGTGAGCCATGGCCGCTGAGCCTGCGCGTCTGGAGCCTGTGCTCCACAACGGGAGAGGCCGCAACAGTGAGAGGCCCGCGTATCGCAAAAAAAAAAAAATTATTAAAGCAAATGTGACATATTTTTATAACATTAGGGCTGATCCCAAGCATGACAAACTTTTGTTTGTCTAATAATTCTATTCTGTGGTTCTGTGGGGAAGTGGTGGCAAAAAATAATAAAAGCAACAAGGAGAACCACAGGATTGGGGTTAGGGAAAGTGTGTTGGGGAGTGGAACCTAGACCCAGCCAAAGGGTCATGGCTATTCACTGGGGGTAGCCATTCCCCTCCCTGAGCAGGGACTGAATTTCCAGGAAGAGGTCATTCTCCAGCCTCAGAACGCAGTACTGTCCTCATGACCCAGTCCTCCTGCCTTCTTGTCCATTGGCTCCTGGTTCCTTGGGCTGTTTCTGTTCTCCTCAGGATCACTTAAATGCTCCAAATAAAATAATTATATATCCAGCTGGATGGAAAGTCAGAAAATCAGGAGCCTCTCTTAGTGAAAGATGGTGGTGTGTATCAAGTCTGACACCAAGCTGACCTTCCCACTTGAGGAAGAGGAAATGAGTTCAAGTGGAACACACTGACACCCTCCTCAGCTGCTCACATACCCCAAAGAAGAAGGCTTCTCAGCTTGATCCTGCTCTCTGGGCCGGGACCAAGGATAAACACTGCTGGGAATCACCCAACCACTGGGATGGGTTGGAAAGTCCTACACCCCATTACAGTCCCATCCACTCATTCTCACACCCAAATCTGGCTAGGCTCAGCTGGATTGAAAAAGTTAAACAATAAAATATGAAAGCAAACACTTATATAGTACTTACACTGGGGGCCAACTGCTGCTCTAAGTGCTTAATTTAATCCTCACATGAGCCCTAGGAGTAGAAACTACACCATCATCCCCATTTTATAGATGAGGAAACTGAGGCACAAAGTTGAACCCAGGCAGTCAGGCTCTGACTCCATGCTCTTCACCAGTTCCCTCTGCTGCCTCTCAGCAAGGCATCACAAGCGGCGTTTTGCAGGCAGCATGCGCCTGGTGAAGCAATCCCTCATTTGCCCCATATGGGTAAATATCCAAAGGTGGGCCAGGTGGCCACGGCTAAGTGCTCCCACACTCTTGCCCTTCTCCAGGGACAGGGCTCAGGAGGAGGGAAGAGGGCTAGAGGGGGAAAGGCAGGTAGGTGAAGACCCAGGGGACAGAGTCAGTACATGCCATATAGAAGGGGTACTGCGCAGACAGCAGGAGGCAAGGTTTGGCCTTGGCTTTGCCATCCACTTGCTACATGCCCTTTAAGTGGGTTTTCCTCTTGGGTAAAAAATTTCACCAGCACCTAGCAATACAGTGCATGGCATATAGTAGGTGCTCAATAAAAATATGTTTAAGGCTGACTGGACAATCTCTAAGATGCCTGTGAGCTCTTCACACCCGATGAGTCTTGACAAGAAGAACCCTCCCCACTCTATCTGCTACCAGCTCCTTTGAAGAAAGCTCCGCAGGGACGAAGCTAAGGGAAACTCATTAGTCTGTCTCCTCTACCCCCCCATTTCCCTATCACTTAGGAATATGGGGCCCCCTCATGCTTCCATCAGTAAACAATTACTGTCATCCAAAACAACAAATCATTAACTAGGCTCTGGATTCTAGTCTAATAGATTTCCCAAATGGGCGGCTCTTGAAAAGCCACGTGTGAGCTAGCCTGTCTCCTCTCCAGACATTTACTGAGCACAGCCACGGGCCAAGCCCCCACTTGTGTGTATATATGGGGGAGGCAAGGGCAAATAGGACACAATTTCCTCCTGTCTTCAAGGAGATCATACTGTGGTAGAGAGAGACGGAAAGTCTACAAATAACTAAAGTACATCGAGGTCCAGCTCCACAGGGCAGAAAGGGGAAGTGGAGTTACTGCAGCAGACTCTGTTTTAGCCTCAAGATGGGGGAAGGAAAAGATACCTGTTTTTTCATACTTAACCTCAACTTCTATTCCCTGCAGGCTGGGTGGGGGAACGTGTTTTTTCCCTTGTCTGACTAGGGAGCTGAGACCACCACTCTTCCCTCCCCCGTGGCCTCACCCTGCAGGAGCACATCCACCCCACATTCCTCCTACACCAGGTGATACTATCTCGCCACACAGGTTTGGACCTGCAGCTCTTGGAAAGTCTTGCGTCTTCCTGTCTGGGAAGTAGTCTAGGACCCACGGAAAGGTCATCAACCTCTTTTCCAGACAGGTAGGTCCCTCATGCCCACCTCAAGCACATTCCAGGACACACCCTTGGGCCTACCCTCCCTCCATCCCCACCCTTCTTAACTGCTGGCTCTGCTTCCCCTGAGAAGCCCAGGTTTGGGTGGGAGGAGGAAAGGCAGATACAATCGGAGGTGAGGCAGGGAGGGGCTCACAGAACTGGTGTTCCCACTGGTACTGTTTCCTGCCCTGATGGCTCCCTCACCCTCACTCACTCTGGGTGGGGAAGAGTCAGGTACAGACAAGATCCCAGTCCCTCATCCATTCACTGCTCTCTCTCCCTGGCAGCCCTTCACTTGGGTTTCATGCAAGGATACAGGAGCTGGTGGACCCCGGTGATGCTGGACAAATGGTGCCTCTACAGCCGCAGAGGCAGAAGGCAGACAGCACACATGTGCTGAGCTGCAAGCTTGTTCCTGAAGGAAGGCTCCGGATTTGCCCCAAGGGGTGGTCACAGACGCAGCTCAAGCCCCTGGAATCTTTGCTCAGAGGCATGGGCATCCACCCCATATGCTCCAGAGACTGCCTCACCCTGCATGTGGAGCAAGGTGTTTGCTTGGCAACGGGGAGGGTGCCTGACCCCAGAGTAACAAGATATAGAGGATCTAGGGGCCTCAGGCATTTCCCACCCATTTCTGTTGAGAGGCAATTCCACAGCTCTCAGTTTAAGCTGGAGGCAGTCTTAGGCTCTTTTTTCTTTTTCTTTTTTTTTTTTTTTTGCGGTACGCGGGCCTTTCACTGTTGTGGCCTCTCCCGTTGCGGAGCACAGGCTCCAGATGCGCAGGCTCAGCGGCCATGGCTCACGGGCCTAGCTGCTCTGTGGCATGTGAGATCTTCCCAGACCGGGGCACGAACCCGCGTCCCCTGCATCGGCAGGCGGACTCTCAACCACTGCGCCACCAGGGAAGCCCTGGAGGCAGTCTTAGAGAGGCTAGAACTACAAACCTTCTGCTGGTAACCCCACCTCTCACCTCACAACCTCCAGCTGCCGTCTCACCAGAACTACTGAGGTGGGTACAGGTGAGGATGAGTAAATCAAATCGATGATCAATTAAAAGTGTTTATTTTTAAGTAGAAAGGGGGAAGAGAGTGACACAGAGGCAACTTTTGGCATCTTCTTTCCGGGCCATCACCCCCATGTGCTTCCCAACCCAAAGCACTGGCAGGAGGGGCCCCAGGACAGGATGAGGGGCCAGACAGTCGCAAAGTCACAGAGAGATCTGTACAGCCCTGGAGAGGTGGGATTCAAGGGTCCATCCCAGCTCCCTCGTCCTGGAACAGGATTAGAGCTCAGGGGCATAGGGCTCCCCGGTGGGTGAGGGCACCCGCAGCTCAGCGTCATGCCTGACCACGGTGAAGAGCCCCACCACCGCCAGCAAAGCCATCACCATAACGGCGGAGCAGATGCTGAACATGTTCCGAGTGCCCGTTTTGCGATCGCTGTCATGGAGGACCAGAAGCCCCAAGCAGGCCAGTAAGTGCAGGGGCACCCGGAACCAGTTGAGGACACCAGCTTGCTCTGTCTCAGGGATCACTTTTCTCCGCAGGAAGCCCATGCTGGGAAAGTACAGCCCACAGGCTAACTCGATAAGGAGGAAGGCTATAAAGGACTCCACTGGACTTTCCTGGCCTGGGCTGGTAGAGAAGGTCAACATGAAGAGGGAGAAGACGACGATGAGGACAGCGAGGGAGACTAGGTGCATGGGCTGAAGGTGGTACCTCTTGGAGGTAGCGATGCGGTACAGAGAAGAGCCGAGCAGGCTGGCTGCCATGAAGCTGGAGAAGATGATGCCCAGCGGGGCCCCATGTGGGTCCAGCACAGGCGTCCAGAGGAAGACAAAGATAAAGATGACACTCTCAAACAGGGCCTGAATGGTGCCTAGCAGCAGCACACGACGGTCCGACAGGAGACAGCGCAGACCCCCAGCACAGGTCCTGGGGAAGGCACGCTGCCGACCGTAGTTCTCTCCCCAGTTACGGAGGGCCAAGGCCCCAGCCAGAGCCAAGAGAGGGATGGCAGCCACAAAGGGTGCCACAGGCCCCAGGCCCATCCAGCAGGCCACGGCCTCAGCTGCCACACCTGCCACTACAGCCAGCACGTGATTCCAGAAGGCAGCTCGGGCAAAGGTAGCCGGGATCCACTCTGCGGGGAAGTCATGCCGTTCCACATGCTCGTGGATGTACCAGGCCTCAAAGGCCGAGAAGAGCAGGGCTGTGGACAGCCCACCAAGTGCTCGGCCCACCAGCAGCACAAAGTAGTCCTGAGAGAGTTTGGTTAAGCAGCAGAGAGAGTAAGTGAGGGAGAAGAGGACACAAGACTTCTTGCGACCCAGCCAATCCACAAGGGAGGAGGCCACCAGTCCAAAGAGGACTGTGGAGGCAAGGCCGCAGACATAGAGGATGGCGATTTGTCCCTCCAGGAAGTGGTAATGTTGATAGAGTTTATAGAGGTAGGGGGCCTGGAGCCAGTCAGCCGCCAGGGCCAGGAAGTAGACCTGATAGAAGTCCAGTTGAAACCGAAGGAAGGAGGGATTGCTGCAGGCTCTTCCAGAGGGCTTAGCCCGGCATCTTGACAGCTCCAACCCCAGGCAGGAGGCCAGGAGGACCACAAAGGCAAGGTAGGCAGTCACCAGCATGGCCGGCCCCCGGAAGACCTAGGGAGAGAACGGGGCTTCAGAGTCACATCCATTGCCCGGATAGCGCCGTCAAGGAGCTGCGTGTCTAAGCAGAAGGCAGCTCCACCCAACCCCCACTGCCACCTGCACTTCCCCACCCCTCAACTCCACTCCCCCGGAGCTCAGACCAGAAGGACCAGCTGGGTGGGTGGCAGAAGTGGCCCACCAGAGCGGTCTCCAAGGACACTGTGCGGCAGGGAAGGGGTGGGAGAGGGGAGAAGATTGAGCATTCGCCCCATCCTTGCCTGGTATAGCAGAGAGGGAGTTCCTTCACTAATTCCAGCCCTGCAGTTAAGGGGCTGCTGCCCTCTTCCACAGTAGCTTATGCATACAATACTTCCTTCTGTTACCTCCCATCCTCTTTGGGGAGCCCGTTTTTGCCCTCAATGTCTCGTCATCTGTCCCGGGCATCCCCACCGCCCGCGCGGGCCTCTCGAGTTGCTTCTGGGTCACGCGCGTGCATCTCAGATTCTCCCTCCTCCAGGTCAGGGCACCCCCCCACACACACACAATGCGCCCCCTAGTCCCTGCCCAGCGCCGCCACATCCGCTCGCGCCTCGCCCAGACACCATTTCACCTGCTGCCCCGGTCTGCGGGGACGCTCCGGACACGCCCGGCTCCAGGCCGCCCGGCCGCCCTGCCCGCCCTGCCCGCCCTGCCCGCTCTGCCCGCTCTACCTCCGGCTCGGGTTCCCCCAGCGCGCCCGCCCCTCACAGCCTGCTTCCGGGAGCCTGGGAGCCCTCTGGCCGCAGCCATGATGGGTCCCGTCACGTGACGGGGGCGCGGCGCTCAAACCCCGCCCCTACTCCGCCCTCTTGCCCCAACCGGGGCGCTGAGCTCCGGACGCCTGCTGGGGCTCAACGGGAGGCGCTGGTGGTCGCTGCTCCGGGTTTGGCCCTGTCCGCTGCCCTCCCGTGACACCCGCTCCTTCGACTCCTGGATACCTACGGGGCCCCGTGGAAGTAAAGACAGTTTCTGTCTCTTTGTCCGTGCCCTGGGTTAGGGAGCGCAGCTGTGTCTGGGAAAATGCCAGCAGTACCGCAGAGCTGACGCTCGAGCTTCTTGAGGAACATCGCCGCCCCAAGCCGAGACAGGCTCCTCGCTTCCCTCCTCTCCCAGAGTAGTGACCTCCAGGCCAGAAGTCAGTATGGCCCAGACACCTGAGGGAGGCAGTGTGGTGTAAAGGACTTGGACTTTGGTTTGCAGACGGCCAAGGCTCAAATCCCAGCCCTGTGGCCTCGGGCAAGCCATATGACTTCTCAGTGTCCCAGTTTCTTGGTCGGCAGTCATAGGAGGGCAGCGCCCAAAGAAAAAAGGCTGAAGTTCAGTGGCAGTTAAGGGTTAAGAATTTCAGCCTTGGAGCCGGATGCCCACCCTCTGCCACTTACCAGCTGTGTTACTTTGGAAAGATTATTTAAACTCTTTCCAGCCTAGTATTATCTCCTCAAAACCCTCCAATGGCTTCCCATCTCACAAAGCATAAAATCCAAAATCACTATAATGGCCTACAAAACCCTCTGTCCCCTGTTCCACTGCTACATCTCTGACCTTATCTCCTACCATTCTCCTTCCTACGCCTCCTCCATCTATACTGTCTACCACCAGGGCCTTTGCACACTGTGCCCTGTAAAGTTCTGGTTCTTCTCCCAGATATCCACATGGTTCCCTCCCTCAGCCCCTGCAGTTCTGTCTTCAAGTGTCACCTTATCAGAGAGGCCTTGCTTGGCCAACCTGTTTGAAAAAACACCACCAAAAAAAAATAAAAAAAAAAAAAAAAAAAGAAAAAAAAGAAAAAACACCACCACCTCTGCCACAGTAATCTACCTGCTTCCTTACCAACTCTCTAGTCTCCTTTGCTGCATTTTCTCCATAGCACTTAACACCATCTGGCACACTATATATTTTGCTTATTTACTATTTCTTCTCCCTACAGATTTTCATCTGTTTTGTTCACTTGTATTCCCAGTACTTAAAATGGTTAATGGTACATAAAAACATTCAATAAATATTTGATGAATAAATGAAGGAATAAGTTAATACGTGTAAACTACTCTAAAAAATGCTGGTCTTTATTGGCTGGTAACACTTATCAAACAGTTATTATGTACCTAAGTTCTGTCTTAAGTCCTGGGCCAACTGCTGTAGATGAATTGTTTAACTGTCACAACAACCCTTTAGGTAGTTACTATGATTATCCTTCAGAATTGGAAAGGTTAAGTAACATGACTAGAGTCACATGGTAAGAGGTAGAGTCAGAACTGGGACCCAGATCTTTCCAGTTCCACACTCATGATTTCTAAGAAGATTAAATGGGTTCACCCACCTGCACAGGTGATAAGCAAATGTTGGTTTTCTTTTTTAAAAAATTTTATTTATTTATTTATTTTTGGCTGTGTTGGGTCTTCGTTTCTGTGCGTGGACTTTCTGTAGTTGCAGCAAGCGGGGGCCACCCTTCATCGCGGTGCGCAGGCCTCTCACTGTCGCGGCCTCTCTTGTTGCACAGCACAAGTTCCAGACGCACAGGCTCAGCAGTTGTGGCTCATGGGCCTAGTTGCTCCACGGCACGTGGGATCCTCCCAGACCAGGGCTCGAACCCGTGTCCCCTGCATTGGCAGGCAGATTCTCAACCACTGCGCCACCAGGGCAGGCCCTGTTGGTTTTTCTTTATACTAAAGTTTGGAGGGTAGAGGGTGGGAGGATCTGGAATTATAACTTGAGAAATACTTTCTTATGATAAAGTAAACAGCTGAGATTTATATCCTACAAGTTCCAAGTTGCCTTTATCCCTAACTGGCAAACTTCTAGAGAGTAGAAAAGGTATTGGTTCCCATGCATTTGTCTAGAAACACGAAGACTCAAAAATCATCATTTCCCAAGGTCATTCAGTGAGTGAGGGCATAAGGGATCGAAATGGCCTTCTATTCTGATCCTGGACTGAAACCCCTTGAACTCCTGACACCCAGTCTCTCAGTTCCTGGTGGTCTTTTCTTTGAGGGAGGAGGTCATCCTGAATGAAGGCAGGGAGTGGGACAGGATGGCCTTACGTGCTTTGTCTTCTGTTTTCCAGGATGGAGGCCAGTGCTCTCCATTATTGAGTTGCATTTTGCTCAGAAGCACCTGACAAAGAGAGACTTTAAGGAAGATTACATTATTTTGGATTACTTTTATTGTAGGACCTATTCAAAATATGTTAACTCTTTAAGGTTCCCCTGGCCCCTCGAAGCTGTGAAGCACAGCTGGGAAATGTGCCAGCTGAGCAGCAGGGGACTGAAGGGGATAAAGGACAGCCTGGGAGTGCAATTCCATCTCTAGGACACACTTCTAGTAGAGGGCAAGGAGGGCTGGGGTCTCTGTGTGGGGAGTCACAGGGGAAGTCTGGCTTTCAGGGCAGGTGGGGAGGATGCTCTGGGAATTACTAGGAACGATGCTTACCAGAGGAGCATCATTTAAAACCTCTGTTATGAAAATGTTCAAACATACATAAAGGTAGAGAGCATAGTTCTATGAAATGCCCTATATACTTAATTCAACAATATTGATTTTTGTACCTTTGTTTCTTCTCCTCCTTTCTTTCTTTTTTCGTTTGCCAAAATACTTAAAATTAAATACATCACTTCACTCCATACTCAGTGTGCATCTGAAATACGGACCTTTTCCTACATAACCTCAAAGCCATTTTCACATTTAACAAAATCAACACAGATTCCTTGGCATTGTAAGTACTCAGTTCATAATTAAATGTTTCCAGCAGTCTAAAAATGTCTCTTTACAATTGGGTGGTCCCAATCAGGAACCAAACAAGGTCTCCCCACCACCACCACCAGCCATTGACTAGTTGAAGAAATCCAGTCAGATCTCCTTTAGAATGTCCCACGTTCTGGATATGTTTTCTCACTTCCTTGTTTTGTCATTTAATATGTTCCTCCACCCCCCATGTTTCTCATTAAATGGAGGTTAGCTCTAGAGGTTTGATTAGAATCATGTTCAGTTTTTTTGTTTGTTTCTTTGTTTGGCAAGAGTCCTTCACAGGTGGTGCTGAGTGCTTCAGATTGCATCACATCAGGAGGTACACGGCATGTGGTTGTGCCACTTTTAGCGATGCTAAGATTCATCAGTGGGGTCAGGTAGTGACAGCCTTATTCCTCCATTGTAAAGTTCTCCATCAACTACCATCCTTGGTTTCATCCATTGACGATTCTTGCTTTGATCAATTATTTCATTAAGGGGTTGCAAAATGGTGATTTTTCTAATTCCATATTCCTTCTACATTAGCTGGAGTTCTTCTGTAAGTAAGAAGTTTTCTCCACCACTTAGAGCTATTTGGCCACCCTGAAATATAAGTTACACAGGACAGGCAGCATAAATGCATAATTCTTTTTCTTTCTGGTTGCCAATTTTCAGAATATGAAGCTGGGAGAAAAACTTCATTTTTTAAAAGTTTTGGGCTTAGAGCTGAGTAGGGATGGATGGCCTGGACAGTGGGCAGGGGAAGAAGGGTCTATTCTGGTAGCTCTGTCCAGCCCTCACTCATTCCAGGGCATGGGGTGTTTGGGGGACAGCTGGACAATGGAGGACTTGGTGTCCTGGCCCTTGGGCAGCAATGAGATGGGCATGACATAGGCCTGGTGTGCAGGCAGCTGCAGGACCCAGAGAGAGAGAAAGAGAGAGAGAAAACCAGATTTTGGGGAGGCAGAAAGAGAGGTAGGAATTGAAAAACAGCTGGACCCAGAAGACAGGAACAAAGACAGAAAGGGAAATAGAAATGGAAGAGATCGAGAATGACTTGCACCCAGAAGCAGAATAGGACAAAGGAGAGAGGCAGGAGGTGAATCAAAAGACCAAGGAAGAGGAACTTCCCTGGTACCGCAGTGGTCCCAATGCAGGGGACGTGGGTTTGATCCCTAGTCCAGGGAGATCCCACATGCGGTGTAGCAACTAAGCCCATGTGCTGAAACTACTGAGCCTGCGCTCTAAAGCCTGAGCTCAACTATTGAGCCTGAGCTCTAGAGCCCGAGCCACAACTACTGACGCCCCTGTGCCTAGAGCCCACGCACTGCAACGAAGAGTAGCCCCCGCTCTCCACAACTAGAGAAAGCCCACAACGAAGACCCAACGCAGCCAAAAAAAAATTTATTTAAAAAAAAAAAAGGAAGAAAACAAGATTTTAAATTGGATGGGGAAAGGGAGGGACGAGTGGGGGAAACAGATGTAGAGATACAAGTTAGGTGAAGGCAGAAAGTCCAGGTGATAGAAACAAGGAAACAGAAATGGAGAGAGTGGTGTAGAAAGCTAGAAGGAAAGATAAGCAGAAGGATAAACAGAGATAGAAAGGAAAGAACAAAGGGTTCCAGAGAAGGAGGTTGAGAAAGAGAAGATTGAAACAGACCAGCGTCAGAGAACTTGGGGAATGTGGAGGGGTGCTTAGGGGCTCTCAGCTTAAGATCCAGTCCCACGCAGATGCCAAGGTCTATCACTTCCAGCTTCCTCTTGGTGGCTTCTCCAAACCCCCAGCCCCAGCCCCACCCGCAGGGACAGGGGACTTATGACTAGCTATGTGTGGATGGGATCATTGGGACCCTGAGTCAAGGGTTCCCAGCTTCCATCATCCCCCTGCCAGATGAGCATGGATGTAACAGATGGGATTATTGCTGGAAGATTGAGGTCATGCGGCTGGGCGAGCACTCAGAGATTTGAGAGATAAGACATCCAGGTAGAGAGCGCCAGGTTCCTAGAAGCAAAGGACCATGAAGGATGTCATGATATCCAAGGGGAGGGAGGAACCAAGAATTCTCTGCTCAGCCTCTTCTTCTGGTCCAAGAGCCATTGACCTTCCTTACCAGGCTCATGATGAGAGGTAAGGGATTCAGAGATTCTTGGGTCATTTAGGGATATGGGTGGAGGTCCACAGGGCAAGAAAAGTGGTCCCTGGACAAAGGATCCCCTGTCGCCTCTAGAGGAAGAAGCCATCTCATCCACGCAAACTGCAGAGAAGATGAGCCAGGAAGGGTCTCCAGGGGAGGGTGACCAGAGGGGAAAATGGCCAACTTGCTCACCTTCAGGGGCTGTGGGAGAGGCTCTGAGAAGAACACTTTCCATTCCAGAAGTTGCAGAAGAGGAGGTTCTGGACCCAGTGAGAGCATGCCCAGAGCATGCCTAGAGCATGCCTAGCTTCAAAGCAGACGTCCCGGGACTGAGGAGGAGGCCGGGGGATCTCAGCAGCCAGCCTCCTCTCCCTGCCTGGGTGAGGGGTCCAGCTGATCCTTCTCCGTCCTCCAGAGCTTCTGCCTCCTCCCTGAGGAAGCAGCTGCAGAAGTGCCCTGGAAGACTGGCAATCTCTCAAGGGGCAACAGCCCAGCTAGACTATCAGACAGTGTCGAGAGGTGCGGTGTCCCCTGAAGCAGCAGCTGCAGCGGCCGGCGGAGCCTGGAGGTCCCCGGGCAGCCCCCCGGCCACGGCCACAGCTGTCACTGCAGCCCAAGCAGGAGCTGGAACAGGCGGCTTGACCCCTGGAGCAAGGGTACATGGGGCAGGGAGAGGGGTGGCAGCAGGTCAAATGCGGAGCAGAGCAGGGGCTGCAGGAACTGAGGGGACAAGTCAAGGGCGGACAGGCAGGGCAGGGAGGGCAGGGGCAGGTACAGGGTGGGCCAGGGAGGCCGGGACAGGAGGGGCAGGGAGCTGCGTAATAGGGATAGGTAGTGCAGGAGCAGGTGGGAGGGGGACAGCCAGGGCAGGGGCAGGCACAGGGAGAGGGGGGGCAGGACAGACAAGGCGAGGCAGCTGGTGGGCCGTGCCCGGAGGGTGGAGGGGGATGTTGGTGGCTGGCCTTCTTGTTCCGAGGCCCCAAACGTAGGCCCAGAGAGAAGTCCATTCAGCTGCAGGAGCGGCCAGGCTGGGGGGTTGGGTGAAGGGGAGGGCAGGGGTGGGGTCAGAGGGGGGACAGTGGGGAGCAGGGGTGTGGGCAGGATTAAACTTAAGCCACTGCTGAGCCTCTCTGAGCCTGCAGCAGCTCAGACTTCCCCAGCTAGCCCTCCGCTTCCCGGCCTGCCTGCTCCCCTCCCCTCCACTGAGAACCTACCAAGGGCACCAGACCAGAGCACATCCTCCAAATAGCATGTGCACTTTCATGCCTCCAGTCCTTTGTTTCCACTCTTCCTTCTGCTCCCAGTGCCCTTTCTCTTTTCTCCACCTGGCGAGGTCCCATCATCTCTGAAGTCTTCCCCTTTATTCAATCAGAAAGTATTTCTTGGGGACTTCCCTGGTGGCACAATGGTTAAGAATCCGCCTGCCAATGCAGGGGACACGGGTTCGAGCCCTGGTCCGGGAGGATCCCACATGCCACGGAGCAACCAAACCCATGCGCCACAACTACTGAGCCTGCGCTCTAGAGCCCGTGAGCCACAACTACTGAGCCTGTGCACCACAACTACTGAGCCTGTACTCTAGAGCCCGCATACCACAACTACTGAAGCCCGCGCACATAGAGCCCATGCTCTGCAACAAGAGAAGCCACCGCAATGAGAAGCCCGCGCACTGCAACGAAGACCCAATGCAGCCAAAAATAAATAAATTAATCAAAAAAAAAAAAAAGTATTTCTTGAGCTCCAGGCACCTGACACCTGCCCATCACTCTCCAGCCCTGAAGGCCAGAACGGCTGCTTCAGGCTCCCATATGGTCCCTAGAGGAGACGTCGGGAAGCAGCAACAGCACCAGCAGATGCTCTGAGACTCTGAGACTGAGCCAGGATGTTGGTGGGAGCTGGCAGGGGAGGGAGGAAGCCTAGGTTCTGGGAGTTTCCAGACAGGGCAAATCCCAGGTGTGAGGGTTGGGGGAGGGGCTGGCTGTCTCTGGGAGCCTGACAACCAGCCTGGACAATTATTATTTGAGGGCCTGTCATGCAGCAGGCACTGGCCATGGGACAGAGCAACACAGCTTACTTTAAAGTGAGGCGTGGGGCAGGGTGGAGACAAAAACCAAACAGGTAAACAAACAAAGGTAAACAAATACATTAGCTTACTTCAGAGCAAGGGAACGGCTATGAAAAACAACAGGGTGGGGGCTTCCCTGGTGGCGCAGTGGTTGAGAGTCCGCCTGCTGATGCAGGGGACACAGGTTCGCACCCTGGTCCAGGAAGATCCCACGTGCCGCGGAGCGGCTGGGCCCGTGAGCCATGGCCACTGAGCCTGCGCGTCCGGAGCCTGTGCTCCGCAACGGGAGAGGCCACAACAGTGAGAGGCCCGTGTACTGCAAAAACAAAACAACAACAACAAAAAACCAGGGTGATGTGATGACTCAGAGAGGTGGACCCTTCAGGAGGGGCAGCTAGACAGCCCCCAAACAGTCAGCTATGATGGCCCTTAAGGGTTTGGGAGGAGATAAAAGCACTGGCAGGAACTTCCCTGGTGGTCCAGTGGTTAAGACTCTGAGTTTCCAACCTGCATGCCACGTGGCAAAAAAAGAAAAAAAAAAGTGCTGGCCGACCAGGGGAGAGCTGCTTGAGGCTGAATGGAACCCAGGTGGCTGGACTACGAAGAAAACTAAAGCTGAGAAGGGTATAAGGAGGGCTGGAGGTTGCAATAGAAGATTCAGTGGTCGGGGAAAGCGCCAGTGAGAAGTGACATTTTAGCAAGGACCTGAAGAAAGTGAGGGAGAGAGCCATGGAGATAGCTAGTGGAAGAACATTCCAGAGACGGGGGACAGCAAGTACAAAGAGCAAAGGGGAGAGTCAGATGGCACAGGCAGAGAGCCAGGTAGAGGCCCTGGGAGCTACGGCAGTGACTTGGATCTTATTCCAAGGAAAAGAGAAGACCACTGAGAGTTTTAGGTAAGAAAGGTGTATGGGTCTTCTCGATCCTACACCTGCCCCTGGTTAGAACGTTCTGCTTCCTGTGTAACTGATACAACCATTTTGGAAAACAGTTTGGCATTATCTGGTAAAAATTGAGATTTCCTGTACATACATTTTGACTCTTAGTTTTACGGCCTAGAAAAACTCTTGCATGTATGTACTGGGAAACACACACAAGAATGTTCTTAGTGGCGTTATGACAGCCCAGACTGGAAACAACTCAAACTTTCACCAACAGTAGAATAAAACAATTAACTGTGGTATATTCAAGCAACTGAATGCTCTGTAACAATAAAAAAGACAGTTATGTGCAACAATTTGGATCTCTCTCACAAACAAGAAGTTGAGCAAAATAAGTAAGACACAAAAGGGTAATACAGTGTCATTCCGTTTATATAAACCTCAAAAACAGGCAAAATTAAGTAATATCGATTAGGGATGCATACATAGGTGCTAATCCTATAAAGAAAAAGAAGGAAATAATTATCACAAAAGTCAGGATGGTGGTTACTTCTTAAGGGAGGGAGGGGATGATGGGAGAGTCACATGGGAACTTCTGGAGCAGGAAGTACTCTATTTCTTGACCTGGATGCCAGCTGAGTAGGTATTCGCTTTATTCCAATTTATTCTGTACCCTGTTCATAATATATTTCTTTACTCTTTCAGAAAGAGGAAATAGAAGTACTGTTTCTTTCTCCACTCCATGCCGCCTCATTCAAATCATTATGCTGAAGTTAGATACTGCCGAGTTCATACACCTATCTTTCCCACTAGACCTCGAGTCAGCAACCTTCCCTGTCACTGGTCTGGCACCTGTCCGGGCCTGGCATACAGCAGATGCTCAATAACTGTTTTCTGAGTTGGATTGAACTGAACTGATTTTTTCTAAGTCTCTCATCTCATGGAGAGGTGGGCAGCTGCAGAAGAGGAGGAAGCCTGTCGTGGTGAAGAGACCTCAGGACCACCAAGACCTAGGTTCCCATCTTAGCTCTGCTATGTGCTAGCTGTGTGATGCTATTGGGCAAGCTGCTTAACCTCTCTGGTTCTCAGCTCCCTCCCCTGTGATGGGGTTGATAATAACTGCTACTTCTCTGGACTGCTTTGTGGATTAAATGAGTAACGCACATGCCCTAGCACAACGCCTGGCACATAGAGATGGTCAACGAAGGATAGCTTCCCAACACCCTCCCCCCAGCCCCACATCTTTTCTTCGAAGGGGTTCACTAGAAAGGGCAGCCAGACATCAAATATGGTCCCAGAAAGTGGGCCCACATCCTCAGGGCCCCTCAGGGCTAAGGCGGAGATGTAGTCTGGAGGAGAGCTGGCAGACAGGGAGATCCCACTGTAAGTGAACAGAACCCAGGCTGTTGGTGGGAGCTGGCAGAGGAGGTAGGACACCAGGGTTCTGGGAGTTTCCATCCAGGAGAAGTCCCAGGTGTGGGTGCAGGGGTGCCAGGCCTGCCCCACCCAACACCCTGGCCCCAGGGCATGTGGGCACAGGGAGGAAAACGGGTCAGAGCAGGGCTGGAACTTAACCCCATTGGTCCCATGACCTCTTTGCCAGCTCCGGAGGAGGCATGGCCACAAGAAGCCTGCTCCCTCCTCCAAAGGACCCTCCATCCCTTTTCTTCAGAAAGGAAGAAGCTTGGAACCTCCGTGTCTGGGCAGGAGGGGCTGGAAGCCCCCCAGTGGACAGAGGAGAGATAACCCCATAACCCGGGATGGAGGTTCTGTACAAAACGGACTGCTGCACCCACCCACACCGGGCCTGGCCGCCACCTGGAGCAGTCAGCTCACAAACTCCGGGCAACTGTGGAAGCAGACATGCTCCTCATTCCAGGGAGTGGAACAGGTCAGGGCTGGATCCCAGAGGGGGAGGGTGCACGGTCAAACAGATCAGAGTAGAAGGGTTTTCTATCTGGTGAGGCTCCAGCCAGGCAAACTCAGGAATCCCTCACCCTGAGGGATTTGCCAACAATGTGCGGCCTTGTTTTCTCTATGTAATCTCGGGCCTATGCCTCTGGATTCCTCCTCCCTATCTGTGCCTCTGTTTCCCTTTCTGGAGGAAGAGATGAAGGAATGGGTGGAATCATTCCAGGGCAGGATCACCAGGTGTCCCAGGGGCCTGCTTTGGCCATTAGGAGGTGCTTACCATCCCTCCCTTGTAGCATATCAAAATCCAGGTGAGGAGGGACCTTCTTCTTTCTGGGGGAGCAGGGTGGCTGGGAGCCAGGACCCTGATTCCAGGGCCTTTGCACATACTCTTCTGCTGCCCTCCCTTCTCTCTACTGCCTCCCCACTCCCCCGCAAAACTCTTTTCTAATCTCCTTGGCTGGGGGAAAAGACTCTTCTACTATCCATTCTCACAGCACCTTATACCTCTCCACGCTGGTTGTCACTTGCAATTTTGTGGGTGATTTATTTCATGTCTGACTCCTCTACCAGACTATAAGCCCGCAAGGGCAGAGACCATACCCAGGGCCTAGCACAGTGCTTGGCATATAGCGGATGCTTAATGAAGATTCGTTGAATTAATGAATGGTGCATGTTCAGGGAAGAAATTCCTAGAGTTGTTTAGGCCAGTCCTAAAATGCTGTGTTTCAAAATCAAGGCCTTATTCTATGTGGGGATCTGGGCAGCTCTGAGGCTGGTAAGTATCTTCCACACACAAACTCATTCACCAGGAGAACCAACAAACTGGCAAGCAGCAACACAGGCCTGATACAAGGGGTGGAACTGAGCAAGCACCCAGGGCAAGGCTGGCACCAGCCTCGGCACGGAGCAGGCCTAGGGGGAGGAGGTGGGAGAGGAGGGGAGGAAGGGAAAGAAGACACATGTTGTACATGTTTTCCTCACGCTCTCCCTGGGTGCCTCTGGTCTCCAAGCCCCGATGGTACTTCTGTGCCGTAATGATGTCCTTGGGGGTTGTAACATAGCTCCCCCCACCTCCCAAAGACATCTGCCAGCCACCTCTGAGCGTGGCCTAGGACATCCTCCCAGTAC
This sequence comes from Delphinus delphis, assembly GCF_949987515.2. Taxonomy (NCBI): domain Eukaryota; kingdom Metazoa; phylum Chordata; class Mammalia; order Artiodactyla; family Delphinidae; genus Delphinus; species Delphinus delphis. Next base: position 42,189,418 of record NC_082693.1, on the reverse strand, counting down.
CAGCCTGGGCATGGGGAAGTTGCCTGTTCAGCGTCCTGATGCTGATGGGGAGCCGGCAAGGGTGAAAACTAGGGGCGGGCAATACGGTAAATCAGGGCAGCTGGGACAGATGTGTGGATCCTTTTCCTCTCCTCACAATCTCTCCTTTTGGTCTTCGTGATGAAGGGAGCAAAGGAAGCCTGGTCCTAGGGCCCCCAAGATATCATTTTCTCCAAGTTGCCAGGGTGACCAAGTGAAGCAACCACAAACAGAGCAAAGCCTAGAACTGGGGATGACCCAAGAGAAAGAGAAATGAGGGGAGCTCTCGCTACCAGTTTCCAGAGTGGGAGACCCCCTTCTCCAGCTTCCTCCGAGAATCCCTGGACAGAGCACAGGCGGCAATGCAAGATGGAGAGAAGAATCTGAACCCCTCACAATGCCCCTCTTCTCTGCTCCCCAGTCTGCCTGTTTGGTTTGACTTCCAAACCGCTGCAGCCCACAGACCCCAGTCATTGGGTCCTGGGGAGAGGCGGGGGCGGAGGCGAGGCAATCCCGAGGGGAGGGGCCGGCACAGGGCGGGTCTTCCTGGGCATCGCCCCCTGGCTGCTGTCGTTGGCTGGGGACCGTACAGGCTGCCAGAAGGGCGGAGCCACAGTTACCAAGACAGATGGACAAACACCCACCAGAGACAAAGACAGAGGCAGACAGACAGACAAACCAAGACAAAGAGGAAGGCAGAGACAGATGGAATTCCAGACCCGCTCTCTCTTTCCAGGCTACCCAAGAGTTTTGTCCCCCGTTAGCTTCCCTGGCCCCGTTTGCTACCCCGGCTGCATAGTCTCAGAGCTCTCGCTCTGGGGGACCAGACCCTGAGCCCCTCTAAGAAGGAGAAGGGGAAGAGTTGAGAAAGGGCTACCCAGCAGGGAGAGCGTTCCAGGGGTGGGTGGTGTCTGGTTCTGTGTCAGGATGCCCGGCCAGGGGCCAGGGAGGGAGTGGTGCTCTCACCCGGTTCATGAGGACAGGAGACTCATTCACTGTAAACCAAGTGCAGATGTGCTGGGAGAGGGAAGGGGAATTAGGGCCACACTCACGAACCGCAGCTGGGCCCGCCCTCCTTCCGCCAGCTACCACCACCACCAGGGCAGGAGGGGTTAACTTCGCAGGCTCCTGACGGGGATCCCTGCCACAAAGGCTGAGTGCCATCCCACCCCAGCCTGGACGCCTCGGTCCAACTCTCCGACACCCGCCCCTCTCACACTGCTGAGAGCTGCTCCCAGGGTAACCAAGCAAAGTCAACAGCAGCCAGGCCACCTGGGGACGGGACCCTGGAGTACCTGTTCCCGGCTCTTCCCACCCCCAGTGTGAAAGGGAGGGCCTTGTCTGCACCCCATCAACGGCTCCTGTTCTCCTGAGAGAGCCACAGCAGGCCCCTCTTTCCTCTCCCCTTCGCCTGACTCTGGCTACCAGAAGTGGCCTTTCCCTTTCCCCGGAGGGAGGCTACCTGGTCCCTAGGGTGGCAGTGAGGACAGAGCAAAGTGATTCCGGTATGGGAAACGTGACGTGACCAAGACTCAGTGTCCCCAGTGCTGGCCACCCCAGAACTGTTGCTGGGGAAGGTCCCTTGGGTGCATCTCTCCAGCCGAGTCCAGCCCCCACTGCTACTGCTGCCCTTCTCCACTTTCTCTCTCCCATCCTAGCTCCTGTAGGAATGTTGGAGCTCCATGTATAGAGCTTGGACTCTTCTCTTGCTCTGCCCTCAGTAGAATGGACGCTGACGCCCCGGGGTTCCTACTCTGGGACTGAGAGTCTGTGGTGGTCACATTGAAGTCAGAGAAATGTCCCCATCAGACCCTGACACTGACACTGGTTGCGCGTGCCTGCACACACACACGCGCACACGCACACGCACACGCACGCACGGCTGGAGTCAACAACATCTGTGGTGCATCCAGCAGGCAGGCAGGCAGGCAGGCTCTAGGTAAGGCAGACACACCCCCCCGACTTGGGCTTTCCCCCTCACACCCAGCCCCAGGCTCCTTCCACTCCCAGCTACAGTTCCCCTTGCCCTCCACCCCAGCCTAAATGTAGGCAGCCAGGGACCCAGAAGCCCTAGCCCAAGCTTACTCAAGGCAGGGTGACAGGGAAGAGGTCTTGAAGCCCGGGACTTAGCATCCGCACAATCTCCACTAGTTCAACCAGTTTGCTCTTGGGACCAAAGGACAGGCTGGGGTAGACAAGCGGAAGTGGAGCCTACTTTGACCTGCAGGTGAAGGCTAAGCGAAGGGTAAAGACAGTGGCATCCGCTCTGGCATATCCCTGCGCGGTCACTCCACCCCTTGGGGGGACGTGGATACAGCCCCCCACTGCCTACCCTGCAGAGGTACGGAAACTGGCCTCCGTGAACCACAGCCCGGCCAGAGGACTCAACCAGTCCCCCCAAATGGCAGGAAGGGGAAAAGTGCCAGAGAGAAAGGGTAGCATCATGGGCCCAGGACACTGACCTCTTCTGCCAGCCTTGCCCGGCCTCCCGGGGACGGAGCCAAGGAAGCCCAGCAAATGGGCGGGACAGAGACCCAGGCGTCCTGGCCCGCCCCGCCCAGCCTCCCTCCCACCCACCCCGCCGCCCCTCCGCCCCCCAGCCCCAGGGCACCGAGGAGGGAGCCGGGCAGGGGCAGGCGGCAGGGGAGGGAGGAGCGAGGGCGGGAGGGGGAGGAGGGAGCCAGGCTGGGAGGGATGTGGGGGGGGTGGGGAGGGAGAAAAAGAAAGAAAATATTTTCCGTGTCCCCGCCTGCAGAGTCAGTGTGCGGTTTGGGAGAAAATGTGTCGGATATTTTGGGGCGGTCACGTGGGCGGGCGGGCTCCGAGAGGCCCCGGGACCGTCCCAGCCTAGAGTCTGTGCCCCCCCAGAGCCCCCCATCACCGAGAGCCCCTGCCACTGCGACGCTCTATCCCCGCGACCGCCCGACGCCGGGACCTCGGGGCTCGGCGGCCTCCCTTCCCCCTCCCTCCCCCTCCAGGTGAGTCAGGCGGGGAAGCAGGCTCGGCCGCCGCGGACGCCCGGGTCCTCCGGCGAGGTGGGCCGGGGGCGGGGGCGCCGGGAGCCACGCCGGCTCAGTTCCTCCCCGCGCTGGTCCGGCTATCCGCAGGGGTGGAGGGGGACTTCCTGCCCCGACTTGGGGGTCAGCCCTGATGTGGGAAGGGAATGGGGAAGATTTTAGACAGGCTGGGTTGGGCTGGGCTTTATCCACCCTTCACTGCGGTGAGTAGTCGGGGAGAGCTTTGAGGGAAGAGTCTTCAGCCAGGGGCCTTCTATCCTATGTTTGTGCCTGGAGTGTGAGGGCAGATAGGGTCCCCTCCTGCGGGGAAGGTCCACCATCCGCCTCCCCTGAGGCTTTCCCTGGGGAATCCGAGGGGAGGATTTCTGGTCCGCGCTGATCCTTCCCTAGTGGAATGCCACAGCTTGGACAACAGAAGGGCGCGGAAAAGGTCCAGAGGCAAGTGATTCTGGCCGTCTGGGTCCAGCAGTTTGGAGAGACAAATGGATGGGATAGGGGTCTGTGAAGTTGCCTTGAACCGCAGTGCAGGATTCCCTCTCATATCCGCAACCTTGGGTGTGAGTCCGGGCTCCCTCCAGCCAAGGTCGGGGGCTCCTCTGGAGTATTCTTGAGGGGAGCCCGAATGGTACAAAGGAAGAACAGGGACACTGGGGCAGGGACCTGGGAGTTCCAGTCCTGGAGCCTCACTGACGCTGCCTCACTGTCTCTAGCACTTACAGCCCAGTTCCCTCAACCTGACCCAGTTTGTAGGAGGGAATCTCTGCAGGTGGCCAGAGAGTAAGAGTATGCAGGGTTGGGCAGGGGGTGAGGTGGGGTGGTGGGCAAGGGAGCCCGAGGAGGGGCCCGTAGGGCAAGAACCTGAGATGACTGTGCCCCTTCAGGGCCCACATCCAGGGCAGCTACCGTCCGAGTCCTCAGGTCTGAGGCTCCTGCCCTTACCCCTTACCATCACTCCTCAGATGCTGACTGGGGGTTGAGGACCACAGGCAGTGTCCCATATCCTGGAGGCGAGAAAATAGAGGACAGGGAAGGGGGCAGGAGGCAGTGTGTGAAGGGTGCCTGGAGCTTGGGTATCCCAAATAGGGAAACACACACTCACACACACATGTACACACACGCCGTGGCTTAGAGCCTAATAGGCAGCACAGGGCACACACCCCCGTCCCGGCACACCCCCACCCCCTGGCTCAGAAAGCCACCCAACTGGCACCTCCAGTTCCCCCCTCTGCCCCACCCTACCCATGCCCTCTGATGCCCACACACATTCCACCGGCCTTGCCTGCCTGCCTCCTGGGTACTGCCCCTCCCTGGGGCCAGTGAGGTAGAGGGAAGGCACCTGGTAATGGGAGGTGGAGACTCAAGGGTCTGGACTCCCCCAAGGGTGGCACGAGGCCAGGGAAACCCAGCCCACTGTTGCCTCCCGGGGAGCAGGCTGGGGGCCCAGGCTAGAGCAGAGGATGCCCGGGTTCTCTGCCCAGGCTGGGGATGGGGTCATGGAAAAAGGTGGTCGTGTTTATACAGAGGGGAGGGGGGCAGCGGGTGGAGTGCAGCCGACAAGGGCAGCTTTGTTCCAGGCTCTGGAGCGGGCAGGACGGCAGAGAGACGCCCCCCCACCCCCACCGCCTCCATCCAGCAGCCCCCTTCATCCATGCCCTCCCCTCAACTCCACCTCAGCTCGAAGAGAAGCAACTTCTCAAGGGCCCCTTTCCCCTGGTCAGCCCCCCTCAGTCTGAGGTGGCACCTTGGGAGGAAAGAAGTACATTCTCCCTTCCTCAGGTCCCCCAAAGTACCAAGACCTCTGGGTCCCTAGTTTAGGATTTCCTTTTACGCTGTGTACCACTGTCTTCAATTCCTTGGTCCCTTCCTCTACCCAGGACTTAGGACCCTCCCCTTCCCTTCCTAGCCAAGGCAGAAAACCAAGGCTCAGAAGTGGGATGCGTCTCTGTCCCCTTCCTCTGTTCACTCAACTCTCAAGTTCCTTCTCTGAGGCAAAATAAGAGGAAGGCCAGGGAGAGCTTGGCTCCCTCACAGCTTCATTCCTCCGTAAGGACCAGGAGCCCGAGCATCCCTCTCTGGGACCCTCGAAGTCCTCCTGCCCCACCCCCAGGTCTCTGTTTCCCACCCGCAGGTGAGAAGCAAAGATAGTGAGTGCTGGAGCCCAGAGCCGGGTTCTCAGTCTAAGCCAGTCTGGGGAAGATGGGGTGGGGGGGACCTCTAGTAGCTTCTCATCCTTAGCATTGGAGGGGTTAATCCACCTGGAATGTGGCCCAGCCTGTTGAGCTATGGCCCAGGGGCCTCAGGGGCCCGGACGCCTGGCTCTACCTGGGCTTAACCTGGGACAAGGACTTCAGGGAATAGGGGAAGGTAAAGGAGGTGGATCCTGGGGGCTCATAGCTCAGACTTTTAGGGCTTGGGGAGACACTGGGCTGAAGAGTCAGGGTGCTGGGGAGCTGGGTGGTGGCTAGTGAGGGACTGAGTGAAGGGTGGTGGCTTGGGGTCTGAGTTCCTGTAACCTCCATCCAGTTTACCCTCAGGAGCTTGAAGGCCAAGGCAGATGAGAGATAGAAAAGGAAGGAAGAAAAAAAGCAGAGGTACAAAGACGGAGCGATATTGATCTTAGAAGCAAAGACTGATGGAAAGAGATGCAAAATACCCGTCACCTACTTCTGGGCCTGCCCACCCCAAGGACTCTGTGTTTCACTCTCTCTCGGCCCTTCTCTGTCCTTCTTCATCTAGTCCATTACGGTTCTGGCTGGTAGAGGAGGCCTCCAGGCTGGGGTGACTCTCCTTCCCCAGCCCCTAACTCCCTAGACAGGTGGGTAGTTCTGAGGCTCCTGGGAAAGCCTACCTTTCCCGTGTCAGAGCATCAGGAGAGGAACCACCTGCCTGGCCCTGGGATTCCCACTTCCTCTTTCCCTCCTTCCCCTCCCCCTCCCTTGGGCTTAGGTTAAAAACCTCTGAGGTCAGGTTACATTTGAGGGAGGGGAGGATGTAGGGAGGGCTTCCTATAAGCAGAGGGCTCAGGAAAGAGAGAGAAGAGATGGAGAAGCAAAGTAAACTAAGGACAGGGAGAGGAGCTTCTTAGCATCATACCTGGGACACAGCGGGGCTTCCATTAACCTCTGTGGATTTGAGGAGAGGTTAGGGAGGGACGGATAATTGGAGACAGAGACAGAATTGGGAGGGGAAACTGGGAGAGGGAGTATTGAGGAAGGTGGAAAGAAAGGAAATGCAAATTAAAAGAGAGGTATGCAGGAAGAGAAGGTACAAAGAGAAAGAACCGGAGACATTTCTATAGCATTTAGTATGTGCCCTATATGATTCTAGACACTTTACATATGGTAAATTATTTAAGCCTCCTAATAACCTTATGAAGTGAGGCTTATTATGATTCCCAATTGACAAAGGAGGGAACTGAGGCCCAGAGAGATTAAGTAACACTAATACATCCAAGGTCCTGCAGCTGGCAAGTGGTGGGGATCAATTCAGGTAGTCTGGCTCCAGAGTCTGTGTTCCAGAGAGGTGTAACATTTTTTAACAAAAATGTTAAAACAGATATGTTTGCTTTCTCCAGGATGGTAGAGAGTTTGAGTCTTGGCTCTACTCTTTACAGCCATGTGACCTTAAACTAGTCCCTAAACCTCAGTTTCCTCATCTGTGAAATGGGAATCGTAATTCCTACTTCACAGGGTTGATGTGAGGGTTAAATCCAGTGTCCAGCCCATGGTGGTGTGTAATGGTCACTTCTTAGCCTAGGAGTCCTCTCTGCCAGGAGTTTGAAGACCGTGATTCACCTTGGAAACTCAAGTTACCCTTCCAGGAGAGTTTCTCTGAGCCTGCATCAGCACCTGCCCTGCCTCCCCTACTGTGTGGCAGAGGGCAGCAAGGAGGGAAAAGACTCCAGCTGGGAGAGGGCCATGGGGCTTGGAACCTCAGAGCGATCATTCTCTCATTCCTCCTTTTCCTTTCTTTCTCCTTAGGAGCCTTGGAGACCCAGTGAGCAGGCCAAGCAGGGCGGGCACGGAGCCTCCCAGGCCAGGGCAGTGGGCATGGGCGGGGGCTGTGGCTGAAGAAGTCCCCCGCCCACTGCAGACCCCAGGGGATTCAGCCTCCCACACTGCAGCCGCCATGGCCACCAATAAGGAGCGACTCTTTACGCCTGGTGCCCTGGGGCCTGGCTCTGGCTACCCAGGGGCTGGCTTCCCCTTCGCCTTCCCAGGGGCACTCAGGGGGTCTCCACCTTTCGAGATGCTGAGTCCTAGCTTCCGGGGCTTGGGCCAGCCTGACCTCCCCAAGGAGATGGCCTCTCTGTGTGAGTCTCAGGGATCTTGGGGGATGAGGGCAAGTGGAAACAGGAGGGCATTTCGTGGGTGGATGATAGAGAAAATTGGTGTCCCGGTTAGGAAGACAGGCAGGGCTGGGGGTTTGATCTAATGGAGGAGGTGACAGGGGTAGCCTCGAGGGGGTTTGGATGTGGAGGCAATGGACGTGCTTGCAAATGAGAGTTCTCCTGTGCAACTAGAATGGGAAAGTAACACGCCTAAAATTTGGGGCTCTGCAGTTGCCTCCCGAATGACTCAACTAGCAGGGAGAACCCCTTTGTATGGGCAGCCAAGGGTGGGTCTGGTGAAGTCTGAGGCTGCTGCCTGCCTGCATTGCGGGGTGTGGGGAGCCAGGCTGTGAAGTGGAGGAGTCTGGGAGGCCAATACCCCAACTCTGTGATCAAGAGGTAAAATTGTTCTGAATTAGGGGGAGCCTGCAAAAAGAGGAATGGAGCCTAGTGCCAGGTGCCCAAAGATGTGTAGGGTCAGGAAACTTCCCTCTTGGTTCTGGGGAGGGTGGAAACAGCCGCAAAGAAGGTAGCTCTTGTACCATAAGTAATCCGGGGAGGTGCAGGGGGTGTTCCAGAAGCATCCTGTCCTCCAGCCATGTGGGTTGTGGACTCCTCCCCTCTCTCTAGGTCTGGCACGGTACCCACATGCTGTGCAGATCCCTACTTGTCCCTCAGGCCTGCCCTCTTTGGGTGAAGCCTTTGAGTGCTGACAGCAGCAAGCCTTAGGCCTCCCTTCATCCCTCTGGATCCCCTCTCCTTCCACTTGGTAGCTGTTCCTCCTCGCTAGGCCATTACAGGCGTGGGTGCCCATGAGCTGGAAGGCTGGGATGCTGGCCTCAGTGTGGGAGCTGGTACAGAGAAGCCTCCACCTGGATAGAAGGGGAGGTGATAGAGAGAGGGGCAGTTCCAGAGAGAGAGAAAGGGAGAGGGAAAAGAAAAGACCAAAAGATAAAGACATCCTTTATAGCTCCATAAGCTGAGAGAGAGAGAGGGAGAGGTGGAGAGAAGGGGCCTGCCTTTAGGAGCACTCAGAGGGGGTGGGTGTGTGTGTGTGTGTGTGTGTGTGTGTGTGTGTGTGCGCGTGCAGCTCTGCTGGAAAGAGCTTGCTCATCTAGAGAAGGTGTGTGTGTGTGTGAGAGGCCATATGCAGTTGTGTGTGCACAGCATGGCCCTGAGACACTGCTCACATACAGAATTCCAGGGTTGCAACAAAGAGTCAGTGTGAAGAGTGAGGCAGTATTTCATAGGGCTGCTGACGGTGTGTCTGGGGTTTGGTGAGGCCGGCCGGTGGCCTGTCTGTAGTCCAACAGGGGTTATTTGGGTGGCACGCAGGTGAACGAGAGAGCACAAAGCCCCCCTTTCTGGAAACCTCAGCTGGGCTTCCCCTACCTCATTTGCACCCCAAGAATCTGTCCCAGGGTCTGCGGGATGGGAGGGAACCACTCTCCCCACATGAATGTACTTCTTGCAGAGGGCAGTACAACTCAATATCTTGGGACTTGATTTTCCAGAGTTCCTGAGGCAGCTAAGGGAGCGTGAGTGAGGAGGCAGAGTAGAGAGAGTGGTGGCGGGGAGAATGCCGAGAGCCGGCAGCCAGTCCCCAGTGAAGTTCTCCATGTGCCCCTGTGCCCTGGACACACTGAGACCAAGGTCAGGGTTCAAAGTGAGGTCAAGGTACGGGAAGCGGTCAGACTAGGCTGCATCCCCAAAGGTCGCCCTGCAGGAGGAGGGGCTGAAAGAAGAAATCCCAGGGAGGAGCCAGAACCAGGGCAGGTAGCTGGGGAGGGTGCGGCTGGCAGCAGGGGGACAGGCCTGGGCAGAGAGGGGGCAGTGGAGTGCGGAGGAGGGGAAGGCCTGGGTCCAGACAGCTTGCATGGGAGTGGGGCACGCAGCACCTAGTGGTGAATGAGAGGGACCAGTGGGGAGAGGAGGGGATCCTGGAGTCTGGGAGGCCTCCCGCAGTGGGACAGTGGCTGAAGGGGGAAAGCGTATTCTCTCACTTCTCTGCCCTGCTGTCCCTTTTTGGCTGGGACATCTAATGGAGGGGGATTGGAGGCCTAAGTCTGATGCCAAAGCCACACTCACCTGGAGTCTGGGTCTCTCTCTTCAGCCTCTCTCCCCTGATCTGTGGGAGGGAGTGGGGGTGGTCCCTGAAGGAGTCTGGAACTTCTCCCTGGGGCTGGCTCCTGAATCCTACTGCTGGGTCCCTAGCACCTTGGAGACATCCATGTTGAGAAGGGCAGCCTTGCTCCATCTGTTGGGGTGCTCTAGGGGCCTGAGTGGTTAAGGCAGGCGTCTCAGAACCTCATGGTGGAGGAGGGTAGCGGGAAGGGGAGCACCTGCGGCCGCCGGGGCAGCAGAGGCCTGTGTGCGTGGGAAAGCGGAGGGGTGTGTGTGTGTCTCTGTGTGTGTGTACACACACGCACACAGGTTTGGGTGTGCTTGCTCACACACATGCATAAAACCCTGCTATCTGTGTCCTCGTGTATCTCCATGTTTATGAACACTGGTGAGTTGTATGTTTGTTTTATCGAGACTGCAGGGAACAGAGTGTGATGGGAGGGAAGGGAAGCCTTGCCCTCCTCCCCATCTTGAGGAGATAGCTGGTGTCCTGAGGACCTAGCTCTGCTTGTCCTCTGAACTTGGTGACAGTGTCTCTGGGCAAAGGAGCCCAGGCTGCACCATACTAAGTCACATGGAGAAACTGAGAGCAGGCTGGCACAGGAAGAAAAAGAGTTCTACTTAAAAGAAACTGAAAAAGAGAGACTCAGAGACCTAAACGAGATGAGAGGGAAATAACACAGGCTGAAAGGCGCAGACACAGAGAGAACCCAGACTCCAGGAGAGGCAAAGGGCCTTGTTAAGCAGGCGGTACCGGTGGTGAGCAGGCGGCAGCGAGGCCTCCTCCAGGAAAAAACCCAGCCGACTGCCTCCTTCCCCTCCCCTCCCTGGTCTCTCCTGCTCAGGCTCGGGCTCCAGCTCCAGGCCGACACAAACGGGGCTTTGATTGCAACAGGAAACCTCTCTGGCGGGGGGAGCTGGGCAAGCCGCCGCCGCTGGGGCCCAGGCTGCACCCCCCTCTCCTGGCCCCCTCCCCGGTCCCAGCCCCCATCCTGCCCAGCACTCCTGCTTTGGGGCCCGTCCCTCATTCACACCTCCCTATTCCTTCACTCCACTGCTGCCCCCTCCTCCAGAGACCCCTCCTATTGTCCTTCAGGTGGGACTCCTAAGTTAGGACTTACCCTTGGGGTGGGGCCTCCTTTGCTGTGAAATGCCCCAACTTCAGTTTTTTGAGGGAAGGTTCTGGAAGAAAAGGAGAATTTAGCTTGAGGAATTCAGAGCCAGTTATCCTCAAGCCCCTTCCAGAAGGTGGCAGGAGGGGAGGAAAGGAGGGATGAAGGGGTTAGCTGTTCCTCCCCGCACAGCCTCTTGTTGGCCAAATTCATCCTTGCCAGGGTGGTAGAGGCTCTGAGGGGTGACCACACCAGATTCAGTGCGAAGGGCTTCATTAGTGGGGGAGGGGTACATTTCTCCTTGCCTCTGGGGCCATGACTTTGTGGGGCTCTAGCTGGGAGGGGTGCGCCTTGGTGGTGGGGATCACAGGGAAGGGGGTGAGTCAGGCAGCAGCCCCCCCTCATACTCCCACCAGGCTGGTGGAGAACATCTGGTTCCCATGAAATGCTAGAAGGCTAATGGGTCTAATTGCTGCAATAAGGGCTGGGGGGACTTTGGGGAAAAGAGGGGGCACTAGATTCCTCCATCCTCTTACCTTCTCCTCAAGGCTAAGACTGTCTAGAATGGGGGGTCGGGGTTGGAGGTTAGGGTGGGCCTGACACCCCAATGCCTGGTCCCTTCTAAGGCCCCCTCTCCCTGCAATGCCTGGGAAGCACACACAGATGGGGTGATGAGGAGTGGGGTGCATCTGGTGGAGAGAAAAGGGGGCTATTGAGAACTCATGACTTCCTGGAGCCCTCCCCCCACTCCTCCTGTGCCCCACTCCCAACCCCCCTCCCTGTGGCCTGGCCACTTCTGGTTCTAATTACCAACCAGGCAGGCCTGACTTAATTGGGACCTTTCAGATTTCGGAGGGGGAAGGGTGGGGGGGACTGACAGCCTACAGTTGACTAATCAGGGCTGTCTTCTCCCCTTGTTTTGGGGGTACTCCCCACTTTGCACTTAATTGACTTTTTTTTGCCACTGGCCATGTTCTGATTCAGAAGTCTGTCACCCCTTTTTTCTTTTTGTGGGGGATGGCTGGAGTCAGAAATGGGGTATTTGGGGTTGGGGGCAAGAACTGGGAGCTCAGGCTGGACTGGAAAGAGCAATGCATTCCCTCTTCATCCCTGCTACGAGTCCCCCGAGTCGGCCCTGCCACCCCGCGGCCCCCCATCCGCCAACCAGGCCCTCCTTCCCAGCCCTGCCCCTTTCAGTCCCCGGCAGCCACCCCGGCCCCTCCTCCGCGCCTGCCTTCCCTTCCCTCGCCTACTCTGGCACCCCTTCCTGCTCTTTATTCTTCCAAACTGGCGCCCCACTCCTGCGGCACCCCAGTGCGCCCCCCACCCGGTACAACAGATTCTTAGAAAAGCGCGCCCCGCCCTGGCCCAGCCACCGCCGCCGGGAGGGGGAAGGGGCCGGGCCGGGCGCCTCTCCCGCTCCCCCGGCACTCCCCTTGTGAGCGGCGCTGACAGAGCCGGCTGGGCCGGCCCGCCGGGCGGCCGGGCGGCCGGGCGGCGGGCGGGGCGCGGGGAAGGGGGCGGTTTCCGGGAGTCGCCGCCGCTGGCGCTGTCCCGGGGCCAGGGTCCCCGACTCGGCCCGGCTCGGCGAGGGCAAACTCTTGACGTGGCCCAACTCCCGCCCCCCCCACCCCCTTCTCCGCCGGTCGAGGGCACTCAGTGCCCGGAAGGGGCCCGCGAGGGAGGAGTGGGGCGGCCCTCGGAGATCCGAAGGGCACTAAGTGTGGCGCTGAAGGGGAGAAGGGGCAGTTTGCCACTGGTGGGGGTATTTAATGACTCTGAGAACGGTTACCGACCAGACGCGCAGTTATTGCCGAAGAGGCACTTGGCACTTGGGGGCGACTGGCACGGTAGCGACTCTGGGGGAGGGGAGCTGGCACTCAGGAAGGCAGTGTCGTCCGAGGCGCAGCTGGCACGGCGGGAGCAGTTTGGGGTGGGAGTCTTGTGCTGAAGTCAGGTTCGAGGAAGGGGCATTGGATGAGCTCCGGGAGTGTCAGCCGCAGGATGGGGTTTGGGGGACTCGGAGGGAGGCGGCCCGGGCCGCGGCGGAGGGAGCACTCCTCGGCCTAAGAAGGGTAGACTCCGGCTGCGCAGGAGGGGCGGGGGGGGGGGCTCCGCGGCGGCGCGGGCTACGGCCTGGGCGGGGTGGGGCGGGGCCGGGTCAGGAGGAGGTGAGCGCGCCCGGCCACCCGCCCCGAGGGGGGTTCCCGGAGAGTTCACGGCGGGAGCGCGCTCCGGCCCTCCGACCGGGAGTGGGAGGACGGGAAGGAAGGAGCAGGCCGCGCGCGCCGAGCCGCAGGAATGTAATGTTCGGCCCTGCAGCGCGCGCGCGGAGGGAGAGGGAGGAGCCAGGCCTGGGAATGAGCGGGTGGAGGTAGTGCAGGTCCCTGGGCTCTGGAGAAGTGCCGCGCGCAGGGAACTTACATGTTTCCTCTCCCCAGTCCTCCTTGACAACCCTGCCTGTACTGACTTGTGTAAAAAAAGGAGCGCTGGGGGGAGGGGAAACTCGAAAGGAAATGCGTGTGCTCGGTTTCTCCACTCTTTCCCCCATCCCCGACCTTGGCACGCGCCTAAGTGCAAAAGCTTGCAAAGCCTCCGAGCAGTGGAGAGAGAATCCTTGCAAACGTTCTCCCGAGCCAGGTGTGTTTGCAAAAACGTGTGTACACCTCTAATTTTATGCGCGTGCAGACATGCATGTGCACTATTGCCTATTTGCAGATGCGTGGTGCCTGCCAAGATAAATGCATGCTCGGATGTGTGTCTAAGCAAGCAAGCGCGCCACGGTGCGAGTGCGTGTCTTCCACTCCCAGCTCTGCTCATCTTGGTGCCCGGCCCCCTTAGCGCTCCAAGCCCCACCCCCCACCCCGCCGGGCTTCGCTTTTACAAAACGTCTCCCCAGTGCTAGCCGCCGAGGCGCCCAGAGTGAGGCGGACAGCGGCTGGAGCGGCAGCCCCGGCTCTGCGCCCCGCCCAGTCCCTTTCCCCTGCTGGGGATCCCCTTCTTCCCCGCCCACCCCTTACCCCCTATGCAGCCCGGCGCCCTATGCTAGCCCTCCCCCTCCCCCCCTCCAGGAGCGGGGCGCCGCCGGGGGAGGAGGGGGAATCGGCTGCGGGTCCTCGGTGTTTCTAGCACCCAGCTTCCCTCCAAGCCGGGTCGCGATGTACGACTGCATGGAAACGTTTGCCCCGGGTCCGCGACGGCTGTACGGGGCAGCCGGACCCGGGGCCGGCTTGCTGCGCAGAGCCACCGGCAGCTCCTGTTTCGCCGGACTCGAGTCTTTTGCCTGGCCGCAACCCGCCAGTCTGCAATGTAGGTACCCGAGCCCTACATTGGGGGTGGGGTGCGGGGTGCGGGACAGGCAGCGGCTCTCTCGTTCCGTGTGTAAAAGGTGGACTTGGGTTGCAAGCGGAGATTCTGACCCTTTCCATGTGAGGGCCGGGTGTGTAGGAAAGAGGTACTGGCCCTTTAAACGTGGGGGCCTCAGCGACTCCTTTGGGTGTGTGCAGTAGTGTTTGGAGTGTGTGTGTGTTTTTTATGGTGGGTGTATAGCTAGGACCTGTGGTTGGTGACCCTCCAGAGTTCCCGGGGATAGGGAGAGGCCGAGGTGCGTTGGTAGTTTGTGCCGGCAGGTCCGTGGCCCGGGAGGGTTATGGCACCCAGGACCGTGAGTGGAGTTCGTAAAGTCCATGTGGGAAGTCGCGAGTGTAAAAATATTATTTGCAGAGCGTGTGCATCCCTGGAGTGTGCAACGCCTCGCTTAGGCGGTGCGGGTGTGGGCGTAAGGGTCTCTCCAAGCAGCGTCGCCCTCCGCCAGCGTTGGCAGGTCCGCATGGCCCCGTGTGGGGATGTTTGTGACTTGAGGCCGGGAGGGCGTGTGCCCTGCGTGGCTGCGGGGGCGGTTTTGGAAAGTGCTGTGTTCGAGCGTGCACCCTCTGTGTGTGCTGCGTGCGGGGTGTAAGGGGTTGTGCACGCAAGCGGGGCCAGGCTGGGTTCTGGCGTCCCCCTCCCCCATTGAGAAAAGAAATTTTAGGAAATGTGTATAGGGTTGTGTGCACTTTTTCCTATGGCTCGAGCCCACAACTTCAGTAGGAAACGAAAAGTTTCAATAAAAGTTGGGCTTACGGTGAGGAGTGGCCTGGAGGTGGCAGCGGCGGGGGGAGCGGGACTCCTGGGTCCCCAAATATCCACCTTCCCTTTTCTGTGAAATGGGAGATGCCAGGCCTGGGGCCCTGGAACCCCTTTCCAGAGCGGTAATAAAAAGCCGGGGATTGAGAGGCAGTAAAAATGAAGTCCAGATGAGAGGCGGCTTTGAAGCCCGGGCTGAAGTGCCTGGCGGGGGTGGGGGGGGGGTGGGGAGGGGAGCCTGGAACACCCCCGAATTTCCCCGGGCCTGGGACGGCGCTCGGAGCCCGGGGACGCGGGGCTGGGGGGCACGCTGGGAAGGGGCGGGCGGCGGGCGCCCTGGGAGTGCGCGCGCGGGGTCACTGAGCCCCCGCCAACGCGCCTCGCTCCTTGGCACTCGGCAGCGCTGTTTACGAGATCAGCTTTTTTTTTTTTTTTTGGTCTTTTGGTTGCAGGGCAGAGCTGCTCAGATTTAACAACTGGGAGACTGGAAGAGGGAGGTGGCAAACAGTACCGTGAGGTGGGGTGGGGCAAGAATGAGAAGCGTAGCATTTAAAGGGCGGGGAAAGTGTGAACTATTGCCTTGCACCAAATCCTTGTGAATTCTTAACCTTCTCTCATGGCCCAATAGAATGGGGACGTGGGGTATGTTGGGAGGGGTGCTGAGATGGAGAGAATCTCCCAGGAAGGGTTTTTGCGGGGGCTGGGCAGGAACCCCATCTTTTTCAGGCCCAGGGAAGCCTGTGGGACTTGGCTGGCAGTATGTTTTTGCATTTCAGTTTGGACCAACAATTTTGGCCTCTAGGGTCTTGGTGGGCCTCGGGCCTGCTCCACACACTTTCAGAGAGAAAGTAGTTTAGACCTGTGTGTCTAATCCAGGGAAGGAAAGAGGTCCTTTGGTGTGTTTGTATCTGGCAGCGTCGGTGTCCTGGTGCTGCGTTGGCAGGCCGTGGGTGTTTGGGGGCAGAGCTTCTCGCTTGCAACGGTGAAACGAGCGCTGGGTGTTGTGTGTCCTCCTTGTGACTTGTGCATCCAGCTCCACGGTGTGGCTGGAGTGAGTGTGCCTCTGTGCCCGCCTGCCTGGGTGTTCTTTTGTGCCAGGGTCCCGCTGGGGTATAGGAGCCCATTGGTAAAGTGCCTGCTTTTGTGCCCAGTGTGTTGTTGACGTGTGAGAGTGTCTCCAAGGAGGTGTGTGTCAGATTGTGAGTCCAGGCTTCTCGGCCCTGGGCCTCGCAGCTGGGAGTGTTTACAGCCGGTTATAAAGAGTTTGTTTGAAGCTCCGCACAGCCTGGCCAGGAATTTCCTCAATTTCAGCAATTTGGGCTTTAAAAGGAGAAAACCCCAGAGCCACCCCCCTCCTCCCCTGCAGGGGCCCCTGCTTAGCCAGGAGCAGCATCCCCCCGGTGCTGGGGTCTCTGCCCAGGGCTGAGAAGGGAATCTCAGTGGAGTGACAACGATTAGCCTTCCTGTGCCCTTTGCTCCCAGACTGACCAGAGCTACTGGGCTGCGCTTTAGGGTTCAGGGACGGGAGTGTGCCAGAGGGGTTCCGAGAAGGGGTGACAGTACCACGCATATGAGAAAAGCTGCCCCTGGGCCTGTCTCCCTGCCACCCCCAGTCTCATAATAATTGGCTGGCAGTGGCCCATGCCAGTCTGACCACACCCAGGCCCTTTTGCAAGAGAGGAAATGAGGCAGCGCTCTGCGGGCAGGGAGGGCGTCAGCGCCGAGTGAGCACCACCCCACGCACTGGCCTGTGGGCAGCACATGTGCCCTCAGAGGACACCGGGACCATCCTGAAAGGCATTCCAGCCCACCCCCCATCTCTCAGCACCAACCGCCTCCCCCGGGCCCGACCCCGGATTTCCCACCAAGTCCTGAATAGACTCCAGGCACCCTCCTTTCCTCCCCTCCTCTCTCCTTTTTCATTGGGGAATCTCACTCCAGCTGGATTCTTATGCTAATTGAGTGTCTGTGTGTGCCGGGGGGTGGGGAGGGCTTTCCTCCTGTGGGGAGGGTGGAGCTAGCCTGGAACCCCTGCGTCCGGGCCTTCCTTCTGTCCTTCGGGTGGCCTGGGTGGACTTCTGACCAGGTGGGCTACAGCAGGTTAGAAGGAAGAAGGTGTTCATGAGGTGGGTGCAAGCAAGGGACGCTCCTTAGGGAGGGTCTTAGGGTTTTCTTGCATTAACTTAGGCCCTCCAGGTTTGGGCAACTGGTCGTACAGGTTGAATAATTTATAGATTTTTTTCAAGCTTCTGAAGATCAGCCACACACCCAGAAGAGGTTTACTCAGCAGCCTCCCAAACAGAGGGCGTCCCCCCCCCCACCCCCCCGCACTGTGTGTGGCATGGGCGGAGATCTCTTTTGAGCTGTGTTTGGGTATTTGCAGGGGAAGTTTAGGAGTGAAGACACGGCTCAGAGAGGGTCCAGAGATGGCTCCCCTCCCCCATCAGCCCTGTTTACCCACTGTCGCCTGACTTCTCTGCTTTGCTACACCCCCAGCAGCTTCTAGACCTGAGAATCTGAGCAAATACCTGTCTCCCTTTCCCAACTTCTCTAACTCCTGGCCAGGTCACGTAGATCTAGTTAGAAGACCTGAGAGCCTTGGCTCCACCATAACTGGCAGTGTGGCACTGGGCTGGTCGCTTCTCTCTGTTGGCCTCAGTTTCTTTGGGTGTAAAATAAGGCTGTTGCATGTGCCCTAACCTACCTTCCCAATACCTGTGTCCCATTTCCTCCACTGTCTCCGTGGTTTCTGGGGAAAAGGACACTGGCGATTGTTTGGGGGGTGATATGAGGGGGAGAAGCTCAAGGATTGTCTACCCTGTACTGCTTGAGAGAAAACGAGGTTCTGTTCTGCCTCCTGAACCTCCTGGCCATTTAGCCAGGTGCTAGCCACAGGTGGTCTGGAATTGGCCTCCTCACACCCAGATCTATGGCCTCGTGAGGAGGAGAAGGGTAGGAGGGAGACTACCCGGCAGGGACCCGATGTGAGAGGGAGTGACTAGAGAGTTAAGAGCCACGGGCCGTAACACACCTACTTTGTGGCTGGGGAAACTGAGGCCCAGAGAATTTAACTTCTGGGATGGCCTCGACCTAGAATTTGGAGAATTGAGCAGTGTCCCGTAGGGCATTATTGTAGGGGGAGATGGCCAGACCGGGAGGTCGTAGTGGTTGTTTAGGGGTTTCTGGACGTGTTTACTATGGGGCTGTAGATGGGTTGTTGGGACTTTAAATCACTGTGGTGGCGATGGTGTTGTCACCGCTGAGCCAGAGGAAGAAGTGGGAATGGGGGGGGGCAGTGTGTATCTGATGAGGATGCCTAGAGATCTGAGGGGTCCTTCTTCCCTGACCCTCACATCACTGCTTCCCCACAGCGGTGGAGACGCAGAGCACTAGCTCAGAGGAGATGGTGCCCAGCTCGCCCTCACCCCCTCCACCTCCCCGGGTCTACAAGCCGTGCTTCGTGTGCAATGACAAGTCCTCTGGCTACCACTACGGGGTCAGCTCTTGTGAAGGCTGCAAGGTGTGTACGTGCTGGAGGCGGGAGCACTGGGCACCCAGTTACCTGCGTGAGATCAGAGACTCACTGGGTGTGGGTGGGTATCCCTCTGAGGTGGGAGGGACTGGCTGCTTTGCACAGAGGTGGTTAATAGATTGGCTCAGGCCTGCAAGGCCTGTGAGAGGCTGGTACTCCCAACATCCTGCTTCACTGACCCTCCTCCCTTACCCCGAACTCCAGGGCTTCTTCCGCCGCAGCATCCAGAAGAACATGGTGTACACATGTCACCGCGACAAAAACTGTATCATCAACAAGGTGACCCGGAATCGTTGCCAGTACTGCCGGCTACAGAAGTGCTTTGAAGTCGGCATGTCCAAGGAAGGTAGGCCCTCAGGCCTGCCTGGGCAGGGGTGCTCCTGTCCTAGCCTGTGGTTGCCACCCTCTTCCCACTGGCCACCCCCACTTTCCTGACCTCTGCAAGTCCAGCCTCCAGCCGCCCTGGAGTGCTGTGCCTCCTCCCTGGCCAGTCCTATTTGATTAGCTCCATTCACCCAGGAGACCCCACCCCTTCCCATTCTCCCTTCTCAGAGCTTAACCCTTCCTCTGAATGAGTGAATGGGGGTTACCGGTGCACATGCCCTGTTTCATGGGGAAGTTAGGGGGGCTTGCCAGTCCCCTCCCCTGCTCCCAGGACTGAGCCTGAGGTGGATCTGGGGTGCCCCCCCTCCCCTGCACCATTGTGCTGCCAAGGCTATAAGTGGATATCCTGCTGCCTGCATATCCTGCCCCCCCTCCCCAGCTCCTGCAGGGTGACAGGAAGGGCAGGATGGAGCCGAAGGGCCTGGGGAGGGAGCAGGGCCTGCAGGCCCTGGGTGGGGCTGGGGAGAGCCAGCCTGGGGATGGGAGCTAGTGCAGGAGACCGGGAAACTGAGGCCCCGCCCAGGGTCCCAGGGAAGGGATGCTCCGGAGCACATTAAGTTAGGGTAAGAGGGGATACCCAGAGCGAGGTTCTGAGGGTCTTGATCCTCTCCTTGCACCTCCACCCCCCCAGCTGTGCGGAATGATCGGAACAAGAAGAAGAAAGAGGTGAAGGAGGAAGGGTCACTTGACAGCTATGAGCTGAGCCCCCAGTTAGAAGAGCTCATCACCAAGGTCAGCAAAGCCCATCAGGAGACCTTCCCCTCGCTCTGCCAGCTGGGCAAATACACCACGGTGAGGAGTGGGCAGGGCCCCAGTGAGGGCAGGGGAACATTTGACTTTGGAGAACGGGTAGGGGTTGTGTTGGAGGCCATGGTCCGGTGCTGACAAACAAGGAGGGCATCCGAATGCAGAAGGGAGAGCCTGGGGTATTGGCAGAAAGAAGACAGCGCCCAGGATAGGCCTTCGTTTGTGTTCTAACCGGACCTTCCTGCAGAACTCCAGTGCAGACCACCGGGTGCAGCTGGATCTGGGGCTGTGGGATAAGTTCAGCGAGCTAGCCACCAAGTGCATCATCAAGATTGTGGAGTTTGCCAAACGGCTGCCCGGCTTTACGGGGCTCAGCATTGCTGACCAGATCACTCTGCTCAAGGCTGCCTGCCTGGACATCCTAGTAAGTTGAGACCCGTGGCCTGTCTTCTGCCACAGCCTGACCCTCATATGAGACCAAGGAGCTGGTCCACACAGAGATTTCATTATCTCTCTTCCCCCCTCCAATCTGGGACTCCCCAGATCTCCTCGAAACCCAAGCTCTTTTTGTCTTAATCTCTGCCCCTGAGATCTGACCCTAGACTTCTGGGTGCCCTGCCTCCTTCTGACTTCTCTTCCCTCCCCCAACTTCAAACCCTCCATCTCTCTGCCTCGCTCCCCCTGCCAGCTTCAGGTGGCCCTCCTTCAGGACCCAACCTCCTCACTTTCCACCTGCACCTCATTCCCTCTTTTCCCCGTCCCCATAGCGCTCCTTCCCAGAGACAGCACTAACCCTGCCCCCTGCCTACCTCCAGATGCTGCGGATCTGCACAAGGTACACCCCCGAGCAGGACACCATGACCTTCTCTGACGGGCTGACCCTGAACCGGACCCAGATGCACAATGCTGGCTTCGGGCCCCTCACAGACCTCGTCTTTGCCTTTGCTGGGCAGCTCCTGCCACTGGAGATGGATGATACAGAGACAGGGCTGCTCAGTGCCATCTGCCTCATCTGCGGAGGTGCGGGGGCGCCCCCTGGCGTTTGCTCGGACTGCTTTCCCACCACACCCTACACCCGATTGATCTCCCACCTGGCGGGAGACCTTGGTCCCATCCACAGACTCCTCAGCTCCAGTACAGACTCCCCGGCTGCCTGCAACAAAGGACAAGAAGAGGGGAAGAGCCAGGGGGAGCTGAGGAGACCCCCGATACCAGTGCTGACATAGAGGTCTGGGCAGGAGTGATTTACCAGAGAAAACCTCTTGCCAGAGGCAGGGAAGGGATTGGAACAGGGGAGATGTCCTGGGTGGGGCTCATGGTCAAAGTTTGGGGCCTGGAGGGCCATAGGGCAGGGCCACTTGTCACTGTCTTCCCCATCTCTTCCTCTCTCACTCCCCTGTGCTTGTCCCCCCAGACCGCATGGACCTGGAGGAGCCTGAGAAAGTGGACAAGCTTCAGGAGCCGCTGCTGGAAGCCCTGAGGCTCTATGCCCGGCGGCGACGGCCCAGCCAGCCCTACATGTTCCCGAGGATGCTCATGAAGATCACTGACCTCCGGGGCATCAGCACCAAGGGTTAGTCGGGAGCGAGCCTCCCCTCTCTCTTCCCGGAGCTGCTGGTCTCCTGGGTCAGGCAGAGACAAGAACAGAGTGGGTGAGAACCAGGCAGCCTACACGAGCATCCTAGCTCAGCCGCATCCTAGCTCAGCCACTTGCTAGTGGGGACACTTGGGCAAGTGCTTTTCTTTTATTGTTTTTCTGCTTGTAAACTGGGCTAGACTTACAGCTACCTCCTAAGTTCTGTGAGGATGAAACGAGTTAACACACAATGGGCTTAGAACTGCACTGAGTTACAAATTCAGTTCCTCCATTGCAGTAGGCACATTTCCAGTGCTCAGTAACACTGTGCAGCCAGGTACTCCTGCGCTGGACAGAGGAGGTATTTCCTTCATCACAGAAAGTTCTATTGGACAACACTGGTTTAGGAGGATGCCTGGAAGATAGTGTTTGATAAATATTAGTTCTAATTATAAATGTTATTAAGAACAGACCTAAAAAAAAAAAAAAAAAAGAACAGCCCTAGGAACAACTGGCAAGCTATGGACAATGGGGGCGGGGGTCCAGGGTCCAGGGAGTGGGGCTGGAATTGGGCACCACGTGATTTTTGAGGAGACAGCCTGAAAGGATGGGACAGATGGGCAACAGGCTTGGCAGAGAAGACAGGCAGAGGCTCCAGGCAGAGGAGCAGTCCCCGGGAACCCTAGAATAGGGAGAGGGTGACAGAGGTGGCAGGCCGGTGCTGGGAGCCCCCAGAGGGGAGCTAGAGGGCAGTCCAGCAAGGTTAAGGTGTCAGCCTTAGGGGCTGTACCTCAGCCCCCCCGAACCTCCTTGTCCCTCCATTGCAGGAGCAGAAAGGGCCATTACCCTGAAGATGGAGATTCCGGGCCCGATGCCTCCCCTGATCCGAGAAATGCTGGAGAACCCCGAAATGTTTGAGGACGACTCCTCGCAGCCTGGCCCCCACCCCAAGGCCTCCAGCAAGGATGAGGTTCCTGGGGGCCAGGGCAGAGGGGGCCGCAGCCCCCACCCTGACCAGGGCCCCTGACTTCCCCTGTCTCAGGGGTTGGGGGCTCCAGGCAGCAGACTGACCATCTCCCAGACACCGCCAGTGACTGAGGGAGGACCTGCTCTGCCCTCTCCCCACCCCTTCCACTGAGCTCCTTGTTTTTGCCAAAGTTTCCAGGGGTGCCTCCGTGTTCATCCCCTTCCTGCTCTAACCGGCTCCCTCTCCAGTCTTGGGAGCCTGCCCTGTTCCCTCCAGGAGAGAGGGCAGAGGGGTGAGCCTGAGTTTGGACTCTAAAATCTCAGCACTGCCCCTCAGACACCAGGGTCCCAGGCTCCCCAGGGCAGGAGGAAGACCCTGCCATTCCACAGCCCCTTCCTCTGCCGGGTGCTTAGGCCTCTGGGAGCAAATAGGAACACTAGAGACCAAAGGTGGGGGGGCGTAGGGGGAGGGCTGAGCCCACCCTCTTGCCCCAGTCCTTGGTGCCTAACGCTGCATAAGGCACCTGCTGGGTGCACGCTGCCCGCTGTGCCCCCGTCCTCGTGCCAGGTCGGGCCCTGCATTTCTGTGGGGGGCCAGAGGGTGAAAGGGACAGAGGCAGGTCCATTCTGCACCTCTTTGCTTGGGCCCAGAGTTTACCTTATGCCCTCAGTTACAAGCCCCTCCCCCAGTCCTGTCATGTGCCTTGGGCTCCCCCTGCCCCCCATCTCAGCCATGGGGCAGGAACCCTCCTACACTACAGAGGGGCCAGGGGATCCCTCTCCCCCTGGTGCCTTCCCCCCGTGACCCCCAGAGCAGCTTGGCCCAGGGAGAGGGGGGGTGGGCACTGCTTAGCTGATCCCACCCTGACCCCGAGGAAGCCTCTATTTATTTATTAGCTTTTGTTTACACCCTGGAATTGACCTTCCTCCAGGGGTCTTGGGAGGGGGAGCCCAGGGCCCCTGTGACCCCTCCCTTCTTCCTCCAATCCCCAGTTTGTATTTAGCTGCCAAATAAGATTTCCACTGGCTCCCCTTTTTCTCTGGGGGGGTCAGGGTGCTGTCCCCTCCCCTGTTTACATCTCCCCTCCACCCCGCTGTGTCGCATATTGCTGAGTTTTCTATTTTTGCAAATAAAGTGATGGAAACTCATGGGATGTGGCTCCCTCTAGGGGGGAAGCAATGAGCTGATCTGCAGAGGGACTGGGTGGGGAGGGTGGATTTTGCAGCTTTCTTAGGGGAACTAAAGAAATAGGATGAAATGTATCTGGTTGGGTGTGGTGGGAAGGTGGCGGAAAGGGAGTCCACAGGGCCCTGTCCTGAGTGTCTGGGCCTCCGTGATCACCAGGTGTTGGAGCTTTGATTGGGCTCTGTGAACCTCTAGTAAGGTCCTGGGCCTCAGAGGTCTTTAGGCTATCCCCACCCCCAGTTCTGTATACATGCACATCTGCCCTTCTCTGGGGAGGAGGTTGATGCAGTTTCAATTGGTTGTCATGAGGGTCCCTGGCCCCAGAAGAAAAGAACCACGGTGTACGTCTAAGTTACAGTGTTTCTGCTTTATGCCAGCCCCTCGCCCCATAAGCCGCCTACACTGTGACCCCACTATCACCTTCTGAGTCACTCCTTCTGCCCCCACCCTTCTCCCTGTGACCCTGCTTGCCCTCCACGACCCCACTGTTACCTTCTGTCCTAATACCTCTCCCTGCCCCTGCATGCCTTAACCTCTGCAACACCCCAACCTCAGCCCCATTGACTTTGGCCTCTGCCACTGCGCCCCTGGACTCTTCCCCTGCCCTCTGTGACTCCCCATTAACACCCACCCCCACCCACCTTCTTCCCTGGGACAGTGCCTTGCCTACCTGCGCCTGGCTGTCTTCACCGATGACCCGACCGGTGCATGTGGGAGAGAGAGGTTGAGGATGTGGGAGTGGTGCAGGAGAGGAGAGGGGGGAAAGCAGAAGAAGAAAGTGAAAGAAACTCTAGAGGAAACCACAGGGCCTGTGGGGAAGGAGGGGTCATTGCCATGGCAACCCTGGTTGTGGGGGAAGGGCAAGAGGTCTGAGCCAGTGGCTGGAGCCCACCCAGAGGAGGACGCCCTTCTCCCTAGTTGCTCCTCCTACGACCCATCTGATGTTCACTGAACACCTGCTAGGAGACGGACCCTGCGGCCTCAGTCAGTCCCTTGCCGGTGGAGGAGACAGACCTGTGAACAGACGTCACATCCAGTTCCTTCTCAAAACTCCCTGTGGTCAAGTGTGGGCCTCAGCCTCTTTTCCCTGCAGCCTCGTCCTTGCCTGGCTCCAGCTGCCATGCCCGTGCTCAGCTTTGCGCAGTTCGCCTCCTCCACCCACGTCCCGGGCCCCGGCACCATTTGGCTCCTTGGCCCCCCAACTTCATTCTCCGAGCCTGGCCCTGTGCCTGTCTCTCCGACTTCCCAGCTGCCTGGTCCTTGAATTTCTCAAAGCCTCCCACCCCCATTACTTCTCATCCACCGATTCTCTCTCTTATCGAGCCCTTAGTAAGTGCCGTGTTCTCCTCTAAGCAACTGATACGAATAATCTCACTTAATTCTCACAATAATGCTATGAGTTCCACTTGACAGATGAGAAAACAGCCACAGGAAGGGTAAGTAATTTACCTGGGGTCCCACTACCAGTAAGTGACAGAGCTAGGATTTGAACTTGGGCAGTTTGGCTCCAGAGCCCGTGTAGTTAAGCACACACTGTAAGACAGTGGGCACCAGGTTTTCAGAATGAACAATAGTCACTAATTTCCCCCTCCGACAGTACTTATTGCCTCCATATTTCTTCCTTCCTGTCATGTTCCTATATGAGAAAATAGAACATCAATCTGGGAGGCAGGCAGACCTGGATTTAAATCCAGACCATCTAGTTGCTAACTATGTGACCTCGGGCAAAATACTTTGTACTTCTAAGCCTCTATATCTGTAAAATTAGGGGGCTGGAGGGAGGTTAACACCTATGTCATGAGGTTGCTGCTGTGAGAATGAATTGTAACATTATGATACATCCAGTACCTAATGGGTGCTCAACAGATGAGCTTCCTTGCTTCCTTCGTCCAGAACCCTGTATCATCAACTCCCTTGGCCCAATTTCACCCTTATCTGCTCCACCTTCTCCTAGGTCAGTCACCCCCACCAGCCCCAAGTCTCCCCCACCCTGGGGCGTGTCACTTCCTCCTCTGCAGCCTCCCAGATCAGTACACAAAGGCTGCTGCTACCACCGGAGGGAGGAAGGGCTGCTCCGCACGCACCTGTGAGTACCAGGGCAGCAGCTCTCCTGCCTCCTCTCCTACCCGCCCAGGCCCCACCTGGTCCTAACCTCCTGGGAAGAGGGCTCTGACCTGAAGACACCCAGGGTTCAGCTGAGTCTTGAGAAAGGCTCTGAAGACCTCTCTGCATTCCCAAGATCTCCTGTTCCTGTTTCCTCCTCCAGTCTCAGAAGCCCTCCCTCCCCCCACCCATCCCTCTTGTGTTGGTTTCCCAAGAGTGGGACTGGAGAGAGAAAAAGGAGGTAGAGGGTGCATGAGTGCTATCATTTGCTTGCCGGCTGTGTGTTACGGATTATGACAAGGTAAGTTTCTCCCAATATTACTCCCCAGCTGCCATCCCTGCTGCCTGATGCCTTGTGCTCAGCTCGGGCCTCCTCCCGGTTGGTACCTTGGCCACAGATCCCACACTCCTGGAAGACTGTGGCTCAGCGGCTCAGTTCTGTCCCCTCCTTGTGACACTGAGTGGGCAGCAGAGGGTTCCTCCTGACTTGGGAGATCTGGATGGGTTGGGGAGATGCTCTCTTTCTCAGCTGCTCAGGGGGCAGTGGGGTATGTATTGGAGTCAGAATTAAGTCCAGGAGAATGGATAACCCCAGAGGGAGAGAAGCGAAGATACAGGAAGGCCAGAAGGAAAGAGAAAGGGGATCAGATAGAGCCCATTGGGGCTGGTGGGGAGAAGGCACAACTTTCCATGAAGATGGTGCCCGGGTTGGAGGGGAGGAAAGCAACAAACAAAGCGGGAGGCCTGGCCTGTGTCAGTCCCTGCTCTGCTGTAGTTCGCTGGGGGACCTTGGGCAAGTCACTCACCACTCTGGGATTCAGGTTTCCATCTGTAAAAAGAGGGGGTTGAAATAGAAGTTTCTGCCATTCTACGGTTAGGATCAGAGTGGGAAAGGAAGTAAAACAAAGAACTGTGAAGAAGTGGAGAAGGGAAAAGTAGCTGCAAGATGGAATCAGATCTCTGACTAGGAAGGGGAGACAGAGAAAGGGAGAGACAGATTAAGAGAAGCAGGTGGCAGGTCACGTATCCTGGGGAGGGGAGAAGGGGGTTGGGGGGGGAGCCCAAGGGCCCCCTTTAGGGGAGATGAGTGACTCCTTTGAACTCTCTGGGACTTTCTTATCCTGGGGGACAGTGTGGCCCGGAGCCCCACCTGTGAGAGATGAGTCAAAACTGGGCTGCAGCATCCCCAGCCTCGCCGACCACAGGCGTGCAGAGCCAACAAGGCTGAGGTTACGCTGAGGCTGAGCCCACGCTGAGGCTGAGCCCTGGGCTAGCCTCTCACGGGAGGGTGGAGGCTCTGTTAAATATATATCTACTACGCCTGAGGTCACAGGTGGTGGGGAGCAAGACGGGGGAGGTCAGCAACTTGGCACCACACCCCTTCGCCACAGCCCGTGCAGATCATCTGGTACCAAGTCTGGGCCCAGGCTGACAAGGATGCAGATGCTTCCCGACAAGGAGTTAGCTGGCCTTTCAAATGCACTGTCGATGGGGACGTGAACGGGCACAGCCCTTCAGGAGCTCATGTCAGTTATGTTGGCACTACTCACCAGCATTACAAATGATACCTATTTATTAACCCTACAAATCCTCTTCCAGGGGTTTATCCTACAACATGCACACGTGAAATGATAAATCCATGAATTTTCACTGCAGCGTTGTTTATAATAGTGAACAATTAGAAACAACATAAATTCCCATTACAAGAGACTAAATACAACATGACCTATCCATGCGATGGAAATCTATATAGCTGTAAAAATGAACAAGGGAGTTCTTTATTTTCTGGGGTTGCAGGAACTCCAAGAAAACTAGTCCAACCAAGTAAGATGCAAAACTGGGTGTAAAGTATTCTAGCATTTGTTGAATTCTATTGTTTGATTCTATCATTTGAAGAGTATATATGTGTTCATGTTAGTCTGTATATACACTAAAAGTCTCTAGAAAGATTATAGGCAACAAAAGATAATAATAAATGATGGTTATTTATTTGAAGTTAAGTGTGGAAACTGGGGTGGATGGGGGATAGGAGTGGGAGATTTCTATCATCTTAACTTTTTGGTTTTTTAAATTGTGGGAAAATACACATCAAATTTATAATTTTAACCATTTTAGGTTACAATTCAGGGGCATTAAGTACATTCACAGTGTTGTGCAACCGTGACCGCTATCTAGTTCCAGAACCTTTTCTTCACTCCAAAAGGAAACTGCCCATTAAGCAGTCACTCCCCATCCGCCCCTCCTCCCCAACCCCTGGCAACCACTAGGCTACTTTCTGTCTCTATGGAGTTGTCTAGGCGGGCTATTTCATATCAATGGAGTTGTACAATATGTGGTTGTTCATGACTGCCTTTGTTCATTTAACATAATGTTTTCAAGGTTCATCAACGCTGTAGCATGTATCAGTCCTTCATTCCTTTTTATGGCCAAATATTATTTCATTGTACGGATACACCACATTTTATTCATCCATTGATCAGGTGATGGGCATTTGGGTTGTTTCTACCTTTTAGCTACTGTGAATGGTACTGCGATGAACAGTATTGCACAAGTTTGTGTTTGTTTAAACACCCATCTTCAATTCTTTTAGGGATATCCTTAGGGGTGGAATTGTCAAGTGCTAGGGTGATTCTGTGTTTTAACTTCTTGAAGAATCAACAAACTGTCTTCCACAGTTGTACCGTTTTACATTCCCACCAATAACGTATGAAGGCTCCATTTTCTCCACGTCCTCAACACTTATTTTCTATTTTTTTTTATTACAGCCATTCTAGTGGGTGTGAAGTGGTATCTCGTGGTTTTGATTTGCATTCCCCTGATGACTAATCGTTTTGAGCATCTTTTTATCTGTGGTTAGTCACTTGTCTATCTTCTTTAAAGAAACATCGAAGTCCTTTGCACATTTTAAAACTGGGTTGTTTTTCTCTTTGTTGTTGTTAGAGTTCTTTAATATATTCTGAACACTTAACAGATATGTGATTTGAAAATATTTTCTCCCATCCTGTGGCCTGTCTTATCACTCTCTTGATAGCGTCCTTTAATGCATAAAAGTTTTAAATTTTGATGAAGTCCAATTTATCTATTTTTTCCTTCATTGCTTGTGCTTTTGATGTCATAGCTAAGAATCCATTGTCAAGTCCAAAATCATGATGATTTATCCCTATATTTTCTTCTAAGAGTTTCATAGTTTTAAGAACTTATACTTAGGTCTTTGGTCCATTTTCAGTTAATTTTTGTATATGTTGTGAGGTAGGAGTCCAACTTCATTCTCTTACATGTGGATATCCAGTCATCCCAGTACCATTTGTTGAAGACTATTCTTTCTGTATTGAATGGTTTGGCATCTTTGTTGAAAATCAACTGACCATAAGGGATGGATTTATTTCTGAACTCTCAGTTCTATTCCATTGATCTATTTGCCTATCCTTATGCCAACACCACACTGTCTTGATTATCGGGGCTTTGTAGTAAGTTTTCAAAGTGAGAAGTGTGAGTCCTCCGACTTTGTTCTTTTTCAAGATTGTTTTGGCTATTCATGCAATTCCATGTGAATTTTAGAATTTTAGGATTTTCCATTTCTATAAAAACGGCCATTGGGATTTAACTTTTTGACTTTTGAAGCATGGTAATAAATTGCCTATTCAAATTTTTAACCTAGATCCCCTTTGTGCAATGTACAGGAAAGAGAAATTTTTATCAAACCTGGCCTTCCTTCCTCCATTATCCCAGACCTTTAGACAGTTCTTCTTATGGTCTAATCTTTATTCCTCTTGCTACCATGTCAGTTAATTACAGCTGACTTTTCCTGCCTCTTGCATGTACTCCCTCATCTGCTCCAGCTTCATTTCCTCTCATTCCTAATCCCTGACTTTTCCCCCTTATTTAGAGCCCCTGACCCTCTTCCTTTAGAATCCAAGGTTATGAAAGCTAGAAGGGCTGTCAGATTATTTTTTCAACTCCCTTACTTTACGGTTGTGGAAACTAAGGCTCAGAGAGAAAATCTGACTTGACACCAGCCAGTGAGTGACTGAGGCAGGACCAGACTTGGTCTGTTTCCTGTTTGGTTCTCTTTCCACTATGGCTTGGAATCTTGGTGAACAGACCTGCGTGCAGACCTTAGTGCCTCCAGGTCCACTCTCCAGACTCTTAGTTAGGCTATTTTGCCCACTCTGGCCTCATGAAGTCTGCATGCAGGAGGGTTGGGTCTTTTCCAAGGCTCCTACCCTAGCCTGGGATCTGCCCCTTCCTGCCATTTTGAAGAAACTGCTGAATCCACAGGGGGAAGTGAAACTATGGGGACAGATAAAGAGTTGGGGTAGAGTTTTGAGAGGGACGACCACAGGCTAAGTTTAGAGGGCTGAAAGCTTGGGGGTCCTCGCTGAGGACCCACATGTCCCCCTTTATATCCTATTACAGACCATGGTGGCTTTGTCAATGGTCCTTGTTTTCCTGCTGGCCCTGAGCAGAGGTGAAAGTGAACTGGACGTCAAGAGCTCATCCCCACAGGAGACCACCGAATGGGGGGATCCTGGGCTGTCCCTACCAGGGTCCTGCCAGCCAGCTCCCTCCTGTCAAAAGTGCATCCTCTCACACCCGAGCTGTGCATGGTGCAAGCAACTGGTAAAGATGGGCCTGTGGCCTTTGAACCGAGTGTATGTGTGTGTACAGCCTGGATACACGAGTGTGATTGTGTGGGTACGTGTGTGACTTTCTGGGTGCACTCTGTAGTTCTGTGTGTGACTGAGTTTGTGCACATAGGACTCCTGTCTGTGATCGTGTGTGTGTGTGTGTGCATACACGTGCACTCGAGGTTCCTGCGCATGTATGTTTATGTCTGTATCTATGTATTTGTGTATATGTGGAGAAGACTTGTGACCATAAATTTGGAGGAAGCAAATGTTCCTGCTGGAACTCACGCTTGTGTCTAGGGAGAGGGATCTTTTGTGGGTGTACATGTGAGAACGTGTATTTGTCAGCTTGGGCTGTCATAGCAAAATACCACGGACTAGGGGGCTTAAGCAACAGAAATTTATTTCTCACAGTTCTGGAGGATGTGAAATCCAAGATCAAGGTGGTAGCTGATTCAGTTCCTGGTGATAACTCTCTTTCTGGCTTGCAGATGGGCTGCGGACAAGCTCTCTGGTGTCTCTTCTTATAGGGATCTAATCCCATCATGAGGGTTCTACCCTCATGACCTCATCTAATCCTAATTCCTTCTCAAAGGCCCCATCTCCAAATATCATCATGTTGGGGGTCAGTCCACTGCAGAAAGTATGTGACTGGGTCTCTGGATCTGTGTTGGGGGGGGGCATGTTCCTAGGTATGTAGCAGCCTGTGACTGGGAGGGTAGAAAGGAAGGAGCTGGAAGCCTGTGGGCTTTGGGGGAAAGGCTTGAGCTACCTAAGTGACAAGAAGGATGCTGCGGAGAGGGTGTCTCCCTGGCTGGTCAAACAAGACTGTTTTTTTTTTTTTTTTTTAATTTTTTGGGAAACTTTAATTAATTAATTAATTTTTGGCCATGCAATGCATGTGGGATCTTAGCTCCCCGACCAGGGATCAAACCAGTGCCACCCCCCTCCATTGGAAGCAGGGAGTCTTGACCACCAGGGAAGTCCCAGGCTGTTCTTTTTTTTTTTCCGGTACGCGGGCCTCTCACTGTTGTGGCCTCTCGCACAGGCTCCGGACGCGCAGGCTCAGCGGCCATGGCTCATGGGCCCAGTCGCTCCGCGGCATGTGGGATCTTCCCGGACCGGGGCACAAACCCGTGTCCCCTGCATCGGCAGGCCAGGCGGACTGTCAACCACCGTGCCACCAAGGAAGCCCCAGGCTGTTCTTTTGTTTATGCCTTAAAGAGACAGGGCTCATGGTGTAGCAGAGCACGAGGGGCGCCTGAACTGGAGGGTGGGGCAGAACTGTCTCTCTCACAGGAAGATGGAGAGTTAGATGAGATAAGAAATGAGGGCACAGTCACTAGGAGGCCGAGCTACAAAACTGAGTGGGTCCAGGGGAAAGGCACATAGTGAATCTGGGAGGCCGGGAAGGGGAAGACTCAGAGTCAGTGGGAGGCAGAGGCCAGAGGTGCCAGGCAGGGACTCTTGGGACAGCTGGGTATATGTCTGTCTCCTCCAATCCCCCGACCAGAGGCTGGCACCCGGCTCAGCTGAGAAGCCACTCTAACCATTTCCTCCCCCTGTGGCTTCCCAGCCAGTGCCAGGGGTACCAGACACATTGAGGGGGAGCGGGGGGTTCTCTCCTGTCCCTATCCTTCCCCTTCCCAGGGACTGTGGGTCTTAGTCTGACCCCCTTCCCATTTTGGCCTGAGCATTCAGGGGAGGTTGGACTAGGAGGTCAGGCTCCTCCTTTTTTAATGGCAGTGAGGTCCCTGAGATCTCAACCGGAAGTCTGTGGCACTGGGGGAGTGGAGAGGTAGGGTGTCTGGGGAAAGGGGGCATCCAGATAAGGGTAGGAAAAGGAGCGGTGCTGTAGGAAGTGGGGTCTGACAAGGAAGAAAGGACGGCGTTCAAGGGTAGCTGTGGGGGCTTCCCTGGTGGCGCAGTGGTTGAGAGTCCGCCTGCCGATGCAGGGGACATGGGTTCGTGCCTCGGTCCGGGAAGATCCCACATGCCGCGGAGCGGCTAGGCCCGTGAGCCATGGACGCTGAGCCTGTGCGTCCGGAGCCTGTTGCTCCGCAACGGGAGAGGCCACAACAGTGAGAGGCCCGCGTACCGCAAAAAACAAACAAACAAACAAAAGGGTAGCTGTGGAAGGGAGGGGAGGGAATCGGGGGGGGGGGGGGGGCCAGAGAGTTGCCTGACAGGGGAGGGCTTGGAAGTGGCCGGGATGCCAGGGTGGTTCTGGGAGCAGGGCTGAGGGGTCCAGGGGACTAGGGTCCCGACGCGCTTCCCCTTGCGGCGCAGAACTTCACGGCGTCCGGGGAGGCGGAGGTGCGGCGCTGTGCCCTTCGAGAGGAGCTGCTGACCCGGGGCTGCCCCCCGGAGGAGCTGGAGGAGCCCCGCGGCCGGCAGGAGGTGCTGCAGGACGAGCCGCTCAGCCAGGGCACCCGCGGCGAGGGGGCCACCCAGCTGGCACCACAGCGGGTCCGGGTCACGCTGCGGCCAGGTGAGTTAGGGGGTGGTGGGCCGCCGGGCCCGGGGCTGGGATTCCACCGCGCCCCACCGACCTCCCCACTACCTCCACCCCCAGGAGAGCCCCAGCAGCTCCGGGTCCGCTTCCTTCGAGCCGAGGGATACCCTGTGGACCTGTACTACCTTATGGACCTGAGCTACTCCATGAAGGACGACCTGGAGCGCGTGCGCCAGCTTGGGCACGCGCTGCTGGTGAGGTTGCAGGAAGTCACCCACTCCGTGCGCATTGGTGAGCCCAGCGGAGCCCTGCCCCGCACCTGCCGGCCCTCTGCCTCTAACCAACCGCCACCCTAGCTTCTGCCAATGTCTAGGGCACACAAGGGCCCCACCTGCTCTCTCCCGTTTTTTTGTTTTTTTCAAGAAAGTAAGGCAAGGGTTTACTTAAGTGAAAGTATGCTCTCAAGGGAAGAGCAGGGAGACTCAGGTGAGTAGCTGCCCTGAGTTTTTTTTGCCAGCCGGTTATGTGGGGCATAGAAATGAAGGGGCAGAATATTCACTGTGCCCTCTCCCGGTTTTTAATGGACCTGGCCAGGCCACGGGTTCCTGACATCTCTCCCCAAAGACATCTATCTTCTAAGTCAGAGCTAGAGGGGGTTTGAGAGACTGTCCAATAGGACCCCTCATTTTACTGGAAGGGTAACTGAGGCCTTCAGTTTGGAGAGACTGTGTTCAGACAGCTCCCAGGGTCAGACAGTGCCCTAGACGCACCCACCTGGACACTGCCCTGGTGCCACTTCTCAGGCCCGTGTCTCCTGGACAAGGTCTAAATGCCATTATCCCTGCTGTACATTCTGCATTCTGCACTCATCCCTCTCCTGTTCTAGATCCCCTCCTTCATCTTATGCTGCTGCTACACCGCACACGCGTCCATTCTTCCCCAGCTTTAACCAACCCCCTGCCTGCCCACTGCTGTGCCCTCATCTCTATCCTCCACTTCCCTGAACATGTGCTCTCACCCCTTTGCCCCTGCTGGGTCCTGGGTCCCGGCCCTCTAGGAGCACCCTCTCCCATCACCTCCGCTATGACTGTCCCCCCCACCCCCCACTTCCCAGGGACTCCCCTCCTGAGTCCTCAGCAGTGCCCCCCCCCCCCCCCCCCCCGTCCTGCATCCTGTTGCTGTCCAGTGACTTCTGCCACTGTCTTCATGACTCCTCCTCCCAGGCTTTGGTTCCTTCGTGGACAAAATGGTGCTGCCCTTCGTGAGCACAGTGCCCTCCAAGCTTCGCCACCCCTGCCCCACCCGACTGGAGCGCTGCCAGCCGCCCTTTAGCTTTCACCATGTGCTACCCCTCACCCGGGATGCTAAGGCCTTCGAACGGGAGGTGGGACGCCAGAGCGTGTCCGGCAACCTGGACTCGCCTGAAGGTGGCTTTGATGCCATTCTGCAGGCTGCCCTCTGCCAGGTGAGGGGGCGGGGAAGGGCCCTGAGTCTGAAGGGCTGCTTGGGGCCAAGATGGCCACCAATGGTTATGCAGTTCACAATTCTAGGGGGTGGTCTTTGTATTATAGTCTCTGTAGTTTGCATATCTATTTTGACAATTTGCTGGTGGATTGGAGTAAAATGTCTTGAGGAAGAGGCATGTTTTCCTTTTTTTTTTTTTTGATGTGGACTGTTTTTAAAGTCTTTTTTGAATTTGTTACAATATTGCTTCTGCTTTATGTTTTGGTGTTTTTGGCCACGAGGCATGTGGGATCTTAGCTCCCCAACCAGGGATGGAACCTGCACCCCCCTGCACTGGAAGGCAAAGTCTTAACCACTGGAGCGCCAGGGAAGTCCCGAGGCGTGTTTTTCTAATTCACAAGACGGCCTCCACTAGCAGCAACCCTGTTTGAAGGGCTGGGGAGAAGCAGGGAGCTGGAGACAGGGGGCTGGACAAACTGACCAGAACAAGGCTGGCCAAATCCTTGCTCCTAGAGCAGGCGGGGGTGGCTCAAGGGCCATCCATGCCCAAGTGCACAGCCTACCCCCCAACCCCACTCCAGGAGCAGATTGGCTGGAGAAATGTGTCCCGGCTACTGGTGTTCACTTCAGATGACACATTCCACACAGCTGGGGATGGCAAGTTAGGTGGCATTTTCATGCCCAGCGACGGGCACTGCCACTTGGACAGCAATGGCCTCTACAGTCGCAGCCCAGAGTTTGTGAGTTGCCACCCTCACCTGCCCCGCTCCAGCAGAGCCACACCTCCTCTCCTCCCAGGAACCCACCCTCCAACCTCACTGTCCTTACGGGTGATGACCACCCTGCCATCTTCCCCAGAAGTTCCTCCTCTCCACGTCCCCCCACTGCTCAGACAAACCCAAGTCACTCCACTCCCTGGCCCTTCCCTCCTCCTTGCCAAGCCTCCAGGGCTCTTCTAGCTGGTGGAACCCTGGATTTCCTGGGTTGAGGGTACCTTGCGTGTTGTGAGGGGGACTTGGGGTGCTCACCTTGTCCTGACTCCCTGCTCCAGGACTACCCCTCCGTGGGTCAGGTAGCCCAGGCCCTCTCTGCGGCAAACATCCAGCCCATCTTTGCTGTCACCGGTGCCACACTGCCTGTCTACCAGGTGAGAGTTGTCTGAATGCCAAACCCTCCCACTCCCAGCCTTTCTCACTTCCCTCACAGGCCCATTCTCCTTCCAGAGCCCCAGAAGCTTATTTCCCTAGAGCTGTGACCCACCATTTCCCTCAACTCCTCACGCTGCAGGAGCTGAGTAAGCTGATTCCCAAGTCCGCAGTGGGGGAGCTGAGTGAGGACTCCAGCAATGTGGTACAGCTCATCATGGATGCTTATAATGTGAGGGGCCAGCGTGGGGGCAGGGGGAGGGGGAGGGTGGGCACTGGGGAAAGATGGAAAGGGACCCTTAGGTGGGGTGGCGGAACTAAAAGGGGATGGTCACTTTTTGTGTAACACTCCACAGCTCCTACCTACAGTCTGCATGTGGCTGTCATTAATAGCTCATTCACTCAGTCAGTCTTGCATTCATAAACCTTAAGTGCCTGATTTGTGCAGAGCATGGAGCCCTGCTCTGGGCAAGGAAGGGAATTAACATTGATTGAGCTTTTATTTCATGCCAAGCACTGTCCCGAGTACACACACTGTTTGCTGTCTTATTTATCCCACTAAAACCCCTGCTTGGAAACTAGTGTTCCAATTTTATCGATGGGGATACAGACACAGGGAGGCTAAGTGACTTGCCCAAGGTCACAGAGATAACAGATGGAACGGCTGGCACTTGTCCCCCAGTCAGTCTGTACATAAAGAATGTGACATCTGGAGACTGCCTTCACTAAGCTTATAAATAATTCGGAGATACTCTTCACAGGAACCATAGAATTTTACAGGTAGAAGGAACCATAAAAATTGGTTTCTTGGGTTTAGGTCTTATCTCTGCAACTAGACTGTAGCCTTCTTGATAAGACGGACCATGTTCCAAACCCATGGCAAGAAAATCTGAGACAATATCAAATTTCCCAGGACAAACTCAATTGAAAGAATCTGCCCTTTAGACCTTGTATGCACACCGGTTATGTGTCCTGATCTGGGGTTTGAAAAACACAGCCACTGCATGTTTACAGTGCTGGCCAGCCCGGCCCCCAGCAGGCCTTCGCTGCAGCTGCACTGAAATGCTGCGTTAGAAGCCTCTGGATTCTGTGTTCTCACTCAAGGTTATCACGGGTCCTTCCTGCAGAAACTCCTCCTGACTGGGCAGAATGGAAGGAGTGCCCAGGTGGGCTGAGGGCAGGCTTCTGGCAGGATTTGGAACAGCTGGAGAGGGCATGAGGTGGGGTTGGAATCCTGCCTTCACATGGATACTCTCTCTCCCTTTCCACAGAGCCTATCATCCACTGTGACCCTTGAACATGAACGCTCTCTACTCC
Source organism: Delphinus delphis (assembly GCF_949987515.2). Taxonomy (NCBI): domain Eukaryota; kingdom Metazoa; phylum Chordata; class Mammalia; order Artiodactyla; family Delphinidae; genus Delphinus; species Delphinus delphis. The sequence continues at coordinate 42,153,189 of NC_082693.1, read as the reverse complement.
CTCCTGGGGTCCACATCTCTTACGATTCTCAGTGTGGGGGTCCTGAGAAGAGACAGGATGAGGCTGGTGACAGGGGCCAATGCAACCACGTCCGAATCAACCAGACAGTGAGAAGGAAGGGCGTGGGGGTGGGAGTGGGAAATTGAGCAGGCAGGGAGAGACGGAGGACAGGCCCAGGAAGCAAAGCAAAAAGCATGGGGTGGCCTTCCACCCATCCTTTCTGAGGCGCTTTAACGAGCAGCCTGCTCAGGAGTGTTTCTAGGAGGTGGGTGTTAGCACGACCCTATCCCTTCATTTACTAGGAAGTAGGGCTCTGGATGACCAGTGTGTTTGGTGTGTGCCCGTGCACATACAGGAGTGCACGTGATCTTAGTTTGATTTCCGCCTGCCCTGTCCTCAGGTGAATTTTTTGGTTACTCTCCAAGCTACCCACTGCCTCCCAGAGCCCCATCTGCTGAGGTTCCGAGCCCGCGGCTTCTCAGAGGAGCTGACTGTGGAGTTGCATACACTGTGTGACTGTAACTGCAGTGACACCCAGCTCCAGGCTCCTCACTGCAGTGACGGCAAGGGGCACCTACAATGTGGGGTGTGCAGGTGAGGGCCTCCTGCTTCCCTTCACCTATATGGCTCCCCTGTATTCCTCCTCCCTTGCCTTCCCTCCTCCCACTGGCATCTCTAGACATCTTTTTCTTAGACATCCCAAGACTCCACCCTGATTTTCACCTCCTGAAGCTTCTCAGAAATGCCAAACCCTCCCCTCCACCAGAACCACCCCCCCGACCCCCTCTATACTCCTTGGTGCTCCATTATATTCTGGCCTCCTGTCAGCCGCTGGCGGCTCTCCAACTATCTTGAGATCTTGGGTTTAGAGGATTCTGGGAAAGGCAGGTCAAGGCATGGTCAAAATCTATGACTCCCCTTTCCCTCCCCTGCCTTCCCCTCCCAGCTGTGTCCCTGGCCACCTGGGTCGACTCTGTGAGTGCTCTGAGGCTGAGCTGTCCTCCTTGGATCTGGAATCTGGGTGCCGAGCCCCCAATGGCACAGGGCCCCTGTGCAGTGGGAGGGGACGGTGCCAGTGTGGACGCTGCACCTGCAGTGGACAGAGCTCTGGACGTCTGTGCGAATGTGATGATGCCAGCTGTGAGCGACATGAGGGAATCCTCTGTGGAGGTACCTGGAGACTTTGGGGAGAAGGACGGGGTCAGAGTGGCTTCCCCAAGGGTGTTCAGGCTGTGGGAACTTCTCTGCACTAAGGGGAGGAATCAAAGATTCTGGTGTAGGGGTTGGAGGGTACCCGGCACGCTTGAGAGGGAACTGGATGCACAGGAACAGGTCAGCTCTAGGCAGCCTGTGGTGGCACGTGATGTCCAATGCCTGTGGGGAGTATGACTGTCACCCTGCGCGTGGCTCTGCCTCAGGCTTTGGCCGCTGCCAATGTGGAGTGTGTCACTGTCACGCCAATCGCACGGGCAGAGCATGCGAATGCAGCGGGGACACAGACAACTGTGTCAGTCCCGAGGGAGGGCTGTGCAACGGGCATGGATACTGCAACTGCAACCGCTGCCAGTGCTTGGATGGCTATTACGGTGCCCTATGTGATCAGTGCTCAGGCTGCAAGACGCCATGCGAGAGACACAGGTGAGCCCTCAGGCCTTGCGCCTTGGGAACAGGGGCACAGGGCTCCTTGAGCCCCTCCCACCCACCTGCTCTTTCTGCATGTGGTTTGGGTGACATCTGTCCAGCTGGTAACTTACTGGCACCCGCTGGACAGGGACTGCGCGGAGTGTGGCGCCTTTGGGACTGGTCCTCTGGCCGTGAATTGCAGCCTGGCGTGTGCCCATGCCAACGTGACTCTGGCTTTGGCCCCTATCCTGGATGATGGCTGGTGCAAAGAGAGGACCCACGACAACCAGCTCTTCTTCTTCCTGGCAGAGGATGAAGCCGGAGGCAGGGTCATGCTGAGAGTGAGACCCCCAGAAAGTAAGTGGGCAGGGATGCTGTGGACATGCCAGATGGGGCCCTGGAAGTTTAATGGGTAGGGCCTCAGAACTCTGGAGGTAAAGACAATGGGAAGTCAGGCTGGGGGTTGAAGCGGAGCTAATGAATCCAGGCAGAAGTGCAGGTGCTGGACCAAACGGACAAGGCTAAGGCCCTGAGCACTGGGATAACCTTGGACCCTGTGGAGGTTCCCTTTGTTTTCAATGACAGGCAGGTCTGGGGAGGCTGGATGAGGCTGGACACGCTGTGGGTAACTGGTGATCAATTCCTAGGCCCTCTCTTGTTTCTTTCCCATAGAGGGGTCAGACCACACCCAAATCATCGTGCTGGGCTGTGTGGGGGGCATCGTGGTCGTGGGACTGGGACTGGTCCTGGCTTATCGGCTCTCAGTGGAAATCTACGACCGCCGAGAATACAGCCGTTTTGAAAAGGAGCAGCAGCAGCTCCACTGGAAGCAGGTGAGGCTGCCCGCTACCCCACTGGGTGGGGTTTTCCTTGCTTCCCCTGGTTAGGTGGGCTTTGCTTTCTGCCTCACCGTCGCACCCTCCACCCTGACTCGTTCTACTTAGCCGCCCCGCTGCTGGCCTACCCCCCTCTGTGGGCTTACTCTGGTTCCTCTGCTAATTCCCATCAGCTCCTGGGGTCCTCCTGCCCAAGTTCTAGGCTGGCCTCTTAGTACTAGATAAAATCGGAGTCCTGGGACTTTTCCTCATCACTTCCGACTTCTTTCCCCAGGACAACAATCCTCTCTACAAGAGCGCCATCACGACTACTGTCAACCCCCGCTTTCAAGAGGCAGAAGGCGCCCCTCTCTGAAGTGGGGAGGGACACTCACTGCAGGGCTCTTCTCTGGCGTGGAGGGAATTGGGGCATGGGGTCTCGCAGTCAGCAGCTTGGTAGGGGGCTAATCCACTGCTGAGTGGTCACCCATACTTCATTCTTAGGGTGACACCCGAGAGGGGACTACCTTCTGTGGCAACCTTGCTTCCCTACCTCAGAAGTGGGGGCTACCCCCCACGTATACAATAAAGAGTCTTACCTCAGAGCACATGTGTCAGTTTGCTTTACCCCAAGGCCAGAGCAGGCTGTAGAGCCTGGGCCTCAGGAAGGCTCTTGTGCATTCCTCCTCCTGCCACCTGAGGGCAAGGAGAGGTTCTCAAACTTAAAGTGCAGAGCAGACTGCACGATATGGGTTGCCTGGGGAGAAGCAGCAGTGGGCTGGGGTGGGCTACTGAATCCTCAAGTAATGCTGACGTAGGAGGCCTAGAGACCATGCTTGGAGAACCGCTGCCTTTGCTGGTGTCTGGCCTCATTCTGTCCTGCTGTGCATGTTTTTTTTTTTCCTTATTCTGAACTGATATCCTGTATTTATTCTACTTGTTGCTCTCTGCAAAGGGGAGCTTACAGGGTGCTGGAAGTCGTGGGGTGGTTGGTTACACTTGGTGGAAAAAAAGAAAACTACTTCGGCCCCAGTGAAAAAGCTTCTCCCAAGGATATTCTTCCCAAAGAGGAGATAGTATGTACAAAAGCCCCATTTTCTTTTTATTTAAATATCCTAAATATATCACGAAGGAACATACACTGCACTTTAATGGTAAAAAGATACAAGTTTATAACATTTTATAAAAACTACCATTTAAAAGTGATCTTGTTCATTTGATATTCCCCTCCCCCAATAGCAAAATAAGTATATTAAAAAAAAAAAAAGAGGATGGAGAGGAAAGGTAGGGTAGGAGGGATTAAGATAAAAGCCCCAGGGCCACATAGAGGCAAAGAACATCGGGGAGAGGGTTAAAAGTTGTGGCGGACTCCACACCTCATTTAACCCTCCAATGTCAAGCCATGGGGGCACAATCAGTAGCTAAGTGATGACAAGAGGCTATTGGGGGGGGTGGACGGAAAAGACTTGGGGTGCTGGGAAGGGCAGGGCTGGTGGGACCTGGTACAGGAGCCCACCTAGGAACTGGCGCTACTCTTTCCCAGGTCCCTGAATCCCATGTCCTGGTCTCTGAGAGCCGGCCCTACCTCCCTCTCCCTTCACTCCAGACACACCTGAGGCGGCTTTCCAGTGCTAGACCCCACCCAGCAGTGGGGTGGAACATTGGGCCCAGGAGCCTTTGCAGCGGTCTTGGTCTGTGATTTCCCTGGGGTGTAAGTGGGACTCCTGGGCTCCCTGGGCGCTAAATTGCTCCTTTGGACTCTCAGCTCCTCTCTCCTCACACATCCATGGCCCCAGAACAACAGCACCTGGACAACTGAGCTAACCACCTGCTCCTGTGTTTCCCCTCACCCAGTCCTCGGCAGGGGTGGTTCTGGTATGGCTCTTTGCACATTCGCTTAGAAGTTCCCTCTCTCCCACCCACCCAGGCAGGAAGCCAAGGTCTGCAAAGGGCCAGGGCACATCTGGACCTAAACACACATTCGCACACTCAGGGGCACAGATCACTCGTGTGATTCTCTCCACACATACCCCAACTCACCCCAACCATAAACAGATTAGCCGCAGGTGACAGGAAGCAAAGCCTCCCACTTTCAAAAGCGCGTTTGGAAGGACAGAATTTTCTAAATGTATCCTAGACAAATCCCAGCCCCCAGCAGAGCCCTCTAACAGGGAGGGGGCTGGCTCACATGCAGAAAGATGCCCTACTTGCAGGGACCAAGGGCAGGTCCAAGGACTCGCGGTCTAGTTTCTGGACCACATTAAATGGGAGTGCCAGCACAGAACTAGAAGAGCACAGGTAGCAAACACATTCCCCAGCGTCTCCCCCAAAGGATCTCAGATGCTGTCAGGGAAGATCTAAAGGGTGTCACGCCTCCTTTCTTTTTCCCTGAAATCCTCACACCTCAGAGGTATGGAGACCCCCGCCCCGCCATTTCCTCCAGAATAGGTAACAGCCAGGAGTCTGCTGCTGCTACTGCCTACATTTTTCTGGGAAATGAAATCACTTCCTGGAGATTGCCATCTCAGATCCCCACTGACAGCTTGGTCAGGTTCACCAAGTCAAGTCTCCATGATTCTTCCATAATTACTCACCCCTCCTCCCCACAGGTCAGGGCAGGCCACAACCTGGGAGTCAACCAAACCCCAGAACCTCCCATAAGGATCCTTTCCTTAGCAGGAAGAGGGTTTTTATTTCACTTTAGAAAATTCATATTCACAAGCCCTGATTTGGGTTAGAAACATCCTAACCACCAGTCTGTGGAATCAATCTTAAAAAACCCCTCCAAAACAAAGCCCTCCAGTCCCCCAAGTTGAGTTCTTCTCTTGGGACCTCAAGCACCCTTCAGATTTGCTGGGGTGGGGAGGTGGTCAGGAGAGGCTGCTTTACGCTCATCCTCCCCTGAGCTGAGGGCTAGAGAAGGGTTTGGCTCAATAATATGCCATCTCCAAGCATACAAAAACACTCACATACCACACACACACCCACACACCCACACCCCGCACTCCCGATCGCTTTTTGGGGGGTGGACAGGGTGGTGGGCTCGGAGCAGAGAGGAGCAAAGAGTACAGTTAAGAGTAAAACCTACGTTAGGTTTCCTCCTCAGTTTTTTCTCCGCAGCATCCCCACGCCCTGCAGTTCTTGGTTGGGTAGGGACGGCCATCAAGAAGGAAGCCAAGACCTTGTTCTTTGGGACTGAAGGCCAGACCCCCATCTCCTCTACCTGAATACAGTGATAGGACTTGGGCAGGGAGAAGAGCTCACACTGCCCAACAGTCATGTCAGGGGACACCAAATTCCTTTCGTTTCTTCAACAGCTGTTACCCAACTTGGGGCTAGTCTTGGGTTGCTCCTAAGAGGGCACAAGGAGAGAGATCCCACTTTGACATCCATGACTTCCTGCTCAACATCTGTCTGGCTTAGGAGTCAATATCAGCGAGGTAGCCAAAAACTATCTCCAAGACCAACTGCCCAAAGAGAGAAAGGAAAGGGGCCACTCTCACCCAAGTTTCCTCCAGAAGGCACTTGAGCTGACCCCATTAGGTACCAGTGTGGCATGGGCCATTACAACAGCCATGGCCACAACTCTTGCTCTTCCCCGAAGGAAATGAGAGGTACCTGTCCACTCTTCTTGGATCCAGCCCTTGTCTGCTCCTGTCACTGTTCTTCCTTTTGTCCCTACAGTGTATAAGGAGACCAAAGTAAGCTCAGCTGCCATCCCTGATCCTATTCTCCTTCAAACAGGAGATGAGGTACAGGGCTGTGGAACATTGAGGATCAACTGCAACTAAAAACTCAATTTTGGGGGAGGGCTGGACCAGCCACAGTCCCTACTTTGACCAGGACTCTATACCTCCGTATTACCTGTTTCCACAGTGCACCTGCTGAAATCGTTTTTGGATAAACAAAAACAAGAACCGAACAAACAAATCCCTCTCCCCAATCTTTTCCACTTCAGCTGCCAGCTGGAGTCCAAGGTTGTGGGAGCCACACTTCAGTCTTGGTCCTGTACCTTTAGTCCCCACCTAAGACCTCAGACAAGGGTCCAGGGACTAGCTTCCCTACCCAGGAATGCTGAAGGAACTTCCCCGAGATACTCATAGTCTCAGATTATTTACAGAGCTGAAGCTCTGGGGCCTGCTGTCCCCGATGCACTCTTCTGGTCTCCTGGGTCCACTCCTCCAGGAGGGGGACAGGTACAGACGGGGTGGTGGTGGGACCATCAGACCAGAGGGGTGCGCTCTTCGGTAGAATCTTCTGATCACTCCCACCACCCGGGGCCCCTTGCGCCTATAGAGAAAACTGCCCGTCGGAAGTCTTGGACTGGCACCCTTGGCACATCCGTTTGTGTCTGAGTAATCGATCTGTCCGAGAAAAACACTGAGAAGAAAGGGAGGGTTAAGTGCCTGAGAGGAGAAACTCAGTTACTATTGGCTAGAGCTGCCTTCCCCACACAGGAGAGGCACACATCCCATTCTACACCCCCTTGGCACGTACACAGACGACATGAGTGCACAGTGGTTAAGAACGCAAGCTCCGAAGTCTCAATTCTGGCCTAGAGCTTAGTAGCCGTGTGACCATGGGCAAGTTATCTAACAGCCCTGAATCTGTACACTCATCTGTAAAATGGGCTAAAGGTACCTACTCACAGAGTGGCTGCTTCGTTTATCACATATTTATTGTGTATCTATCTCAAGGCAGGTACAGTTCTTGGGGCTGAGGACAGAGTGGAGAACCAGAGGGACAAGGTCTCTGCCTCCTGGAGCTTTCATTCTAGTGTTCTGCAGATTCAACCTAAGAGCACGGAGCAAAGCCTGAGACCCAGCAAAGCATCCAGGAAGTGTTAGTTGTTATCGTTTCTCATCTCTTGTTCTTGTCTTATTTTGGTCCTGGCTCTTACATTCTCTACAGATCAGATATTGACCTCCCAGGGCAGAGATTTTATCTCTTCCTCCAAAGTGCACCTGCTCTGAAGTTCGATTCAGTTCGTCTCTTGTCCCGGATCTGCTGTGTCCTTGGGAAACTCAACCTCTCTAAATCTCAATTTCCCCATGGGTGAAATCAGGACAACACAGCTTCCTCACGGAGTTAATGTGAAGGTTAAACAAAGTAATGTCAGATATGCTCTCACAGTGCCTAGCACAGAGTAAGTATCCAAGAAATGCTATTATTATTATTACAATTATTCTAATGGCCCCTACCCATGATCAGCTACATAAGGCCAGAGAGATATACATCACCCTGAGGTACTAACTCTAACATGGCCAGGAATGCTAGGTGGCCCCTTGTCAGGCAGGGAATGGCGGCAAGCCCTGGTTCTTAGGGAAGAAAGTCTGTGTGTGGGCGTGAATGGATGACACGTGAGCTTACCTGATGACACCGTTCACACTGGTAAGGCTTTTCCCCACTGTGTACACGCTTGTGACGCTCCAGGTGGTACTTCTGGATGAAGCGCATATCACATATGTCACACTCAAATGGCTTCTCACCTGGCCCAGGTGGAGAGAGAGAAGCGAACATCAGGAGGTATACATGGCAGGGACCTCATTCCAGGTATTTTCCCAGAAATCTTTAACTTTTAGTAATATGCAGACACCTAATGGGGAAGGGTCCCCAAAGCTGCTGGTCTCAGTGACACTAGATACATACAATGTCTCTGCCTCATTCACTTACTTTCTTTCTCTATTAGTATTTCTAATACTTACTCCTTAAAATAAACCCCACAAGAGCTACACGCAAATATAATACAAACTATGGACTATTCTCCCCCTTTGAATGTGAGCAAGAGACTTACCAGTATGAATAAGGATGTGCCTCTTGAGGTGGTAACTGCTCCTAAAGGCTCCAAAGCAGTGTTCACAAACAAAATTTTTGGGAATCTTTACTTGAAAAGAACCATTTTGTTCCACTACCACCACCTGGGGGCAAGAGTCAGGTATGTCATGAGGCTATCCCTCTGCCCTCTTCTTGCCCCCATTCTGCTCTGGGTCTATTTCCAACTGCTGGACAAAGTAACTTCTCTGATGCTGTCATCTCCCATATTCCTTAGAGTTAAAAGACCTTCTAAGGAAGGAGGTAGGGTGTGCAAGCTATCTGCCTCGTCAAACCCAACACTCTGAATTGACCTGAGGGGGAGTCGGCCTGCCCCTTTGCCACAGAATTTCATGCTCCCCTGACCCTCCTTCCCTTACCAAGGATGTTTCAGAGAGGGCAGAGATCAATTACCAAAGTGGTCCCTGGATGGAATCGGGGTGACACACTCACTGGCTATGAGGGAGCAAAACGTCTAGGGAGAGCTCCGGGTTGAGCCAGAGAGGGAAGAAACAGGAGGACTGCCCTATTCCCAAGCTGGACCAGTTTGGGAGTTACCCCATTACCTGCCTTTTTCTTTTCTTTTTTTTTGGCCGTGCTGCATGGCTTGCGGGATCTTAGTCTCTGACCAGGGACCGCCCTCGGCAGTGAGAGCGCCCAGTCCTAACCGCCGGACCGCTGGGAACTCCCCATTACCTGCCTTTTTAACAGTCTTTTTTGAATGGGAGGCCTCAGCCAAGCTGTCATCGTCTTTGCGGCTCCGGGACTTATCGCTGTCTTTTCGGTGGCTCTTTAAATACAAATCAAATCTAAATTTATAGTCCATCTCAGAACACAAGACAGGAGGCCAAAAGCTGCTTTGAGACAACTTACAAATGAGAGTAAATCACTGCCCCGAAGGTTTAGAGAAAGTATGCATTCATTTCCTCGCCAAGTACCCTGGTTTTAAGGAGCTGTTGTACAGAAAAGACCTTCCTTTTCTGTACCCTTTTCTGTATCCTCTAAAATACCCACATTCATTCATTCCCCAGCTGGATCCCCTTTCCCACTTCCCTAAGTAGAAGCACTAAGGAATCAAAGCTGGGCTTCTTCTGGCAGAGAGCTCGGGCCACCCGACCCCCAGGTGCCGCAATGGACTCAAGTGCTGTACCTGACTCGAGCACCTCAGCATATCAGGGCTACCTGCCCGCTCTCCATTCTCGGCCTGCTTGCTGGCAATCTGGCTCAGCATCATCTTCTTGCTGGCTGCAGTGGGAACCAAACTCACACCTGCTAGGCCTTCACAAGCCAGGAGACTTGCCTAAGTTGAAAGGAGATGAGGTGTCAGGTCACCTGGCAGGGCAGGGCAAAAACAGACTGCCAACTTCTAAAGAACTACCTTTCACACCCAGCTACTAACATGCTGCTTCTCTCTAGGGAGCGTCCCTCCTCACCACAAAACCCTGCTTCCTTCAAGAGTCCTCCCTAACTCACCTCACCAGGAACTACTCACTTTGTCATCTGTCAGCATTTAAATACAGACCAAGTGAATAATCAATGTCACTGACACTTCTGTCATTGACACTTCTGTCATTAGCACTGTGCTGGGTAAAGCATGTGTCTATGTATTACTCTGAAGTATTTCTAAGCCTTGTGTGTGGGCATGAGGGTCTCTCCTGTTGACCCACTGACACGGGAGATTTCTAGGGGAACTTCCTTCTTCCTCCCTTGATGACACTCAGCTTCACAGAGCCCACTTACGATTGGCAGACCTCACTGGTGCCAAATGTACATTCTATCGGGTCCTACAAACATGTTTATCAGTAAAGTTAGATGAATTTCTCCCTTTAGATTTTAAATTCCCTAGATGTTGCCAATTACAACAGATATAAAAATTAAAACACTTGGAAGGATTTTGGAGTTGAATATACAATTTCTCTCCTCCACCCCGGCCCACCATTTATATGTGTGCATATCCATATTTTTTCACATTCCCTGCTATACATACAGTTTAAAAATGACTTAAGCAAGAGTGAACACGATGCTGTGAAGTGGGCTGCAAACAAAGGAAGAAGAAACTGAAGGGCTCCTACTCTGCATGGAAAGGAGGAAGCTATGCATGCAGCTGGAAGAAAGCCAATTATACTGTAATCAGGCTGCCATCCTGGTGAGACTGGTAGGGGAGGGTCCCTGGAAGGAAGCTGGGAGCAGCTCTGGGGTTGCCTGCATATAGCTTTTCTACCCAGATAACTACAATAACCTATCAAATCATCCTGTCCCTCCAATCCATCCTGTATCCCCGCAATGACAATTACCTTCCAAATACACTGATGTGACGTCACTCTGCTGCTTAGCATTCTTCAGAGAGTTCCCATTCCTTACAGAATAAAGACTAATTCCTCAGCAAGGCATAAAAGGCCCTTCAGTCACTCTGCTTGTTTCCCCAGGAAACAACTCCCTTTCCCTAACGTTCCCATCTATCACTATCTACCACATTCCTCTAACCAGGCCCCACTTAAATCCTTTCCTCCTTAACTAGCAAACTACCTGCTGTACTCCTAACATCACCACATCCTTCCACGTCTCTAAGCCTCTGCCCATGCAGTTCTCCTTGTCTGAATGCCCTGTTCTGCTTGTTTATCTAGCAAAATCCTATGCATCCTTCCAGCTTCAACTTTTTTCATCCAAGCAGAAGGATCATTCCTCTCCTTCAGTGTACATACCTCTATTATTGCACATTCCTTCAATTAACAGATTCACTATGTCTCTACCACTAGCCAGCCACTAGGCAAGGTGTTGTGAATATAAAGATAAACAATAGAGTGTCTCTTCATCTCCCCCCGCCCCAACCCAACTAGCCTGGAAGCTTGTTGGGGACAGGGACAATTTTATTCATCTTTGTATTCTCAGCACAATGCCTTGCATGTAACAGGAGCTCACTAAATTCCCGTTGAAAAAAACAAATGAAGCATTCACCAGACTGTTCACTCCCTCGTGCCCCTCAGCAGTTAATGTACCAAGTGTAAACTGAGTACATGTTGCTTTGCAAATGTCCCATCAGGGCCTGTGATGCAGTATAGCCTACCTCCTTCATTTGACTGGAAGCTCCCTGAAGGCAGGGGCTGTGGCCTGTCTCCTTTCCTTCCTCTAGATCTCCCCCTGGTGCTTAATACAGAGCTTCGCTCACTGGGTTGGTCAATATGTTGACTAAGGCAGCATTCAAGAGTGAAACTGCAAACACGCCTCCCAGTGATCTTGAAGGAGGAGGACTCGAGAGCTTTTTACCTGAGCCATGCTGATTTCTCTTAATGCAACCCAAAAGTTCACGAGTTTCTCGATCCACCTTTTCTTAAGACACTGTTGTTTGAAGAACTGTCACCAAATCACTGTAACAGCTCCTTCGTGTCCCTTCAGTCCTGCTGCCATACTGAACTGCCTTTGTCTTCAAACAGAACTTAGTGTCCTCCAAAAGGAAGATAGATGTTCCAAGAATCCCTGGTCTCTGCCTGGTTCCTGCTTACTATCTGAAGAAAAAGAGTCTTCCAGTCTTGGTTTTCCAGCTGAATTCTCTAGATGAAGTTCACGATCTGTTTCAGAAACCTGAAACCAGAAAGGGAGATGGGGCTGTTAGGTGCAACATCCTCAGGCCATACAACCTGCAGTGAGGTGAACTCTTTTTTTGCCAGGCGCTCTCTGTGCAACTCCAAAAGAAGACATCAGTCAAGCAGAGTTTTCTTTCTAGGTCATGAGTTGAAACTGGTCTCCGGGCAGCCAACAGGAGCAAAAGTAACTGGGGCCTCTGGTGGAGGAACTGCAGCAGGCCAACGGCTTGGCTTTTCCATCTTAGAACTGGAAGAAGGGGGCGGAGGTCGTCTGGGGCTTTTGTGTACAGTGGGCCGGCCCGCGAAGCTCGCACTCTATTAAGGCGACCAGAAGTGTGGTAGAGAAAAGCTCAGGGGCTATCGCTGGGCGCTTGGGCAGCAGGCAGAAATCGAACCGGCAGTACGTGCCCGGGCCGGCCCACACGTGCGCATTCTCCGAGTCAGCCCGAAGGTACGTAAACTCGCTGCGGAGGTGGAAGGCAGGGAGGCGAAGCCCAGCTCTGTGCATTCCCTCCCATCTTCCCTCCCTCGCGCCAGCCAGCCAGCCAGCCAGCCAGCCAGCCAGCCGCTGCGCCCGCCGCACGCACCCGGAGAGAGCCGAGGAGCGCGCAAGGTGCGTGCTCGCGCCCGCGTCCCTTCAGAGCAAGCCCCCTCAGCCCAGCCGGTGACGCGGCCGGACGGTGATGTGCGCGCGGCCCCTACCCCTCCCCGGGAGCGCCCTCCCTTCGCCACGCGCCCCTCCTCCCCTCCCCTCCCCCTTCCCGCGGGGCGCCCCACGGCCTGCGAACTGCTGAAGCGCTGCCGTCTGCCCAGACGACGCTGCGCTCCCTGGGGCGTGCTCCTACCTGCCAGGCGCGGCCTCCTGCTGTCTCCCCGGCCGCGCGGCCCCTCCTCCAGGCCGCAGCACGCCGTGCCAACCCCGTGGCCACCGCTGCCCCCGCCGGAACCGAGGCAAGTTTACAAACACCAACCCGGGACCCGTTTCCCCGGAAGCACTTCTCCTTCCCCCCTCGTCCTCTCCCCCCTGAGCAGCATTATCCACTTCCGGGCTCGCGACCCTGGACGGGCGGGGGCAGACAGAAAGGGGGTGAGGCTGAGGGCTCACCGAGGGAGTGCAGCTGGCGAGTGGGCGGTGCCGGCGCGCGGAAGGACGGGAAGAGGGAGGATCGGAGGTACGGCGCTTGCGCCGTTGTAGGGGCGCGCCCCGGCGGCCATCTTGATTCAGGGAAGGAACGAGGGCCCTGAAATGTTGGTACGCTGAGTGTTAGTTGAGCGGTTTTGCCAGGTGAGCTGGTTAGGACTCCTTGGAGAACCGCCATCACTCTCCCTTCCTCCCAGATGTTCTCCCTGTCGCTTCTGAGCCTGGAGCCCCAAATAAAGCCAGAATACTTCGTACCAGACTTTTTCATGTAATTCGGTCGAGGTCATCTTTACCCGACCTTTCCATCAGGCCCAGATCTGCAGATTCTGAGGGCCGCCGCGTCAGCTGGGAGGGGAGTTAACTTTTTTTGCACGCTCCTGCCGAGTACACTCGACTCCACTCTGAGAACGGATGCCCTGGCATGGTCTGCGCACCCCGAAGCCTCTGATTTCCCTATATCGCTTCCGCCTTTATTCCAGACCGTCCACAATCTAACATTGGCCTCCTCGCCTGGAAAAAGCCATAGGACTCCCCTCAGTAGGAGAATGTAATCTCTTTGGAGACTTAGCGATGCAGGGTGCCCGTGGGACCGGCTACATTGGGAAAACTTGAGCCTTTCTTTAAATTCTATTCCCAACTTTAGGGAGGGGTTCTGCTAAAGATGGGCTATGCATTTAGTGCACTTGATGGAAGGAAATGTCGGTTCTATTTAGGTGTGTCAGATTGTGAGTTTAGGAGAATTAACAGAGATGCCAAAAGAAAAAAAATATTTATGAAAGAATTGCCAGCTACCTTTTGTACACAGATTTAATTTCCCTGAGCGCTCCAATTTTTGAGTAATTGACAGCAAATCCTTGTGCTCTTAGGATCATCATAGAACAGATAAAATGGAGCGAGATCATCAGAAATAAATCTTTAATTTAAAAAAATTAGCTCATGCTTATTTTAATAAGTCCACATGGCACAAAAGAATTAAAAGGCATGGGCTTCCCTGGTGGTGCAGTGGTTGAGAGTCCGCCTGCCGATGCAGGGGACGCGGGTTCTGTGCCCCGGTCCGGGAAGATCCCACATGCCGGCGGAGCGGCTGGGCCCGTGAGCCATGGCCGCTGAGCCTGCGCGGCCGGAGCCTGTGCTCCGCAACGGGAGAGGCCACAGCAGTGAGAGCCCCGCGTACCCCCCCCCCCCAAAAAAAAGAATTAAAAGGCAAAAAATATTTTGCCATTTACTATTCCATGCTCCTGAAGGTAGTCACTTTTACAAGTTTGGTGTATATACATCCAAGCTTTTTTCTATGTTCATAAATTTGTTATTTCATCCAAAACATATTTTTGAGCACCTACAAAGGACCACACAAGTGTATTTTAGACATTTTCTAAGTCATTTCACATTTTAAAAATTGTTGCATAGTATTCCAACTATTTTAATTTGTCTAGACCCATCCTGATGAACATTTAGGTTACTTATAGCTTTTTTGTATAAGTATAGTTTCTTTTTGTTTTTCTAGATAGATTCGTAGGTAGGATATGTGCATTTTAAATTTTAATAGATTCTGTGAAATTGAATTTCAGAAGTTTGTAACAATTTACACACTCAGAGCCATGTGTGAATGTCCCCATTTCCTACAACCTTGGCAATACTGGATGCTATGAATTTTTGTACAGTTGCCAACTTGATAGGTGAAAAATAGTAATTTCATTATTTTAAGTTGCATGTCGTTAATAGTGAAGTTGAGCATCTCTTGTTGCTTTTTTTTTTTTTTTTTTTTTTGCGATACGCGGGCCTCTCACTGTTGTGGCCTCTCCCGTTGCGGAGCACAGGCTCTGGACGTGCAGGCTCAGCGGCCATGGCTCACGGGCGCAGCCGCTCCGCCGGCATGTGGGATCTTCCCGGACCAGGGCATGAACCCGTGTCCCCTGCATCGGCAGGCGGACTCTCAACCACTGCGCCACCAGGGAAGCCCCTCCTGTTGCTTTTTGACCATTTTAATTGTTTTCGTAAACTGCCTGTTCACATCTTTTGCCTGTTAAGGAAAAAAAGATCATTTGTCTATTTCGTATTGATTGGTAGTAATCTCTATGTTATATTAACTTTTCATTTGTCATATGCTTTTAAAATATTTTCTCTTAGTTTTTCATTTATCTTTGAACTTTTCTTAGAGTGAAAGTTATGCTTTATGGGAAAATATTTGAAACATTCCTATGAAAATAGGAGCAAGACAAGAATGTTTACAATCAAAACTAATATTCTATTAAAGCTACTGGCCACTCAAAAGTCATTATTATTTTCATATTTTTATACTCATTATTTTCACATGATATATCCATCCACAAAGAGAATCAGTTGACAAGATACTAAAACCAGTGAGTTCAGCAGCATCGCCAGATATACGATTAACAAACAAAAATTATATAAATAAGATATGAGAACAGTAATCAACCATAAAAATGTCATAGAAGGTTCTCATTCACAATAAAAATGTTACATTATAGACGTAAATTTAATAGGAAATTGCAAATTATGCATTAAGAAAATCAGATTATTTTAGTGGAAGAAAAAAAGGGCTGATTATTATTTTTGGCTGCACCACGCGGCTTGCGGGATCTTAGTTCCCCGACCGGGGATCGAACCTGGGCCAAGGCAGTGAAAGCACTGAGTCCTAACCACTGGACTGCCAGAGAATTCCCAAAAGGCTTGATTAGATGGAGAGTTTTACCATGTCCGTGAATAGGAAGACTTAATATTGCAGAGACACAGTTTTTACTTTAGGTTAAATTCTTATTAAAACAGGACTCTGCATGGAACTTAAGCTGACTTTTAAATCTGCATGGAAAGGAAAAATTGCGAGGAAAGCAAAAACCGTTTTTGGAAAGCAATGAGTAGGTAAAATAATGGTGGGGGAGGGGAAATAAAGCCATAAATCATCTTTAACCACCTTATTTATTTAAAAAATATTTATTTATGTAGCTGCATTGGGTCATAGTTGTGGCACGTGGGATCTTCGTTGCCACGTGCGGGATCTTTAGTTGTGGCATGCGAGATCTAGTTCCCTGACCAGGGATTGAACCCCAGCCCGCTGCATTGGGAGCGCAGAGTCTTAGCCACTGGAGCACCAGGGAAGTCCCTAACCACTTTAATGGTGTCTTTCTTTACACAGAATTTTAAAAGTTTTATGTAGTCAGATCTGCCTGTGGCTTTTGGGTTTTTGTGATATGCTACCTCAAGATTATAGAAATATTTCCCTGTACTTCCTTCTGGTATTTTTATGGTTGTATGTTTTCAGTTTTATGTCTTTATCTCAACTGCAGTTTATTTTCTTTAATTTTTATTTTCTTTCTTTATTTTTAAATTAATTAATTTTTGGCTGCGTTGGGTCTTCGTTGCTGTGCGTGGGCTTTCTCTAGTTGTGGTCAGTGGGGGCTGTTCTTTGTTGTGGTACGCAGGCTTCTCATTGCGATGGCTTCTCTTGTTGTGGAGCACGGGCTCTAGCAGTGCGGGCTTCAGTAGTTGCAGCACGCGGGCTCAGTAGTTGTGGCTCGTGGGCTGTAGAGCCCAGGCTCAGTAGTTGTGGCGCACGGGCTTAGTTGCACCGCGGCATGTGGGATCTTCCCGGACCAGGGCTCGAACCCGTGTTCCCTGCATTGGCAGGCGGATTCTTAACCACCGCACCACCAGGGAAGTCCCTGCAGTTTATTTGTGTGTGTGGTGAGTAGTGAGAAATGCCAGACTTAAAAGGGACCAATAATGTAATGGGAGAGGTACTAGCCTAGATGCCAGAAAATCAGTGATCTAGGCTTCCTCCCATGTCACCTTTGTAATTTTGGACAAATTAATCTCACTTTTTTTTTGTCTCAAGAGCCCTTGACTCGAAAATGAGGGTGAATAAATACTTTTTCAGGCAAATTTCTAGCACTACTGTGAGGCTCAAATGAGATCATAGGTGAGAAGGCTTTACGAAGAAAAAAAAACCCTTTGCAAATCTTCTAAGTTATCTTTAATACTGATTTTTGGTTTATGCATATCAATGTAAGTGTAGTGCAGCATCATTTTTCAGTATCTGGAAATAGTTTATTCAAGTTTGTGGAAGACTTTGGGGGAAGGGAGAGGAGAGTGGGAAAGATGAAAACTAACATTTTTCTGAATGCCTATTTCATATTTGGTGCTTTACTTAAGGAAAGATAAGACTTAGACCTCTCTTCCCAGGAGTTTACAGTCTAGAAGAGGGGAAAACACTGTACACATAAGAATTGGAGCCACTGTTAACGTGGGTGTTGAGTCGGTGGGGTTTGTTAATAGGTAGACAGCTAGGTCAGTGTTTTCACTTTCTCACGATAAGCCTGGCTGAAAGTGCTTTAAGAAGCAACTGCCCTAATCCCTTTGCCCTCAGGCAGGCCTCCTCCTGGGCGACCTTCCCCACTTTCTCTGGTACACTGTCCCCTCAGGCCCACCCCATCTCTTTTTCAGGTAGTATTGTAATGATTACCGATTAGTCTTTTCCTGTACCAGATCTCTATTGCCTTAAGGACAGCCGGAATGTTTTCTCTTTGAAGGTTGCCCTGGGCCAATTGAGCAGAGTTAACCAGCCCTCCCTTTCTTTAGTGAGGAGCAAGCCTTTATTTTATGTGCTGGCTTCCCTCCTGGCCTGTTAGCTGGAGCAAACAAGGCAGACACAACACCTGGGGCAGTGCCAGGCATTAGATAGTCAGTGTTTGTTGAACTACCTGAACTCGTTCCTCTCTCTGAGAGCCAGTTAGGCTGCATAGTAGAAATGAGCAGTATGTGGCTACCTTTGTCACCTGGTAGACCTTTTAGATGAGAGTTGATTGAGGAGAGTTGGGAAACCACGTGGTGTAATGGGGTCATTCCTTGAGCCTGGCAATTTGTTTGTTTGTTTTTTTTTTTACATCTTTATTGGAGTATAATTGCTTTACAATGGTGTGTTAGTTTCTGCTTTATAACAAAGTGAATCAGTTATACATATACATATGTTCCCATATCTCTTCCCTCTTGCGTCTCCCTCTCTCCCACCCTCCCTATCCCACCCCTCCAGGCGGTCACAAAGCACCAAGCTGATCTCCCTGTGCTATGTGGCTGCTTCCCACTAGCTAGCTATTTTACGTTTGGTAGTGTATATATGTCCATGCCTCTCTCTCTTTGTCACAGCTTACCCTTCCCCCTCCCCATATCCTCAAGTCCCTTCTCTAGTAGGTCTGTGTCTTTATTCCTGTCTTTCCCCTAGGTTTTTCATGACATTTTTTTTTAAATTCCATATATATGTGTTAGCATACGGTATTTGTCTTCCTCTTTCTGACTTACTTCGCTCTGTATGACAGACTCTAGGTCTATCCACCTCATTACAGGTAGCTCAATTTCGTTTCTTTTTACGAGCCTGGCAATTTGTATAGTTTGGAATTCTTGTTGCCCCTTCATTCCTCCTTAATCTTTTACGTTGCTTAAAAATAATATTTATTTTAATTACATAAGTCAATGGAATTATCATATAAAATTATAAAAATATAGAAGTGTGTAAATAAGAAAATGAAAATCATCTATAATCCCGATACTGAGAAATAACCGCAGTTAGTATTTTGAAGACTTTTCCCATCTTTTCCAGTTTTTAAAAAAAGTGCATGGGGAGTGACTGCTAACAGTTATGGGGTTTCTTTTTGGGATGATGAAAATGTTCTGGACAGTGTGATCGATGCACAACTTTGTGAATATACTAAAAACCACTGAATTGTACACTTTAAAAGGGTGAGTTTTGTGGTTTGTGAATCGTATCTCAATAAAGCTGTTTTTTGTTTCTTTCTTTTAATGCTTGTAAGGGTTAAGAATCCACCTGCCAGTGCAGGGGACACGGGTTCGAGCCCTGGTCTGGGAAGATCTCACGTGCCGCGGAGCAATAAGTCCATGCGCCACAACTACTGAGCCTGTGCTCTAGAGTCCGCATGCCACAACTACTGAGCATGCATGCCTAGAGCCCATGCTCCGCAACAAGAGAAGCAACAGCAATGAGAAGCCCGCACACTGCAATGAAGAGTAGCCCCCGCTCGCCGCAAGTAGAGAAAGCCCGCGCACAGCAGCAAAGACCCAATGCAGCCAAAAATAAGATAAATAAAATAAATAAATTTAAAATGCTTGTAGGTACATACACACAGTATTGTTTTCTGAACTGAAAGTGCATATACAGTGCTTCTTTGCTGCTAAATGATTTAGCACGTTTCCTAAGAATAACATTCTTTTACATAACTACGATGCAATGATCAAGTTCAGGAAATGGAGCACTGATAGAAGAATTCTAATACTTATGAGGCCTTTCATTGTCAGATTCCACCAGTTCTTCCAGTAACTTTCTTCACAGCAGGTTTTTTTCTTCCTTATCCAGGAGGCTATTTAAGATCACATATTCCTTTTGGTTGTAATGTCTCTAGTTTCCTTCAATCTGGAACAGTTCCTCAGTCTTTCTTTGATTTTCATGATGTTGACAGTTTTGAAGATTACAGGCTACATTGTTTTGTAGAATGATCCTCAATTTAGAAACATCTGTTTCCTCATGTTTAAATTCAGGTTGTGCTTTTTTGCCATTTTTCCATACCTCACGTCAGAAGGCCCACGATGTCCATCCATCCCATTACTGGTGATGTTAGCATTGATCACTTGGGTAAGGTGGTGTCCACAAGATTTCTCCACTGTAAAGTTACCACTTCCCTTTAAAGTGCTTTTAAGGAAAAGAATTTTACAGCATAACACAGAAGAAAAAGCTTTATCCAGGTTTTAGTGTTCTGCTGATTTTTTTTTTTTTTTTTTTTTTCTGTACGCTGGCCTCTCACTGTTGTGGCCTCTCCCATTGCGGAGCACAGGCTCCGGATGTGCAGGCTCAGCGGCCATGGCTCACAGGCCCAGACTCTCCACGGCATGTGGGATCTTCCCGGACCGGGGCACGAACCCGCGTCCCCTGCATCGGCAGGTGGACTCTCAACCACTGTGCCACCAGGGAAGCCCCTCTGCTGATGGTTTTTTTTTTTTTTCCTGCTGATGTTTTGAATGAGAAATAAAGATATAACATTTGAAGACTAAATAAAAAGGAAAAAAATCAGCCAAGGATGAGGAGGCAGGAGCTCAGTTAGAATCTAGGTTTCAGAAGATGGTACCATTCACTTAACCAGGGAACTCAAGAAAAAGAGCCGCAAGAAAAAGGCTCATAATGAGTCCACTTTTGGACCTGTTGAGTGTGAAGTCCTGTGAGACTTCCAAATTAGGCAGGTGGCATCATGGATCTTGGCTGGGGAGAGATGTCTGGGATGGAGGAGTCACCAGCATGTAGCCCTGGAAACAGAGTAGATTGTCCAGGGAGAGGTGCAGAACACAGATGAAAGAGGCCATGGGATAGAACCCTGAGGGAGGGCCAGAGGAAGGTGAAAAGGCAAAGGGAACTAAGAAATGGTCAGGGGTAGTCATATGGAAGCCAGTGAAAGAAAATGTTTCAAGATGGGATGGCAAACTATGTCTGTTGGCTCCAGAGGGGTCAAGTAGGATAAAGATGATATGTGTCCATTGGATTTGGAGGCAGGGATGTTCTTGGTGGCATTGAAGGTGTAAGCTACATGGTGGTGGGCTCAGGAAAGTGTGAGAGGAGAGGAAATGAAGATGGAGTGGAGACAACTCTTTTAAGAAGGTTGGCTGAGAAGAGGAGGTGGCTGGAGTGGGAATGTGTTGTGAGAGGTTTAGACAATTTAAAATGCTGTGAGAGGGCTTCCCTGGTGGCGCAGTGGTTGAGAGTCCACCTGCCGATGCAGGGGACGCGGGTTCGTGCACCAATCCAGGGGGATCCCACATGCTGCGGAGCGGCTGGGCCCGTGAGCCATGGCCGCTGAGCCTGCCCGTCCGGAGCCTGTGCTCCGCAACGGGAGAGGCCACAACAGTGAGAGGCCCGCGTACCGCAAAAAAAATAATAAAATAAAAAATAAAACGCTGTGAGAAAGAGGTAGTGGGAAGAAGAGTTGGAGAAATGGGGGGCGGGGGTCATCAAGAGGGTATCCCTGAAGGAGAAGGAGAGGAACCCCTTAGACCAATGGGTCCAACTCAGATGTCTACAGGGCCAGGCAGGTAAAGCAGATGAGTGAGGTGGACTAGTGTGGACTGAGGTGAAACAGAATGCAAAATTCTAAGGGCCTGTGGCCAGTCCTCTTCTGAGGATTGTCATCCAATCATCATCCACTGTCATGCACTTCACAGTGCCCCCTTGTGGGAGGAATATACATCCTCACCCCACTGCCCCAGGGCTTGCTTTGGTCAACTGGATCTGACCAGATATGCCGTATGCTAGGTCTGAGCAGAAGTTTTAGGAGCTGGTGCATGGTTTTCTCTTCTGTGAGAACATTGTGTCCCAAGTAGGGGCTGTTCCTTCAGCCTGGGTCTTGGAATAAAGGCATATGAATCAGAGCTATAGCCAACCCTACCACCAATATAAACCTTGAAAGAGAAATAAATCTCTGTTGTAAGGCAGTGGTCCCCCCTGCCCCGCAACCGTGCACGGCTTGCAGGATCTTAGTTCCCCAACCAGAGATCGAACCCTCGCCCCCTGCAGTGTAAGCACGGAGTCTTAACCACTGGACCACCAGGGAAGTCCCAAGACGGTGGGGTTTTGAAGTCATTAGTTACCACAGCAAAACTGACTAATACTGGAGTTCAACCAAAATAAAGCTATACTAAGATATTTTTTACTCCTCGAATTAAAAAGATTCAGAAGTTTGACAGCATGCTCTGTTACTGAGGCTGAGAACACAGACGCTTTCATACATTGGTGTCACCTCTATGGATGTTGGCAATCCTTATCAAAGTTACAAATGCAGATGGCTGTAATCAGAAAGACAGACAATAACAAGTCTGTCAAGGATGTGGAGAAATGGGAACCCTCATGGGAATGTAAAATAGTGTAGTCACTTTGGAAAGCAGTTCGGCAGTTCCTCAAAGAGTTAAATGTGGGACTTCCCTGGTGGTGCAGTGGTTAAGACTCCTCGCTCCCAATGCAGGGGGCCTGGGTTCAATCCCTGGTCAGGGAACTAGATCCCACATACATGCCGCAACTAAGAGTTCGCATGCCACAACTAAGGAGACCTCCTGCTGCAACTAAGGAGTCTGTGAGCTGCAACTAAGGCCTGGCGCAACAACAACAAAAAGTCAAACGTAAAGTTACTTTATGAGCTAGCAATTCCACTACCAGGTATGTACCCAAGAGAATTGAAAACATGTCCACACAAAAAATTGTATATTAATGTTCATAGCAGCATTATTCACAATAGCTTAATTGTGGAAGCAACCTAAATGTCCATCAATTGATGGATACTTGAAATGTGGTATATCCATACAATGGAATATTATCTGATCATAAAAGGGAACGCAGTTCTGATACATGCTACAACATGGATGAACCTTGAAAACATTATGCTAAGTAAAAGAAGCCAGTCACAGAAGATAACATACTGTTTGTTTCCATTTATGTGAAAGTGTCCAGAATAGGCAGATCTTTAGAGGCAGAAAAAAGATGAGTGGTTGTCAGTGGTGGGGGGAGGGGAGAATGGGGAGTTCCTTTCTGTGAGGATGAGAATGTTCTGGAATTAGTGATGATGGTGGCACAATTTTGTTACTACATGAACAACCACTGAATTGTACAATTTATTTATTTTTTATTTAAAAATTTTTTTGGTACCCCAGGTGGGACTGAATTGTACAATTTAAAAGGATATGCTTTAGAGTATGTAAATTATCTCAATAAAGCTGTTATATTAAAAAATAAGAATGAGGAAGTTCTATATGTTCTATATGATCACTCATATACTGTTAACTGAAAAAATGCAAGGTGCACAACAGGGATTATATGCTTTTATGTGAAAAAGGAGAAAATAATATATATATACATTTGTTAGTATTTGCATTAAAAACTCTGAAAGAGTATCTGAGACACTAATAAAAATAGTTACCTGGAATGGGGCATATGGAATGGGGTGGAAATTAGACTTTTCACTATTAATATTTTCATGTGTTTTGGTTTTGAACTACCTGAATGTGTTGCTTATTCAAAAATCTAAAAATTGAAAAGAAAACCCAATGAATGCACAACTATAATAATAATAAAGGGGGAACTCCAACTACAGCATTGTTGCTCCTTAAAATTCAGGCCCAGTGTTGCTAGATCTTCTGATTTTTTTCACAAGAAGCTGGAAGTTTCGGCATTGACAATTGTTTTTTAAAGTTTTAAAATGTACTATGCAAGCCAAACAAAACCATGTCTATGGGTAGCAGTTGGCCCTCCGTCTTCCAGTTTGTGACCTGTGCTTTAGACTGTGAACCTCAGGAGGGCAGGGCTGTGGTCTTTTGCTCTCCATTGTGACCTCTAGTGGTCACCAAAGTGCTTGGCACATATATACCAGATAATGAATAAATACTGAAGTAAGGCAGAGAGGGATCCAGAGTGCAGGTGACAAAAAGTTGAGTGAGTTTGGATGGTTTTTATTTTCTATAAGAATTTGAAATGAGAGGGAAACAGGGAGAAGGTTGATAGGTCAATAATTTGAGAGGTGTGGGAAATTTTTGAAATAATTGTTCCAGAGAGTTGGAGATAGAGCTGACAATAGAAGAAGAGTAATGTTGCCAGGCAGTTTTGTGTGTCCAGTTGAGAGAGTCATTGCTGCTTTTTGCCTCTGAAGATGGTTACTACCTTCATCACAGTCCTGGGAATTCCCTTCACCTCTCTCCTGTGTTGGGCGAAATATGATGTGGTCTGATTCTCTGTCCTTTGTCTGTGACCTGGTTTGGGTTTTGTCTCTGGAAGTCTTTGGATCCTCCATTGTTCTGAAACAATAGTATCATCTGTCTTCCTGTTGGTCATTCAGTGGATCCATTTGATCTATCCTGTTCTATAAAGCTTTTTTTTTTTTTTAATTTCTTGCCACCTTTTTCCCCTTCTGTTTCTGAAACTTCTATTAGTTGACTCTTGGGCCTTTTGGATCGATCTTCTATAGTTCTTTTATGTTTTGTTGCCCATCTCTTTATATTTTTATCTTTCTGTGTGATTTTCTTGACTGCCATTTCAGTTGTCATATTTTTAAAACCCTAGAGCTTCTCATTGTTCTCTGAGTGTTCCTTTTTGAGAGCAAACCCCCCCCTTTTTTTTTGTTATGAGTGCAGTATCTTCCTGAATTTTTGAAGCTTTCTTCTGCTCCTTGCATTTCTCCTCTTTTACCAAATACCTTTTTTCAGTGTGTCTGTTTTTACCTCTGTGGTTCACACTAGGGGCTTTACTCAGGTGTCGGGTAGTCCCTGGCTGTCTGTCTGCTCACATTTAAGAGTGAGGCACTAAGGCATACTGGAAGGCCCAAGTGCATAGAAAGGATGTATTTATTGACTTGTGGGCATCACTGACTAGGTGATTGGGCGAGGACTGAAATAAGTGTCAGGTCTTTTCTCTAGGGCTATTGAGGTCAGTTTCTTCAGAGAGGAATCCTCCAGTCTCCTGACCCTGGAAGGTTTACCCCAGGCCACTGGTTCTGAACACTGATCGGGAGAAAGGACTTGACTGGATACCTCCCGCTAATCCTCTTGTATTCAGTACAGTGCCTCCTCCTCAACTTCTGCTGTGCTTGGCATCCCTAAGTCCCAGCTGCTCCATTTCAGTTTCTCTAGAAAACAGACTTCCTGCTTCTTTGGAATTAGGTGGAGGAGAGGGGAGTTGCCTCGCTGAATGGGCAGGGGGAGAAAAGTGAGGGTCTAAATGTTCCTTGTATAAATTTTCATCTAATTTCCACGTTTTTAGCTGTGCTTCTTCCTCCTGGCTTCCCAGGTAGCTACTGTTGTAAATTCCTGAGCCTTTCTGGGCTTCTGCCCTAAGAAGCAGCTTATATCCTGTTGGCATAACCCTCTGCAGACAGAGTGGCTTTAACTTTTTGCATTTGCTGAACCAGTTACCACTTCTCATCTGCTTTCTACCTTCTACAGTTATTCACATCTCTCACCTCTTGTCTCCCATCTGCTTTATTCTTCTTTTTTTTTTTTTTGCGGTACGCGGGCCTCTCACTGTTGTGGCCTCTCCCGTTGCGGAGCACAGGCTCCGGACGCGCAGGCTCAGTGGCCGTGGCTCTCGGGCCCAGCCGCTCCGCGGCATGTGGGATCTTCCCGGACCAGGGCACAAACCCGTGTCCCCTGCATCGGCAGGCGGACTCTCAACCACTGAGGCACCAGGGAAGCCCTGCTTTATTCTTCTGAATTTAAAATTCCACTGATATAATTTAGTGGGGTTTCAGGAAGGAGTAGTGGTAAACATATGCATTTAATCTGGTGTGTTTTATTGGAATGAGCACAGAGACCATGAATTTATAGCAAAACCAATTTGAATGGTTAGGTGGTTTTCACTAGCAGAATTCAGCAGTCCTGGTGGATTTGGTAAGAGAAGGACTGGCCAGTTGGATTGGGGTTTTGCCAGGTGGATTTGGTGGAAGGACATTAGGGCCAGGGAGTTGAGGATTTTGGACAGAGTGGTTGAAACAACAGACCGTACAATCTAGGTTGTGTAAGTGAAGGAAAGAAAGATACAAGGGAGTTGATGGCTGGAGGAGTTTATGAACTAAAGATCCCATGAAGTAAGAAAAACTTGTCAATTTTTTTTTGAATTTTTGAATTTTATTTTATGTATTTTTTTATATAGCAGGTTCTTATTAGTTATCTATTTTATACATATTAGTGTATATATGTCAATCCCAATCTCCCAGTTCATCCCACCATCCACCCCCGCCACTTTCCCCCCTTGCTGTCCATACAAAACTTGTCAATTTTTAAACAAACCCTACTTGGTCCTTCCAGCATCTTCTCAGCCAGGGACGAAAGTGCTATTCCTAAGTTTATTTATGTTTCTTTGCTTTATTATTCTATCTTGGGGGTTAACGTCCTTCTTGCTTTGTAAAAGGAAAACTCTCTCAGGTCCCCAGGACAGGATTCTGTGTGGGGCGTGAGGGTAGGGATGCCTCACCTCCTTGTTTACCCCAGAGGAAACTGGGGGTGTTCAGAGCCCTTGCCTCCACCTTTCTTTCTTTTTTTTTTTCTTTGCGGTACGCGGGCCTCTCACTGTTGTGGCCTCTCCCGTTGTGGAGCACAGGCTCCGGATGCGCAGGCTCAGTGGCCATGGCTCACGGGCCCAGCCGCGCCGTGGCATGTGGGACCTTCCCGGACCGGGGCACGAACCCGTGTCCCCTGCATCGGCAGGCGGACTCTCAACCACTGCGCCACCAGGGAAGCCCTTTTTTTTTTTTTATTTATTAAGTTTATTTATTTTTGGCTGCACTGGGTCTTCGCTGCTATGCGCAGGCTTTGTCTAGTTGCGGTAGCGGGGCTACTCTTCGTTGTGGTGCGCGGGCTTCTCATTGCAGTGGCTTCTCTTGTTGCAGAGCACGGGCTCTAGGCACGCGGGCTTCAGTAGTTGTGGCACGCAGGCTCAGTAGTTGTGGCTCGCGGGCTTAGTTGCTCCATGGCATGTGGAGCCCCAGACCAGGGCTCGAACCCGTGTTGCCTGCATTGGCAGGCAGATTCATAACCACTGCGCCACCAGGGAAGTCCCCACCTTTCGTTTCTGGGTGGTGACTTTAGTGGGATGGATACAGAAGGGGCCGGGTGGACAGAGCCATGTCTTCCCTGCAGACCTCTTTTCAGAACTTTGGGAAAAGCCTTCCTCCAGCCTGGGGTCTCTCTTTCTTCACCAGTCGTTCCCTCCTTGCAGCCTGTTTTCCACTCCCCTGGCCTGCTTGCCGTATCTAACTGCCTGAGCTGATGAACACCCACAGATACCTTGGAGGTTCTCTCTTTAAATCCCTTATTTTACAGAAACTGAGGCCCTGAGGTGTACTCACTCCTGGCCCAGAAGCCTTTGTGCCAAAGCAAGCTCAGTGGCTGAGGGAGCCCCGCACAAGGCGGTGGAGCCTGGCGATTAGGGGCGGGGTCTTCAGAGCCCCACACACCCTTGTCCAGACCCAGCTCAGCCACATGCTGGCTGCATGACCTGGACACGTTATATACGTAGTGTCTCTGAAATCTGTTTCCTCATCTTTAAATGTGGGTCATAAACTTAACTTCAGTCGTTGTGAAGATGAGAATAATGCATGTTAAGTACAGAATGAGGCATGTGGTAAGTACTTCCATGGTGCCTATTTTTATTAGCGTCTCTCCTAGCCTTTCCACCTAAAACGCCCCACTGCTGCCACCTGTCAGGGGAGCCAGAGTGAGCACTGATGAAGGATTGAGTCTTATTCTCAAGGCTGAGTCAGTTCCCCTAGTTTCCCAAAACCCAATCTACTGAGGAGAAGTTTAAGGATAGGACCACTGGGGTCCCTTGGACCTGTGTTTTCAACTAGCTTGGGGTCCAGTGGCTGCTGACAGTGGATTATACCAGAGGAAGATTCCTTCCGTTCCATGTTTCCTGGATCCTCTTACCCCCTCATTTGGCGGGTTCCCCAGGCCTTGGTGTTTGCCCCTCTCTCCCTGGCCATCTCTGTGAGCATTCTCTCCCCTGGGGAATGGAGCCCATCACAAGGCTTCAGCTGTGCCCCACCTCTCGAGTCTGCTTCTCATTCCTGCATCTCAGCAGAGCTCTGGACCTGACTTCCTCCCATATGCGTATTTGTAGCCCTGGACATCTCCACTTAGATGAGTATTTCCAAGAAATAACAATCTACTTTCCATCCAGCCTCCACTTTCTGCATCCCTATTTCTTTTATGGGCACCATTATTTTTCCAGTCACCCAGGCTTGAAACCCCAGGGTCGTCCTTGACCCTTCCTTCCCCTCCAATGTAGATTCCGTAAGTGTTGAATTGAGTATAATTCCTCTACCTGTCCTTCCCCAGCGACACCACCCTTATTCACGTGTGGCTCACCTCTTTCCTGGTTTACAGCAATGGCCTGTTCATTCTTCTGCATCCATCTGCTATACACTGGTCTTCTGAGAGCATTGTTTTCATCACATTAATCCTTGCCACAGAATCTTTCAGTGGCTTTCCATTTTCTGCAGGATAAAATCTAGATTCTTGGCCTGGCTGGCACTCAAGGCTGTCCATAATCTCTCGTGCAGCTCTGCCCACCCTGCCTCTGCTCCCGTGTCGTCCTTGCAGACCTTCTCTCCAGCCGGCCAGGCACCTTCGCTGACCTGAGAATCAGCCATACTCATTCCTGATGTATGCTCATGGCATTCCCCCCTGTCCCTGAATGCCTCTCTTCCTCCCTTTCTCCAGCCCTGTTTCTCCTGCCTGCTTTCAAGTTGCAGCCCCAGTCCCACTGCAGATCCTTCTCAGGCTTCAGCCTTCATCCATCTCTTCTCCTGAATAGCGCTTGGGATCAGCATCTCGCCAGCGCCCTGGGCTGTAACTGTTGCACGTGCATCAGTATCCCCCCTCCCCACCCACCAACCCCAGCACCCTGGTGTGAACACAGTTGGTGCTCACTTCAAACAGCCACTCCCGGGCTTCCCTGGTGGCGCAGTGGTTGAGAGTCCGCCTGCCGATGCAGGGGACACGGGTTCGTGCCCCGGTCCGTGCCGCGGAGAGGCTGGGCCCGTGAGCCATGGCCGCTGAGCCTGCGCGTCCGGAGCCTGTGCTCTGCAGCGGGAGAGGCCACAACAGTGAGAGGTCCTCGTACTGCAAAAAAACAAAACAAAAACAAAAACAAACAGCCACTCCCTGTTTCTTAAGCACTCTCAACCTGCAAGGCACAGGATTATACTTAACGGTCTGCCTCCTCAGTGTGGCCTCCTTTTCTTCCTGCTCTTCAGAGAAGAGGGCTTTAGAAATCAGGACAGTTCTGAGAAGACTCTGGGGGTTGGGATGCAAAGAGATTGGCCTCTCAGGCCTGCCTAAACCATTACTCTGTTCTTCTCCAGTCTAAGTGAAGGTGGCATGTGTTTTTGCCTTACATCTCATCTCCCCGCTTCTTCATGTCAGCTAATGGTTATTCAGGAAACTTATCTTAACCTGCTGGCCCTATCCCAAATCTTCAGGGCATGGGTCATGAGAATGATGTCATGGCCATGTGACTGCTGCCTATACCTTGCTCCCTCTGCTGCCCTAGTCCTAACACTCTAAAAAGCCAGTTGTGTCCCCTGCTTCCAGCTCACCTGGACGAAGACCTGAGCAGAAAGGTAAGCTTCTCACCTGTGCCTTTGGTGAGCAGTGGCCACTGGTTTCTACCTGCTCAGCACTTCTTTCCCACCTGTTTCTGCTGGCTCTCTCCCTGGGCGCTCTCACTTGCCTTATCTGTACAGTGAAGCCTGGGGCTAGGCCTTAGGCCCATTACAGAGTTGAAGTTCTTGCTGGTTAGGTCCAGGTGGGGTCCCCAGACTGAGTAGGGAATAACTCCTGCTCTGCTCACAGATTTTCTCCTGATGGCTGACTCTCAACCACTCCTCTCCCTTGATGGGGACGCCGTGGCTGCAGAAGCCTTGCTCCGGGATGTGTTTGGGATTGTGGTGGATGAGGTCATTCGGAAAGGGACCAGTGCCTCCGAGAAGGTGGGTCTTTTCTCCCCCCTCCTCCTGCCCATCAAACCTGGCTGAGAACTTTCCTCCTCTGTGCAGGCTTCTCCCCAGAATTCATCACTCTCACTGTGTGCCTCAGGGATTACATACTGGGCCAGACTGTGTTTATTTACCCTTGTTCATGTGTTGCTTGGAAAATATTCCTAATTTGCTGTAAGTGCAGCTTGGTGGTGTCTTCTGTCTGCTGAGATGTGGTTTGGGCAGCCAGTCAGCGGGGTGCCTCAGCGCCCCCAGAATCTCCCGCTTCTCCTCCTAGGTCTGCGAGTGGAGGGAGCCAGAGGAGCTGAAGCAGCTTCTGGATCTGGAGCTGCGGAATGAGGGGGAGTCACAGGAGCAGATCCTGGAGCGCTGCCGGGCTGTGATCCGCTACAGTGTGAAGAC
Source organism: Delphinus delphis (assembly GCF_949987515.2). Lineage (NCBI taxonomy): Eukaryota > Metazoa > Chordata > Mammalia > Artiodactyla > Delphinidae > Delphinus > Delphinus delphis. The sequence goes on along the minus strand of NC_082693.1, from coordinate 42,123,272 downwards.
CTGTAGGTCCTGGGTCCTGCGGGGAGGCGCATCTAGAATTTGTACCCAGCTCCACACTGAGCCCTCGTCCCCCTTCTCCAGGTCACCCTCGTTTTTTCAACCAGCTCTTCTCAGGGTTGGACCCTCATGCCCTGGCTGGACGCATTGTCACTGAGAGCCTCAACACCAGCCAGTGAGCCATCCCCGGGCCCCCTTGCACCTCCCCGAAAGGATTTGGGTTTGTGGGAGATACACTCGGTGGGCAGGAGAGGAGAATGGTGCTTGCCCCCCTGTCTTTTCTGGGAATCTCTGCTGGCAGAGTCTTTCCCCTCGTACCCTTTGGGCTTCCTTTCTCAAGCTTTCTCATGCCTCCCGGCTCCAGTTTTTTCTCATCTTTTCCTCCCTGGTTCTTTTTCACCAACTCAGTCCTCTCTTTGGACCCTCTCTCACTCACTCTGTCCACCTCCTCTCTCCAACTCCTCGCAGAGTCTCTCCCTGTCTCTTTCCCATTCTCATCATTCCCTCTCCTGGCAGGTACACATATGAGATCGCCCCCGTGTTTGTCCTCATGGAAGAAGAGGTGTTGAAGAAACTCCGGGCCCTGGTGGGCTGGAGCTCTGGGGACGGCGTCTTCTGCCCTGGTATGTAAACAGGAGGGGGGCCTTTCTTTGGCCTTTTCAAGGGTTCCTCCTTCCCCACTGTCCTCTTGCTGTAAGCTGGCAGGGAGGGGTGATTCTTCTTTGTTTCTTCTCCAGCTGGGCTCCGGCCAAACCAGAGAGAAGCTGCCCAGTCCCCCGTATCCTCATGTTTGCCAAATAATACATGGCATCAGTGCCTGCTGTCCTGGCGGGGGGGTGGGGGGGGGTGGATCCCGGGATCAGCCCCGGATAAGGAGGGGGAGTCGGGATCTGCAGATCCCGCTGTCTGGGTTACCAGCGTGCCATTTGTCGAGCCCTCAGAACTCGTGGCCTGGTAGCCAATCACTTGTGCTTCTTTGATCAGTTCTTCTGGGTGGAGAGGTCAAGAGAGCCAAGCTCCAGTTTTGACCCACTGCCCCTCCCTCTTGCCACCACCCCTTCCCTGTGACAGGTGGCTCCATCTCCAACATGTATGCTGTGAACCTGGCCCGCTATCAGCGCTACCCGGATTGCAAACAGAGGGGCCTCTGGGCACTGCCGCCCCTGGCCCTTTTCACATCAGAGGAGGTGGGAAGAGGCACAGGCCTACCCTGGGCTCCCCGATTCTAATCTCCAGCCAGCTGAGTCCGACACCTGTCAGATCCTCTGCCTGCTCAGACCCATCTCTTCCGAGACCAGCCTGCCCCCAGGCGGATGTGCTTCCTTCCAACCAAGGGGGCTGTGTAAACACTCCCCGTTCACCTTGCCTTCTGTGTGGGGGTAGCAGAGGGGCATCCAGTGCAGTGTACACAGTCCACACCCTTTCTGCTAAGAGTATGGGCCATGGGCCAGCAGCATCAGTATCACCTGGGAGCTTGTTAGAAATGCAGAATCTCGGGCCCCAGCCCAGACCTACTGAAGATGAATCTGCATTTTAACCAGACACACTGGTGATTTGTAGGCCCATGAGTATTTCAGAAGCCCTGGCCTACAGGGTCTCATCTGTTTGACCAGTCTCTCTCCTCCCCACCCTCCCTGCCCTCTGCCTTCCTCCACAGTGTCATTACTCTGTCAAGAAAGGAGCTGCTTTTCTGGGACTTGGCACCGACAGTGTCCGAATGGTCAAGGCAGATGAGAGGTGAAGGTCCTTCTGTCTGCATGTCTCAGACCCAGCCTGGCGCCGTGTGCCTTCTCATTGCCAGGGGCTCTGGCCTCTGGCGCACACCCCGGCGGACTTCTCTCCCTGCGCTGTTCCCACCGAATTGCCTCTGCTGTCTACCAGTGCCTGCTAGAGTCTCCGCCCTGTCCCCTGAGATCTGTTTACCCCTCTTAGGGAAAAATCAACACTGTGGCCTCTGCATTGCTAACTGCACATTACCCTGCTCTCGACAGTTCTGCTGCCCAGCCTAGAGAACCTATTACTCCCCTACCCACTAAGTTTTCTTTTCCAGAGGGAAAATGATCCCTGAGGATCTGGAGAGGCAGATCGGTCTGGCTGAGGCCGAGGTGAGTGAGTGAGGGGTGCTGAGGCAGTGGAACAGGACCCTTCTGTTCCCTTCTTGGAGGGTTCCTTGGCCTGTGCCTACTCAAGGCTCCCCTCATCCCTCCCCTTGATCTCTGTGCCCGTTTCCCTGGTGGGCTGAAGGGATGCCTGGGGAGCAAGGACACTGTAGTCCTGCTGAGACCCATGGGCAGTATCGGATCGCAGGGCAGGGGTAGGACTGAGTCACTGAGTGGAGTCCCAAGGGGCACCGCAGGGAGGATGTTGGGGACCTGAGGTGTAGCCCAGAAGGTTTCTGTGAGCTGGCAGGGTCTGTGCAGGAAGTTCAGGAAGATGTGCGGGCCAGTGGTGAGCAATGCAGACTTGGAGCAATGGGAGATGTGGAGGCCCTTGCACGCCCCTCCGCACTAGGGGACATGGGAGCTGCTGCAGCCGTCTTGGAGGGCGTTTCAGCACTATCTATACCATTTTTATTTACTTATTTATTTATTTACAAATATTTATTTATTTGGCTGCTGCGGGTCTTAGTTGTGGCATGCAGGATCTTTTAGTTGCGGCATGTGAACTCTTTTTTTTTTTTTTTAATAAATTTATTTATTTATTTTTGGCTGCATTGGGTCTTCGTTGCTGCGTGCGGGCTTTTCTCTAGTTGCTTCGAGAGGGGGCTACTTTTCTTTGAGGTGTGCGGGCTTCTCATTGTGGTGGCTTCTCTTGTTGTGGAGCACAGGCTCTAGGCGCGCAGTCTTCACTAGTTGTGGCATGGGGTTCCCCCTTGCGGGCTCTAGAGCGCAGGCTCAGTAGTTGTGGCGCATGGGCTTAGTTGCTCCATGGCATGTGGAATCTTCCTGGACCAGGGCTCGAACCCACGTCCCCCGCATTGGCGGGCATATTCTTAATATGTGCCACCAGGGAAGTCCCATGTGAACTCTTAGTTGTGTCATGTGGGATCTAGTTCCCTGACCAGAGATCGAACCCGAGCCCCCTGCATTGGGAGCACGGAGTCTTAGCCACTGGACCACCAGAGAAGTCCTATACCATTTTAAATGTATCTATCCACTGACTCTGTGTCCTGCTGCTAGGATTAGTTTATAAATCATCATCACAAGTGCTTAGCATTGTGTGCACTGGAGCGAAGTGTAAAATTAAAAAAGAAATTTAAATATCCATCAATAGATAAATTATGATGTATCTGTGTCAGTTTCTTCCTTTGTAAAATGAGCATAATATAGAACTTATAGGGTTGTTGTAAGGCTTAAATTATGTGTAAAGCACTTAGAACAGTGAAGCAGTATACAAATATTAGCTGCGATTGTTGTTATTGTTGGAGTAGTATGCAGCCATTTAAAAGAATAAGATGGGAATATATATGTTAACATAAAAATACCTCAACTATGTATTTAAGTATAAATTTAAAAAAATATGTATATATCTCCACATGCAAATGGTCGCAGCATCGGTTTTTGAGAAGATTGTTCTTTCCCCAGTGAATTGTCTTGGCATCCTTGTTAAAATCCATTGAGTGTACGTGTGAGGATTTATTTCTGGACTCTCGGTCTATTCCATTGATCTGCATGTCTATCCTATAGACCACATTGTCTTCATATAGCTTTGTAGTAAATTTTGAAATCAGATGTGTGAGTCCTCCAACTTTGTTCTTTTTCAGGATGGTTTTGGCTTTCTGGGTCCCTTAAATTTCCATTTGAATTTTAGGATCAGCTTGTCAATTTCTGCAGAGAAGCCAACTGGGATTTTGATAGGGATGTGTTCAATCTGTAGATCCATGAACATGGAATGCCTCCATTTATTTAGGTCTTCTTTGATTTCTTTCAACAGTGCTTTGTAGTTTTCGGAGTATATGTTTCACACTTCTTTTGTTGAGTTTATTCCTAAGTATTTTATTGTTTTTTGATGTTCTTATAAATGAAATTGTTTTCTTAATTCCATTTTTGGATTGTTCACTGCTAATGTGTAGAAATACAACTGATTTTTGAATATTGATCTTGTACCCTGCGAACTTGCTGAACTCATTTATTAATTCTAATAGTTTTTTTTTAGTGGATTCCTTAGGATTTACTCGGTATAATATAATGTGATCTGCAAATACAGATAATTTTGCTCTTTTCCTTTCCAATCTGGATGGCTCTTATTTTTTTTTACCTAATTGCCCTGCTAGAACCTCAGCACAATGTTGACTAGAAATGAGGAGCGTGAACATCCATGTCTTGTTCCTGATCTTAGGGGGAAGGCTTTCAGTCTTTCGCCATTGAGTATGATGTTAGCTGTGGGTGTTTTTGTAGTTGCCCTTTATCAGGTTAAGGAAGTTCCCTTCAAATCCTAGTTTTTTGAGTGTTTATATCATGAAGGAGTTTTGGATTTTGTCAAATGTTTTTCTGTGTCTACTGAGACGATCAATAAACCACATTGAGATGTGGGTTTTTTTCGTTTATTCTATTGATAGGATGTATTACATTAATTGATTTTGGGATGTTAAACCAAGCTTGCCCTCTTGGGACAAATCCCCCTTTGTCATGGTGTATCATTTTTTTGGAAGCTGATGAAGAGCTGGTATCAATTCTTTTTTTTTTTAATTCATTAATTTTAAATTTGTTTATTTTTGGCTGCGTTGGGTCTTCGTTGCTGCACGCGGGCTTTCTCTAGTTGCGGCGAGCGGGGTCTGCTCTTCGCTGCAGTGAGGGCTTCTCATTGCGGTGGCTTCTCTTCTTGCGGAGCACGGGCTCTAGGCATGCGGGTTTCAGTAGTTGTGGCTCGCGGGCTCTAGAGCGCAAGCTCAGTAGTTGTGGCACACGGGCTTAGTTGCTCCGCGGCATGTGGTATCTTCCCAGACCAGGGCTCGAACCCATGTCCCCTGCATTGGCAGGCGGACTCTTAACCACTGCGCCACCAGGGAAGCCCTAGCTGATATCAGTTCTTTTTTTAATGTTTTGTACAACTCATCAGTGAAGCCATCTGGGCCTGCGCTTTTCTTTGTTGTAGTTTTTTGAATACTAATTCAAGTTCCTCATAAACGTTTGTACTATTAGGATATTTAAAATAGCATTTTGATCTTCCGGTAAGACATTCAACTTTGTTGAAAGAGTATGAACTTTGGAAATAGACCATCAGACAGACCTAGGTTTGAACTCCATCTCTGGGTTTCAGCTTGGGGGCAGGTTTCTTAACTCCTCTGAATCTCAGTGTCCTCACTTGCAAATTAAAGGGGACAGTAACACGTTGTAAGGTTGCAAGGGCCCAGGTCAGGCGTGTGAAGAATTTACAGAGCTGGATCTCAGCACCAGGCTCTGGGTAGCTCTTGAGATGACTTCACAGCCTCTTTCTCCCTCTGCATTTTTGCCACAGGGTGCTGTGCCATTCCTGGTCAGTGTCACCTCTGGCACTACCGTGCTGGGGGCCTTTGACCCTCTGGAGGCAGTTGCAGACGTGTGCCAGCGTCATGGACTGTGGCTGCACGTGGATGTGAGTGGTACTCAGGCCTGAGGATGGGGTGGGCTGAACTGAGGCCAAGGCCAAAGCCCACATTGTTCCTTTTGCTCCACAGGCCGCCTGGGGAGGGAGTGTCCTGCTGTCACAGACACATAGACATCTCCTGAATGGGATCCAGAGGTGCATACAGCCCCCTACGTCCTGAATCTCACCTTCAAATCCTTGATCCAGAGAGTAGTCTTGGACCAGGGAGCTCAGGTGGGGGTAGGGGAAGGAGGCTGGTAGGAGGGAGGTTGGAGAGATGGTTGATTGGGGCTGGGAGGTCAGACGTCAGACCTGGAAATTCTTCTGCTGGGCCGGGGTGAGACCGGCCCCTCTTACTGGAGATCTGGAAAGGTTGGGGCTCTGGTTGGGCAGCTTGAGGGGGAGCCAGCTGACCCTGCTTTGCTGTGCCCACCCCAGGGCTGACTCCGTGGCCTGGAATCCCCACAAGCTCCTCTCCGCAGGCCTGCAGTGCTCAGCTCTTCTTCTCCGGGACACCTCGGTGGGTCTGCCCCTCCCCCGCCCTGGCGCCACCTCCCACCCTGGACCTCTGTCTTCTTTTCTATCCCACCTGAGAGGAGCTCCTGGCCTTACCACGTTCTCCTTGCCATGCCATCTGAAGCTGAATATCTGTGACCACCCTAATCCCCTGTAGTGGGCTCCCTCACTCCCCTGTCTTCGTGCAAAGGAAAAAGTTCCCGGCTTAAGTCGTAATCGGAGGGATCCTGCGTCATTTGGGAAGAACTCTGAGTGTTGGAAGAAAACCCAGAGAGAGGGTTTCAGTCAGCTGGCAGCCGTCCCATCAGTGCCGCCTGGTTCCAGGGAAAGAAGCATGTGGACTGAGCTAAGAAACGGCCCAGTGCAGCTCTGGAGGAAACCTCGGCGGGGAGAGTGGGTCTGACTGTCTCCTCACCCTCCACAGAACCTGCTCAAGCGCTGCCACGGGTCCCAGGCCAGCTACCTGTTCCAGCAGGACAAGTTCTACGATGTGGCTCTGGACACTGGAGACAAGGTGGTGCAGTGTGGCCGCCGCGTGGACTGTCTGAAGCTGTGGCTCATGTGGAAGGCACAGGGCGGGCAGGGGCTGGAGCGGCGTGTGGACCAGGCCTTTGCCCTTGCCCGGTAGGAGTGGGGGCAGTCCCGTTTCCCCTCTCTGGGCTCCAGCCCTGCACCCCTTCCCTGCTCTTAGTGTCTCTTGACTCACTCTCTGGGTTGCTTTTGTTTCTGTATCTCTGCCTTTCCTCCTCAACCCATGGTGTCTCACTGTGTGTTCACAGGTACCTGGTGGAGGAATTGAAGAAGCGGGAAACTTTTGAGTTGGTCATGGAGGTACGACCGACCTTGTGCTCTTTTTCATCCCCCGTCCCCCCGCCATTCCCCTCTCACTGCCCCTCTTCCCCAGCAGAGCCCTGGTTGGGGAAGAGGGGCAGTGAGAGGGGAAAGGTCCCCCTTCCTCAGCTCACACCTTCCTCTTCCTCATTCCTCCCAGCCTGAATTTGTCAACGTGTGTTTCTGGTTCGTGCCCCCCAGTCTGCGGGAGAAGAAGGGGAGTCCGGATTACGGTGAAAGGCTGGCTACGGTAGGCAGTCTCCTCCCTGCTCTGGTTAACCCATTAGGGAACCGATGCAGCTGGTGTGTTTCCGCCCCCTGCTGGCTGTAAGTGGCATGGCAGTTCCCTTGGCTAGTCTCTTGCTCCTGAGGCGGGGACCGTGAACTGGAAGACGACACCCACTTGTCCTCATTTCTGTGAGGCTGGGAATGGGGGATAAGGTATGCTTCTGGAAAGTAAGAAGAAGACGGAGAGGGGCATTACAAGAAAAGTCACCAGTGTGAAGTACATAGATCCATGGTGTGGGGCATTCTGCTGGGAGCTCAGGCTCAGGACAGAGACGTGAGGCAGAAAGATCTTGGAGTTTTGCTCACTAATGCTGGGGACAGAGCAACCCTGTCAGGCCAGGAGGTATGTCCTGGTCGCTAAGGATAGATCGGTACTAGGTGCTGCAGATGATACGAAACATCAAAAATGTTATAGGAATTCAGAGAGGGGAGAAGAAGGTGTCGAGGATGATGAAGGCTTGAAGTTAGACTGAAAAAGCAGTGTTGAGATTCAGTAAAAAGTCAGGATTTAGCAGAAAATGGCCCACGTGGTAACGTGAAGAATGGTGAGACGTGAACGAATGCAGGAGGTAGAGAAGGTCCAGTGGGCTGGATGTGGTGGCAAGGGTAAACTGGGGCCACGTCAGGATCCGAGCCGTGAGTTGCTGTCTCTGGAAGGTGTCTGGGTGGAGGGAGGTGCAAGTTGGGGAGCCCAGCCCCTCACCTGACCCCAGGCTGCAGCTGGAAGGTTGCTCCACTCCTCCCATAGGTGGCCCCAATCCTCAAGGAGCGCATGGTGAGGAAGGGCTCCATGATGATTGGCTACCAGCCCCATGGTACCCGGGGCAACTTCTTCCGCATGGTCGTGGCCAACCCTGCGCTGACGCGGGCGGATATGGACTTCCTGCTGAATGAACTGGAACGGCTGGGCCAGGACCTCTGAGCCGCTCCTTCTCTTCTGGCCTGGACCCCTCCCCCAACCCTTACCATCTCCCTGTATCCCCTCCCCGTGTTCTCAAGAACAACCTCTCCAGGAAACAAAGCTGTCTTAATTTTTATGTGCTTTGACCCACTAACTCTCCTTTAAGTATTTGATATTAAGAGAATGTTTAAATAAATGATAGTATATCCATATGATGGAATATTACTCTGCCATTAAAATTATGTTTACAAAGAGGATTTTTATAGATAAGAGAAAAATAATTTTAATATAATGTTATGTGAAAATGCTGGATATAAGACTTTATATATGGTAATATCTGAGTTGCATTCAAAAATACATAGGAAAAGACTGATGAGATGTAATATGCCAAAATGTTAATAGTTTTCTCTGGGATGGGATTACAGGTAATTTGAAAATTAACTTCTTTATACCTTTTGTGCGCCCCTTTTATGCTATAAGGAGTATCTATTGCTTTTTATTTTATAAATTTATTTATTTTTGGCTGCGTTGGGTCTTTGTTGCTGCGCGCGGGCTTTCTCTAGTTGCAGGGAGCGGGGGCCCCTCTTTGTTACGGTGCGTGGGCTTCTCATTGCGGTGGCTTCTCTTGTTGCGGAGCATGGGCTCTAGGCGCGTGGGCTTCAGTAGTTGTGGCATACGGGCTCAGTAGTTGTGGCTTGTGGGCTCTAGATCGCAGGCTCAGTAATTGTGGTGCACGGGCTTAGTTGCTCCACGGCATGTGGGAATCTTCCCGGACCACGGCTCGAACCCGTGTCCTCTGCATTGGTAGGCGGACTCTTAACCACTGCGCCACCAGGGAAGCCCCCCTCTATTACTTTTAAATAGGAAAATAATAAAGTTAAATTTTCAGCTGTATTATTTTGGTATATTGTGAAGTTTGTTATCTTTCAACAAAATAGTGGAGAATGCAAATTTGTAAAAAAGTAAAGGTATAAGAGAGGTTAAAAATAGGAAAAAATTTTCCCAAAAATCTGGAGTGGGAGAGAAAAGATCAAAAGTGGAGTTATTCTAAAATTAATTGTACTTTGGGACTTCCCTGGTGGTGCAGTGGATAAGACTCCGTGCTCCCAAAGCAGGGGGCCCGGGTTTGGTCCCAGGCCTGGGAACTAGATCCCACATATGTGCTGCAACTAAGTGTTCACATGCCACAACTAAGGAGCCCACATTGCCACAACTACAGAGCTGGTGAGCCGCAACTACGGAGCCCGCCTGCCGCAACTGAGACCTGATGCAGCCAAATTAATTAATTAATTAATTTTAAAAAGTTAATTATACTTTAATGACACTGAAAACAAAATGGGCACTTGTATCTTGAGACGAGAACCTTGTCCACTTATCACTCTTGAAAAATCTTCACACACACCAAAAAAGTAAGAATGTTCCTTCTGTAATTTAAACAACAGAAACCAAGTTGAAAAAAAAAAGCCCAGCAACGGAACCAACCACTGTTATGCCTTCTGTTATTGCTACTGTCTTACATAAAAACATCCATTTAACACTTAAAATTCTGGTCTGATGTTGCTTTTCAGTCACTTTTTGGGAAAGAGGCATTTAGCTACACAAGTTATTTAGGACAAGTGGCAAGTCTACCAGAACTTTCTGTTATTTCCAATTCCTAAAAATACCATTTATGAAAACAATAACGTGGTCATGTAAGAGTCATCCAAAGTTATTTGAAGAAGCAAATACAGACCATACAAACCATAGCAAAAGAACATCCAAATCTCAAACCCAATTCTCTTGACCATTTGGGGGAAAAAAGATTTTCTATTCATAAATTACTAATAATTTCCCTGTAAACTTGTTATTCTTGCAATAAATGGTATCTAATTTCTTCCAAATAATAAATTTGTTTTAAGAGTACTAATAATTTGAGCTCCAAGCCCTAATCTTAAAGAGTTCTATTTATCTGAAAAATGTCTTAAACATAGTAAAAGCAAACTAAAAAAGTCCTTATTTTTCAGCTCAAAGCAAAGCCAGAAAGCAAAACAAAAATGAAATCTTCAAATTCCTTGAATCATCTCCATCTCTGAAGTATGTTTAAGAGAAGGCTAGAGGGGCTTCCCTGGTGGCGCAGTGGTTGAGAGTCCGCCTGCCGATGCAGGGGACATGGGTTCGTGCCCTGGTCCAGGAGGGTCCCACATGCCGCGGAGCGGCTGGGCCCGTGAGCCATGGCCGCTGAGCCTGCGCGTCCGGAGCCTGTGCTCCGCAATGGGAGAGGCCACAACAGTGAGAGGCCCGCATAACGCAAAAAAAAAAAAAAAAGAGAGAAGGCTAGAGGACTTCCCTGGTGGCACAGTGGTTAAGAATCCGCCTGCCAATGCAGGAAACACGGGTTTGATCCCTGGTTGGGGAAGATCCCACATGCCATGGAGCAGCTAAGCCCATGCGTCACAACTACTGAGCCCACGCGCCACAACTACTGAATCCCACACACCTAGATCCCGTGCTCCACAACAAGAGAAACCACCACAATGAGAAGCCCGTGCACCACAATGAAGAGTAGCCCCCACTCGCCGCAACTAGACAAAGCCTGCACGCAGCAATGAAAACCCAACGCAGCCAAAACTAAATAAATTTTTAAAAAAAAAAGAGAAGGCTAGAAAGACAGGACGTAAAATCAGTGAATCACCTATTTTTCTCCAGCTTTATGAAACGGATTCTTCTTTTCCTCCATTCCCAAAATTCAATCTCAAAATCTCTGGTTATAGTATGGTAGTCTCTCTCTTCCTTTCTCTCTCCCATCAACATATACTGAGCTCCTGCTGTGCGTAATTCCTTGTCTTGCCTTCCAAGAGCCCACCTAAGACTAAAGCAATCATCCCTCAACTGAGGCCTGTCCCTGCTCCAGGCCCTTTGCACCTGCTGCCCCTTTGGCCTGAGTGTTCACCCATCTACATGATTCGCTCCCTCATTGCCTTTAGATTTTTGTTCAGATGTCACTGACTTATTGAAGCCTTCCTTGAATTGTTGATCTAAAATTACATTTTCACCCTCTGTTGTTACATCTGCCTTGTTTTTCTCCATGGCATGTATAAGCATCTGGCATACACTATAATTTATTTATTTATTTATTTATTTACTTACTTACTTCCCCTGCACCTGCTTGCCCCGGTCTCACTCAGCTAGAATGTAAGCTCTGGGAGCAGAGATTTTGTATCATTGCTTCCCAAAGTGGAGTCTTGTACTTACAAGGTGGGTAATGTTAAGTGAATGGTTAATGAGCTCCAGGTACTAGTTGACTTGCTCTCAGTCACACAACTTTTTTTTTTTTTTTTTTTCTCGGTGCGCGGGCCTCTGACTGTTGTGGCCTCTCCCGTTGCGGAGCACAGGCTCCGGACGCGCAGGCTCAGCGGCCATGGCTCACGGGCCCAGCCGCTCCGCGGCATGTGGGATCTTCCCGGACCAGGGCACGAACCCATGTCCCCCGTATCGGCAGGCGGACTCTCAACCACTGCGCCACTAGGGAAGCCCAGTCACACAACTTTTAAGTGGTGAGTCAAAGCCAAATTCAGACCATCTTCCTCTGGCTCTTAACCATGGGTCTAGTCTGCTTCTGTTGACAGGTGTACATAGTTCATAGTGTGTGGGTATCAGGGCCATTTTATTAACCGTATGCTGTGGATCTGTTGCTTGCGGGAAGAATGAAGGCATTCACAGGTTCGGTCACCCATCTTGCCCTTGGCCTGGAGAAATCGTATTACCATCAAACAGGAAGCAAGTTCGTTGGGAACACCTGGGTGAATTACAATGTTTGAGTGGGTTTTTTCTTTTGTTTAAAGGGGTCAAAGTATTCAAGAGGCTAGCCTCCCCATGACAGGGGAAGGAAAATGGTGACTTCACAGGGTGGTAGGCCAAGGGCTGGGAAGCTAAAAGCCGGGTGGGGCACCTTGGGTATGGCAAGGTTGGGGTAAGAGTCTTTTTAGGAGAGTGGATGAAAGGGTGCAAACAACAGTAAAGTCAGAATTTGGACACCTGGAACTGTTCTTATGCGCCCTAGGTCCTAAGTTGGTTATTTCTCCTCTTTATATACCTTTTACAAATCTTTTTATTTTGAAATAATTTGAAACTTACAGAAAAGTTGCAAGAACTTCTATATACTCTTTACCTGAATTTATCAATTTTCACATTTTGACAAATTTTCTTTATCATTATGTATGTACTATAACTTATTTTTTTCAGAACTATTTGAGAGTCAGATATAAACAATATGCCTCTTTATTTCTTAATACTCTAGTGCATATTTCCCAAGGACAAGAATATTATTTTAACCATGATATGATGATCAAATTCAGGAAATTTAACAGTGACACCATACTTTCATCTAAAGTCCATATTCCAGGGACTTCCCTGGTGGTCCAGTGGTAATGAATCCGCCTTCCAATGCAGGGAACGCGGGTTCGATCCCTGGTCGGGGAACTAAGATCCACGGGGCAGCCCGTGCGCCACAGCTACTGAGCTCCCACGCCTCAACGAGAGGGCCTGCATGCCGCAGACTACAGAGCCCACACCCTCTGGAGCCTGCACGCCACAACTAGAGAGAGAAAATCCACATGCCACAACAAAGAGCCCTCATGCCGCAACTAAGACCCGACGCAGCCTAAATAAATAAATAAATTGATAGGTAGATAGATAAAGTCTATATTCCAGAGTTGTTGATTGTCCCAACAATGCTCTTTACGGCATTTTCCCCTTCCAGTACAAGATCCCAGTCCAGGATCATGTATTGCATTTAGTTGTCATGTCTTCTTGTCTTATTTACTCTAAAATAGTTCCTCAGCCTTTCTTTATCATTAACATTGACATTTTAAAAGAATACAAGCCAGTTATATTATAGAATGGTCATCAGTTTGTTTTTTCCTGAGGCTTCCTCACGACTGGATTCAGGTTAGCATTCTAAGCTGCAATATGACTTGTCACGTGTATCCTTTTCAGAGAAGCACATCACAACGGCCACAATGGCCATCTGTTCCTTACTGGTGATGTAACTTTGATCAAAGTCAAAAGTGGTCAAGGTGGTGTCTGGTTTCTCCAAGGCATGGTTATTATTGTGCCCTTTGCAGCTAATAATCTGTAAGGAGACATTTTGAGATTTTGCAGATACCCTGTTCCTCTTCATATTTTCCCCATCTAGACTTAGTATCCATTCACGATGCTTGCCAAACCAACTTTTATCATAACGATTGCCAAATGGTGGTTTTCTAACTCCAACATTCCCTCCACTTTTATAATTTGGCATTTGACTATAAAGAAGAGCCCTCCTTTCCCCTTATTCATTTAGTCATATATATTTTTCAATATGGACCCTTCTTTTCTGGCTGCGGGGGGTCTTCATTGGAGTGCGCGGGCTTCTCTAGTTGCGGCGCACGGGCTTAGTTGCGGTATGTGGGATCTTAGTTCCCCAACCAGGGATCCAACCCAGACCCCCTGCACTGGGAGCGCAGAGTCTTAACCACTGGACCACCAGGGAAGTCCCAGACCCTTGTTTTATTAAGTAACTTATAATCCATTTCTAACCTTACTTATTTTTAATGCTCAGATTGTCCCAGTTTTGACCATAGAGAGCTGCTTTAATCTGACTCCCATGTCCTTTTAACATGACTTTTTTTTAAAACACTGCCTTTTTTCCTGGCACAGCAAAAATCTTGTCCCTTCTTTGCCCACTCTTGCAATCAGCAAGGAGCCCTGATTCCTTTTAGTGGAGAATGGCGTTTAGAAACCACAATCTAGGCACCAGGTATGTTCATAGGTACTGGATATATTCATGTACTTTATTTATTTATTTATTTTTGGCTGGGTCGGGTCTTTGGTGCTGCGCGCGGGCTTTTCTCTAGTTACAGCGAGGGGAGCTACTCTTCGTTGCAGTGCACAGGCTTCTCATTGCGGTGACTTCTCTCGTTGTGGAGCACAGGCTCTAAGAGTGCGGGCTTCAGTAGTTGTGGCACGTCAGCTCAGTAGTTGTGGCTCGCGGAATCTAGAGTGCAGGCTCAGTAGTTGTGGTGCACGGGTGTAGTTGCTCCGCGGCATGTGGGATCTTCCCGGACCAGGGCTCGAACCCGTGTCCCTTGCATTGGCAGGTGGATTCTTAACCACTGTGCCACCAGGGAAGTCCCTATTCATGTAATTAAAAAATTTAAACTAACATCCTTTTGGATCTCCTAACCCATCATAACTGTGCTAAGGGAAACAAAAAGCCAGAGTTCTAAAGGGGGAAATGCGGCTCCTCTGAGAGCTAGCACAGGGGCAGCAGAGAGAATGGGTTGATAAACTAGGATGGTAGGTGGGGGGTGAGGTACAGAGTTGGGATGCTTGCAGATTGGGTATTGTATGAAGATGGCAATGCTCTTGCAGACCCTGGTTTAGCATTAGCATTCCAAGTTTCATAGAATTTTTGGTCTTGCAATTAAAAAGCCAGAACAGGTACTCATCTGTACAACCTTGGCCTTTAGGTAGATTTTTTAAAGCCGTATTTTACAAATAAGGCAGCTGAGGCTGGGCAAAGCTCAGGTTCTTGACAAGGCCACAAAAGTGTCTGTCTCTTAAGCAGAAGATGTATTTTATTCTAAAGAGGAATATCTTTTGTTTGTACACGCCAGCCTCTCTTTAATTTTATACCCCAAATGCAATAATTCTGTTCTTTCTTTTCTAGACTGATACTTTTTTGGTTCTTGAGATCCAGTTTCCACATGTTAGAGGAATCCAGTAGTCTGATGGCCTAGTTTTGAAAAATTCCTGAAGTTCATTTTTAGCAAATTATCTGGTGCCAGTATAATGAGCTTGCACATTTCCTTAGTTTGTAGCATGGTATTTTTAGTTTTTACTTATAATCGCATACATTTTAAAGTTGGCTCAGAGGTTTAAATGTTTTTACTGTCAACTGGAGGTGTTGTGGTGCTATTCCCTTCTGCCACATACTGTCACACATCAATGAGACAGTACCGTGTCCTGAATGGAACTTTGATTACAATGGAAGCTTTGACTACTACAAAGCTATAGTAATCAAGACAATGTGGTTTACAGGATACACATGCAGGTCAACAGAATAGACTGAGAATCCAGAAGTAAACGCTCACATTTCCACTTAATTGCTTTTCAACAAGGACGCCAAGACAATTCATTAGAGGAAAGAATAGTCTTTTCAACAAACGATGCTGGGACAACTGGATAGCCTCATGCAAAGTCGAAACCCTTTGTCACATTATACACAAAAATTAACTCATAATAGATCATGGAACTAAATGTAAGAACTAAAACTATAAAACTCTTGGAACAAAATAGAGGAGTAAATCTTTGTGAGGTTGGGTCAGGCAAATACTTCTTACAAATGACACCAAAGCACACACAACCAAAGAAAAGAATAAATAAATTGAATCTCATCAAAATTTAAAACTTTTGTGCTTCAAAGTTTGTGCATCAAGGTGAAAAGAAAACCAAAGAATGGAAGAAGATATTTGCAAATCATATATCTGATAAGGGACTTTTTAAAAAAATATCTTTATTGGAGTATAATTGCTTTACAATGGTGTGTTAGTTTCTGCTTTACAACAAAATGATCAGTTATATATATATACATATGTTCCCATATCTCTTCCCTCTTGCATCTCCCTCCCTCCCACCCTCCCTATCCCACCCCTCCAGGCGGTCACAAAGCACCGAGCTGATCTCCCTGTGCTAGGTGGCTGCTTCCCACTAGCTATCTACCTTATGTTTGGTAGTGTATATATGTCCATGCCTCTCTCTCGCTTTGTCACAGCTCTGATAAGGGACTTATATCTAGAGTAGATGAAGAACTCTTACAACTCAGCAATAAAAGACAAATAACCCAGTTAAAAAATGGGCAAGGGATCTGAATAGACATTTCTCCAGAGAAGATATATAAATGGCCAATAAGCAACTGACAAAATGCTCAACATCATTATTATCAGGGAAATGCAAATAAAAACCACAACAAGATACCACTTCATACCCAATAAGATGGCTATAATTAAAAAGAGAAATAGCAAGTGTTGGTGAGGGTATGGAGAAATTGGAACCTCATACACTTCTGGTGGGGTTGTAACCTGGTGCAGTCACTTTAGAAACAGCTGCCCAAAGCTGGAGGGATTGGGGGAATGGGTACAGGATTTTTTGAGACAGTGGTGAAAATGTACTAAAATTAATGGATTCTGGAGATGGTAGCACAGATCTGTGAATGTACTAAAACTATTAACTTGTACCCTTTTAATGTGGATACATTGAATGGTATGTGAATTATATTTGAATAAAGCTGATAAAATAGCTCATATATATGTATATATGTATCTATACACATCTTTCCCTCTAAATCAGGAACAAGGCAAAGATGTCCACACTCACCCATTCTATTTAAAGTTGTACTAGAGGTTCTACCCAGGCAATAAGGCAAGAAAAATAAATAAAAGACATAATGATTGCAAAGGAAAAAGTAAAATTGTCTTTATTTGCAGGTGATACAATCATCTGTTTAGAACATTCTGATGAAGCTACAAAAATGTTACTAGAACTAGTTTAGCAAGGTTATAAGACACAAGATATAAAATGCAGAAAACAATTGTATTTCTATATACTAGCAACAAACTATTGGAAGTTGAAATTAAAAGACAATATCATTTACAATATCATCAAAAAATGAAATGTTTAGGGCCAACTCTGATGAACGATGTGCAAATTCTATACACTGAAAACTAGAAACATTGCTAAGAGAAATTAAACGAGACTTAAATGGAGAGGTATACCGTGTTTATGGATTGAAAGACACAGTATTGCTGAGATGTCAGTTCTCCCCAAACTGATCTAGAAAGTCAATGTAATCTCAATCAAAATCCCAGTATGATTTTTGTAGAAATTAACAGTTGATTCTAAAATTCATGTGGAAACGCAAGTGATCTAAAATAGCCAAAACCAACTTTGAAAAAGAAAAAATAGGACTTATACTACCTGATTTCAAGACTTAATAACAAGCAGTAACCAAGACAGAGTGGGACTTCCCTTATGGCGCAGTGGTTAAGAATCCGCCTGCCAATGCAGGGACACGGGTTCGATCCCTGGTCCGGGAAGATCCCACATGCCTCGGAGCAACTAAGCCCATGTGCCACAACTACTGAGCGCGTGTGCCACAACTACTGAAGCCCCCGCGTCTAGAGCCTGTGCTCCGCAACAAGAGAAGCCACCGCAATGAGAAGCCCGCGCACCGCAACCAGAGAAAGCCCGCACACGACAACGAAGACCCAATGCAGCCAAAAATAAATAAATAAATAAATAAATAATCCTTTCTCCTTCCCACTTCCTTTAAAAAAACACAGACAGACAGTGTGGTATTAGCATAATTATAGATCAATGGAAAAGAAATGAGAGTCCATAAATAGATCTATACATATATGATGAATTGGTTTTCAACCAAGTTGCAAAGGCAATTCAGTGGAGAAAGTACAGTTTTTTCAACAAATGGTGGTGGAACAACTGGCTATTTATATGCAAAGTTAAGTTAGATACCTCCTGTTCTTAAAATGGAGGAAACCTCATGTACTGATGGTGAGCATGTAAATGGCTCTAAGTCTAGCTATTCTGGAGAACACCTGGCTGTTCTTAGTGAAATTAAATAGGTCTTAAGAACAAGTTCCTAGGAAATCCCACAGAGAACCCCTGTTTCCTCAAGCCCATGCTAAATATCCACTACTAAATGTCCAAAAGACATACATAGGGGCTTCCCTGGTGGCGCAGTGGTTGAGAGTCTGCCTGCTAATGCAGGGGACACGGGTTCGAGCCCTGGTCTGGGAAGATCCCACATGCCGCGGAGCAGCTGGGCTCGTGAGCCACAACTACTGAGCCTGCTCGTCTGGAGCCTGTGCTCCGCAACAAGAGAGGCCGCGATAGTGAAGAGGACCGCACACCGCGATGAAGAGTGGCTCCCGCTTGCCGCAACTAGAGAAAGCCCTCGCACAGAAACGAGGACCCAACACAGCCAAAAATAAATATAAAAATAAATAAATAAATAAAAGATGACTATATAAAAAAACAAGACATATATAAAATGTGGTGCATGCATATGATGGAATGAACTATCAGCAGAAATTAACTAACTTTACCTGTAACACCCCTGTACATCTTTTAAAACGATGGATGAAATGGGATAAGAATTATGGCATTTTTGGAATTACTTTATATAAATTAAAAAGGTGCAATACAACACCGTATTTTTCAAGAATACATATAGGTTTGTCATGTATTAGAGCGGATACGTATGGTGCAGAGGAAATGGCAGTAAGGGACGGGAACTGGAGTAAGCAACTCGTACTAAAATATGGAGACCCATGGGTGTGAGAGGCCAGCAAGAGTGAGCTCAGACAACTCTTTCCAGAAGTTTGGCTATGACAGAAAGCTGAGAAGTGAGACAGCTCGATGAGAATGTGGGGTGAAGAGATGATTGTAGTAGAGGAGTGTATCCGGATGCCAATGGGAGAAATTTGATAGGGAAAAGGACAGGGTGGTGCCCAGAACTCATCAAAAGGACTAAGTGTTTGAGATGGTGAGAGAGACTGGTCTTTGATGTGAAGGTGTGATGGAGCTCATAGACCACTGGGCCAGCACAAATTGGGGGACCACAGAAGAGTGGAGTGGGTGTTATACGGGGGGTCCTGGACAGGCAGGGAAATTTGGAGAAAACACAGGACAGAATCAAAGGGGTAAAGAGAGTGTGATTGAAGCAAGGGAGTGGGCACAGAGTTTGGGGACACAGGTGGGGCAGGGTGAGGAGACCCCAGACAGGAAGACGGGGTTCCTAGCCCGGGAGCAGAGCCCCACTGGGCAGGAGGGTGGCCAGAGAGCCCTCATTGCCTCCCACGTTCATCCCCACTCCAGGCGCTTCCACCCCGAGTCCCCACTGACCCCAGTGGGTTGTGGAGGGAGTGCCGGGCAGCTCCGATGCTGCCCTCTGGGTACAAGGGTAAAACAAGGGTGCCGCCAGGGGAAAGGGGTCCTCCTTTGCACAGGCTCAGGACTCCTTTCCCCTGACACTTCTATTCCACTTCAGCCCAGCTTCAAGGCATCCTTACCTGGGCACCCTTCTCAGACTGGGAGTCAGGGTCTTGAAGGGCCCGTGAGAGCTTTGGTGGAGGAGGGGGTCTGGATGTGTACAAGCCTCCATATCATGGACAAATTGAAGAACCCAATATAAAATAAGGAGATGATATCTCCCTGCTATTGGATTAATTTCCTTACCGGAGAAAAAAGGTAAAATTTTGAAGAAGATGAAGGAGGAGGGCTTGGTTTGATGTATTCTAGCACAGTGGTTCTCAAAGCGTGGTTCTTTTTTTTTTTTTTATTTTTTGCTGCACGCGGGCCTCTCACTGTTGTGGCCTCTCCCGTTGCGGAGCACAGGCTCTGGACGCGCAGGCCCAGAGGCCATGGTTCACGGGCCCAGCCGCTCCGTGGCATGTGGGATTTTCCCAGACCGGGGCACGAACCCGTGTCCCCTGCATCGGCAGACAGACTCTCAACCACTGCGCCACCAGGGAAGCCCCAAAGCGTGGTTCTTGGATCAGCAGTAACAGCATTCTCTGGGAACTGGTTAGTAAAGCAAATTCTCAGGCCGTACCCCAGACCTCATGAATCAGAAACTCCTGGGGTGGGGTTCAACCGTCCATATTCACAAGCCCTGGAGATGATTCTAATGCATCCTCAAATTTGAGAACCACTGTTCTAAGGGGATTTTTTTACTTCCATCTCCAAACATGTGCTTCTTTTTAGCCATATTGCTGCTGGGACCAGTGGCATCAGGGTATACAAATGAAGGCTTGGACTTGGCATTAGTATGGGGAAGGCCTGGTGTGGAGACAGGTGAGGAGCTTCCTCATTTTCACACACAGGAGCCTGGAGACCAGCTCTGGAGAGCCCCTGAGCAGAGGTCAGGACTGTAGGGATACTGGAAGAACATGACTCAGAGGGCCTTGGCCCTACAGGGATGAGGTCATTATAGCTGGTGTTCCTGCCTTGGGGACAGCACAGGAACCACTGAAGAGGTACGTGACAACTTAAGAACATATCAGGAGCAGCTAAAGAGATTCTAGTAGTGTACCCCCAAAATACTTTCTGGAACCAAAAAAACATTATTTTTTAACAACAAAAAAAATCAGCCTATTTACTGAAAGAAAGAAGTCTGGTCACTGGCGGGACTCAAATTAGTGGCTTGGAAGAAGAAGTGGAAAAATATTTCAAAGCACAGAGCAAATAATACGAAGAGATGGAAATAATGAGGAAAATATGAGATTTGGAGAAGAGACCAGTAATCCTAACATTCAAATATTTTAGTTCCAAAAGAAAGAAAAGGCATAAATGGAGGAGAGACAATACTTTAAAAGTAGAATATTTTGCCGACCTGAAGAAAGTTCTGAGCTTGCAGACTGAAAGAGCATAGGAAGATACAAAAAGAGAAGACATACATCTAAGCATGGAAGTCCTGAATTCCAAGATTAAAGAAAGATATTTTCAAGTGTCTAGACAGAAAAAGTAAGTTATTTACAAAGCGAAAAGAATCAGATTGACACAGGACTTTTCATCTGCAACACTGGAAGTTAACAGTAGGAATACTGAGAGAAAAGGATGGCTATCCCGGAATCTCATACCCAGCTGAGGAAGCATTCACTTGTTAGCACAAAAGAAAGATATATGGAGATATAAAGGATTCAGAGAGTATATCAATCCCATATCTCACCTGAGGAAACTACTGAAGAAAATTTTGGTTAGAGAACAGAGAAGTCAAGATAGAGGAAGATGAAAAGGAGAAAGAAAAAGCAGTGAACAACAAACCTGGCAAAATATTATACTGTTAAATGTTTATGGCAGGGCTTCCCTGGTGGCGCAGCGGTTAAGAATCCACCTGCCAATGCAGGGGACACGGGTTCGAGCCCTGGTCTGGGAAGATCCCACATGCTGCGGAGCAACTAAGCCTGTGTGCCACAACTACTTAGCCTGAGCTCTAGAGCCCACGAGCCACAGCTACTGAGCCCACGTGCCACAATTACTGAAGCCCGCGTGCCTAGAGCTTGTGCTCCACAACAAGAGAAGCCACCGCAGTGAGAAGCCTGTGCACCACAGCAAAGAGAAGCCTCCACTCGCCGCAACTAGAGAAAGCCCACAGGCAGCAACGAAGACCTAACACCGCCAAAAAATAAAATAAAAATAAATGTCTATGGTAATTGGGCTTCCCTGGTGGTGCAGTGGTTAAGAATCCGCCTGCCAATGCAGGGACACGGGTTCGAGCCCTGGTCTGGGAATATCCCACATGCCTTGGAGCAGCTAAGCCCGTGTGCCACAATTACTGAGCCTGTGCTCTAGAGCCCGAGAGCCACAACTACTGAAGCCCGCCTGCCTAGAGGCCGTGCTCCACAACAAGAGAAGCCACTGCAATGAGAAGCCCATGCACCGCAACGAAGAGTACCCCCACTCGCCACAACGAGAGAAAGCCCACGCACAGCAGTGAAGACCCAATGCAGCCAAAAATAAATAAATAAAATAAAATTTAAAAAATTAAAGAATTAAATGGGCAAAAGACTTAAATAGATTGTTCATAAAGGAAGATACACGAGCGGTCAATAAACACATGGAAGAGTGTTCAATGCCATTGATTATCAGAGAAATGTAAATTATATAATTACACTCCACTAGAATGGCCAAAATAAAAATGGACTAGCAAAATCAAACATTGGTGAGAAGTCCGGTGCCCAGCTAGAGTTCTCATACACTGCTGGTGGCAATGTAAAACGCTATAACCACACTGGGAAAAAGTTTTGCACCTTTTTATAAAGTCAAGCGTGTATCACCTCTATGATCCAGCTATTCTGCTTCTTGGCATTTACCCAAAAGAAATGAAAAAATTTACCCGCAAAATGATTTCTATATGAAGCTTCAGAGCAGCCTTATTCATAGCAACCCCAATTCAAATGTCCATCAAGAGGTAAATGGATAAACCAATTGTGATATATTCATAAATAGAATACTGCTGAGCAGGAAGAAAGTACAAACAATTGATACATTCAAAACATGGAATAATCTTAAGAGCTATATTCAGCAAAGCAAGACTACCTCCCTACAGGAGTACCTACTGTAGAGCTCTATTCATGTGAAGTTGTAAAAGAAGCAGAACTAATATATGAGGGTAGAAATCAGGAAGTAGCTGCCTTTGGCTGAGAAGTAGACTGGAAAGGGGCATGAGGGAACAGTATGTCCCCATATAGTCAAGACACTTCTAACTTAAATGTCCTTTTTTTTTTTTTAACATCTTTATTGGAGTATAATTGCTTTACAATGGTGTGTTAGTTTCTGCTTTATAACAAAGTGAATCAGTTATACATATATTCCCATATCTCCTCCCTCTTGCGTCTCCCTCCCACCCTCCCTATCCCACCCCTCTAGGTGGTCACAAAGCACCTAAGTGTCCTTTTTTTTTTTTTTTGGCCGCAACGCGCGTGGCTTGCGGCATCTCAGTTCCCCTACTAGGGACTGAACCTGGAGCACAGCAGTGAAAGCGCTGAACCCTAACGGCTAGACCACCAGGGAACTGCCTAAATGTCCATTTTATAGCTGTGGAAGCTGAGGCTCACGAAGTTAAAAGATTTGGCTAAGGTCTGTACAGGAGGTTCCTCTCCTGTGTCCTCTGAAGGAAAGGAGGCCCAGCCATATGCCCTCTCGGGATGTGCCGGAGGTTGCCAGGAGCAGAGGATTCAAGGGTTGGGGAAATGTGATCTGAAGGAGTAGAGGTGGAAGAGGGGATGAGGCTGAGTTTTGGGGAGATGGGGTGGCATAGAATAGGTAAGGGAGAATGTCACCTAAGAGCCTCAGCCCCTCCCATCACAAAGTCTTGCCTCTGCAGACTTGGCCTGTCTTCAGTCATGCCTGTCAAAAGTGGGTCTTCACATAGAGAACAGACTTGTGGTTGCCAAGGGGGAGTGGGGGTGGGGGAGGGATGGACTGGGAGTTTGGGGTTAGTAGATGCAAACTATTACGTATAGAATGGATAAACAACAAGGTGCTACTGTATAGCACAGGGAACTATATTCACTGTCCTGGGATAAACCATAATGGAAAAGAATATAAATAAGAATGCATATATATGTATAATGAAATCACTTTGCTGTACAGCAGAAATTAACACAACACTGTAAATCAACTATACTTCAATTAAGAATTTTTTTTAAGTGGGTCTTCAACAAATGATGAATGAATGAATAAACGAATGAATAAAAAGCGATACAAAGAGTTTATTATTGTATTGTAAAGAGCACAAAGAAAGAAACAAACACCTCTCAGACCTTGACGGCCCGAGTTGCTTTAAGTCACCCCACCTTCACCGAATCTGTAAGACCCTTCGTGTCTCCCCCAGTCTGAACAGCCATGGAGTGAGAGGGGGCCTTTTGCCCAACCCACGGGGCTGGGGGCTCAAGAGCTACCACCATTCTGAGTCTGTGCTCACCTGTCCACAGGTCCACAGATCTCAGTCCTTGGAGTTCTCTGGTGGGGTCAGGCATGGCAGGCCCCCTTGACTCAGAGCTAGGTCTGGGAATTCAGAGAGGAGCCCGGGTCCCAGGCTTTGCAGGCAGAGAACTTGGCGGTGTCATCTGGGCAGTGAGTGTGCCCTGACTTCTATGTATGGCAGGACCAAGATCGAGGTGTCACCAGCCCCCAGAAGGTTGTCTGTGCCAGAGAAAGGTGAGTTGTGAATAAGGTCCCTCCCAGTGCCCACCCTGTGCATCTAAAACATGGGAGCCCATCCTTCACCCCCAAACCGGGCCCTGGCCCCTGACCGTGGCTGTGGAACTGGGCAACAAGAGGGGGCTGGCTCTTGGGAAGTGGAGGCAGGTCCTCCTGGGTGGGGAGCTGAGCGAGGGTCATGGTCCCTTACCTGGGGCAGGGGGCAGTGGCGCCGTGCATACCACTCCTGGCAGTACAGGCTGACCTGGATGCCCTGGCCCAGAAACAGCATGGTCCACATGAGCACGTTCCACGCTGGGCCCGTGTGCCGGTCATGCATCATGAAGTTCAGTGGCCCTGACGCAGGAGGAAATGTTGTCACCTCAGCTCCAGATACCTGTATCTAATCTTCCTGGCTGCCTTCCTATCTCAGGGCACGGGGAAGAGTTGGAACAGGAAGGCACCATTGAGGAAGATCTTGAACCCAGCTCCAAAAGCTCACGGAGGTCTCAAGTGGCTCATGTAAAACGAGGATTCCTCAGTCTACACTTCAGTATCCTGGATCTCTTACTAAACCTCCCAACCTCCCACCAGTTTTCTCCCCTTTGTCTCCCTGTACGTGTGCCCTGCTCAGATGCTCCTCTCCAGCCAGAGGTCTTTTCCCACATCCCCCAGGATATCCCTTCGCTGCCTCCCTCCCTGCTCCCAAGTCCGTCCGTCCTGCCCCCCCTCCACCAACTCTCACACACAACTCTGATGCCTTCCCCCAGAAGGCACACACATTTCCCCCTTCTGTCTTGGGTACGTGGCCTCTCCCATCAGTCTGGAATCTCCAGGAGCGGGACTCCAGGTCCCTTCCCTCTGGCTGTCTCCCTCTCCAGGGGCATAAAGAGGCCAAGCTCACCTCCAATGAAAAGGAAGAGCAACAGCATGACAGGGTAGAAGAATCCCAGGACGAAGCAGAAGATGTACTCGTGGACCACTGCAGAGACCAGGAACACGCCCAGCATGGCTGCCCCTCGGGCCCGGCCACCAAGGAGCTGGCAGGAGCCGGGGGTAGGAGGGTGGAGTGAGTCTCCCTAAGCCCCCTCCACAAAGAGCCCCCTCCTTAAGGAAGCCAGAGGTCGTGTAGTACAGTGGAAAGAATATGGGATTTGCGATCAGAAGGGCTGACATGTCCTATTTAAGAGCATTTTATTAGTCCATCAGGCCTTAGATGCAACTTTCAAAAGGGGCTATAATAACACTTCTCAGGGTTACAGGGCAGATTATGTAGTATGTGAAAATTCTTGGTAACTGAAAATTGCTATATGCATGTTCCTTAGAAGGCTAAGGAGGGGAGAAATGCCCTGTGGAGGAGGTGTAGTTGAGGACAAGGAAGGAAGGAAGTTAGATCATAAGAAGGAATTTCTGCCCATTGGGTTGGGTAGAATGGGGGCAGGTGAAAGTCAAAGGGGCCCTTAGGTCTGGAAAAGATGAATGGTGCAGAGAAAGGGAAGGAGAGGATATCCCAGAGAGGTTCCATTAACTTTGGGAGCTGACGGGGTGTGCAGAGCCCATACCCACAGCCCATCCTGATATACATAGCTGTACAGCCAGTCATGGACCACCACGTTCCAAGTGCGGTAGTAGTTGGAGAAGGAGGTCGAGTTCCACCAGTCCTGGGGGGGTGTTCAGGGGGGGAGAGGAGGTGAGCATCAGGGCCCTGTCTCTGCCCAGGCCCCAGCTTCTCTCCCCTGCTTCCTGCCCCCTGTCCCAGTGTTCTCCACAAGGGCTGGCTCCCAGCAGGAGAGAGACAGCAAGCAACCTCCCAACTCCCTCTTCAGCATCTGGGGTCCTTGCCCTGCCTCCTACTCTCCCTTTCAGGAGAAGAAGATTCCAAATTAGCATCCCCATAAGAGCAGTTAGCCCTGGCTGGTCAGGGGGTAGAGGGGTGACAATGCAACCGTAACCAGAGGAGCACATTTCTCACTGTGGAAGATTGACAGCACAGCTGATGTTGAAATTGTGCCCCACAGGGTTAAGAGAAACTGGTGACTAATGGAAATTCTTGAGCTCGTCTTACAGAACAGCAGGTAAGGGAACAGCTTGTTAAAAAACCCTTCTGCTGTAACCTGCCTTCACTGACTAAGCCTTAAATTTTTTTTTTTTGACCCCTTAACTGCCCCGTATAGATAACACCTCTGATGTATGGGTCACTATAGTAACAGGGGGCATAAGTTTTCCAGGAACTTGGAGTTGGCTCTTGTCTAGTTCAAGCGGGCTAAGACTGGTTGGGACCACTGACCCTAAAACTGGGCTTGCACAGGTGTCGGATGAATGACCTTTTGACATCAGAGGGCCAAAAACTCCACCCTCAGATCATGCTAATTGCCTCCATTTTTTTTTCTTCTTTTTTTTTTTTCTTTTGCGGTACACGGGCCTCTCACTGCTGTGGCCTCTCCCGTTGCAGAGCACAGGCTCCGGACGCGCAGGCTCAGCGGCCATGGCTCACAGACCCAGCCGCTCCATGGCATGTGAGATCTTCCCGGACCGGGGCACGAACCCGTGTCCCCTACATCGGCAGGCGGACCCCCAACCACTGCGCCACCAGGGAAGCCCTGCCTCCATTTTTTAACATGCATCCCATGAAGAAGCATGTAACTCAGATACACCTGTGCAGAACACCGATTACCTCACCTTTTCCCTACCTCCAATCACTTTTCCCCACACCTAAGATCATCTTGCTTCTTTATCCCATAAATATCTCAAGCCCCTGGCCTTTGGGGAGGCGAATCTGAGGTTGTTCTCCCTTCTCCTCACTTGGCTGCCTTGTGAATAAACCCTCTGTCCGCTGTAAATCTTGGCGTCTCAGTGTTTGGCTTACTGCGAATTGGTCAAATGAACCTGGTTCGGTAACTAGGTGACAGCCAACATAGCCACCATCCTCCCCACATCCTTCCCTAGCCCTCCCTGCATCCAGCTCCCAAGTAGCCCAGGTCCAGGCCCCACCCGATAGAACATTCTGTCTCCAAATCGTAGCATCTCTGCGAAGGCGTTGAGCCAGCAGTGAAGGAATGCAAAGAAGATGAGCAGCAGCATGAAAATGCCTGGTAAGTAGAGACAAGGGGCTGCAAGTCAGCCTGGCCCCCCAATCCCCCACGAAGCTCCAGGGGTTCCCCCAGGAAGCCCTCGCCCAGCAACCAGGGCCCCAACTCCCACCAATCATTTGTTAATCATTCACTAATTCATGCACTCATTCATTCATTCCATTTGCTCATGAAGCCCATGCCAGATGTTGGGGATACAGAGATGAATGTCCAAACCTCTGCCTGTTGGGAGTTCATAGAGTGGTTGAAAGGTAGGGAGTAGGTGGCAATCTGAAGTGAGACCCTGACGATGAGCAACCACAGGAGGGGGCAGATAAGGGAGAGTCAGAGGGAAGAGGTGTTGAAACTAAGAGTGAGCGAGCGGAGGGAGGGGCTCCCTGCTAAGTCTTCCCCAGGGTGCAGCCTTCTGCAGCCCTGCCTCTGGTGGGCATACCTGGCAAGGTGGCGTGCATGATGGAGAGCACCAGGGCACGGGTGCTGAAGGGCTCCCTGCTCATGTTGGCAAAGACAGGAACACAGAGGCGGCCCAGGATGAAACAGGCGTAGAGCACGCAGCCCAGGGCCTGGGGAGGGGGTGAAGGACGCATAACTTTGAAAGGAATCACTGGTCGCTGCCCCTCCTTCTGAAATCAGACTGTGGCCCAGCAACTGCATTCTCTTTCCTTAGCGCCACCCTCTGACCTCTTCCCCAGGCCTCCCTTACTTCACTCCCAGAAATGTCCCCTCAGCCACCATGAGTCACAGGTAGTCCACCCTTTGACCCCGTCTTCTGACCTGGGCAAAGTTCTTGGCCACATAATTCCACCTGACGTTGGGTGTCCTGCAGCAGCAATGGGGATAATATGTTTCTCATCCTTTTATCTTGTTCCTGCCTGGGCCGGGGCCCAGCACCTGGGCCCTCTCTCCGCAGCCCCCTCAATTGCTCAGGCCTGGGAGGATTACCTGGAGAGGTGGGGGTCTAGAACACTTTGGACCTTCTATAACAGAGACGACAAGTGGATTTTTAGCTTGAGTGTCTACTAAGGTGACCAACCATCTGGAGTTTGCCCCAGACTGAGAGGTTTCCCAGGATGTAAGAATTTCAGTGCTAAAACTGGGGCAGTCCTGGGCGAACCAGGACAGTTAGTCACCCTTGTGTCACCATGAGCTGGGGCAAGGAGAAGGAGTAATATACCTGCTCCTTACTTCCCATTTTTATTATGGGGTGCTGCCTGAGAAAGTGGCCAGTGTCTGGGATGAGGCGAAAGACCTCAGGGAGAGGAGAGTAGAAGGGCTAGATCCCTGACGGGCCTGGGCATTTGGGGGAGGGGGTGCAGGGTCTTACCTGGGGTAAGTCTCCCTGTAGATGAGTGTGGGGCAGAAGAGGAAATAGAGGTAGCTGGAGAAACTGGGGGCCCGGATCCCCTCACCTGGGGAGGAGTAAGAGGGGTCCGTCAGTGAAGAGGGAAGGGAGAGAGGACACAGCTGGGTGGGATGCTGGGGAAGGGCAGTGGGACTGGTGAATAGAGCTGGACAGGACAGAGGTGAGGGCGGTGAGGAGCTGGATATTGGATCTGGAGGTGGAGTGGGGGAGGTGAAACTGGGCAGGAGCTGAACCTGCTCTTTAACGCCCTCCTTTTGCTTCCATTCCAGGCACCCCCATTTTCTGGCACAGGACCTGCTGTGGCCAGAGCTTCATGTGGCACCCACAAGTTGCACCACCCACTTCTCTCTCCTTCTGTTCTGACTACCTAATGGAAGGCGCTCACACCCTGGGTCTTAATAAGAATGAGCCGGGAGTCGTGGGCAGCAGGGGAGGGGTATCAGAGGTGGGACCTAAGAGAATGACTAAGGCCCACAGAGCCCACCTGGGGGCCGGAGCTGTGAACCGCGGG
This sequence comes from Delphinus delphis, assembly GCF_949987515.2. Lineage (NCBI taxonomy): Eukaryota > Metazoa > Chordata > Mammalia > Artiodactyla > Delphinidae > Delphinus > Delphinus delphis. The sequence continues at coordinate 42,094,470 of NC_082693.1, read as the reverse complement.
CCAGATGGCCTTAGGAGGTTGGAGCTTTTATGAGGATCCTGCAACTGCTGGCTTCATGCAACCAGCCAAGAGGACTGAGTTCACAGCAGCGCCTGCTGAAGGCCTCACCTCCTCTGGCCCGAAGTGTCCCAGGCACAGTCTCTCTCAGGAAGGAGTAGCTTTTCATCAGGAGCCTGACCTGAGATGGAATGGGAAAGAGGTTAAGGTGCTGTGGGACTTTGAGCAGATCACTTAACCTCTCTGTGTCTCTTTTACGGGAGAGGGGCAGGCAGATTGTAAACTTTGTACGGTCAAAGCCCATACTTTATCTTTTTGTTGGACTGTCTTATAGCCTAACACAGACGGCTGCTGGGATGAATCGAGGGTAAAGGGGTACCGGAAAGGGCAGAGACTCCAGCTGGCCAACCCAATCGATTATATTTGCATAGCAGTGTCCGTTCGTTCGTTTACATTTCCTGGTTGGCTCAGATCCCTCGCAAAGGACTCCGCCCCTGGTAACTAGCTCCACCCCCACCAATACAGTATCCAATGCCCTCCTTCCCAGGGGCCCCGCCCACCACTGGTCCCGCCCATCACCTACCTGCTCAAAGACTAGGACACAGCTGGAGGCTGGCGGGAGCTGATACTCCACTGCTACATGGATTGGAAGGATGCTGAGCACTGCTGTGTGGCTGGCCAGCAGCATGCAGCCCAGGCCCAACCCCAGCGTCCAGGCCGCTCTGGACTGGGGCCTCGCCCACAGCCGCAGAGCCTGGTAGGGCAGCAGCAGAGTGGACAGGAACATGGGGACCCACGTTACCAGCGCCAAGGGCAGCTGTCCGAAGCTGAAGATCAGTAGGTCAAACTCCAGCATCAGCCTGGGAGTGGGGAAGGAGAGACAAAGTAGACAGGTGTGAGGCCCATCCTGTCCGCTTCCTCTGCAGTCAGAGCTCTTGGAAGATAAACTGAGGCATCTTGCCAAGGTTGTGAGCTCCCCATCTCTGAAATTGTTCAAGATGGCACCTCTGTCGCCCAGGACTTCTAGCAACAGGGCATTGCCCGAGGAGACTCAATCATGGGATGGCTTTGCTTCCAAATAACCTATAGAGCCCTCTGTGGCATTGCAGAAGGATCCCATGCCACCGGTGTTAGGGTATGAGGTGCCTAGAGTTTAACTTTGATTTTTGTTAGTTTTGTACTTTTGGAGTGTCTGGAGCTGTAGACTTGAATTAATAGAAAGCAGGTTGTTGAGTGTTTTGTTTGCTTAGTAAGAGTATACGGCGTGGGGACTTCCCTGGTGGCACAGTGCTTAAGAATCTGCCTGCTAGTGCAGAGGACATGGGTTCGATCCCTGGTCTGGGAGGATCCCACATGCCGCGTGCGCCCGTGCGCCACAACGACTGAGCCTGCGCTCTAGAGCCTGCGAGCCACAACAAGAGAAGCCACCGCAATGAGAAGCACACGTATCGCAACGAAGAGTAGTCTCCCCTTGCCTCAACGAGAGAAAGCCCGTGCACAGCAACGAAGACCCAATGCAGCCAAAAATAAGTAAATAAAATAAATAAATTTATTTTTTTTTTTAAAAAAAAGGGGCTTCCCTGGTGGCGCAGTGGTTGAGAGTCCGCCTGCCGATGCAGGGGACACGGGTTCGTGCCCCAGTCTGGGAAGATCCCACATGCCGCGGAGCGGCTGGGCCCGTGAGCCATGGCCGCTGAGCCTGCGCGTCCGGAGCCTGTGCTCCGCAACGGGAGAGGCCACAACAGTGAGAGGCCCGCGTACCGCAAAAAAAAAAAAAAAAAAAGAATATACGGTTTGGGACTTCCCTGGTGGTCCAGTGGTTACGAATCCACCTACCAATGCAGGGGATGTGGGTTTGATCCCTGGTCAGGGAACTAAGATCCCACGTGCTGCAGGGCAACTAGAGAGCCCGTGTGCCACAACTAAGATCAAATGCAGCCTAATTAATTAAAATTTTTTAAATTAATTAATTATAATAATTATTATAATTTATTATAAATTTATTAATAATTTATTATTAGCTAAATAAATAGCTAATTTATTATTAGCTAAATAAATTAATTAATTTAAAAAAAGAGTATACTGTTTGGGGAATTCCCTGGTGGTCCATTGGTTAGGACTCGGTGCTTTCACTGCCGTGGCCCGGGTTCAATCCCTAGGGTCGGGGAACTAAGATCTGCAAGCCTCGCTGTGCAGCCAAAAAAGAGTGTATGGTTTGTAATGGTGAAAAATTAGAAAATTAGAAGCGACCCAAACGTCCATTAGTAAAGAACTAAATGAACAAAAGCTGGCACTTCCAGACTCTGCAGTCATTAAAATCAATGGACCAACATGGAAAGATCTCTAATATGGGTCATTAGGGAGTGAAAAGGAAACAATAGGTACAGTAAGTATCTTATTAATGTAAACCTCCATAAAATACATTCCCTTGGTTCTTATATACATCTGGAAGTGGATGCATCGAAATGCTCTGGAGGGAAGCTCTCAAAACCATTAAAAATGTTACCCCTGGGGAGCGGTCTGGGATGGAGGGGGGTGATGGAGAAGGAGCCATCTTACATATATTTGAAACCTTTCCTGAGATTTGATCCTTAATTATAAGGATGAACAACAAGTTTGCCAAAAGGAAGTGCTTTTGCTGAACCTGCAGCTGCTTGGTCCTCTTCCCTTTACTGCTTCCTAAGCCATATGTAGGGTGAGGTGGGGTCATGCAAGTCCAGACCCCCAGGGGTCTACAGCTCCCTGAGGCTCATCCCCAGAGTGGGGAGGTGCTTTTTGGGGGAAGCAACCCACCAAGGCACTTGTGTGCACAAGATCTTGTCCTCCCCACAAGATTGGGAATGCCTCACAGAGAGGGCTGGGGTCGGCCCCTCATCTCTCTGCCCCCCAGGGCTTGTACTTAGGAGGGGCTCACTGGAGGTTACTTGAGCCAAACACCACTGCCTTGGAAAGGACTGTGTGAGAGCGGTGGGGCGGGAACCATGCTTGTGTGTGTACATACGTGCATGTCTGCCTCAGGACAAGGGTCCAATTGAGAAGAATTTGAGTGGGGGAGTAGTGTTCCCAGAGGGCTAACTCTGGAAAAACAGGCCAAAGGCTATCCAAGGCTGTGCTAAGAGGACTTTTTGGGTGGGAAGGTGGTTGGAAAGCAATGCTGATGTGTGTCTAATAATCCAATGGGCCTGTGCTCTCTCAGGCCGGTGGCAAGTGGAACACTGGGAACCCGGGTGGTCTGATCTTATCTGTGGGCCTATCCCGAGTGGGAGGGGTGCCTACCTGCCCTCATCAATGAAGTCGATGGCCAGGGTGCTGATGATGAAGACACACAGGCCGGCGACAAACATGTGGTAGATGGTGCGGAAATGCTGCACCTCCATCAGCTCGCTGGAAGGACAGGGGCCCGAATGTCAGTGGGAGAGTCCTCAAGGTCATGCAGACTAGCTCAGGCACCGTACACAAGTGGGGATGGGACTTAGCGATTGGGAACTTGCAGCTATGGGCTGCAATATGGCTAGGACTTCTGTCCAAAGCTCTTTCCAGCCCAGACAATTCTCATCCTGGTGGCCTTTCTTCCACAATCACACCCAAGGCAAATAGAGAAACAGAACCTTAGAAAACATCTCCAAGTCCTCCCCCAAACCACCTAGAGCCTGAGGGTGACAAATGAGGTGCCCTGGTTCCCCAGACAAAGCTCTTTCTTTTCTTCTCATCCCGTCCTCACCCCCGACTTACTCAAGCAGGGACTTGCGGTTGATGAAAACTTTCCGTTTCCCCAGGGATGGCTCCCGGGTCCTGAATTGAGACAGTTGTTCTGGGCCAGGACCCAAAGGAAGAAGGCAGTAGGCAGAGGGTAGGGCCTTGCGGGACGTCAATATTTGGGAGCCGAGGGCAGTAGTAGGGGAAGGTCAGGGTTAGGGCCAGCGGGCAGGACCGGGTGGAAGGTCAGGGAGGGCCAGGGCAGACCAAAGCCCAGCAGTGGAGGTCAGGAAGGCAGAGGCAATAAGGGGAGAAGAGGGAAGACTGAAGTTGGAGTTACATCAGTGCTGGCAAAGGGCACATGGGATAGCATCTGTGGCTCATAATCCTTACGACGGAGGGGGCTGTGCAGCCCCTCCCCAGCCCCCTGGCTGCTCAGACTCTTACTTGCACAAGGAACCTGGAGGGATGGAGGGCACTGGTCTGTCTTGTGGCGGGTAGGCTTGAATAGCCTCGCACATGGCCTGATCCAGCAGCTCCGTCAGCTGACCTTGTGCTTGCTCCAGCAACTGCGTCTTCACAGCCTACAGGACAAAGCAGGGCAGGGCCCGCGGTCCCTCCATCCAGTCAGCCATCCTCCCACTCACCAAGCATTGACTGAGCCTCCCTCCATGCCAGGCACATTGCTAAGTGCTAGGGATGGAAAGATGAACAAGCATGGCTCCTGCCCAGACATTTCCACCCCCAGTTTAACTCCTTCTGGTTTCCCAGGGCAGCAGTGAGGATCCAGGAAAGATACTTTCAGACTCTGGGTCTGAACCTCAACCACCTTGTCATCTCTGATCCTACTCTCTTCTCCCTGACCCCAGCCTTCCCTCTCCTGACCTCTAGCCCCACTAACAGAAGACTGTTCACTGGCTGACCTTTGGCACCTGTCCCGATGACCTGTGTTTCAAACCCCTCCATCTTAACTCGTAGCTCTGACCTGAGGGGTTTGAACCCGAGAACAAACCTGTCTTTATCATTAAGCCAGTCCTCCCCCCTCCATCCCTCTACTCCAGGACCTGTCCGTTTTGACCTGTGACCTCCCTCACCTGCATATGTCGGGTCCATTGTAGCAAATCTGGGCCGCTATGTGTCTCATTGTTTCCTAGGATAAGGGGTCAAAGGGGAGGAGTGAGGGTTCTGCTGCCTAGTGCAGACCCAGAGGCATCCTCTGACCAGGAAGTGCTTTCTGTGTGCTCAGCAGCCTCCCCACCCCCAACTAGTCAATATCTAGTATCATGGTGGCGGGGGGAGCAATCAGAAGGGGAAGTTATTTTAGCAGGGAGTGAGGAGGTCACTGGCAAGCGGGGAGCCTGATGACATTCCTGGAAACAGGGTACCCAGGGAACGGGAAGCTACTCTAATCACCATCGGGGGTAAAAGAGTCAGAAAGATAAGGCAAGGTACTGAATAGCTCTTTTCTCCTCCCTTCCCCAGCTGGCTAGTTAGGGAGCAGAGGCTGGGATCTGCCTTCACTGGCCTCCCAGGACAGCAGGAAGGATTGAAGGTAGACAGCAGGAACCCCCTCTCGACAGTGCACCCCACCTGCAACCCCACCTGGGCATTCTGCATTCCCAAAGTGGGGCTTCCCTTCTCTGGAGGGCCGGTCTTCCTTCTCTCCTCCTAGCCCTTCTCTCCTCCGCAGTTGGGCCGCCCTTGGCTCCATGATGTGTGTCTTGACTGGGCAGCGGCAGCTGGTAAGTGTTCCCTTCCTTCCTTCAGGCTTGCCTGGCAGAGCTCTTATCTCACTTAGCTCCTCTGACAGCTCCAAAGACTAAAGTCCTTTCAGGAGGAGGGGTTATAGGTTATCCGATCCATGATCCCCTTCCGGAAGGCAGTACCATCTCAGCTAGAGGCTCTGCTCTACCGGCTGTCACAGGGATGGACACAAGCCCTGAACAAATAGCCCAACCACCACCCAGATGCCCAGCTCCCTCCCACAGGAATGGGAGCTCTGCACCCATACATGTCATGGGGAGGGGGACTTTGCCCCTCTGAGGCTTATCACCTGGTATGGCTGCTTCCCAATCCCTTTCTCAGTAGGCTGAAGGTTGGGAAGGAGTCAGAAACATCTTCAGGTATGAGGCACTCAGCTCCCATAGACCATGATAAGGTACGTGAAAGAACCTTGTCAACAAAGATTTCTGTGCATGTGATTAGTATTCTGTGAGGTTGGTACCTGTGACGACTGCGGTACTGTCGCCCCTCCAGGGAAGGCTAGGGGCTGGGGGCCCTGAACACCACCTCTTCCCTACAACTGCTTGGGTTAGCAGGTAGGCAGAAAGGAGGCAAAACAATCACTTAATCAGCACCTGAGGAATGCCAGGCATTGTCACATATGGAAGAACCAGATTTAAATCCTCCCTCAGTCATTTACTGGCTGTGGAATTTCAGGCAGATGACCCTAATAGTTTAAGCTACAGTTTCCTCCTCTGAAAAACAGGGCTAAAAGCCCCTACCTCATAAGGTTATCGTAAGCATAAAATGAGGTAAGCATAAAATGAGGCAGTCCATAAAATGGTCCAGGGCGTAGCCCATGGCAAGAGTCCAATAAATAATAATTTCCTGAAGAAGTAACAGAAGGGTAAGTGCCTTGATAGTTCCTCTTTGTTGGGTTCCTGGTGGGGATTAACTATTAATCTTTCCTCTCCCTTTGTGTCCAAAGATCAGTGTTAGAAACAAGGTCACAACCTCAGACCAAGGCCGCGGCCTCAGTGTCTCCCTGCCCCCACCTGCTGCCTTCCACTCCCTGGTGGGCAGTTGGGTGAGGTTTGAGGCCATGAAACATCTACCAGTGGCTGTCTCTGTCATTCCCAGTGTGGCAGGAAGGACAGATGGTAGTCCACAGGAGAAGAGAGCTGCTATAAGAGGCTGGACGGGGTAGAGAGAAGGGCCAGGGACTCCACAATGTGAGAGGTGAACACAGAGACATAGGCCAGAGACCCCCAACACAGCTTTATTAACACCCCCAGCCAACACCAACAATCTTTCCATGTGTGAGGTTGACAATGGGGCAGGGCCTGCAGGTGGAGTGTGGGGCTCTGGGCCCCTGAGTTACTCAGCACTCAACAAATAACCCAAGATGATAGCCCCACGCTCCTGCCAGTGGCCATGCAGCCTCCCACCCAGCCTTAGCCACTGCTCCCGGTGGGGCATGGGGAGCTTCCATCGCCGTCTGGGGACCCAGGCAGGGGCTGGCCCATGCGATCCACACACCAGCAGGGACCTCGGCGCTGCCCCTGGGAGGAGCGGCACTGGGGAGAGAGGCACAAGAATCAGAGGTGTGGCCCAGGAGAGATGGGAGGGGCCCCGTGGGTTGGGGGACAGGCTGTCAACTCCTGAGTCTGAGTCTGTGGAAACATCTGAGTGTTCTCGGGACAGCGAAGCCCGCTGGGTTCCCTTGCATGGCTTCTCTTCTCCACCCACCAAACTGTGCCTGTTCTTCTAGGCCAGAACAGTGGTTCTCAAAGTGTGGTTTCCAAACCAACAGCATCAGCATCACTAGAGGCCGCATTGGAAATGCAAATTTTCAGGCTCTGTGGGCGGGGCTCAGCCACCTGTGTTCACACCTGGGTGATTCTGATTGCTCCTCACGCTTGTGAACCTCTGAGTTAGGCATTGCTTAGATAGTCTAACCTCTGAGTTAGGCATTGTTTAGATAGTCTAACTCCTCTCCCATAGCTGTGGTTGGTTATTCTCTATGTTTGTGTGGGCCCTAAAGTTGGGAGAGCCCTAAGGGCAGGGCAAGTGTCTTATTTATGCAACTGTGTAAGCCCCCCTACCCAATTGCTAGTAGGACCCTTGTACTGATAGACCAAGGGAGGAGAGGAATGGCCTCACCTGCCGCTTCCGGTAGAAGCCCCGATGGTCACAATTAGGCACGTAGAGGGTGTGAGCCCCGCGGTAGATCTCGGTCTGGAGTTGCTGCAGCACTGAGTCCAGATGTCTGCGGCAGGGGCCCTGGAGGAAGGGATAGCTCTGCTGCAGAGCCTGCTGGCCCCACCAGCCAGGCTCCCAGGATTGGGATGGAAGACTCGGCCAAGCCCAAGGGAGCAGTCTCAGATGGGAATCTCCAGGACTCTCCACCCCTCCCGTTCCCTGCAGCCCCAAACGCACCATCTCAGTGTCTTGGACGCCCCCAGGATTGGGCCGGGCGGGAGTGGTAGAGGTCCCCGCATTCCTCTGTTGGTCTCTGCGGTTCATGTCCTGCTGGCGAGTTGTCCCTCCTTGGGGCTTACTCTCCTTAGGATTCTCCCCTACAGCCACAATGGGGAATGGGGAAGAAGAGGCTGGAAATCAACCAGATGTCAAAGGCCAGAGCCGAGCGTAAACGAGCGGGGCTTTCAGAGTAGTGAGGGGGTTTACAGTTTGGCTCCACTGTTACCTTCTCCTGGCCTCAGTTTCTTTCTCTGACAGATGGTAATATTACCTTTCATGATAATATCCCCAGACTAGTATTTTTTTAAATTATTTATTTATTTATTTTGGCTGCACCAGGTCTTAGTTTCTTCATGCGGGATCTTTAGTTGCATCATGTGGGCTTCTTAGTTGTGGCATGCGGACTCTCAGTTGTGGCATGAATGCGGGATCTAGTTCCCAGACCAGGGATCGAAGCCAGGCCCCCCGCGTTGGGAGCATGGAGTCTTACCCACTGGACCACCAGGGAAGTCCCCTGCAGACTAAGGCTTTAAGGCTTATAAAGGAGAAGCACTTTGGAAAGCAAAAATCAATACGTTCATTGATCGAGGAGCCTGGGGCTTTGGGTGAAAAGACCGGGCTGTTCCACCAGAGGCCAGCAGGGGGTGCACCAAGCCAGGGAGATGGGGCAGAAGAGCAATGGCCGTGAGAGGGGGTCAGCAGGGACCCAAGTGGAATGTGTGTCCCCGCTGTGACCCTGCTGTGACTCAGCCCACCCCTCCCAGGGCTGAGACATGGTTACTTTGGGGGCACTGCAGTGGGGGCCTCTCCCTTCTGGTCCCCTGAGACTCAGCCCAGCTCAACCCCAGTGGTCCCAGGAGCATGTGTGATTCAGCCCTTAACCAGGAGGTAGAAGGCGGGCAGGCTGCAAAGGTGCAGGAATGAGCGGCTTCCAACCTGCAGGCAGCTCCTGGCTCTGGAGAAAGTTTCACACGTTGTACTGGGGGGTTTGGGGAAGGCTCAGGATGGGAAGGGAAAGTCAGGGTGTCAGGGCAAAGAAAAGACAGGGAGGGGAGCGGGCACTGTTTGGAATTTGCCCCAGCTGTAAAATGAGATATGATGAGCCCTGAAGTTGCTCCCATCTGCCTGCTACTCAAAAGCCAAGAACCATTTCCTCTGCAATCCTGAGTCCGATCCCTCTTCCTCCACACTCCTCAGACCTTGCCCCTCATTCCCCCTATTCAGCATCCTACCGCGACCATGCTGCCAGCTGCCTCCTCTGACCCAATCAGACCACCTCTTTCCAGGAAGATCCCTAGCAGCCTGGACTCAGGCATTTAGGACTGAAAGAAACTCCAAGTTGATTTCCCATCCTTCCCTGTGGAAAAAACTGGGAGCTCAGATGCCCCTGGGGTGGGGGCCGTTTGTATTTCCTCCTCTTCCCATCTCCCTGCTGCCCCCCATCTTTCAGGTTCTGACTCACTTCTGTCCCACCCACCCAATGACTCAGCCTTCTATTCTCCTCTCTGGATTAGGGTGGGGTGGGGTGGGGTGGCTGGAGGGTTCTGAGAAGCTTTAAATCATAACCCTGATTTGGCAGACTCCTTCTTTTCCCACCTCTATCCCCCCCCCCCCCCCCCCGCTCCGGGTGGGGCGTGGGGAGGGCCAGCGCCAACCATCGGACCCTAGTCTAGTGTGAAACTGCTCTGGATCTGAGCCATCTTCTATTCTCCACCCCATGTTCGGGTGCTTTGGACACCCTGATATTAAGAGGAGATATTTCTCAGTGTGTGTAGGATTTGGGAGTCTGGAGTTCTCTTCCCTCTTTCTCCAAGTGGAAGCTGGTAACAATGCCTGGGTCCTTTCTCCAGCTTGGGGGTCTAGAGCTGAAGGAGCTGGGCCTCTGTGGCATACAGCACGTCCCTAAACCCTTCCATTCCTCCCTTTCCCCTCAAGGGAAACCCCTTTTTGACGGGGCTAAAAAGGGTTGCGGGCTCAGACATCTCCCTGCTTCATCCCTAGGGCCCCCAGCCGTACCTCAGACTCCTAGAAGCTCCCCGCACTGGCCCCTTCAGCCCCTAAAATGTACCTCCCACCAGGGTTGGGGAGGAGGAAGCGTCAATCTCAGGACCCTCATAGCAGGGCTGCCCGTGCGCATCCCTCCCGGACCCTGCCGGCAGAGTTGCGGGCCTCACGTGGGCGGGGCAGGGGCGGGGCGCGGACTCACCCGAGGGCGCGCGCGCCCGGCCGCAGCGGCCCCGGCCCAGCAGCAGCGCCCGCAAAGGCGCCTCGTCTTTCTCCGGCGGCTGGCACTGCAGTCCTGGGGCGCAGTTTGGAGTGTAGACCCCACACTGCTGCCCCTCCCTCCTGAGACAGCCCCCAGCTTCCGCACAGCCCTCCGCCGGCGGCCCCCCATCCTCCTCCTCCACGCAGCCCCCTGGACAACCCGCCTGCACCCCCTGCCCGCAGCCTGGGCACCTTGCCAAGGCGCCTCCTGGGCGGGCAGCGAGCAGCAGAGTTAGCAGCAGTGGCGGCAACAGCCTGTGGGGGGTCATGGTCAAGATTTTTGCCCCGTCCACTCCTCCCAGAGCAGTCGTAGCGCAGCTGCTGCCCGTCGCCGCCCCTCTGCCTTAAGTAGCCGCCGGCAGGGGCCGGGCCCTTTAAGAGCCAGGTGAAGGGGGGGTGCGGTGGAGAAGGCAGGGGCATTCCCTAAACTGGGTGGGACTGGAGAGCCCCCCCCCCCCCTCCACCTGGGTCCTCCCCACTCTTCTCTACCTCCTCCCTTCCCGGTTTCTGTTTACTTCCCAAATTACTCTGATTTTTCTTGCTTTGTTCCCGGGAATCTCGCCCGGATTTTGGGAGCTGGACAGCTGGCTGGAGGCCCTGGAGGGTGGGAAGGGGTGGAAGCAGGAGGGGTAGAAGCGGCAGTAGGGGTGAAGGGGAAACCTGAAATCCAGTTCGGGTACATGTGTGGCGGATGAAGGAGACGGAGGGACTCCGATGGGGAGTGAGAAGATGGCGGACTTAAGTGGACGCAGAAGGGATGGTGTGGGGGTCATGAGAGGAATGCGGGCGAAAAGAGAGAAAAGGCGGAGACGACGGAGAGTGGGGTCTTGGGAGAACTGACCGCTGATGGAAGAGAGTAAACCAGGGGCGAGGAGAGGAAGAGCAAAGCTGAGGCAGGAGCAAGAGAAGGTCTCCCTGAGATATGACAGGGGAAGGCGGGTACTGGGGGCCAGACTTGGGTAAGATGATAGAAGGGGTTGGGGGAAGCAAGGGGTGAGGTGGGGGGAGGCGGAAGCACACCTTGAATGAACTGTCAGAAATCCTAGCATTGTGTTGGGGCCATGGGAGTCTGGAGGGATTGCAGGGGGCGGAGCGTGCCCGCAGAACTAGCTGAACACCTGGGAGGTAGGGACGGGGGACTGGCCAGCTGAAATTATAGTGGCGGGGCGGGGGGGGGGGGGGGGGGAGAGGTGGGGGGGAGAGGCGGGGGGGGAGGATTAGAGGAACCCATACTCTGGGTGCTCTTAGGGACAGTGGCCAGAGAGCAGATCCCCAACCCACGCTGTCCTTCATCCAGGTCAGCCCACCCCTCCATTCCTCTCCTTTCCCAGAATCTGTCCTCCACTCCACACCCACCCAGTACCACCCTTTGGGTTTTCTGGATTATTCAGGCTGTGCTCTACCCAGGGGGATTGAATGGTGACTGGTCTGAGTGTTTCAGTCTGCCTGCTCCCCGAGCTTTCACACGCTGGTCTGTCTACCCCACCTCCCCACCCCTGGCCGCCCTTCTCCAGGCAGTGCCCCGCCCATCTGAGACTCCTAGCTGAGCCTTCCTTCCTAGAGGGAGGAAGAAGGACCGTTTCCTTCTGCAACCCACACCCACCCAGCTCTGGGTTACGCAACACCGGCCATCTCATTCTTTCCTAAAACAACGGCTCTGGGCAGTGACTAAGTTTAAATTCTGGTCCTCCAAGCAAGAATGTAAGCAAGGCCTTCCTGAACTTTTAGGTAAATACAAAATAAAAAGAACTTTACTCCCAGCCCGCCCCCTAGGGCTACCCTGGGACCCTAGAACCAGCATTTGGGGAGCAGCGTCTTCCAGTAGCCCTGAGACTGTGACGCAGATTGGGCAGGCGGGGGTGGGGGGGTGGGGGGGTGGCTGCTGGGGCAGTGGGAGGAGCAGCTCTCCTCTCTCTGGAGGCTCTGGGACCTCCTCCTCCAAGCTCTGACCCCAGGGTAGCGAGCTCCATCCTGTCCCTCCGTCCTTATCACGATTTATTTTGCCCTGCACATGGTTCTAGCTAGGGCTTTTCTCCTCAGCTCCATCTTGCTGCTTCTGAATAAGATGGAAAGGTCTGTGGAAAGTTGAGATGGGGAAGAGTTGGCCATACTCCCTGCAGGATCCCAGTGTGGCTTTTTAAAGAAGTTTGTATTCTTTGGTAGGTTATATTGCAGAGAAGCCCAATACTCTGCTAGCCTCTCACATCTACCGCTGCCTTCCCGAATTCCCCCTTCCCCCTCCCACATCACCACCGCCACCCTTACAGATTTCCCCTGTTTACTGCTACCCCCTGCCCAGCTTGGTCCCTCCATGCAGTCTAAGTACAGCCACGGCACAGCCCAGTCCCACCCGCCACCCCAGCACTGCTCTTGCCTCGACCCCACGCCTCCAGTATGGATGTCCAGAGCGGCGAGCTGTGCTGTCAGTGCTGGGGTCTAACCAGGCTCTTTCTCGCAGACTGAGACTCTTGAACTCTGCTTTCCCTCCCTTTGGGATGCCCTTCACCTCAGCACCCAGAGCAGAGGTAGGAAGCGCATGGTGCGTGCTCAGGATGGAGTGTGGGCCAAGGTGCACACACTCTGGGACTCTGTCTGGCCTCTGTGGAGAGAAGAGTTTGAGGAAAGCTTCTGTCAGGGCTGTGAAAAGGCTAAACAGCTGGGGCTGTTACTTAGGCTTTTTATTTTTATTTATTTTTTATTTATTTATTTTTGTTGTTGTTTTTTTGCAGTACGCGGGCCTCTCACTGCTGTGGCCTCTCCTGTTGCGGAGCACAGGCTCCGGACGCACAGGCTCAGCGGCCATGGCTCACGGGCCCAGCCGCTCCGCGGCATGTGGGATCTCCCCGGTTCGGATCTTCACGAACCCGCGTCCTCTGCATCAGCAGACGGACTCTCAACCACTGCGCCACCAGGGAAGCCCTTTAGGCTTTTTATAAATAAACTTTGACAGGACTTCCTTCTCCTCTTGCAGGTTACACTCTGTCGTGCTGCTCCCTTATGCTCGGCATCTCTCACACCTAGCCCATCCCTCCAAATCCACAGCACCCCCAGGTGCTGACTTCCTTTTGACAACCAGGGGTAAAGGAGGGGGCCTGCCTGGATCCTTTTGAGCTTTGAGTCTGAGGAAAGACAAGTAGTGGCACAGTCCACAGACAGAAAGCACCAGAGAGGAGGCTTAATGACCACATCATGACATGGCCTAAGTCTGGTGTGGGTCTCATGGGAACTGTTGCGATAACCTCCGCTGGTCTCCAGCCTCTGGTTTCTGCCATCTGTCCCACACACAGCCTCCCAGTTGGTCTTGCTCCTGTGACTCTCTCCTCCTCAAAGACCTTTGGCGGTACTCCATGCCCCCCTCCCCGCAAGGACCCATGCTCTCATATGCCAATCATGACCCTGTGGACGGTTGGCCCGGGAAGCACACTGTGGTTCAGCCATCTGGTGGGATCACCTTCCCCGAAACCTCCTGGCAGTTTCTCATCTCTGAGTCTGAACTGAGATTAGGGGAAGGGAAGGTGTGGTGCCCAGAGGTAATTTCTTCCCCTGAACTCCAAATTTTTAGCTCATAAGGATGAAATTCTCCCCACCATTCCTCTCACCACAACCAAATTCTCCCACCTCATCCCCACCTGCTCAGCCAGCTGTCTGCCTTTCTTTTAATTCATCCACATTGTTGTGTTGCTATCTTAAATTTTTGCTTATCTTTTCTTGTGTCTTATTTTTTCAGTTAGCTTATGAGTGTTGGAGTTTTTTTTAATTAATTAATTAATTAATTCATGGCTGCGTTGGGTCTTCGTTGCTGTGCACGGGCTTTCTCTCTAGTTGCGGCGAGCGGGGGCTACTCTTTGTTGCGATGTAAGGGCTTCTCATTGTGGTGGCTTCTCTTGTTGCAGAGCACCGGCCCTAGGCGCATGGGCTCTAGAGCTCAGGCTCAGTAGTTGTGGCGCACGGGCTTAGCTGTTCCACGGCATGTGGAATCTTCCCGGACCAGGGATCGAACCCATGTCCCTTGCACTGGCAGGCGGCTTCTTAACCACTGCGCCACCAGGGAAGTCTCAGATTCTGAGTGTTTTGAGAACAGGAGCCCCACATCTTCTTCACCTCTGGACACCCCAGCTCTCAGTTCATATAAGGAGTTCGGAATTGATACAGGTAAAAGTTGTTGTTTTGGGTGGGAGCAAAGGCAGTCCTGGGGGAGGGCCTTGAGAGGTGAAGCGGGCGCACTGTAACTCTTCTGGAGGCTCCTCTACTTCTGAGCTAGCCCAGGCCACCCACCCCAGGGGGTCTTGTGGCTCTCCAACTCCTTTAACCCCTCCTCTCTCTTTTCCTATTTCTCCCCCTTGTTCTCCAAGTAAAGGCCAAAGAGACTGAGAGGCCGGAGTGTGGTCAGAGTTCAATAAGAAAGGGAAACCTGGCCCCAGGATAAACCAAAGAGGGTTTCCCGGAGAATAGGGCTTTATTTTTTTTAATTTATTTTTATTTATTTATTTATATTTTTGGCTGCGTTGGGTCTTTGTTGCTTAGTGCGGGCTTTCTCTAGTTGCGGCGCGCAGGGGCTACTCTTCGTTGTGGTGCAAGGGCTTCTCACTGCGGTGGCTTCTCTTGTTGCGGAGCATGGGCTCTAGGCATGCGGGCTTCACTAGTTGTGGCGCATGGGCTCAGTAGTTGTGGCACACGGGCTTAGTTGCTCTGCAGCATGTGGGACCTTCCAGGACCAGGGCACGTGGGATCTTCCCAGACCAGGGATGGAACCCGTGTCCCCGCATTGACAGGTAGATTCTTAACCACTGGGCCACCAGGGAAGTCCTGAGAATAGGGCTTTAAAGTAGTTTAGGGGACTTCCCTGGCAGTCCTGTGGTTAGGACCTGGTGCTATCGTCGCTGAGGGCCCCGGGTTCAATCCCTGGTCGGGGAACTAGGATCCCACATGCCTCATGGCAAGGCCAAAAAAAAAAAAAAGAGTTTAGGAGAAGAGGGAGGAGGGCATCTCAGATAGGAAAGCACCTCTTTGTGTAACAGAGATGAGGGGAAAGAGGCATGCGTGTGAATGTGTGTGCATGATTTGTTCTGTCTAGATTCCCAGTGTCCCAATGATATCAGAGAAAGGAGAACTGGGAAGGGAGCAGAGCAGTTTTCTAGACTGGGCTGGAGTCAGCCAGATGGTTGGGAATTGGGAATCATTAGTGGAGAAGAAATAATAACTGGGAGTCTGAGTTTTGCTTTTTTTGGTAATTACATGAATAAAAATATATTCAGTAGATTGATAGAGCATTTATTTATGTGGATGTAACTACATTATATGGACATAAATAGGGAGGAATTGTGCTCCCAAGGAGCTTAGAATTAATATCTGTCCATCCAACACACACTTAATAAACACCTAAAAAACCAATCGGGATGGGAGGGTATTCCAGGATAGAATGCAGACTGTAACAGGTGAATCTAAATGTATTATATATGTATGACAAAAACACACTGAGGGGATGAGAAAAAAAAAACGTGCTGACTTAAGTAATTTGGAAAACAGTGTTATGACTGGAAACTGTAAGGCTAAAGATAAATGTAATGGCATACTCTACACTCTACATAAACACTGTACTCTAGTTGATAAATTTGTTTCTCATGGGTTAAAATTTTTGCAACTGCTTAATATGTACTGGGGTTGAGCAAATAAGTAATGGATATTGGGTTTCTCACTGTCAGAGAGAAGTAGGGAGGAAGGCTAGAATGAACCCTGTGGTACTGGATTAGAGTAAGAGACTTCAGTGCAATCCTCATGGATTGGAAGACTCCATATTGTTAAAACATCAGTTCTCCCAAAATTGATCAACAGATTCAACGTAATCCCAATTAAAATCCCAGAAGCCTTTTTTGTAGAAATTGTCAAGCTGATTGTCTCATATAGAAAAGCAAAGGATCTGGAATAACTCAAACCAACTTTTAAAAAGTACAAAATTGAAGGACTTATACTACCTGATTTCAAGGCTCATTATAAAGGTATAGTAATCAAAACATAAAGATAGAAAAACAGATCAGTGGAACAGAGTAGAGAGCCTAGAAATAGACCCACAAAAATACAGTAAATTAATTTTTTTCCTTTTCTTTAAACACTTTTTTTTTCTTTTTTACTTGTTCAATAGATGTTTGACAAAGGTGCAAAGGAATTCAGTAGAGAAAGGATATTCTTTTTAACAAATGCTGCTGGAGAAACTGGACGTCCATATGCAAAAAAAAAAAGAAAAAAATTAACTCAAAATTAATCACAGATCTGGATAAAGCTGGTAATGCATAACCTCAATCTAATAATGAGTAAATATCAGCTAAAATGAAACTGAGGGATATTAAACAAGATAATTGGCATCTACTCTTCAGGAAAGACTGAATAACTGTCCCAGATTAAGGAGCCTAAGGAAACATGACAAGTAAATGTCAGTCACAGATCTGGGGTTCTAATCCAGATTTCCTAATGTCTGGTCTACACCTATTTCTGACACCTTATCTCCATTATGCCAAGTGGCCACTGTTTATAGTATGGGAGAGGATGGCTTCCATTTCATTCAACATTTGTACAGCACCTATTTATGATAAGAATAGGATAGCTCTCAGGGGTCTGAAGGAGCTCACAGTCCAGCAGAGACAGATCTACAAACAGAAGTTACTTTAATAATAAAAGTAAGACTGTAATAAGTGCTACAAATGAGGTGCAAACGACATGGTATAAGAATACAGAGGAGGACTTCCCTGGTGGCGCAGTGGTTAAGAATCCGCCTGTCAATGCTAGGGGACACGGGTTCGAGCCCTGGTCCAGGAAGATCCCACGTGCCGCGGAGCAACTAAGCCCGTGAGCCACAACTACTGAGCCTGCGCTCTAGAGCCTGCAAGCCACAACTACTGAGCCCACGTGCCACAACTACCGAAACCTGCATGCCTAGAGCCCGTGCTCCGCAACAAAGAAAAGCCACCGCAGTGAGAAGCCAGCGCACCGCAACAAAAGAGTAGCCCCCGCTCGCCACAACTAGAGAAAGCCCACGCACAGCAACAAAGACCCAATGCGGCCAAAACTAAACAAATAAATTTGTTAAAAAAAAAAAAAGAATACAGAGGAGGGAAAACCTTCCTATCTGGAATAGAGAAATTCGGTGATGGGAGGAACCGGGGAAGTCCTCCCCAGAACGGCAATAATCACCCTTTAGTAGGTGCTCAATAAATGTCAGTATCTTTCTTCCCTTCACATTATGGCCCCAGCCTAACTTTCCTTAAGTTACACCAACCCCTCTGTTCCTGAACAGCGTGCCGTTTCATGCCACTGCTTTTTGCATCCGAAGTTCTCTCCTCCAGGAAGGGAATGCCCTGCCTAGAATGAAGGAAAGGTAACATGAAATGGAGCTCGGGAGAATACAAAGTATATGTTAACAGGCGCACGAACTGTGGAGGCCAGCCTCAGGCTCTGCATCTACAAAAAGGATTTAATAAGACTCATTTCATAAGGTTGTTGAACGGATTAAAAGGACATTCCTTCAAAGCTCTTAGCCTCACGACTAACACTGAACGAGCGCTGAGGCAACAGTCGCAGTATTCGTGGGTGCGCAGCGACCTTCCCCGCCCACCCCGCCCGGAGGGAGCCGCCCCTTGACCGGCCAGTCAGCGCCCAGGGCGCCCAGTGTGGCGTCCACGCTGCCACGTCGCCGCCTCCCACCCTCTCCACACCCGTATTTAGTAGCCCCTTACCCGGCACTAGGTACCGGGTTCACCGGGCCGCGCCCGACCCGGCCTGCGTCCTTCGATTGGCTTCTGCAGGTGCCTGTTGTCCTCAGCCGCTGCAGATTGGCCGGGGTGGGTGGAAAGGGGCGGGTCTCGGGGACCGTTGGAAGGGCGGGGACCCGGATGTGTGTGGTGGCGGCGGCCGAAGAGCTAGTGAGCGGAGCTCAGAGGCCTATGGATGAGGAGGACGCGGCGGCCCCGGTAGGCGGGGATCGGGGGCGGGGTCCCCGAGGCCTCGGGTCGGTCTCCACGGAGCCTGAGGCGGGAGGCTGGGGTCCTGGGAGGAGGCTTCGGAGTCAGGGGCGGGGTCTTGCGCTCTGGTCACTGGTCTTCCTCCCTGGGGACCCTCCTTGGCCCAGTGCAGGGCCTGGGGAGGCTGGGCGTAGTCACACTGACGGGCTAGGGCCCCTTTCCCCCGGGTCTCGTCTGAGTGATCGGGCTGTGCCCGGGGTGGAGGCGGGGCCCGGTGCGGCCGCGTATCGGCGGCGCCAAGGCTGTGGGGTTCTAGGCAAGCAGATGCCCCTAGGTTGGGCGCCAACATCGACCTGGGGTCGAGCCCCCTGGCCGAGTGCCAAGGAGGCCAATTCTAGGGCTGCCCCACAGCTGCCTACCCTTTTGGTCACGCGGTGGCTTGTAGCTACTGCAGGAGCGTGTAATATGCGCATTGGGATTGAATTCAGCCTAGCCGAGGCTTCCTAAGCCCCTGCTGTGTGCAAGGCACAGTCAGGCCTGGGTGGAACCCTTGTCCAAGGGTTTGGGGGATGGGAAGAGAAAGTACCTCCCCTTTTTGTCGCTTTGGGAAAAATTCGTCCATTCATTCATTCATTCATTCATATGTTAGCACTGTTAGTGGTTTAAATACCTGGGTCATCCTACTCCACTCCATCTTCACTGCTACCATCTTTGGGGATGCCATCTCTCATTGGAACAGCTGCAGCAGCCTCCTAATTAATTGTTTGCCACTTCTGTTCTTGCCTCTTATGGGATCAGTTTAGTCTCCAACCAACCGCCTGAATGAGCTTTACGATCTGATAAACCTTAAAATCATATAATTTTCTTGCATAAAACCCTCCAGAGCTTTCCCATCACACTTGAAATAAAATTCACACTCCTTAACATGGTCTGTAGGGCGTTGATCTGGCCCCTACCTTCCTTCCATCCTCTTCTGGTACATTCTCCCTCCCTCCCATTCCCTACACACTAGCCACCTGGCCTTTCTATTTTCCTACCATGCCAACTGCCTTGCCCCTCGGGACCTGTGTCCTGGCTGTCCCTTCTGCCTGGGATGCTCTTTCTTGGGCTTGTTACGTGCCTGTCACCTTTTCATCTCATAGAGTTCACCCCATTATTCTTTATCAGAGCACTCTGCTTTTTCCTCCACTGTCTAACGTTGTCGTGTCTGTTTATTGCTGTCATGCCTCCCCCAATAGAATGGAAGTGCTATGAGAACAGACATCCCATCCATCTTGTTCACAGCTGTATCCCTAGCACCTAGGACAGTAGGAGCACATAGTGGGAGCTCAGTAAATGTTTGCTGAATGAAAGGATGAGGGTGGGGACTGTTGAGGTCAATCTGAGCAACTGGCTTCAAGTCCAGTGTCCTCTCCGCATTCTGGGTGGAACAGGCTGAGGTACTTTGCTCAGCGCCTTGCTTCTTCCTCCTCAATCTCCTTTTCCCCCTGGCAGGTTTGTTCTCATGAACAAGATGGATGACCTCAACCTGCACTACCGGTTTCTGAATTGGCGCCGGCGGATCCGGGAGATTCGAGAGGTCCGGGCTTTCCGATATCAGGAGAGATTCAAGCACATTCTTGTAGATGGAGACACTCTGAGGTGAGTTTCGGGGAGTGCGTCCACATTTTCCTTTCTGTGCCAGATCTTAGAGACGAAAAGGGGCTTTTGCAAAGGCAGAGGACTGTCTGCATTGCACAGCGAGGGGTATGCTGTAAACCCTGGCGGCCTTTCCGAATGGAGTAGCATATGCTTCTTCACCCCGCACCCCCCTCTGCCTGTGTCTGTGGGTACCTCTGTCCTGGTCTGCGTTGGAAGCAGTCATGTCAGAGATGGAGGCTGCTGGGGTCTCCGGAATTGCCCAGCTGCCTTGTTGAAAGGACTCCAGTGAGTCGGTGCGATGCCGGGCTCTCCTGCCTGCATCTCTGTAGTTGGGATCGGTGAAGAATGGCCATTTCAAAGGCAGTGGATTTCCTGTTTTGTGAAGGACAGTCCTGTAGTGCATCCTGCTTACTGCCTTCCAACCCTTTGGTTTGTGTGTTTGTGTTTGTTGTCGCTCTATTTTCTGCCTTGAACCCTTCCCTTGACTCCATCCGAGTCTAATTCTCTCACAAAGTTGTCACTGGAAGCGGGGGAGGAAGTAGTGCTATCTAGCCTGGAGACAAGAAAGCTGAGGAGTGGGGACTGAGTAACTGTCTTCCAATCTGCAAAGGGCTTTGGTCCCGAGGATAGAGACCAGCCGTTCTCCAGCTCCACCGAGGACAGAGCCAGAGGAAAAGGGCCGAAGCTGCAGCATGAGGGACTGAGGTTAGACAGGGTTGTGAGACCCCTAATAGGCAACTGAGGGAGGCTCCGCCTTCTCTTCCCCACCGGCAGTGAAGAAGCCAGGCTTGCATTGGTCTGGTGTGGGCTGGGCCCTGGCTGGAGGTGGCGGGTGGGGTGGGTGACCTCAAGTATCTTGTTATGGTGTTTGTGCAGATGTCCTGAAGTATGGCCTGATGGATTCTCTTCTGTGCTGGCCCTCACAGGGTGGGGGTTGGGGATGCTGAGGCCCTCCCCCCAACCCCTGGACTAGGCTGCTAATGGAACTTCCCCTTCATTCCTCCTTCAGTTACCATGGAAACTCTGGTGAAGTTGGCTGCTACGTGGCTTCTCGACCCCTGACAAAGGACAGCAATTATTTTGAGGTGATCAAGGCAGGGGGTGGGCAGAGCAGGGGGTGAGATGTTTAAGCTCCAAGGCGCTCTTTTACTGGGTTCTTGACTGGTCCTTTACATTTTCCATCAGGATTATCCTGTTGGCTGGGAAAAGGGCCCAGGATAGCATGGTGCCTAATCTGAGAGACACCCTAAAGTCCTTTCACCCTGTCCCTTCTGCTCTCCTGCGCTTCACCTAGGTAGACTTTGACCCATGTCCTTTCCCACCCTCTAACCCAGGCCCAGCATCTACTCCATCTCCCATCTTTTTCCATAGCTTGGAAATTGTTTTCTAAGTAATTGTGGTAACGTGGGCCCCCACTTTCCCCAGTTCTCCCTCTGAGTGCCCTGACTTTTTCTCTGATTCCCCTGTCTTTTGCTCTTTGAGCCTCAGCCCCCTTTGATGTCTAACTCCCCTCCTTGCTAACTGTGCCCTGCTCTCCTCCCTCCAGGTGTCTATTGTGGACAGCGGGGTCCGGGGTACCATTGCTGTGGGACTGGTCCCTCAGTACTACAGCTTGGATCACCAGCCTGGCTGGTTGCCTGACTCTGTAGCCTACCATGCTGATGATGGCAAGTGAGTTGCCTTTTGTGGAACCCGACCCCTTTCCTACGGATTTGGGAATCTTGGATATAATGGACTACCTCAGGGTGGCTTTGGCTATTCCTTCACTGGTCTTGGGGTATTTTCATAGACCTTTCTGATAGGGACAGGAAGGTGGCCTGTTGGCTACCCTTGGAGGTTTGCAGACTTAAAGGGGAGGGTGGAGCTCCCCCGAGAACATAGGTCGATGCCGTTGCGGAGTGATGGAAGCAGGAGCACTGGGGAGAGGTTGGGAAGCCGGGTTCGGGTCCTGTGTCTGTGCTGCTCTGTCCACAGGCTGTACAATGGCCGGGCCAAGGGCCGCCAGTTTGGGTCAAAGTGCAACTCCGGGGACCGGATTGGCTGTGGCATTGAGCCAGTGTCCTTTGATGTGCAGACTGCCCAGATCTTCTTCACCAAAAATGGGAAGCGGGTAAGTGGGACATCCTGAGTGGGATTTAAACGGCTTGAAGCTGTCCAGGGATTTGTGTGAGTAATAAGAAAGAGTCTGCTAGTTGGGGCTTGCTCAGGGCCCCACGGGCTTTTTTCCCATCTTCTTCAGTTCAGCCTCAGATTCTCCTGGGGTCTCCTGCATGTAGGAGAAGATGCTCCCCACACCCAGGGGAAGCTGGGACATTCCCCAGGTGATGGACGCAGAGGGGCAGGTTTGTGCAGCGGAGGAGGGGCAGAAACTGTGGGGGACAGAACTGGTGATATGGGGGAAGGTTTTGAGCAGAAAAAAAGATGGGGAGGTTATGACCTGGCTGCATAAGCTGGAGGTCCTCTTGGGATTTTTGACTTGAATGCTTTTGGGGATATGTCCTTTCTGTGTTTCGTGTTCCTTATTTCACTTCTCCTTTCCTTCCCTCTTCAGAGAGAGACTAGTGATGGTGAAGGGATGGGATAAGAGCAAATAGGAGAGACCCCAGCTCTCTTTCTTCTTCTCCCCAGCCCCATCTCCCACCTTGAGAAATTGCCTTCTCAGGCCTCCGCCGGCCAGCCTAGTGGTCTTCCTTCCTTAAGCACCTATGCTCAGCACTTTCCTGCTCCAGTCCACACTCACACGTACCTAAAGTGTTTGCGGGGGGCGGGGGGGGGGTGACAAGAGACTTGTGTTTGCCTTTTAGCTCCGTGGGTACCTTGCTCAGCTAGGAGTACTCAGCAGCTTTTTATGCTTCTCTGTACCTCTGTTTTGCTACCTGTCAGCGTGTGTGATGATGACTGGTTGCATCATCTCAGAAGTCCCCTTGTGAGAATTAGATGAGCTGTGGAAAGGTGAGCCAGGCGGCAGCTCCCTCCCTTCCTTCCCCTCCCTCCGCTGCAGGTGGGCTCCACCATCATGCCCATGTCCCCCGATGGGCTGTTCCCAGCAGTGGGCATGCACTCCCTGGGTGAGGAGGTGCGGTTGCACCTGAACGCTGAGCTGGGCCGCGAGGACGACAGTGTCATGATGGTGGACAGTTACGAGGACGAGTGGGGCCGGCTGCACGACGTCAGAGTCTGCGGAACTGTAAGTAAGGGGAAGGGTAGGGCTGGGCAGAGTCCCGGGGTCCACAGAAGCATGTCAGGATTGCTTAGAATAGGGAGTGAAGACATGGTCTTTTTAAAAATTACTTTATTTATTTATTTATTTTTGCCTGTATTGGGTCTTCGTTGTGGCGTGCGGGCTTTCTCTAGTTGCGGCGAGCGGGGGCTACTCTTCATTGCGGTGCACAGGCTTCTTATTGCGGTGGCCTCTCTTGTTGCGGAGCACGGGCTCTAGGTGCGAGGGCTTCAGTAGTTGCGGCACACGGGCTCAGTAGTTGTGGCTCGTGAGCTCTAGAGTGTAGGCTCAGTAGTTGCAGCGCACGGGCTTAGTTGCTCCGTGGCATGTGGTATCTTCCCGGGCCAGGGCTCGAACCCATGTCCCCTGCATTGGCAGGCGGATTCTCAACCACTGCGCCACCAGGGAAGTCCCAAGACAGGGTCTTTTGTAGCGTTTTGGAAAGTGGGAATTTTGTCAGGAGAGCCTGGCGTCCTGACATGATTCTTGAGTCCAGATCTGTGTTCTCCTTAGCGGTGGTCCTCTTTCCTGCCTTCCCTTTGTTTGAGAGCTCAGCCTAGTTGCTTAACCCTAGGAACGAGCAGTAGCCAGTAGCTCTCCTTTGCCTTCTTTGGTTCCTTCAGGCCCCCCACCCCCCACCCCATGCACGCTGCTGCCCTGCACGCCTGCCTTTGAGAGGCTGGGCTGACTTGGAGGCCGGATGCCTGGAACACCCTTTTGGCTTGATCCCAGCCCAGCTAGCACAGTTTTCCATTCTCTGCATTGTGGAGCAGGTGTGGTCACAAATCCCACTCATGCTGGGGAAGGTTCTTTGAGTTCTTTTTCGAGTAAGCATCAATGACAGTCTCTTCTGCCTTCCTACATTTTATAGAGGATGAGAAGAGAGGCAGATAATGATTCAGTGAGAGTCCTTGATCCTCCAAAGCTGGCCTTTTTATACACCTCACCATACCTGCTTTAGTCCCCTGCCTAGATTTTAAACTTTCTTGGGAAGTGTATGGACCTTGAGAGAGGGAAATTCTTCATATCTACCCTCTGTGCCTCTTGCTGGTTTGGGAGTGAATGGATGCTGACTTAGGGGTCTGGCCCTGACCTCTAGTGGGCTGCTCGGGCCTTCCACTTCGAATTGTCCCTCTGCGGCCCTCTCGCTCCTTCCCTCCTTCCCCGCTCAACCTTTTCCTCCACCCTCTGGCATTCTCACCCCAACCCAGGCTGTTTTCAACTCAGCCTTTGATAGCAAAACAGAAGCGGCGGGGTGGGGGTGGGGGGAGTGGGTGGATTATGAGTAAGGCTCTCCACTCTGGAGTTCAAGGTGAGTCAAACACAAGGAAAATGGCAGAAAGTGTGGCCTCCTGCAGCTTCGGGCACTCTGCACCCCCTTCTGGCACTAGGGTCCAGGGGGCCTCAGATGCCCACTCCCTGACCTTCATGCCTCCTTTCCTTTCCCCTTCCACCATCATTTTGGCATCTGCAGAGTTGAGCTTGGGGCTGAGCCAGGGCGAGGCTCCAGCTCTCATCCTTGACCTCTCCTCAAGAGTTGTTTCCTGGCACCCTTTCCCTGCCTGGACTTGTCCCCACTCTGCTCCCTGCTCCTCCCAGGCAGTCTTTTCTAACTGATGCGGAATCCTGTAGACATTTATAAATAGCCTTCCTTCCTCCCTGCCCTTCCCCCAGTGCCCTCAGGCCACACATTTAAGGATTTTTTTCTTTCTTGACTTAAGCTGTTCAGTGTAGCTCTTCTGTCAAACCCGCACCCCAGCTGGGGACAGCTGCCAGGGTAGGCACACTGCTCCCTGCGCACTTGCTTCTCTGGGCCAGCCGTGGGCATGAGCCTCCTGAGGGACGCAGGCTTCTCTTCTAGTCTTGCCAACTACCTCATCTTTCAAATGAGGGTGACTTACCCAGTTTCTGCCAGCCCCTCGGCCCCCCATCCACTCTTGCCTCCTGACCTTCTTGCCTCATCCTTTTTGTCCCTCTGACCATCCACTGTATTTCCGATCCAGCAGTCAGAGTGGTGTCAGCCTGGAGGAGCCTGGGAGAGGTCATTAGGCTGTGCCTGTGCCTCCTATTTCTAAAGATGTCCAGCACAGCTGCTTCTCCTCTCTGCCCTTCCTGTTTTTACGTCCCCCTCTGTGGGGAGCCCTTCCCTGAGACCTCAGACCTCTGCTGTTGTTGCAGCCTGTCTCCTGCCCCAGGTGATGTTCCCAGGAGGACACCCCATAGAACCATAAAGGTCTGGAGGAGGCTTTGATGCCATCCTGTCCAGGTTTCTCAGTGCAGAGACTGTGGGCATCTGAGGTGAGACAGTTCCTTGATGTGCAAGCCATTTAGCATCCCTGGTTCCCAGACCCAGGATGCTGGTAGCTCCGACCCCACCCCCACCCCCTGCGCCCCAGTTGTCGTGACTGCCCGACATTCCCATATATCCTCTTGTACTTCTGAGAAAGCAGTCCCAGAGAAAAGTGAAGAGACTTGATCAAATGTCAAACAGCGAATTAGCAGCAGAACTAAGCCCAGATATTCATTCCTTGACCCCTACCCCAGCTTCTTCCACTGTCTGATATATGCTGCTGCCTTCTGCCCGGGCCCACTCTTCTGTAGCCAATCTCTCCTACTCGCTTCTCATAAGGTGAATCCAGAGTTCCTGGGCTTAAACTCCCATGTCCCTGGGGATTTCTCCCATCTAGTGGCTTAGCCAGGGGCCTCCCAGGTGAGTTTACTTGGCTAGCTTGGAATTCTTTTACTCCTATAGCCCTTTCTCCCAGTTTTGTAGTCTCAATTATCCTCTTTTCTCCCTTCTCACTGGTTCTTCCCATACAGAAGAGTGAATTCAACTCCTGACCCTTTTTTTCCCTCCAGCAATTCATTATGAAAAGTTTCAAACATACAGGAAAGTTGAAAAAATAGCACAGTGAACACCCACTGTATCCCCACTATCTAGATTCGAGAGTTGTTAATATTTAGTTGTGTTTGTTTGATCTGAGGATCTGTATATAGACAGACCGGCTCTTTCCAGAGGGAAGTCGTTCCCTGCTTCCTGTGGCCTCACTTTCCCCTCCTAAAGAGCGCCCCCTTCCCTGAGCTCGGGGATGCTGAAGAATTGCTGTTGCATTTGCTCAGGCATGGGGTGCTACCCCTCATTCCTGTCCCCAGGCCTTGCACAGTGAGGTAATGTGTCAAGGGGGGGGCAGTAGGTAGGGCTGGGGGATTAGACTCGTTCTGTCTTTGTTTCTCATTTCTGTTCATAGCTCCTCTAACAACTCCTTAGTGACGGGGCAACAGCCTTGGTACACAAAGTGGGGTGAATGAGGCCCCACCCTCTCAGGGGTCCTCCCCGGGCCCAACCCAGGAGGAGACCGTGTTGGGGCCTGAGCTGGCCGGTGGGGAGCATGTTCTTGGTTCGTGTTTCAGTTGCTTCTAGGCCCTCCGGGCACTGAGTCCTCCCTTGCTGCTGTCAAGAGGGATTAGGGTCTCTGCTAGCAAGAGGAGGAGGGCGGGTCGCAGCAGGAGAGGAGGCTGAGAAGGGCTACTGGTATGAGGGAGGGGGCGGGGTGCAGGAGGCTCTCTGCACTCTGGTCTGCAGCTCCGCTCTGTGGAGTTGACCTGTTTGGCCTCTCAAGGCTTCCGTTGTGTGTGGAGGGAGGTGGGGTGGGGAGGGGGTCTTGGGAGCCTTAAGGAAAGAGTTCCCCACCCCCACCAAAGATGTAAAGGAGCATGCCTGTTGATTGGGGGTATTGTTTGAGGAGAAATACTGGGAGGAAGACAGTTGGCCCCTTGGGATGGAGTCATCTGAGGAGTGTCCTGGGAGCCCAAGGGAGCATTCTAGTTGGGGGTAAGGGCTGAGGTGAGAGAACCTTTCCTTCTCTGTGACTGGCAGTTCCAGTCTGTTGTAGACTGTTAATGTTTAGGGAGCATGGGAACTTTGGGATATTCCAGTATCACTCCCATTTCCTGAGTCAGGGAAAGGCTGACGTGTGCATTTATCACCTACCGGGGGTCAGGCTCCAGGCTAAGCCCTTGACACTCACTTCACTTCATCGTACCCATATTTGGAGATGCGGGTAGTGGTACCCCTATTTTACTGATGAAGTATCTGAGGCTTAAAGAAGTGAGAGTCACTTGCTTGAGTTTAGTGACTAGTAAGTAATAGGAGCTAGGATTTGAACCCAGGTCTGTTTGATTCTCTTTCAAACTAAGAAGTATCTTGGGAATTTCCTGGTGGTCCAGTGGTTAGATCTCCATGCTTCCACTGCAGGGGGCACGGGTTCGATCCCCAGTCGGGAACTCAGATCCCGCAAGCCCTGTGGCATGGCCAAAAAAATGTAGAAACTAAGAGGCACCTGAGGCACAGATTGAGGGACCAGCATCAAGATTCTAGCAACTCAGACTCTAGGTGCTAAACCTCTCATCTTCTCTAGGTTTCTACCAGCCCTAGTCTAAGGAGGGGAGGAGTGCACTCAAGCAAGGATCTATCAGGGAGGCCAGACTCTCCCCTACCTGCTCCTCTGAGTGCTCTGAGAAGGCTCCCAGGGCTTGGGAGGACTTTGCCCAGGGGCAGGAGAGTGGATGCAGAGGAACAGATGAATCCAGGGGCTTACACCCTAAGGGGTGGGTGGTTCCTCTCTTGAAGAGGTGGCTTGTGCATGGCCCTAGTCTTCCAGGCATTCAGCAGCCTGTCTGAGCTGCTCTGCGGGCTGGGGAGTGGGCTTTAGAGTCCCACGTTAGTGTGTTTCATCCTCCTGGCCTTTTAGCTTAAGGAACCATCCCCACCCTATCCACAGACAAACCGGCAGCCTGCCCTCCTCTGGGCTGAGGCAGAGGGAATGGTTGGGCGGGTTTTTCCCAAGGATCAGGATCTGGGTCTGCTGTCTCTTGGCTCTGGAAGTGGAGAACACTGTGTTTCCTATGCAGAGGCCAGTTGGATGGAGTGGGTCAAGGGCAGCTGTGGGATCCCCCACCCAGTTCTGCAATGCAGGGTGGAGAGGTTGGGCTGGGGGCTGCTCGGATTGGGTGGAGTCTATGTTAGTTAATGTGCATCATACCACATCCCTCCGGGCCCTGTGGGGAGAGATGCAGAGGAGGAACCCAGGCCACGCCGAGAACATACAGAGGACCAGAAATAGAATGTAAACAGTGTGGGCCTTCATAATACCCAGTAAATCAGAAGACCACCTGCAGGGGACCCCTTTCTGATGGAAGAAAGCAGTGTGAGACAATGGAGACTTGGGCTAGGAGAATGAATATCACAGAGCCAGTGTAGCCCGAAACATGTATGGTCCTGGCTGCAGGAAGGAGAGAAGAAAGTTTAGGTGGCCTCCTGTACACCTCTGGCCTTTCTCCTGGTGCCCCCTGTCCCCCGCCTCCAGTTCTCTGGGGAGGAGGGGAGAATGGGCTTGAGGTGACAGGGCTTCGGGGATCCAGGGCTGAGAAGGGGGCCGAGTCCCTCTCTTGCCTCCCTGAAGGGGTTGCTGAGGATGCAGCGCCTGCCTCTGCTGAAGACACATGGAGGCTTCGGCACTGGTGCAGGCGAGTGTGATGCCTTTCCTGTTCAGGCAGGAGTTCTTTGTGGGGTGAGAGGCCAGTGTCCCGAGGCTTGCCAGGGATAAGTGGAGGAGATCCTCAGGGAGTGAATTTTCTTCAGGGCCGGAGGGGTGGGAGGGTAGAAGAAAGTCTTGAGGGGCAGTTTGGTTAATTAAAAAGGGATTAAGGAATCCCAGGTGATGCTGAGGGTGGGGGAAAGAGGGGATGGGGTTGAGTCACAGCCCTACTATCACCATGACAACTGATAAATAAATCCTCCCAGATCGGGGGTTGCCGCCCCATCATGCCCAGGCAGGATCACTGTGGGGCCGAAGAGCCCCAAGAGCCCATCAGTCAACTCCCCTCCACACCCCTGCTCCAGCTTGAAAGAGCCGTGAGGGGCTGGGGGCAGGAACGCCTGCCTTTCTAGCTTCTCTCTGCCTGCTCCCCTCCCTCGCATTAAATGAAGGAGAAGAGCTGGTTGTCCTCGGTTCCCTGGCTCCCCTCGACCCCGCTACAAACAGCTCTGTTCAAAGCCAAGTAAAACAAAGACCTTGAGAAATTATATCAGTCCCATCCCAGGCAGAACTGGCTTCTGGGCTCGTCTCCCCTCCCCCAGACGTCTGGAGTTGGCCCCTAACCTCTGCATCCTCCCTATCCGCCCGAGGCACCCTGAGAAAGCCATCAGGCTTCCTCTCAGCCTAGCCTTTGCTTCTCCTCTTCTCTGTGTTCAGAGCCCCCGGGTGGCCCTTTCCTGGAAGGGTGATTGAGGGAAGTGATGGCAGAGTGTACAGACCCCTGTGTGGTCCTGGCACTCGGCCATCTGGATCGCTGTGCTGCTCTCGCCGGGTCCCCACAGCAAGGAGAGGGTTTTTGGCTCGGTAGGCAGGTGGGCGCAGCCTTTAGCAGGGGCTCAGCCCTCTTGCTTGTGCTGCCACCTCCACGCCCCTGCCCCCATCCCTGTTCTCCCATGCCTGCCTGGAACCCTGAGGCCCACTTTGTGCCTCCAGGATCCCTTCCCTTTCGGCCAGGGCTTTCTGTGAGACCCAGGAAAACTGGTCCCCAGATGGCCCTGGAACCAGGTTTCCAGGGGTGGGGTGCTAGCCTGCCCCCCACCCCTGGTTCTTCCCCCATAGCTACTGGAGTACCTGGGCAAGGGCAAGAGCATCGTGGACGTGGGGCTGGCCCAGGCCCGGCACCCGCTGAGCACCCGTAGCCACTACTTCGAAGTGGAGATCGTGGACCCTGGAGAGAAATGCTACATCGCCTTGGGGCTGGCCCGGAAGGTGGGCGCCAGTGCTGGCTTTTGGCCTGTGGAGCTGCTCAGCTCTGGGGCTGTTGGGCCGGGGCCCGGAGCTCTTGGGGAGATCAAGGGGCTGGGCTGCAGAGGGAGGTCTAACCCGAGACAGAACAGGCCGTATGTGCCTGCTGTGTGAGGGCACAGACCCCAAGTCACCTCGGAGCTGAGAGAGGGTCGTGAGCGCACCACACGCACCAAGGCCTGGATGTGGGGTGGGGGGCAGCCTGCAGCCCTGGCTGGGAAAGCCAAGCACCTTCCCACCTTCCCCTGCGACCTCCAGTGCCTGAAGGGGTGAGGTTGCCGGGGTGGGAGCAGCCATCTGGGTCGTAGCTTGTTTCAGAAGTGGTTCGTAAGCCACTCTCGCATCCTCTTTCCTGTGCGAGGTACCACAGCTTTCTTTTCTTGTCTTGGTGTAGGATTATCCCAAGAACAGGCACCCTGGCTGGAGCAGAGGGTCTGTGGCTTACCATGCAGGTGCGTGAGGGGCTGCCCTGGGGAAGCTGGGGGTGGGGTGGGGTATAGGGGCACAGGGACATCCATTTCCCTGACCCCACACTAGGGGCCTCGCCTTCAGCATCTGGCCCGAGAGACTTTCCCCTGCCGCTCTCTGCTCTTCCCCTCCCAAGCTGCTAGCGCTTTGTCTTCATCTGTGTTTTTCCTCCCAGCCCAAAAAGCCAGGGGAGCAGAACAGGGGTGGGGGATCTGGGCCCAAACTGGACATTCCAGGCCTCTGAGTTGGCTCCCTCTGCACTCTTCCTGCAGATTCTGCATTTTCTTTTTTTTTTGATCGGCTTGATTTCCTTTAGGGCTTCCTTTAGAAAGGAGGGGCTGTGAGTTCCTGGTCCCGCCTCTCCCTCCCCTCCCGAGGGCCCCCGCTCTCTGACCAGCTCCCAAGGGAGTTTCTCCCTTAGCCCCTTGAGGGGACAGATGTGTGTCTCTCTTTAATCTGGTGCCCTCATTCTCTCTCCTCCCTTCCTCAGGGCCAGCGAGGGAGGGAGGGACACTTCAGCTTTAAGCAGGGGCCGCTCTAGGGGCTGTAGGGTGTCGGCCCCTCCCTCAGGTGTGTGTCCTCTCCCCTCCCTCCGACAGATGACGGGAAGATCTTCCATGGCAGTGGTGTGGGGGACCCCTTTGGGCCACGCTGTTACAAAGGGGACATCATGGGCTGTGGAATCATGTTCCCCCGGGACTACATCTTGGACAGTGAGGGTGAGTGGGGTGACCATGGCCAACCAGGCTGGTCGGGCAGAAGGTGGGGGCAGTACTACAGGAGCTCAGGTTTCCTGGCCCCCAGGTGACAGTGATGACAGCTGTGACACAGTGATCCTGTCCCCGACCGCCCGAGCTGTCCGGAATGTCCGGAACGTCATGTACCTGCACCAGGAAGGGGAAGAAGAAGAGGAGGAAGAGGAAGAGGAAGATGATGGGGAAGAGATAGAACAGGAGCACGAGGGCAAGAAGGTGGTGGTGAGTGGGGTGTGTCTGGGGTTGGACTAGGGGTCTTGGGCCTCCGTGAGGTCTGGTGTTAGTACAAAAAGCAGAGCCCAGGGAGGGGAGAGGGGAAGCCCTGGCTGCTGTGGGCGTGGGGCTGCTGAGTGGGGAGACTGGCTGGGAGGCCGGTTTCCGGCCTCGGGACGCCCTCTCGTGGTCACCTCCTGCATCGTCCTCTGTCTCTCGCCAACGGTGGTGCGAGCTGGGAGTGACGCGGCTCAGGCCTGCGTAGCTCCAGCATCCTCAGAGGAGAGGCTAGAGCCTGCCTATCCCACTTTTCTCTTCCACCCCCAGGTTTTCTTCACTCGGAATGGCAAGATCATTGGGAAGAAGGATGCTGTCGTACCTTCTGGGGGCTTCTTCCCCACAATTGGGATGCTGAGCTGTGGGGAGAAAGTCAAAGTGGATCTGCACCCCTTGAGTGGCTAGGCCTTCTCCCCTGGACCTGCCCCTTCTCCCTCTCCTCGCCCTTTGCAGAGCCAGGTACCCCGTTCCTGACGCCCCGAGGATTTGCTTACCCAGCAGGCCCCAGGGGGTGTGTTGTCCCTCTGCCCTACCGGATCAGGCCCCTGCCAGGCTCCTCTGTGCCCATGTTTCTGACCTGGTGCTGCCCCTGTTGTTAGTCCCTGGGCGAGAGTTCCTGGCTGGACAGGAACCAGCCCAAAGGATGGTGTTGCTTCATGGGTGGGGCCCACTGGCTTTGGCCGTGGGCTCCCGCGTGCCCCTCCCACCCTGGCCCGTGTGAGGGGAGAGGAGTGAGCGCCCGTCTCAGCTGCTGTTGGGCATGAGGCTTGGCAAGGGTGGAGCAGGACACCCCGTCCTCTGTTTACCGCAGGGCTCCTCTTCTCATCCTCTTTCCTGTTTCCTGTCCTCGTCGTGTGAAGCACTTGCCGCTGTCATCCCCCCGGGCTGGGCTGGGGGGGCGCTCTCTTGGGCTCTCTGTCTCCTTCCACTGACTGGTGTCCCGAGAAGACTACTCGAGGGTCTCCGTTCTTTCCCCTGCGAGCCAGCTTCCTCCCTCACTGCCTGCTCAGGCACCACAGTCCCCCCGAGAATGCGAGTCTCTGGCTTCCCCCAGCTGTACACACGTAGATGGTGTCCATGACGTGTTTGATGGGGTGAGAGAGGGGCTATCAAATCGGGGGACTGGGGCCTTTGCTCCTGTCTCCCCCTTGCCCTCCTTGGCTCACCTCTGGCACCCGTCTCTCGTTCCTGGGGAGGCAGGCGGAGACTCCAGAGCCTGTCTCTCCCACGTGGTGGGGGCGGGACCCCAGAGCCCTAGCGAGAGCCCGAGGGCACGGGGCCCACGCTCCCCTGCCCTGCCTTGCCCCCGCCCCTGCTTGCTGCCTGTGCCAGTTGCCTGTTTCGCTTCAGTGTTTGATTCTAGCGCTTAACGTGTCCTCCGCACCAAGCCCTCCGGTCTCCTAGCTGCTTGACCCCTGTCCCCTCCTCAGTGACTTCTGGGAGGGAGAGGCCTTGGTTTGGGCAGAGTGGGCAGGGCTTGGAGAAAAGGGGTGAGGTGTTGTGCTGCTGGGGCCTCCCCTTCGGCCCTCCCTTCAGGCCCTGCACTATGATGTATGAAATGTATGTACAGACCAGAGATGTTTATACAGCCAATAAAGATGGAGTTTCCATATTTATCAGTACGGCCGGGACAGGGGAATCCTTTCCAGTACAGGGGACCAGGGACAGGGCTGGAGGAGGGGGCGGCCCAGGGCACTTGCTCACCAGGCACGTGTGGACCAGTATGGGGCCAGGGAGGGGGATCGTGTGTGTCCCATGGGCCTGGCTTGGGCCTGGGATGCCCCAAGAAGCACAGGTGTGCCCCTGGGAGACCTGAGGCTTTGACCTTCCTGGAAACAAGGCATGACTCCAACTCCGACTAAACGTTATAGAAACTCTTTATTATTAGACAAAAATAGACTCTTTTTTAGCCCCCTTTTCATGTGATCCCACTCTGATCTCTCTGCTCAGAGGGGAGGCAGAGGAGGGAGTGCCTTGCTCCCCACACTCTCCCCTCTCCCTGCCATGCTGGGACCTGCAGCTGGGTGGAGCTAGCAGGGCCTGTCTCCGCCAGCGCTGATGTTCTCGCGCAGGCAGGGCCATCCCCATCTCCTCCAGGCTCCACTGCTGATGCCTTCTCACCCTTCACACACCCATCTCTGCCATCTGCTCACATGCAAGGTCATCTCATGGGCCCGTCCACTTTGCTTAGCAGGCTGGGGGCGGGGAAGGAGAGCAGTGTCCCAGGCCGGTGTCCGCTCCCCGTTCCTAGGGGAGGGGCTGGATCCCGGGTCTCCTGGGTCCAGGCCAGGGGAAGTGAGGGCTGTGGGGTGCTGAGAGGGGCGCAGTGTCGATGTGGGCTCGGAGCTTGTGGCCTTCCTTCATTTTCTCTGGCCCAGTAGAACTTTGGTGATGAAGGTGACAATGGCGCCTGCAGGCTGATCTGGGTCAAGCTCTGCAAAGAGGTGACACACATTCTCCCAGGGGCTTCCCGGCTTCTTGGCCACGAAACCAAAGATCCTGGGGGTACAAAGGCAGGATGGGGAGGGCTTAGCATCCCTTCCACAGGGACTGCCACGCCAGGGTTGGGGAGGAAGGAGGTGCCTCGATGCCACGCCAGTGCCACGCCAGTGCCACGCCAGTGCCATGCCATGCCATGCCAGGGAGGGGCGACTGCACTCCCAGGGAGGCTTACTTGGAGGTGGTCCCGTCCGGGTTGGTCCATCTGCAGAAGGAGAAGAACTGTGAAGGGATGCACCCGGGGAATAGCTACCAACGGAAGAGCTGAGCTGGGGACTGTGGGGCGAAAGGGCTGGGAGGGAGAGGGTCACCTCCGGTCCTGAGGGTCAGTGCTGGCGAAGGTGATGCTGTTCACTGGATAATGGCGGCGAAAGAAGAGCCTGTGAGGAGGAGGGTGGGGAAAGTCACCCGGAAATCGGGGCCCCAGGGCCTGCACCCCCCCCCCGGGGGGGCTTGGCACGCACACTCACTTCCTCTGGTTGTCCGTCAGCGTGATGCCCTGGGCTGAGACCTTGAAGTGGACAATGGCTGGCGTGGGGCGGGGGCTGCAGCTCAGAGCTGCGGAGCTGGCCCGCGCCACCGCTTGGGGGCCTGTCAGCGACTCCGTCTCCACTGAGGTCAGGTAGAGCACACTGCAGGCTGGGGGGGCGGGGGGTTGGAGGGAGCAGCGGCTCTGCCTGCCCCCAGGTCTATCTCCCCTCGATCCCCCCACCCCACCGGCTCTCGCACTTTCCCCAGCCAGTGCGCTCGGGATGCATGTCACACAGGCAACCTGTTAAAAAGGCCGATTCTGTGCCTCCCCCAGATCCACAGTCAGAGGTGCTGGAAAGAGGCCTGAGAACCTGCGTCCTAACAAGCCCCCTCCCCACAGAGCCTAGAGCAAGGACTCCCTCTCCCACTGTGCCTACAGATGCAGGGCTCCCCCGCCCTCAGGGGTTAGACGCATCCGCCAGGGCCCACCCACCCACCTCAAGGCCTTTCAGTGCCCCATGTATCAGCAACGGCCCCCTTGGTGCCCAGGGGGAGGAAAGGAGGGAGAGGCCCGTACCGGCGCCCTGGCGCAGGAGGTCTGCCGCTGTGCTCATGTTGGCGGGCGCTGGGGCCTCTGGGGCCTCCTCCAGAGGATCTGCGGGAAACGGGGGCCAGTGGGGAGTGGCAGTGCTGGGAGATGGAGAGCAACCCCTGCCGTCCCCGAGGGAAGGCAGGCAGGCAGGCGGGAAGCCAGGGCCTAGGGATTCTGCCTTTGCCTGCAGTGGGTGGGGAGAGGTGGGAGGACAGGTGACCGGACACCCACCTTTGCTGGGAATATGCAGGCAGCAGGGCAGGGACAGCGGGGAGATGGAGTGCTGGGAGACCAGGGCCGACAGGCTGCCTGCAGGGGAGAGGCGAGTGGGGTCTCGAGGCACCCGGAGATACCCGCGGTCTACCTCCTCCCTCCTGACGCCTCTTGGCCTCCCTGGACCAGCCCAGTGCAGCCTTCCCAGCCCCTGCTTCTCACCAAAGTAGGGCTCGCTGGGGCACCCCTTGATCTTCACCCCTTTGGGCCCAGTCTCAATGAGAAAATGGCGGACCAGCTGTTCCAAGGGGTCCCCTGAGCGGAGGGGAGGGGAGGGGAGAGGAAGGCTTCGTCAGATTCCAGGTTCTGCTTCTCGCCTGCTGGAATTCTTTCCCGAGCAGGAGAGGACACTTGCTCCCTCTCCCCACTAAGAAGCGACATGGCCCACCCTGCCTTGTCTGGCCTCTGGTACCTCCCCACACCCCACTCCCCGTTTCCCTCACGGTTGACCATTCTGTACCTTTCCAGGGCTGGGCGCTAGGTGGGGGCGTAGCCACCTTGAGAGCCAGCCCATAGGCTCCTTGGAATGAATGACTGTCCCTGATCAAGAAGGCCCCAGGGTCCTTGTCCTTCAGCAGGGCAATGGCTGCAGGAGGTTGGGAGAAGTCTTCTCAGCGGCCGACTGAGCCCCAAGGAGCCCCTCCGCTCTGCTGCCCAAGTTCCCCAGGCCTCTGGCCCTAACAGCTGCGGCGACAGCACCCGGGACGCCGCTGGGGAGTCAGCGCACAGAGCGCTGACAGTGTTAGACCTCCTTGAGCCCGAAGCCCAGAATCACCAGCTAGAGAAAGGCTCGGCCCAGAGGAGGCCCGCTGAGACGGGGAAGAGGCACCGACTGGAGGGATGGGCTCCAAAGCCGAGCCAGAGCCCTGGACGGGGGGTGGGCGCAGGCTGGCTTCTCACCTTGGTCACGGGACAGGTGTGGCTTATACCAGAACTTGGACGTGTCCTGGACAAACTTGACGTTGCTCTGGCTCTCTTGCATAGGGGGCTCTAGGACAGGGACGGACTGAGCTTGGCCTCAGGGCTCCCCAGTCCCCATGCCATGCCCCTCCCTGGGAAAAAGGGTTCTCCCGAGGTGGCCCCAGCCACCTGAAGGCCTTTATACCTGGGGGTTGGGGGGCATTATCCGGGAGCAGAGGTGCAAAGGTGACATGGTGACTCGTGCCTCTGGCTGGTGGCGATGCCTGCTCTGGGCCCCAGGGTCCCGGCTGTTGCCCAGGCCCCAGCAGGTGGCGCTTCTCGGGAAGTGGGGGCTGGGTAGGGCCACTGATGTCATAAGATGCAGCCAGAGGGAAGGCAGGTACAGGTGAGCTCCGTGGCAGCTCTGGGCTAGCCACAAGCCAGGGCATCTGAGTAGGCACAGGGGTGAGGGGGGACCCGTCTGGGCTGTCCGGGGAGTCTCGAAGTCCCTGCCAGG
The DNA here is from genome assembly GCF_949987515.2 of Delphinus delphis. Taxonomy (NCBI): domain Eukaryota; kingdom Metazoa; phylum Chordata; class Mammalia; order Artiodactyla; family Delphinidae; genus Delphinus; species Delphinus delphis. Next base: position 42,057,909 of record NC_082693.1, on the reverse strand, counting down.
GGGCGTGGCGGAGGCCGGGCAGGGTGGTGGGTACAGGGCCCCTTGGACTGGTGCTGTCCGAACGGCCCCCTGGGCTCCTCTCCTGAGGCCAGTCGTTGGGTGAGCTGGGCGGGGAGGCTGGGGAGAAGGGACCAGGGGCCGGAGGCTCAGGCCCACTTCTTGCTGGCAGCTCTGGAGCTCTTTCAGCCCCTCCCTGGGAAGCAGGTGGCAAGGCCTCTCCGGGACTCAGTCTCTGAGTGGGCGCCAAGGTGGGGGACCTAGTGTCCTGCCGTCGGGCGCTGCGGGGTGGGAGGGCAGGTGGTTAGTAGAGCCGCAGAACCCCGTGAGAGCTGCCCCCACCCCAGGCTTCAGGGTCTGCCCGGACCAAGAGGTGCCTGAGCTGCCCAGCCCCTCTGGGTACCTCTCCTTGCCCTGGACTGGGCTGCTGGTGTGCAGGGGCGTGGAGGGACCGGACAGCTCAGAAGAGGCACTGCACTGGGCATCTCGGGGAGACCGAGGCAGGGTGCTGTGCCCGCTGGGGCTCTCCCTCCAGGACACCGGCTCCGGCGACTCTGCAGGGAAGGTGAGAGGAGGGGCTGTGAGCCAGGAAGAGCCCCTTCTGTCTGGCTTAGCTCTTTCTCACTCTGTGCCTTCCCCCACCATCTTCCAGAGCCCTCCTCTGCCCTGGGCACTCCCCATCCCAGTGCCCTCACCTGCAGATGCCAAGGGTCCTGCTGGGGCCAGGTGCCCCGGCGGCGGATACCTGTCCCCTCCCTCCTCTGCAGGGATCTCGTAGCTGAGGTTCCTGGATTGGGGGTAGGGTGGGCTGCCGGGGGAAATGGAGCCAGCCCGGGGGGAGTGGGCACCAGAGCTGGGATACCTTCTGCCCTCGCCTGGAGACCCGCAGCTGTGAGGCGCCCGGCCATACGCTGGGCAGTAACTGGGAACCGCTCCTCCATAGCCGTATGTCACCAGGGCAGGGTACCCTGGATGCCCATACCTGCCTTCGGGGCACATGGCGTAGGAGCAGCCCTCATGCCCTTCCTCGCCTGCCTTGGGCGGCTTCAGGCAGCTGTAGCCGGGCACTGGGGCATGGTGGTGCCCACAGGAAGGCACCAGCAGGGGCAGCGGGTGCCCAGGCCGCACCGGGTGCAGGAGGGCCTTGCCAGCCTCATCCGCCCACCCCTCTCCAGCCTCCCTCTCCAGGCGCAGCCCATAGAGGGCTGCCGTGGGCAGCGCTAGCTTCTCCTCACAGGCGGGGCATGAGCACAGGGCAGGCAGCCCAGGGTCCTCCAGGATCACCACCTCCCGGTAGCCTGGGGCGCGGTAGCCAAAGTCCCCGTTGGCCGGTTTCCCCAGCTCAGGCGGGTAGGGGTACGGCCCCTCGGACAGCGATCGGCAGAGGCGCCTCTTCTCCACGGAGGCCTCAGCATAGCCCTGTGGGGGCCCCTCGTAGGCCCCGTAGGCCAGCCGCCTCCTCTCCAGGGTCCCCTCTGGCCGGTAGTAGCCCCCATTGGGGACCCCGCAGGGTTCCCGGTAGCCCTGGCGGCAGGAGCAGTGGCGGCTGAGGCCAGGCCTGTGTCCCGAATACATTCCAAGGCGGGGGCCTCCGCCCGCCGGGGGCTGCTCTTCATCATCGAGGATGGCCGTCTCACGCCCAGCTCCCCGGCCCCCGGCGGCCACGCCACAGCCCCCCAGGAGGCGCTCCAGCTCCCGCCGCTCAGCAGCTGTCGGGGGTGGCCGGCCAGGGGACTCGGCGGCGGGCTCGGCGGTCAGCGTGGACGAATGGCCAGAATCGCTGCTGACAGAGAGCAGCGGGGGCGGGGGCGGCTCCGGAGAGGGCGCCGGCGGGGTCTGGCGGGGGGCCCGCTGCACCTGGGCGTAAGGACTGCCATCCAGGGGCCCCCGGGTATGGGTGACGGAGTCTGGGTGGGGAGAGGTCCGGGAGGGAGGGCAAGCAGGCAAAAGGGGGTGAGAGAGAGAGAGAGAGAGAGAGAGAGAGAGAGAGAGTGTGTTAACAGGGGACAGCGCAGGAGACTCCAGCTCAGGGGGTGTCTCCTGGGAGGGGTGTCTGCCTGGGGAGGGAAGAGTGTGCCCCCCAAAACTCCACCTCCTGCCGCCCCGCGCCCCACACACCATCCACACTGTCCTCGTGGTGCAGGTTGAAGTTCTCGTAAGAGTCCCAGCGCACGGCAGGCTCTGCCGTGTTGTAGTCAACAGAGACCGAGGGCTCGTTCCGTGGGGTGCTGCCTACGGAAGGGCACCCGGGGGTGAGGCGCAGGGAGGGACGACTCCCCTCCGCCCCCAGCCGGGGCCAGGCCTGGCTCTCACCTTTGATCTTCTCTGGGCTGGAGGAGAAGACGAACTCCACCGAGGCTTGGAAGGGGAACCTCTCGTCTGCGGGGAGTGGGCAGTGAGGAACCAGGCGCACGCCCGCCCGCCCGCCCTCACCTGGGCTCCAGCCCCCAAGCCACTTGTCTCCAACTCACCGGCCCAGGCCTCGTCCAGCTGGTCCTTGGGGAAGGTGAGCCGTGGTCCATGGATGGTACACGTGTGGAACTGGACTCGGAACACGAGGGTCCGGTCAGTCCCCCGGCTACCCCTGTGATAGCACGTCACCTGGGTGAGGGGAGGGAGACCGGCGTTCAGGCCCTCGTGTCCACTCACGTCTCCTCAGTGCTTCCACCCTGGGGACTATCTGGCCACGGCTCTGCCTTGCCTGAACCCCAGGGTGACCTCCCCATCAGGAGGATGCCCTCTTTGCCCTCCCATCGGCCTCGAATTGATGGCTCACCAGAGACTGTGCAGCTGGCGGCTCATACCACCGCCCCTCACCCCACCCCCAGGACTCTCCCTGTCGCTAAGGCCCCCTCACCATGACATCGCCTTTGAGGAGGAGAGCCGGCTCCAGGCTGATGCAAAGCTGCTGGGGACCAGGGCCTGCAACATGACTGGGGAAGAGAGAGGGCAGAGGTGAATCAGGGGCACTCGGGTACACGGGTGGCTGTGAAGAGCCAGGAGGCAGTTGGGAGACTGGAGACTGAACACTGCCTTAGTGAGAGCCCCGTAAGCATCAGCCTCCCCACCTATAAAACGGATTCTGTGATGCTATTAGTTTGTGGGTGCAGTGGCTGGAGGCCCAGCTATCTGGGGAGGCTGGAGAAACAGGGACCCAGGGAGCAGGGAAGCAGGGGCCCGGGAACAGAGCCCTCACTAGATTCCAGACGTGTAGACAAGCTGCATGGACTGGTAGATCTTGAGGAAGGGCTGGAAACCTGGAGGGGCAGGAAGGAGAAGGCACGTGAGGGGTGCTGAGTGGAGGGGGTGGGCGACAGCCCGCTCCCCGGAGTACATTCCAAGCAGACTCACCCGTGCCAGGTTCAAAGGCTGGCAGCATGGGCACGAGCACATAGTGCAGGAAGAGAGGGCTGCTGTTCATTCTGATGGAGCCGGACAGCAGACCACTGAAGTAGCTGATATACCTGGTGGGGGGATGTCAAGGAGGACGTAAGCCCCTTCCTCTGGAGATCCCCTGGTGTCATCTCAACCACGAACGCTGCCCCAGCCACCTTCTCCTCGGCGCTTCCCTCCCATCTTCCAGCTCAACAGAGATTTATTCCTTGCATCTAACCTCCATCCTTCTTGCTGTCTCTGAGGTTTTGTTCTTGCTGTTCCCTCTGTCTAGAATGCTCTTCCCCCAGATCTCTGCCTCACGTTATATAGTGGTGGGCCCTGACTGTCCTGTGAGTCTCCGTTCACCACGAGACTCAGCTTTATTTTTGTATAGATAGCACCTGTCATCATCCAAAACGACCTTGTCTCCTTATTCACAGGTTTATTGCCGTCTACCCCACTAGCATGTAAATAAGCCCCGTGAGAGCAGGGACCCTGTGCTTGTTCTGCGTTCTCAGCATTTGGCACAATCCCAAGCACACAGGAGGCGCTCCATGTAGGTGTGCGGCATGAATGCGAGAACCTCGGCCTTCGTAGCCACGGAGGGAACTGCTCCTCTGGCCCGTCCCCACCTAGGCTGCTCACCGGCGCTGGGAGGGCTGCAGCTCCGAGGCCACCTTGTCCTCACAGAACTTCCGCATGGTAAGGGTAGCCAGCGCCTGGTCCGCCCTGGGGAGAGTGGGACCAGTGTGGGGTCTTAGGGGCTGGTCTCCAACCTGGTCTCCCATCCCTAAGCCCCAGGGGAGGGAAGAGAGGTGCGATTTCCCCCAAGTCTAGAGGAGGCCCAGAGTGGTGGTGAAGAGAACTAGAAACCCCAGTCACTTTACTAGTTGTTGGACCTCGGGCAATTGTTCCCTGAGTTTTAGTTTCTTCCTCTGTAAAATGGGACAATATGACCATGTTATGGGTTGAATCGTGTCCCCGCAAAAGATATGTACCTCAGAATGTGACCTTATTTGGAAATAGGGTCGTTGCAGATGTAATTAGTTATGATGTTATACTGGAGTAGGATGAGCCCTTAATCCAATATGATTGGTGTCCTTAGAAGAAGAGAAGAAGAGACACAGACACACAGACACACAGGAAGAAGACCATGTGACAACAAAGGCAGAGATCGGAGTGGTGCATCTGCAAGCCAGGGAACACCAAGGACTGTTGGCAGCACCAGGAGCTAGGAAGAGGCCAGGAAGGTCTCTACCCAGAGTCTCAGTGGGAGTGTGGCCCTGCTGACACCTCAGATTTTAGACTTATAGCCCCCAGAACTGAGACAACAGGTTTCTGTTGTTTTAAGCCACTTAGTTTGTGGCACTGTGTTACAGCAGCCCTAGGAAAACTGTGGTGAAGTACAAGTGAGAAGAAGGAGGTGGAAAGGTCAAGTTTATAGTAAATGGCTCTTCTGAACACTGAGGTGGGCTTCAGAGGAGATGGGCTCGTCAAGGGCCAGCTGGAGGAAGGGTCACTGGGGAAGGGGGCGCTCGGGGCTGGGGAGCCTTACCCTGCAGAGATCTTGCTGTAGTGCATGTAGGCAGAGACGATGACCCCGAGCTTGCCCTTGCTCCCCTAAGGACAAAGAGACAGGGATGCAGGGCTTGCTGGGGCTCCTGGCTGAGGGCACCCCAGCCCTGCGAACTCGCGCTCCCAGCTCACCTTGCAGTACAGTACGACCACATGCTGCGGGTCAGCACTGAGCCACGTCTCCATGGCTTTGCAGATGGAGCACAGCTTGTCCAGCGGGGGCGCGTGCAGCTCAGGCCAGCCAAAGTCCTGGACCTGAGGGGTGCAGGAGTGGGACTGGGGCTGGTGGCCACCAAAGAAGAGGTGGGTGGGGGTGGAAGAGGGACAGGCTGTAGGGGCCTGGAGACAAGGTCAGGGGCCTGTTGGCTGTGTCCATGGCAGCTTCAACATTTCCTTCACCTGGACAATGGGTTGATACCTGATGCACCATGCTTTGGGGTGTCCCAAGTGGCGTGTCATATGGGAAAGTGCTTCAGAGTGAAGTAGATAGCAATTGCTACTATTAATACCGAGGAGGCAGGGGGTGATGGCTTTAATCCCTTCCTACCTTGGGGTTTAGGCGGGTCAGGTCATGTCTTTTCTCTGAAAGGTTGAAGAGCTGCAAGTAAAGTGGGGTCATTAGGCGAAGTGACCCCAGGCAGCGAGGCGCGATGATGCTTGGAGGTGGTATCACCCGCTGTGACCCTAAGGAAGGGTCTTTCTCCAAAATGAGGGGGTCGCTAAGGCCCAACCTAGCTCGTACAGCCCAGTCGGCGGTCCAGGTTTGCGCCCGGGCCCCGCCCACTCGGGGCTCCGCCTCCGCGGCGTGACGTCAGGGAGGGGCCTGGACCTCCCAGCCCTCTCGTTGGCTGACTGAGGCAGGTCCCGCCCCTCACCAGGTACTTGTCGCGGTGCTTGGATTGCAGCACGTGAGCCAGCTCGCGCAGGTGTCCCCGGTGTCGCTGTTCGTCGGGCCGCGCGGGGAAGGCGGCGGCCAGGATCCGCTCCGTCACGTAGGTGAGGTCCAAGTCCCAGCGGCGCTCCATGAGAGGATCCAGACTGAAGCTCCTGGGGAGGAGGCGAAGCCTGTGTTAGGAACAGGGCGGAGAGTGGGGGTGGGGCGGGCACCGGAGGCTGGTGTGGAGGAAGGGTGTTTGGCTGACTACAGGTGAGGTCTCCTGGGTCCTGAGAGTGGGTGGGACCAGCTGGGGGGCGGCGCTGGCCTGGAGAGCTTTGTTGGGGGGCCCTGCCCTGGGCTGAGGTGTGAGGCCAGCGGAAGGGGCTCCTATGGGACCACACCCCGCGCCCTCACTTACCTGGGCAGAGTGCTGCGTTGCTTTGAGTAGTTCAGAGACTTGGTGGATCCCTGGTGGATGAGATGAGACTTTGCACACGTCTTTTGTGCCCCTCACTCTAGGCTCCCCACTCCAGAGTTCCATGAACTTTTGCCTCAGAAGAAACCTAGGTCCTTAGTCCCAGAGCTACCTGCTTCCGCCCCCCTCCTCCAGCATCACCTTACCAGGTGCTCTATGCGCCTCACAGGGGCCGTGTTTCTCCGCTAGAGGGAGATGGGGGAGGAAAAGGGAGTGGTTAGGGAAGGGGCGAGGACCAGCCGGCGTCCCTGTGAGGAATGTACTGGGGGGGGGCGGAGTCCTAGCCCCCAGCAGGCCCAAGAGGACGATAGCAGAGGGCTCAAATTTTTTCCCACTGCCTCAGGATTGACCACTATCCACATTAGTCCATTCAAGGTAACCTCCTGGGGGCCCTCTCTGTGGCCACCAGACCTCTGGACACCGCCGCAGCCAGGTTCCTTGCCTCGGTCACCCCATCCCAGAGCATACTTACCAGCTCCGTGGGAGGCAAGGCCTGACAGGACGAAGTCACCTGGAAGGAGACGGGAGTGAGGAGCTGAGCTGCTGGTGAAGTGGGCTTTCCCAGGCTTAAGGATGGGGCCACCCCTCAGCTTCAGCGAGAAGTTGGAGGGGCTGTCAGCAGATGGGCGCAGGCTGCAACTGAGGTTCTTCTATTTAAGGGAGCCTCCCCTCTGGCCTCTCGGTCCCCCACCCCTGGGCCCCCCACTTGTTACTCTTGGCTTCCAGTCCCCTGCCCACACAGACCCCCATTCATCCAGCTGCAGGGCAGGAGTTATATATAGAGCCATGCAGGCAGGCCATGGCTAGGGATGGACACTGGCCTCTTTCACTGGGAGACCCCGCCCCTGGGCACACAGCTCCCCAAAGCCAGCTCCAAGGCCCTAGGACCCCTCACACTGCAGGAGGAGGACCAGGGCACCTCCCCAGAGATGCAGCTGTCTCAGGTTCCCAGTGGACAGTGGGTGCTATCTACACCTTGCACCTTCTGCCCAGCCTTTCCAGGGCCCAGGACAAGACCCACTCAGGCATCCTGAGGACCCTTCCCCAGAAGGAAGGCACAGCCCATCCGGCTGCCAGTCTCCGAAATCCTGCTCTGACACCCACCCACCCCACCCTTCCTCCTCCTCGCTCTCCTCCTCTTCCCCACCCCCCATCCACTCGCCAGCTGCAGCCTGGGCACCGCACCAAGACAAACGCTGCGCTGTCGCTGTCTGCGCTGCCTGGGCCAGCCCTCCAGGGGGTGGAGTAGGATGGTTCTTAAAGGGCCCAGTACAGTACCCTCTCCCACCCAGCAGGGGTTCCCCAATGATGAGAAGGGTGGAGGGTTGATGCCAGTGTGGTCGGAGAAGCCTGTTTCAGAGGAGGAAGGGACCCCAGTCCCCCTCCCCACAGCAGGTACCCACCTTTGCTTCACATTTTCTGTGTGTCGCAACCTTGCAGACTAGAGGGGATGGAGGGGAGGAGAGGGGTTAGCAGGGGCCCACTGGGGCAGTGGAAGGGGTGGCCCTCTCCCATCTCCCCAGGCCCTGGAACTAGACCTTGGGACTTCCAGGACTCCGGCTGTACTGAGCTGGCTGGAGTGGGGGAGCAGGGGCAGAGTTCAAGGGAAGCGCATGGCAGTGGTGCCCTACTGCCCAGGCCAGGGAGGGAGGGAGCCAGGGGTAACGTTCTAGGGTGGGTGCGGGTGAAGAGGAAGCAAGGGAGGAAAGCCTCCAGTCTCAGGTGACGTGGGAAGGTGATTTAGAGTACTGGGTCTCCTGGGGTGCTGGGGGAGCAAGGGCTGTTTGGAGGGGACGCAGTTCCTCTTGGCTCCCACGTGGCCCAGCCCAGGGGCAGCACGCGCAGTACGGGTTCTGTTCTGCGGTCTGCCTGCTGGGGTTGTGCAACCCAGTGGTGCTGGGTGATGCTCGCAGAGTCACAGCATAGGGCAGGGCGCCTCACCTCGGCATGAGACGCCTGTCCCATCGATGGTCACCTTACACACTGCACAGACCGGTGGTTTCTTCCGGAAAACCTTCTCCCGGAAGCTATGTGGCTCAGCTTTCCTAGGCTAGGTGGAGGGACAGACAGACAGAGGTGTCAGTTCCCACGGGCCCATCTCCAGGACCAGGCCGGGGCCCGAGCACTGCACAGTTTCTCTCTTCCATCCCAATAAAGCCCCCAAACTCGTAGAATGCACTTGGCCACAGCTGTTTCCGGGCAGTTGTAGGGCTTGTCCTAGACAGTGCATAGAACCTGGCCCCTTGCGTCACCCTAGCTGGGTCAGCTCCTCCCCAAGGGATCACTTAGGCCCCTCACGTGGCCCTGGTGTGTGATACCCTTGCGGTCACTGCCACCCAAGCCCTAGAGCTTCCGTCCTGGTGTGGGGGGATGGTGCTCCTTGACTCTGCTATGAAGACAACCTGTTTCTCCTCCCATCTTGCCCTCCCCAGCTGGAGGCTTCGGTAGAGTGAGCAGGGAGGGGCTCAGACATGAATGTACGGTGTCAGTCACACAGCACCCAGACTGACCCGGCAGGAGGGCCTCAGCCAGGCCTGCTCCCCTGGTCCCGATGTCCCAGTCCTCCAGGCGGCTGACACGCCCTCCTCCCCCTAGTGTCAGAACAACATGTTTACTCATTGTGCACCCAGGCGGCAGGCAGCAGTTGTGTAAGGAGGGGGCGGTAACGCTCAGAGGGAGAGGCAGATGGAGGCATGACTTGGAAATATTTCGCTGCCTTACTGCTCCGGGATATAGTAAGTGCCCGGGATGTAGTAAGTGCCCCGTCACTTGAGGAGGTTCAAGTGGGATTCCAGCGTTGGAGGGGGAGAGGGTGGAGCAGATGCTCCTGGGCCCCTCCCCACCCAGAGTGCAGTGAGCGGGGAGGCTGGGATGCCCCCTATGGCCCAGGCCTACCTTGTCCCATCCCTCCCATCTTCTGGGGACCATTTGCTTCCTTGCCTCTTCTCTCTTCTACCTATTTTTCTCCTTCTCTGGCGTTCAAGTTCCTGCCTCCCTCCCCCATTGTATTGTCTCATGTTGCCCTGAGATGCTTCTTTGGGGGTGAGGCTGAGAAAATGGGAAAGGCAGTGAAGGGGCCTCCAGGCCCCTCAGCCTGGGGATGCAGGCAGCACCTCTGGTCTCTTGGCTGTCCCTGAAGCTTCTGGATTAAACCCAACTTGAACTCTTCTGGGCTGGACCAACTCTGCCAGACCCACTAGGAAACCTGGGTGCATTTGGGCATTAATGGCGCACACAGGTGATAGCGGTGGAAAGCCAGTCAACTCCCCCGCTTGTCTAAAGCACTCCTGAGACCTGGCCGCCTCCCTCCCTCCCTTCCTTCCTTCTCCACCCCCATCCCATCTCCCTCAAACTTCTCAGCTTAGGGACGTCCTCTCTGGGGTTCCAGAATAGTACCCAGGAAGGTCCTACGATGATGTATACCTTCCTGGGTGCAGGGCTGGCCTGGGCTAGGGCAGGGAATGTGTCAGGGGAGCTGAAAGGGACACCAGGTTTTGCTCTAACCCTAACGTCTGCTGCTCACGCCACAGCCAGACTGGCCACTCCAGAGCGATAGCGTAACGAGGCGATGCGAGGGGATGCGGGATAAGGGGAGAAGGCTGAGGAAGCCGAAACTAGGAAGGGGGTCTGGCCTGAGTCCTGGCCCCCTCCCCCACTGCCCACACCTCCGCCCCTGCCCCTCCTCTGTCCAGCCAATGGGCCCTCCTACCCTGTTGGTGGCCCGGCTGCTGTCCCTCCTCCCCAGGGCTCTGAGCAGCCTCTCCACTGGGCCGCTGGACTTCATGGTGTCCGGCTGCCTGGGGTGCCGGCCGTGGGGCCCGAACAATGCTGGGGCCTGGCCCGGGGCTTCCTGGAAGCGGCCTGGCGGAGGCAGCCACTTCCCCTGGGTGGAGAGTAGGCTGTCTGGCTGGTGTGAGGAGAAGCCCAGCCCTGGAAGTGGAGGGGAGTGCAGGCGGGAAGGGGGCAGGTCGCTGCTCCAGGAAGTGGGGGCGGGTGGGGGGGGGTAGGAAGTGGGGGAGGCCAGGAGATCAGATTCCCAGGATCTACCCTGCTGGGAGTGTCAGCCCAGGATCTTTTGCCCCCAGCCCACCCTGCTCTGGAGCTGCCCCATGCCCAGGGATCTGCCCTATCCAGGGATCTGTGGGATCCTGAGATCCAGCCCCCAGTGGGGCGGGGCAGGGGCGGGGTGGGAATTTAGGTCTCAGGGCAGGGCTCAAGGGCCAGCGGGGAACACCGCGTCCCAGCCAGGCCAGCCTCCCGGCCTGAACTCTCAGGCTCTCTGGGGACTCTGGTGGGGGGAGTGGGAGCTGGGAATTGCCACCCCAGCCAGCTCAGGACTGAAGTGCATCCTGAGGGTTAGGGAGAATGGGACTGAGGGCCAGCTTCCTGCCTCAGTTTTACCAGTTGTGAAGAAATAGGAAAAGGAGAACGTGCACTGGCCCCCTGCCCCCACCATCTACACTGGAAGGTCAAATTCCAGCCAGAGTCCGCTCTGCGCACAGGAGCGAGCCATTCTCCTGCCCCAGCCCGAGGCATTTGGGGCCCTTCTCCTGAGAGCTCCCCAGCTGCTCTGCTCCTGACACAGTACCCTACTCACCTATTCTCTGGCTTGTTTCTCTCAGGTCTCTAGCTCTTTTGAGCCTTGCCACCCCAAGCTCTAGGTCTGGGCCCCCCCCGCCCCCCCCCCCTCCCGAGCCTGAACGCTACCTTCATGGCTCTCCCAGCTCCGCTCTCCTTCCTCAGCAGCTGTCCCAGGGCCCGAGAACCGGACAGGAGGCCCCCCTCCCAACACATACTCCACGCCCCTCTGCGGGCCTCCTGCCTCCCTCCTGGGAATGCGGCCAGCTTCCTGTCCCGGAAGTTAAGGGAAGGAGGTGGATTGGGGCCTTGGAAAGGATGGGGGGGGAGTAATCTTCCGAAAGTATAAGGGGTTAATAGCCTGGGGGTCCTCAGCCCCAAGCCTTGGACAGCAGCTCCCCAGAGCAGTCCAGTGGAACAGTCCAGTGGCTTGAAAGAATGTGCAAACGTGCGTGTCCCGCCCCCATTTGCAGCGTATTACTGAATGTCCCAGGGCTCTGGAAGCTCCCCCAGCTCTGGCTTCTCCCACCAGGTCCTCCTTAACCTTCCCTCTCCCTCCCTCGAGCCCATCTGGGTTGGTCTAACCCTGCCGCTGCTGCCGGGATGAGCCCAATCAGGACACTTCCTTGGGCTGCCTGGACTGGGTTTACCCTGAGGCTTCTCCCTTGAAGCTCTAATTCTCCTTCCAGGTCAGGAAGTCTGCCCCCAGGGTACCTTAGCCAGAGGGAGGCCTAGCCTGTAACTGGAGAGGGGCACTGGCTCTGCAACACACTCCCACCCCACCAGCCCTGGCTGGGTCCCAGGACATTCCAGGCCCCTGGCCAGTGTGGGCAACCAGGCCTGGCCTGGTGCAGTCCCCAGCCCTGCTGGGATCAGGAGAGGTGCTGTGGTAGTGGTGGGATGGCCCTTCTCCCCTCCTATTACCGTTACCCTGGCCAGGACCCCTCCAGCAGGCTTCTCTCTACTCCTGCTGCCTCCCGAGGCTGAAAGTCCCCTCACCTGGCAACAGGTCCCCAGACCTTCTCTGACCCTCACTCCTGTCCTCGTGGGTGGCTCACTAGCCCCCATGTTGGGTGGCCAGGGAAGCATGGCTTTGAGTCCCTCCCCACCCTGTGGAGCACCTCTGAAGTGAGATGGGATGGGAGAGCGCTGAGCCTTCAGGCAGTGCTGAGAGGAAAAGCAGCTCGCTGGGGCAGGCCTGGGAAGGCCAGGCCAGACCCCTGGGACCCTCACCCTCCTCCCGCCTGGAACTTTCCAGAGCCCGTCAGTCTGTCCCCCAGCCTGGCCTCCTCTTACTTCCCAAGCCCTGGGTTTGTTTGGAGAACCCCCTCCACCCAACACTCCCCCTTCCTGGAAATAGCTGTGGTTGGATGAGCGGCTGGGAGCCCAGCCGCGAGGAGGGGTGAGGCCCAGGGAAGGAGACAAGGAGGGAAGGCAGAGTGTGCGAGTGTGCCCAGGGTGACCTGGAGAATTGACGGTGGAAGCCGAATCTGCCTCGGTTTCCCCAGATGTGAAGTAAAATAGCAAAACCCTGACTCGCACTCTCCCCGGCCAGTTCCCGCCCAGGTCCCGGGCCTGCAGGGGCGGCGCGAGCGCGTGCGTGGCGGGACGGAGCGGCGGCGTGTGCGCCCGGGACGGGCGAAGGCGAGACGGCCGGGCCGGGGAGTGACCGCGGGCCGGCCCCGCCCCCTGGTCACCTTTCCGGCCTCCGGGCCCCGCCCGCTGCCGTCCCCGGCCCCGCGGCTCCCGACCCCCGGCCCAGCGCGCCCGCCCCGCTCCCCGCGCCCCCTCGCCCCACCCGGTGGCCCCGCGCCCCCTGGCGACCGCCCCCGGCACTGCCCGCCGGGCCGTGACGCACAGGCCGCCGCCCTCCTGCCCGGCGCAGCGCGGCCACTCACCTGCGGGGGGCGCCCGGCGGGGCGGGGGCGCGGCGGGGCGGGGCAGCAGCAGGGGGAGCCCCCGGGCCAGCCCATCTCGTCCGGGCCCGCGCCGAGCGGACGCGGAGGAGACGGGGCGGGCGCGCTGCGCTCGCCCCTGCCGCTCCCTGCGCCGCCCTCTCCTCCCTCCCGCGGGCTCCTCTCCCTCCCTCTCTCCCTCCTTCCCGGGCTCCAATCCCCACGTGCCGCCCGCTCCCCGCCCCTCGTCCTTCTCCTTCTTCCTTTTCTCCTCCCCACCTTCTCTGGCGAACCCACGCGCCCAGGAGCTGGGAAGGAGGCATGCGGGGACTGGCAGAGACCCTTGGAGATCGGAAGAGACAGAAATGCGGGGAGAGATTTTGGGAGAGGTGGACGCGGAGAACACAGGCACAGGAAAATCTCAAAGAGTCCGGAAGAGACTGACCCAGAGGGACACAGGCAGAAAAACTTACGAGCCAAACAGACGCAGAAGAAAAGGTGGACACAGGTCCAGAAGGCACTAGAAACAAGGGTGCAGAGGACTGCCTCGGCCTCTCTCAGTTCGGCCCCTCCACGGGAATGCGTTTGGGAGTGGGCCTGACCCCGAAATCAGGGGCCACCTGCGGCCTAGCCTAGTGGGGCTAGCGCCACCTACCCACCGGGGCTTCAAACGAAGGCATCTGGTATCACTTATGTCCCAAGTCGCTGGACGCACTCCTCTGGTCCTCTGCCACGGGAGACTTCTCGAATGCCACCTAGTCTGCCCCAAAGGACTCACAGCTGAGGACCTTCAGGTCAAGTCCAACCTCCCAACCCCACGCCTAAGCTGCTCCAGTCGGCCCAAACATCGCCCTGCTTTGGACCTGGACTGTCATTCCTGTTCCCTAGGATAATTCTATTAAAGTCTTCCTCTCATTTAACTCAAGTTCCAGGCTTTCCAGTGGACATGGAAATTTATTCTGTGGTCTAATCTCATTCACTTCTTTTGCAGTGTCTGGATCTGGTACTGGATAGGAACTTCCTGGAGCTGAGTTAATGGGCTGTGGGGCTGGTTTGAGTTGTGCCACCCTGGAGGGGAAGGTAGAGGGAAAGGATGTCTTTCTAGAAGCTCAATCAATCTATTCCCATTCCCAGGTTCCCCAGTGTTCTTTAGCAGTGAGCACTTCCTGACACTTTCTCCCTCACCCTCCCCACTGGATTTTCCATGATGAAAACTGGTGGGGGAGGGGGGCAGGCGGATTCTGAGGAGCCGGTGCCCAGACCTCAATGCCCAATACCTGCTCAAGGCAGCCAGTATCGCCCGCGCTAAGGCCTTCTATCCCTCCCTGTCTCCTCTCTCAGCTGGGTCTTTTCTGTGCTCATCTAGCCTTTGGCAAAGGCTGAGAAGTCTGGTTCTGATTACGAGAGAGTGGGGCACCTGATGCTAATCTGGCGGCAGGGAAGAGGCTGGGAAGCTGCGGATGGTGACAATGCAGGTCCCCCAGAGACTGGCATTTGGGAGGGGTAGGTGTGGCTGGGACCGGGGAGCCTTGATCTTACTGCTCTTGACTGAGTTGGTGTCCAATAGGCAGAGATTAGAGCGGCAGGAGTCACTGGGATCTGGAGGAAGGGCTGGGGGCCAACGGAGCGGGGGAGGGAAGAGGTAGGGAGGCACTGGGAGAAGGTGAGAGGCCAGAGTCTGGAGAAGGCCAGAGGAGAGAGGAGAACCACGGGGATCAGAGGCTACTGGCGAAGGGGCAGGGCTGAAGGTCGTTCTGTGTATTTTGGTAAGATTTGATTATGTAATCGAGATAGCCAAGATAGGAAAATTCACTCCGTTCTTTGGAGCCTAAGTCTACCTCTTTTAAAATCTTGCTCTTTCCAGAGTTCATTAGGGTCTTTGGCTGGGCCCTGGGATGCACGCCAAAGGGTAGGTTTTAGAGGTACCAAAGGAGAGACTGGGACCCAGAGAAAACGTACTTGACTGGATCCCAGAATGATGGGAGGGCCAGAGCCTCACACTCATGCTGGTATTGCTGCCCCTAAGAGGAAATTTTTTTTTTCAAACCCGGCCCCTCAGCAGTGAAAGCCCCGACTCCTAACCACTGGACCGCCAGGGAATTCTCGCTAAGAGGCACTTCTGAGGTTCCAAGGAATTGGGGGAGGGTCGTAAGATGGGTAGCGGAACTTCCAGCCCAGACTTGATTCCTGCTCTCAATGTGGGGACGGCGGAAGGGGGCTGAAGGGGGGAAGCTGATGAGGAAGGTTGAGAGTGAGAAAATATAGAAGGTGGCTTGGAGGGGGTGAAATTATAATGGGTGGCACGTGGCACATAGGGCCAGCCAGGCATCCTGACTACCAGCTCAGAGCAGAGGGGACTTTAGAAAGGAAGGGGAAAGGGAGGAGAAAAGCAGGATCATGTTAGTGAAGGTGAAACAAGTTGAGCAACACCCTCTGACCCTTCATGCAGGGTTTCTTACCTTAACTATGCAGGGGGCAGCCCATCCTGGCACGGAAGGCTGAACCCCCTCTTCCCTGGTCTGGGGTGATCCCATGCCTGTGACTGAGTGTGCTCAGATCCTGGGGGTGGGGGACTATAGGAGAGCATTGAGGGAGTAGGCTGGTCTGGCTGGAAGAGGTCAGGGGAACTTCAGGGGAGGGTTTGGGCTCTGGGAACCAGGAAGAGTGGGGGAAGGGGAAGAGCTGTCTCCAGAGGCAAGATCTCCTAGCTGAGGACAGAGGATATATTGTCCAGCTGGGAGGTTGCTGCAGCTGGGCGGGGAGCTGCACAGCTCGCCTCTTCCAAACTCTTTCTTTCTGCTGAGGCTGGGGGGTGAGGGAAGGCACGTCTTCCCTCCACACTTGTGGCCCTGGGGGCTACAAATTGTTGCTGAGAAACAAGGTTTTATTTGAGAAATAATGCTTCCCAGGAGCAGATGTGTATGTAGCTCTCCCACTTCCTGAGAAACCAGATGCTGTGAGCTCACTTAGCGCTCGAGGTGACGCCCTCAGCACTAACTGGGACCCTGCCTTGGGATCCAGAGCCTAGTGTTTGACTCTGTTTAGAAGAAACTAGGCCGTGTGGATTGGAATACACGAGGGGCCCGACCAGACTGAAGTTGATGCCAAACCTGCAGCCTCTGATGGCTCAAGATTTACGTAGGTTGACAGGGCTGACCCATCCTGGGACCCGTTTCCCCGGCTGGGCTTCTGAAAGAGTCCACACATTCTTATGACTGAGGATGGGGGCCATACCGGTGCCTACCTTTCCCTTGAACTTGAGTACCCTGTTGGGCCATAGTACAGGGAGTTTTCCCCCCTGCCTTTTCTGTGCACAACCAACATGAACCTCTTTCCGGTCAGCCTTTCCTAGCTTCACCCTTTTTTCCATCATCATTTACCAAGACCTCAGTATTACACAGTGAGGGGAGTGGCTTGAAATGAAGGCTTTGGAGGATGTGACTGAGGCTGCTGCCTGCGGTGGAGCTGCAGTATGCAAGCGCTGCCTTGTAGGCTGTAGGTACAGGTAGCCTGGGCCGGAGCTTTTCCTCCCTACCCACAGGGATCACAGCACACCAAGCCACTTATTGCTCGACTTCAGAAGTCAACGCACCAGCAATAAACTACAAGAGCAGCTGCTGCTGCAGTTGGCCCAGGAAAGCCACCTGTGTCACTGTGCTTCCATCTCCTTACACCTCCCGCCCCACACTTCCTCTTGGCTCCAAGTCCCCAAAACTGTCGACTGAGGTTTCCGTGGCTTTCTCTGCTCCCACCCCCTTGTGACCTTAAGGATTCTCTGCCACTGTTCTAACCTCTTTCCTGCCTTGCAACAATGAACAGTCTGTCCCTAGCTGTTTGGAAAATTCCCGCTGCCTGTGCATTAAAAGTGGCCTCAGTTGTAACCCACACCACGCTGTCAACCGTAACTCCACTCTGCCTGTGTGGTATAGCCTAGGACAGCAGACATATCACCTCTCCAGACTGAACGGTGGAGGTTTATGGAGACACCCCCTCAAGGACATGAGGACTTATCCCTAGAGTTCCCGCTTAATCTTATGACGAAAATAAACGGTACAGGAAATGGAACACAGATACTCTCAAGTATTAAAGGTAAACACCAGGTAAAAACAGAGGGGAGGGCTTCCCTGGTGGCGCAGTGGTTGAGAGTCCGCCTGCCGATGCAGGGGACACGGGTTCGTGCCCTGGTCCGGGAAGATCCCACATGCCGCGGAGCAGCTGAGCCCATGAGCCATGGCCGGTAAGCTTGCGCGTCCAGAGCCTGTGCTCCGCAAATTCCCAGTTCTGGGGCCTCAATCAACAGATTCCTCTTGTACTCCCACCCTCCACCTGCATAAAATGGTATCCAATACTGAGAGGGAAGTTCAGAAAGGGGTGTGTGTGTGTGTCTGTAGAGCAGAGTATCAATAGGGAGTGGAATAGTGTGTGTGTGTGTGTGTGTGTGTGTGTGTGTGTGTGTAGAGCAGACTATCAATAGGGAATGGAATAAAAAACACAGCATGAGGCATGCACGCCAAGACACTTAAGCATTAAAGTGAACTTTAAAGATCAGATTTATTTGGAGAAAACAAAAAACCCCACAACCTAAAGGATGGGATTTTACATCTCAAGACATCTCCCAGGTATTAAGTCTACAGATTACAAATCATTTTCATAGAAGATATTTTTGTACAAATTTTACATGTATTGAGGAGCGGGTCATAAATCCCTGTTTGTTTTAACAGGGTGGCAGGGTAGAGGAATGGGGGAAAAAACAGCTTTTTTGGACACATCTATTTGGAAGCAGACATGAAGAGGGCAAACCCTACTTTTTCATCATCTATAGCAAATGGTTAAAAAAAAATACCCTCTCAACCTTGGGTATCTCTAAAAGCCACTTCCTAGCTACTACCCACTCCAAGCCAATTATTTAAAGTTACTTCACTTGGTATGTCTTTTATGTCCACTGGGTAAATGATTCATTATGCTCACTGCTGCAGCACTCATAAACCAGCACCCCTGCACGGCTGTAAAGGGTCTAACCTAGGACTGATGCGAGAAGAGACCAAGGTGTCTTTCCTCTGCAGGTACCAATATTGCCTGTAAGGACACCATCTGTTGAGCTGACAGTACCAAGGTGCACATAAAAGCAGGCAAGTAAAGCTACTGTGTTGCAAGAGAAGCCAGGACCTTGTGAAATTGTTCTTCTCCATTATCATTTATTCTCTCAAGGGGATGCTAAAAAAACAGAACCAAAAAAAAAACACACATTGGTCTAGGCCACATTATAAATCCAAACATTGGTGTGGGATTTCACTTGGAGAAGGAAACTTTTGTTTTTTAAAAAGCCCCTCAAACCCCAATCAAGGTTGTAAGAAAGGCTCCCAATTTAACCACCCTCGCTCACCACCTAAGACTGGTAATTCTTTTCTGAGGTGTAAAAGGGGTCAAAGCAGCAGGAGCACGAATGGCTGGAGGGAAGGAGTGTCAAAACATGAAGGAGGCAAGATTTGCTTGAGAAAAAGCAGTGATGATTCCTCATTGGACAGCTCCCAGGGGCTCTAGAGAATGCTTAGGAGGTCAAGTATGTGACTTAAGCAGAAGCTGCCTGTAGGAAGGTTAACAGGAAAGATGAACATAAGATGATGACAAGAGTCTAAATTTTTAAAGCTCCAAGATTTCAACAGAATGTGGATATATTTGAACTTTCAGAAGGGACAGGGTTTAAGAAAGGGTGAAACCAGGACACATAAAAGACCTGGGAATTCCCACAACCCCTAAGTGCTTCCTGCTCCAGGAGGTAAACGATTATGTGTTTACTGGAGGTCATACCATTTTCCCTGTTACTGGTGCAAAATAATTCATCAAATCCCCAAGCTTCTTTTCAAATCACGATTTCCCCATTTACTTTGGTCACCAAACAGTCCTATTCTTCAGTGGCCTGTAGACTCACTCCCACCTACCCCCCTGGGGGGCACAAATGAAGGAACTCCCCCTTAGGCTGGCCCCAGTAACTCAGAATTAAATAAGAGGTGGGGCTGGCAGCCTCCTGGAGACTAAAACAACATCAGAGACTAAACCTACCTTGCCAAGAATGGAGAGTTTATTCAGATACTGTTTGCTAATTCATGTATGCCACAACGGGATAAGAATTAAAGGTAGAAACCTCACACTCTTCCTTATACCTGCCTACTGCCCAACTAGATTCCAGACACTGCATCACTATCACTGCCATCTTGCTAAACGGAGGCCCCTAGGCACTAATCACACAGGCAACTGCACGTGTCATAAAAATGCACCACAACTTTAAACTTACAGCATTAAAAGCTGTACGCCTCTCTCTGGCTACATTGGTGAGTCTCCAGTTAGTTCAATATTTTAAAGGCTGCAGCAGCATGCAAAAGAATTTCATTTTGTTTCTTTTTTTTTTAAAAAAAAAAAGTTAAGAAAGGTATCCAGGAGATGGTGAGTTTTATTTTATCTTGTCTGGATAGAGGTTTGATTTGCTGTCGAATGTTCCCGGGTGGTGAGAGACTAGGAGAAAGCACAGAATGCAGAGGTCTATTCGGTGTAATCTTCTCCCTCATTTTCATCTTCACCATCAACGGCAAGAGCAGCATACTTGCTTGCAGAACTGAACTTCTGTAATAGACACGATCGATAAGAACAAGCAGCAATGCCTATTTCCAACCACTCTGTTTGCAGCCCCAAATGTACAGGATTTCAATGGCAAAAGTAAGCTACAAGAAGTTGAGGGCAAGTCTTTGACACTCACAGAGGCTGGATCTTCAGCTTTCTTTGGCTCAGGTGCAGATCTGGAGTCTTGATCCTTTTTGCCATCTTTCCTGCAGAGACATGAACAACTTTAGGAGAGGACTCTCCCGATACTCACAAGCAGTTCTGACGTACTGAATAGGCACCTCCAATCAACAGTTCTGGCTATCTAGACACTTTGTAATCTAGATTCTCAGAATTGTAACTGACTATATTGGTTGACTTCAATGGGTTCACAGTGGGAGATCTGGCAAGGCTTGGAGAACCAAGAACTTTCTCATACAAAGACACAGGTATCTAGCATCATATCAAAGATTACAAATGAGGAGGGAACACACATACCTATCTGACTCCTTCCAGAGGTCTTTGTTCCCTCCATCTCCTGGACCACGGCTGGAATTTCCACTTTGGCCTTTTGGGGCACTCACCCCATCTACTTTATTTTCATCTGCTTGAGTGGAGACACAAAAATAAATGGAAGTCAGTAAAATAGACACTCTTCCTCTCCCAGGTTTCCCTTAAGCTGAAGAGAAGTGTGCCCATATGTACTGAGGGAAATGAAAACTACCCCCAATCCAGATTTCCTTCCTAAGCCCTTCTTCCCTTCTATTATCAGACACAGACACACACACACACCGCAAACAAGATCCACTAAAAAATTCCACCGTGGGGTTATGCCATCATAAAAAGCAAAGTGGAAATAAGGACTATGATGCTGTGTAGTGACCTTGGCCTTGCAGATGGCAACATTTCTAATCTGGACTGAGCATGTCAATTTCCTTCCGATTCTTTTTTTTTCCCTTTCAAAGAAATGTTCTACCGGGAAAGGGCAGGGCTCTATGTTTTCTCCAAAGAGGCCGCTCCTGCCCTCTACTGGAAAGAAAAGGCAGACAATCAAAGAACCTTTAACACAAAAAAATGGGTGCAAAATACAATGATATTCAGTATTTTGTGACTCCTCTATGGGGACTTTTTTATCTAGGCCTCTATCTGGGCGAATAACCTATTCCCCTCTTGGCCTTACCTTTCCTTACTGGTCCTTCCTCAGATGGTTGAGCTGGAACTACTTTCCCTCCACCACTAGAAGGAAAACATGTAATCACATCCATCAGCTATCTTAGGGAAGGAACAGATGAGAAACTTCTACTTCAAGTGAAGTTTTACAGAGAACCAAAAATACATACTTAATGCTGTGAAACATTAAAATACGGGAAAGCAACAATGAAAGCAATTATGTGAACTTGACCAAATGTCATGTCCTTTAGAATTATTATAGTCATGCTAGGTTAATCTTATCCCTCTACTTTACAAATGAGAATCCTAAAACTTAGGGAAGTGATGTGACCCCCAAGGCTGTACTGCCAGAATGTGGCATTGGCGGGTTCCGATTTATAGTGAGTGCAGATTGAGTCACCAAAGTGATGTTAACCAGCTATCAAAACTCCAGAAAACTGAACCACCGGCACACCACAGAATTTGAACTATGACAGCAAAGATGGCAGAACTTATCAGATGCCATAAGGCCAGTACCCCACAGGGCACCTTCCACCATGATAGCACAGCACTGAAGAGTCTATAGCCAACCAACTGCTATGTTTCCAAGCTGACTCACCTTGTAGGGGACTGCTGCTCTGTGTCTGAGCTCTGAGATCGAGCAGGAGGGTTACAACTTCGCTTCACCCAAGCATTCTCCTTTGGTGGAGGGGCTGGCATTACCTTTAGAGGCTGTTCAGGTTTGGGAGGCTTAGAAGTTGGAGACTGACAGTCTTCCTCTTTATTGGGTGTTTCATTTTCTAGAGACTTCTCACTCTCTCTCCTTCGTGCATCTGTGAAGTCAGAATGGGAAGGTCAAAGCATCAGGAGAAAAGGGCTTATTGGACAACAATCTATTAAGACCTCAAGAGTGGCAAACGGTCCACATCCGAGTTTACTGCTTTTCATCGTTATTCTTTTTTTTTTTTTTTTTTTTTGCGGTACGCGGGCCTCTCACTGTTGTGGCCTCTCCCGTTGCGGAGCACAGGCTCTGGATGCGCAGGCTCAGCGGCCATGGCTCACGGGCCTAGCTGCTCCGCGGCATGTGGGATCTTCCCGGACCGGGGCACAAACCCGTGTCTCCTGCATCGGCAGGCGGACTCTCAACCACTGCGCCACCAGGGAAGCCCCTCCATCATTATTCTTAAATACAGACCTGCTGAATTTGATTCCCAATAGATACAATTATCCCCAAACTGGTTTCCAAATGTCCTCTGGCAAAAATGTTTTACTGATGCAAGAGAAATAGGAAAAATAATGACACTCCAAGGATAGCTATCTGACCTCTCCTAGGAATGAGAATTCTTTATTTTAGGATTATCATCTTTCTGTATTCTCCATGTTAGAACGTTGGTACTTGAAGAAGGATACACATATGTGTGTGAAGGGGACCTACAATGAAATTGTAAACTCGAGGGACCACTGATCAACTTCCACATAGAGGCTCAATGCACAAGTGCACATACACCCATAACGGAAGTCTCTTCTGGTGCACATTTCTCAGACTTTTCAAAGCAGATGTGAAAGTCAGATCAATCTATGCTAATACTCCAAAATCTCTGCATAATTTGGTTATGGATAGGTTATGGAAAAGGGCAATAATAAGATACCCACCCTGGTCTGACTTACTTCTGCCAGATGTGGATGAGGTCCCCGTTTGTGATGACTCACTTCCTGTCCTCGATCGTTCCTGAGTTTCTTCACTTCGCCAGCTTGGGTGTCTGTATAAAAGAGATTTGACAAAATACATCATGTCCAGCTCAGTGAAGGCCACCTTGGACCCATGCCGACCCCTCAGGAACTATCGCTTATTAATATTTTATCGTGCTGGCTTTATTTACGTGTGGGTGCATGCACCTGTCTCTTTTGCGCAAACCGTTTGAAAGCAGCAGACATTAGCATTCTTTGGTTCTAAATACAGGTATCCCCTGCTTTTCCAAAGTTTCCTTTACGCCACTTCACTTTTACAGAAAGATCCATATATGCTGCTGGTAACCGAAAGAAATCCAAAGAGGATTTCTGCTTTTACATAACCTACATAATCTACGACTCTGCCCTCCCTTAGTGGTAACACAATTCCGCAAATTGCTCAAAACCAGGCCTAGCTTTTCAGCGTATTATAGGAGGTGTCTACCCTATTGGATGTCATGCCATCTTTTTAATAATAAACACTCCTTTACACTATCCTGAAATAACAGATAATATAACCAACATACACACAAATAAAAATAACTGGAAAATAATTTACAGCCTACACTTAGTATCAGTGAAAACATTTTGTCTACTCCATCCCTAATAACTTGAAAAGAGGTAAATCCATTCACCTCACTATGGTGGAGTTTTACTCTACACAATAAAGCAGGGTTTGGCAAATTTTTTCTTAAAGGGCCAGATAAACTTTATTTATAAAAACAGGTACAGGCCACAATTTGCAGACTCTTGTATTAAAGTACCACCAGGGCCCAGGAGGCCTTTCGAAAATCATGAGGGATAAACAACAACTCTTCATCGGGTAAAGAAACTTTCCCACACGCTGCAGACCACCTAGCAGCCCCACCCCACACACACTAATGCTAGTAAGTGACAACCAGTAACACCCACAGGAATTTTCCAAGTGCCCCGTGGGGATGTAAGCCCCCCATTAAGAATCACTGGATTGGGGACTCCCCTGGTGGTCCAGTGGCTAAGACTCTGCACTCCCAATGCAGGGGGCCCAGGTTCCATCCCTGGTCAGGGAATTCGATCCCATATGCCACGAATAAGAATTTGTGTGCTGCAACTAAGACCCGGCACAGTCAAATAAATAAAATAAATAAATGTTAAAATAAAGACTCAGGATTAAAAAAAAAAAGAATCACTGGATTCATGGATGTGAAATCCGTAATACAAGACAACCTCACCTCTCCCGAGGCCGTCGTTCTAGTTTTGGCTCATCCAGCTGACGCTGCAGTTTCTCCTGTTCCTTCTGTAGCCGCTCTTCTACTTCTCGTTCTCTAGCAGCTGTGTCAACAGGCTTTGCCCCTCCAAAGATAGAGGCTGCTCGACTGGACTGGGATGTGCTAGCAGAGGAATCATCTTCCTTAGGAGTACTCCGAGGCTTTAGGTTCAGTTTGGGTCTTTGGGGGGGACCTAAGTTAAATGAAAGTCTAAGTAATAGTTTTTGAAAATCATCAGAAGCCGATGGCTGAAAGCCAGATTTCCAGACATACCTCTTAACGAAATGCTTTTTGGGATTCAGATTAGTGAGTGGCCTAGCCAATCCAGCAAAGGTAAAAAGGGAGATCATTTAAAAATGGGTGGCCCAAAGAGCCAAGTCCAATTAATCTTTCCACTACCACATCCATGATGCAGTACCAGACTGAGGGAAAGACTAAAAATAGTAAAAATTTCAACGGTAAATTAAGCATTTATCATGATTACTATTATCTGGGGGAAATTTTTTGACTATAAGATATTGGATGAAAAGTATCTTGTTAAAAAATGTGGTCTGGAAGATGGATTGCTTCAGTAGGTTAAGACAAACTTGTAACAGTATGATGCGGAGGCTCTAGTTCTTATATTCTTATCTCTGGGTAGAATATAAATTTGATGGTGATTCATAGGGCAAAGCATGCAACACCGAACATTAGAATATAAACTGTAAGGGAGTCTGACTTCTTCCTGGATCCAAGTTGTCAGAATATTTCAAGATAAACCTGAGTGCTTCAAGGATATTGTATTTCTCAAAATCAGTGTTTATTCTAAGTATTTCAGACACAAAATACATAAAAGATATAAAGAAAGCCTGTGTACATCAACCACCTGACACCACAAAAACCACTGAAGCCTCCCGATAACATGCTTAGTGCTGCGCTGTCTTCTCATAACTAGTATGCTGAATTTGGTATCTATCGTTCTTATGCGTCTTTGGTCTTTTACTACATATCTATGCAACTGCAAACAAAGAGGGTATTGTTTAACAAGATTTAAATTTTCTACAAGGGTTTTAAGTTGGTAGTTTATATAACTTCCGAGATACATTTTTCATCTGTATAACCCTGCGAAGAGCCCATTACCTATGTGAATAAGGTACAACTGGGGTCAGAAAGAGGCACTCATTGTAGTCACACAGCTAACACCTGGTGGACCGAAGAATGAAATCCACGTTATTGAAGCAACTCCACTGCTCCTCCCACTATGGTACACAATATCTCCTTCTTCCTTTGGTAATTTCGTTTACCTACTCAACAAATAACTAGAACACCTATATTTCAGATACCATGCTAACGTCCGGAATATGATGGTTGGGCAATTTTTGTGGAAGGGATGGAGACAACACTGAAGAGGTACAGCAGTGAAGGCCCTTGTACGTCAGAGGTACAAAGGGATATCTTTCAGGCCATGAAGAGACAAGATACAGTTTTAGAAGGAGGAGAATAACCTAATTAGATATCGTTTCAGAAAGACTACTTGGGCCAACGTGAAAATGGAGTGAGGCAGGGAAATGTTAGTAACGTGGGCATAGCAATGAAGTCTGAACAGAGGTAGTGGCAGTGACCCTGAGGACAAGGGGGGCAGATCTTAGAAGGAGTTGGGGGTTTGATCATCGGGGGGAAGGGGGGCTGGAAATCAGGTGTACAGCCATTGGGGGAGGCAAGAAATGGCATGAGAGGCAAAGGTCAGTAGTCAATGAAGACTACATCTGAGCCTCGACTTTTCTCACAAGTAAAGGGAAGACGATAACTGTACATCTACCACATAGAATACTTAAATAATACCTGTATGAGCACTCAGCTCATTGTTGGTGCAGCATAAACGCTCAATAAATGTTAGCTATTATTTCCAGGTTTCTTGCATGGAAATAGAGGAAACAGATATCATCAATGCTTTTAAGAATAAATTTTAGGGACTTCCCTGGTGGCACAGTGGTTAAGAATCCACCTGCCAATGAAGAGGACACGGGTTTGAGCCCTGGTCCAGGAAGATCCCACATGCCACAGAGCAACTAAGCCCGTGTGCCACAACTACTGAGCCTGTGCACCGCAACTACTGAAGCCTGTGCTCCTAGAGCCCGTGCTCCGCAACAAGAGAAGCCACAATGAGACGCCCGCGCACCGCAATGAAGAATAGCCCCCGCTTGCCACAACTGGAGAAATCCCGTGTGCAGCAACCAAGACCCAACACAGCCAAAAATAAATTAAAAAAAAAAAAAAAGCCACTGCAATGAGACACCCACGCACCGCAAGGAAGAGTAACCCCCGCTCGACGCAACTAGAGAAAGCCCGTGCACAGCAACGAACACCCGTTGCAACCAATACATACATACATACATACATACATACATAAAATGACATCACTCAAGTCAGAACAACAAATGGTGGCCATTTATAATAATTTTTGAGAGGTCAGAGTTGTAACACACTGTATGTTTTATATAAATGATACAATATCAGGGGCATAATTTTAGAATAGGTACACTGACATCTCACCATTAATTAATGAGTATCAACTACTTGGTATCAATGGCATTGAAATAAGCAACACCTGGTTTTTAACCCACAGTGCCAACCAATTACTGGCTATGAGACCATGTTTGAGTCTCATTCCTTCACTTGAAAAATGGGGCTAAAACAGCCTATTTTAAGTGAGATCATACTATAAGAATGTCTGGCAAATGTTTTTTCCTTTGTTTATACAATATAAATTTTTTTTTTTTTTTTTTGGTACGCGGGCCTCTCACTGCTGTGGCCTCTCCCGTTGCAGAGCACAGGCTCTGGACGCACAGGCTCAACGGCCATGGCTCACGGGCCTAGCCGCTCCGTGGCATGTGGGATCCTCCCAGATCGGGGCACGAACCCGTGTCCCCTGCATCGGCAGGCAGACTCTCAACCACTGAGCCACCAGGGAAGCCCCAATTAAATTTTAACTGAAAAAATCTATATGCTAAAACAGGTTAGAACTAGACTTTATTTCCATTATGTCCATTTTTATCTGATGCTCTTTCCATTATGTTCCAATGCAACCTTTACTATGTGTAGGTTCTATCTGTGCCCACTTAAGGGATCTGAAACATAACTGAAAAATTCCCAACCAGTTCCTCTAGCGGTAATGCCCCATTAAGTAAGCAAAAGCAAATGATTACCTCTATCATCTCGCCTATAATCATCCCGAGAGTAATCGTCTCTGGAGCTCCATGACCGGTCATCTCGTCTTTCGTATCTGTCTTCATAGCGGTCCCCGCCTCCTCTGTAGTCATCATCCCTACGGTACCCACTACCAAATGCTCTTCTGCCACTGCCTATCCTGGAATCGTAGCCTGTAAACATATCCCAAATTGTGATCATCACACTGGAAGGGAGAAGGCAAGAAAGGAGTTCTTAAAAGAAAGCAATTTAACTTAATTGTGTTTTACAACGACCTCTATCATAGTCTCTGCTGCCTCGGTCATCATAGCGATCTCGGCCCCCGTATCGATCCATGTCCCGGCGTGGGCCATCACGGTAACTGTCCCGATACCCATCACGATATCGGTCTGAATCGTAACGATCTCGATACTCTAGAGAGCAAAGAGACAGGTATCGTCATTCCTTTTTCTTTGACACATACTGATAAGAACAAACATAGCCCATTAGGTCAGTTTGTTTTCATGATTTCATATTCACTGCTGTGTCTGTTTTTATTTAAAAAAAAAAATCGCATTATATCCAAGGTAGAAGAATTTGTATTGAATTAAAGTTTCCTTGGTATTTATTTTAAAAAGTTCTCCACTAATTCAATAAATGTTGCTGGGCTAACAATTTAGGAGGGAGTTAGGGGAGAGAAAAATCTCTATACAGTAGTACTGCCTTATGTGTGGTTTCACTTTTTGACATTTCAGTTACCTGTGGTCAACCAGTCCAAAAATTTTAAATGAAAAATTCCAGAAATACACAATTCGTTAAGTTTTAAATTGCGTGCTGTTCTGAGTAGCATGATGAAATCTCGTGCCGTCTCCCTCCAACCTGCCCGGGATGTGAATCATCCCTTTGTCCAGCATATCCACGCTGTACAGTATAGGACAGTAAGATATTTTGAGAGAGAGAGATCAGATTCATGTAACTTTTATTACAGTATACTGTTATGTATAGGAAAAAACATAGCATAAAACATAGGGTTCAGTAATATCTGAGGTTTCAGGCATCCAGGAGGGTTCTTGGAATGTATCCCCACAGATGAGGGGGTGCGGGGACTACTCTGTATCCCATAATGAACTTCCAGGATTAAAGATGTGAATACTAAAAATGTAAGCACAAAGCACCAGAAAAAAATATAGTTGGAATCTTTCATGCCTGATACCAAAGAACCAAAGACTACTTAAAAAGTTTAGCATGGAGGGAATTTCCTGGTGGTCCAGTGGTTAGGACTTCGTGCTTCCACTGCAGGGGGCCTGGGTTCCATCCCTGATAGGGGAAGTAAGATGCCGCAAGCCACGTGGCCCGGCAAACAAAAAGTTTAGCACAGAAAAACAATACACATACCACAAATCTGAGAGGCAAACAAAATAAGAAAAATATATGTAACATATGACAACTGGTTAATTACCTGTTACTGCTTAAGTAACAGAAACTAAAACGGGACATTGTTTTCTACTGCCCAAATGGAAAGGTTAAAATAAATGATACATCTTGTAGTGGCAAAGTTTAGCACAATAAGTCAATTCCTACTCTGCTGAGTTAAAAATAGTTCAAAGGCCTTGAAAGTTGTTTCGGAACTATATACTAAAAGATTTAAAAAACATGTATACCCTCTGGGCCAGCAATTTAACCTCTAGGAATTTAACCTGAGCAAGTAACTGGACACTTTATACAGATATACATATAAGAAGGTTCTTTGGATTGTTGTTTATAATATTAAAATCGTTGCATGCTATTTAGCTTCAGGTGACATGTCAGAAACCCAGATTTTTATATGGAAAAAAAAAACCCTCAATGTCTAAACATGAACCAATTAAAAAACAAAACAAAAAAAACTTAAAAGACATTTTGAGTTTAATTGTGAGTAGCCCTAAGAAGTATCTTAGTTTTATGACAGCTTCCTTTTAAAACAATGGTTTCATTTTGCAAAGGACATCACTTTGTCTACGTGAACATTCATCCGCAGGTAGTTTAAATTTTAAAAATTAAGGGACTTCCCTGGTGGTCCAGAGGTTAAGACTCCGCGCTTCCAGTGCAGGGGCAAGGGTTTGATCCCCGGACCAGGGCAGGGGGGATGCAGACGGACAGGGGGACGACACTAAGACTCCACAAGAGGCTTGGCGCGGCCAAACAAAACAGGTCTTGAATTTTATCCTTGTCATCACATGTATGTTATGCTATCAAATATTCTATTATATAGACAAACCACTACTTAGTCATTTCTTTTTTTTTTTTTTTTGCGTTACGCCGGCCTCTCACTGTTGTGGCCTCTCCCGTTGCGGAGAACAGGATCCGGAAGCGCAGGCTCAGCGGCCGTGGCTTATGGGCCCAGCCGCTCCGCGGTACGTGGGATCTTCCCGGACCAGGGTACAAACCCGTGTTCCCTGCATCGGCAGGCGGACTCTCAACCACTGCGCCACCAGGGAAGCCCACTTAGTCATTTCTTTACTCAACAGAAGGTCCTTTCCATTAAAAAAAGAAATGACAGTGTTGAGTCTTTCTTCATGTATTTCAATAAAGTTGTAGCATTTTCTCCACAAACGTTTTACAAAAGCTTTTATTGGATTTAGGTGGTGTGTGTAAAAGTTTATCCCAGCTCCTACCCCATGACATTCTCTACTCCCCTTCTCTAAATTACATTTTATTTGCATATTGTTTCTCTCGCTTGGTTTAAATAATGTCCAACAAAGACAGTATTTTTGTCTGTTTTGTTCACTGCTGTATCCTGAGCTTACAAAAGTATCTGGCACGTGGTAGACATTTAGTATTTTTGAAGGTAATGAATTTTCTGCTATTTTAAAAGGCATCTTAAATTTTTTTTCTGCATCTACTGCTACCCTCCTCTTTATCTGCTATGGTGATCATCTACATTAACACATTTGTCCTATTACAAAACAACCCCCCAGAATACACAAGAAACTAACTAGATAAAAATGAACTTACTGTCTCCAAAGCTATCATCACCTCTTCTAGGTGGGTAGTCATCAAAGCTGTCTGTAGCAGGACGGGCCCTCCAGTCTGTATCTGTTTTGTCAGAATCCCGATTTCTATCGCGGCCAAAAGAACGATCATCCCTGTCTACAGATATATAAAATGAAAAAACACAGGTTAGCTCACAAAAACTTTTGCCAGCTATTTCTCATATGCACAGAGGCCCCCTCCTGCCCCCACATACTGCACTTCTTGCTTACCCCACAGCGTCATCACGAAGTCGCCCCAGGCCCCGTAAGTGTACTCTCCAACTCAACCAAGTGACTCCCTTCCTCACATTTATTCCTACTGGTTTAATGCTTACCTGTCTCATCTTCTGGATAGGCATCTTAAAATTTTTTAAAGATAGGCCAGGAACCCCCTGAAATATACATGAATCAGGCTCCTCTTGTGTCCAGTGTGCTGCTAAGTACGTAATCTATTTAGTATATATTTAACGTTCATCTAGGTCAATCAGGGTTTCTCAGTCTCAACACTACCAACATTTTGGGCTGGACAATTCTTTGTTGGGGCGGCTGTCACACGCATTATAGTATAGTCCCTGGATGCTATTAGACGTTAGGAGCCCTCCCCACAGTTGTGACAACCCAAATGTCTCCCAAAATTGACAAATATGCCCTGTGAAGCAAAACCATCCTCAGTCAAGAACTACTGCTCAAGGTTAAGGTGGCCCCCACTATCTGCCTCTACTACAAGTTTCTGGGGAAGGGCACCTCTGCTTTGTCTTCCCAGGACCGTGACAAAACAAAACATTCAATCATCTTTCCTACCTTTATCCTGTGCTTGATCAGCAACGTCCACTCGAATTCTCCTGTTACCTAGAGACTGAGAGCATAGGACCATATTAACCAACCTTTTGCCCCATTATGCACAAATCCCATGAGTGACCTTGAACGTCTGGGCATAGCAGAAGCACTGGGGGAAGGAAGATAAAGGAAGAACACTGTAATCTAGCCAACACTACAATTTGTTGGCTAAAGAATCCTTTATAAAGACTTGAATATAAAATAACCCCTTAGAATTAACATTTAAGTTGGGCTTAAATGAATGTCAGGTCAATTGTCTTACTATTTTTATAAAGTCAAACCTCACAGAATAGATTTAACTTTTTAACTATCACAGGCAATTTGTCACATGTAATAAATTAAAAACATTTCTAGACAACTAGCTAAATAAAAGGTATTATTTGGGTCCAGGGCAATTATGCATTCAAACATTTGTAGAGTCTCTACTATGCACCAGCAAAGTTGCATAAAGCATGGTCTGTTTATCATCTCAAGTTCTTTCACTCAGTATTACCTTACGATAAATCAGTTCCTCCAGGATACCCTCTGATTTCCCTTTCCCACATCACTATTTATATACTTTGAACCCAATTATTTCTACTGATGATATTTTTCTCTTTTCATAGTAGAATCTACAGTTGAAGAAGGATAACAATGAAATTTAGTTAAGAACACCTGGAATTATATTAAATACCACTATGATGATATCTCTAAATACAAACTAACTCCCAAGTCTGGACCATGACAACACTATTTAACAGTCAATTCAGCAAACTTCAGATAATAACAATTGTATGGTATTCTTTTTCTTATTCAGACTGAGAGGTAAAAGTTAGTAATGTTACTAAAACCTAAAATGACCTGAGAAGAAAAACTTTCAAACAACTTTTGCTTTTCATATATTTAACTAAATACATGAATTTTATTCCTATTTGACATCTGCTTCAGATTATCATGGTGGTACTCAAGTTATGAGATAGGAAAAATATTTTAAGAGGAGTTGCTTTCAATCACGTCCAATGGCAGACATGGACCATAGAATTATGGCACAAATGGCATTGGAAATCACCTTCTCAACGAACAATGAGATGTTTCTGGAATTAAAAGAGAAAAAAACCAGCCTTTTTTTCTTTCGATATATAATCAGTTTGATTTCTAAAGTCACTCACTAGAGATAAAAAAGCAGTTCTTGGATTAGAAACTTCCATCACTAACAAGTAACTAAATGTTTCAATATCCTGCTCTGGCTAGCCTAGGAATCCCTACCTGGCACCAATCACTTAAATAACTGTATTTCAATTAGATTTAATCTCCATCCCCCCTCATGTATTAACAACAGCTAAATCTCCTCTCCCCACAGAACCTCTAGTGTCTGGATTAAAAAATATCTCTGGGCAATGTTACAAAGCAGGACTGAATGTTCACTGTCATTCTCCTGTAACAGATTCCCAGAAGAGCCCTCTTAAAAATAAAAAATTACTTCCCTGAAAATGAGGTAACGTCTTTAAATACTAAAATAACATGATTTTTCTATTTGCCTTGATCCGGTCATATTATTTTGAAAAAGCAAAGCCACAGAGCTGAGGCAAAGCTGTGCGTAAACTAACGTGAGATTTTATTAAGGACTTCGTGGTGGATTTCTTCACAATTTCCCACCTAAACACATTCCTGAATTACTAGGCCCTGCTGAACTTGCAGAAGGGAGGTGTGACGTGCTAGATGTTGAATGTTAACCGGTATATTGATAAATAATCCAGGCTTTTCTTTGTAGGTACTATGGGAACCTTCGAAACAGCTATTGACCTGGCCTAAAAACTATCAGTTTGATAAACACAAGAGCTGTTAGCTCCCAGCCCTCACCTCCCACCCTTAGTTTATTTACCTCTTCATTGAGGCTCAGGGCAGTGAACAAGGAATCCAGGTCCTCAAACTCAGCATAACCAAAACCTTTCAACCTCTCAGGATTGCTGGGTTCACGTGGTAAACGCACTGCACTGATCTAAGGAGGAAAGAAACAAAAAATATTTCCTAATTCAATGCTCTTGTTCATTTATCATCATCTTCTTTTTTTTTTTTTTACCATTGTGTATGCAGTGGATTTCTCGGAAGAATACCCAAGAACCTGGCTGTCTCCAGGAGGAAAACCGGTACAGAGGGATACAAGAGAGACTTCATCGTATACCCTGTTAAACCTTTTCAATTTGAACAATATGAATTTAACCTTTAAAAAACTAAGGAGTTCAGTGTATTCCTTGTACCCCTGACTTCTGCTTCATTCTACATTTCTAGTTTTTAGTTGTTTTTCAATTAAGAGGAACTGCCTGTGTTCCACAATTAGTTTATTTCCAATTTTTGTCTCTCAGAAATTTGACTCAGTTTTTGCCAAAAAATTTTCTGGGCAGTATATTTTTTGGCAAGCTGACTTACCTGAGAAACATTACTTACTGTCTTCATTATTAATAGCTTGGCTGAATCAAACACTGGATTGTAAACCCTCACCATACTTACCCCTTCTGCCGAATTCTGAGATGGTAAACCACTGAATTGTACTTTTCACTTTTTATGTCTGTTTTCTTACTCTTTTTACTTATTTCTTCATTTCTCCAATATTTTGCATATATTCAAGCTATCTTTTGCATCACTGATTTGATACTTTATTCTGGGCTCCTGAGATATAGATTTTGTCACAGTCGCTTTTAAATTCTAGTTTAACTCAACTTATGAGGAGAGCAGGAAAAGGAACAAAATAAAAAGGGAATAAAATAAAAGGAAGTAGCTACAGACCAATTCTAGAGCATAAAGGTGAAAAGCCTGAACAGGCCAGAGATTATTCAACACTCTACAGAAGAAAGAGGCTACTAGAGAGGAATCCAAAACAGGCCATGCTTCTAGATGTACTACATAATTAAACAGAGAGTAAAATTTGTAAGTTGTTAGCAAAAATAATCACACAAGAAAAGCCAGCTACAGAAGTTGATGGCCCATTGCAGAGAACAGGATCTAGTAAAGAAGTCAACCAACATAGCAAAAGCGAAGGAGGGTTGACATATATACACTAATATGTATAAAACATAACTAATAAGAACGTGCTATATTCATTAAAAAAAAGCGAACGAGGGAGGGACTTCCCTGGTGGTCCAGTGGTTAAGAATCCATCTTCCAATTTAGGGGACGTGGGTTTGATTCCTGGTTGGGAAACTAAGATCCCAGGTACCGCGGGGCAACTAAGCCTGCGAGCCGCAACTAGACAGCCCAAGCACTCTGGGGCCCACAACTAGAGAAGCCCACATGCCGCAATGAAGACCCAACGCAGCCAAAACAAAAAAGTGAAAGGGGAGCAGTTTCTTAGAAGAAACCTAGTTTTTAATGTCTTCTCTTCAGCAAAGACTCTGGAGAAAAACCGAATAGAATTGGAAATTATTACTCATTCTTCCATTTTTGAAATCCTAAGTATTTTTTCATCAAAGTTTAGAAAAAGGATTCTTAGCACCTCACACTCACTTTTTCGTCTTTCTGGAAACTTCTAGGTCAGTGTTTTCAAACATCCTGCCTTAAGCTTTTTAAGCAAGCCTGTGAATCCCATTATATGTGAACAGACTCTGTTAATAAAAACTACACATCTGCTCGGTTAAACGTATTCATATAAAAAATTAAAATGTAATTTTGATATAAGCCTGAATGTCAAGAACAGAACAGCTGAGTTCAGAGAAACTTCCTTCCACTTTCCAACGTTTAACTGGGTATGTCACCTTTAAATTTCATAGAGAAGGGATATATATTTTTGAGAGATTCTCTCTATATCAATAAGGTATTAAATTTGCTGATAAGACTGTCCAACTGGTTTTGGATGAGAACATTCTCAGCCAAAGGGCCTAAACAACATTAAATTACATACCTGTTTCTTCCAAGTATAGACATAACCTCAGATCCTTTCTCAACACAGAAATTCAGAGACATTCACTACCCATACAGTACCCTCCATATCTAGTTAATTGC
The DNA here is from genome assembly GCF_949987515.2 of Delphinus delphis. Classification (NCBI taxonomy): domain Eukaryota; kingdom Metazoa; phylum Chordata; class Mammalia; order Artiodactyla; family Delphinidae; genus Delphinus; species Delphinus delphis. The sequence goes on along the minus strand of NC_082693.1, from coordinate 42,023,431 downwards.
CTAAAACCTTTACACTTACATTTAATCCTCTAAAGAATTCCTTAATGGAGTCTTCTGTCACATCATAGGGCAGGTTCCCTAGAAAAGCAGTGTAGGGTGGTGATTTGGGAAGACGGCTCCGGTCGATATTGGGTTCCCGAGCAGCCCGTGGAGCAGTGGGCAGGATGGAACGGTCAATTGGAGGTGCCCTATACACGTCATCATCATTACTATGCCAAGTGGTTGAAACTAGGATAGAAAAGTAGACATAAGAAATTAGAAGAAACTTCCCTTACTGCCACTGTAGAATAAGAGGACATATGCTAAGCGCCAAGTATTAAATAAGCTATATCAGGAAATAAACAGATAAAAAGGGTAGGGGGGTTCAGCAATAAGGACCCTTTACACACAAAATGCTTCTGAAATGTCAGAATCAGATAGCAATGCAAAGACTCAGTACTATTTACTGCCTCTTTGTTTCTAAGTATTTCAAGGCCTTTCAAGGCCCAGGCTTTTGTTAACAGAATCATAACTTATTCCTTATGCAGCAGAGAAATGAGAGAATATCAATCACTATTTATGGAATGTTACCGTGTGCCAGGTACTTCATATTCATTATATCCCAACTCACCTTTGTAATAATCATGTGAGTTTGTTTCCCATTTTACAGAAAAGGAAACTAAGATTTCAGGAAGGTTTTGTAACTTGCCCAAGGTCACACAGATGGTAGTGTAGTAGGATGGTAATCTTAGTGGAGCTAGGAGATACTGTCCCTACTGCACTGCCCATGAATTTGTACTTCAGGTATCAACACTTATGGAAAACATGATCTAGATGAAATTTCTTGTTAGAAAAACAGGTCACAAAAGTATTCTTCTGTTTGCAATTAAAGCTTTTAGAGAAAAATGATGGGTGATCAGACTTACGTCATACCCAACGATCTTATAGCTCCTACCTGTTCCTGGCTATTCCTTGAAGGCACAAATTCAAATGATACCCCAATGACTCTTCTGCATTTTCCCACCATAATTCCTATTCCTATTCCTTTTCCTCAGACCAGTTCTGTTTACCCAGGGACGCCCTGACTTCATACTAATAGCTCTTAGAACAAATTATTCCTTGACTCTTGAGTATAAAGACCGTATAGGTTAATACTACATATTACTTTATGAGGACATCACAGAATTTCAGACCTAAAATGAAATAATCTAGTCCTTACTTTACAAATGAAGAAAATAAGGCTTAAAAGGATAGTACGCTGAGAAAGCCATGTTACTACAATAGCCAGAATTAGCACTAAGCTCTCTTGAATCACCACTTTAGCCCCTATCACAAACTCTTAGAGCCTAAACCTAAGATTCTACAAAATACATAAACATAGGTTCTACAAAATTAGTTAAATTCCTTCCAAATTACACGTGAGAACAATTATTGTGGAACAGATTTTGTCTAGAAGGTAATGAAAATTCCAAACACGACGGAAAACAAAAGAAAAGTTACCATCTCCTTCTAGGTCATCTGTTTCATCAGCCCAGCTGACTGGTTTGGGGACATAGGTGCTTCCTCCACCAGTCCCTCCATCCTCAGCCAGGAAGTCTGTTAGGGAGATAGTCTTCCCCTTCTTATTCTTCTTTTTTGCTATTTTAAAAGGGCCAGAGAAAGATTATTCATCAATACTTGGGTATTTACAGAGTTGTACAATGCACTATTGTTAAATGTATTTATAAAGAAAGCAACAATAAATGCCCATCAAAGGTTCAGATTGTGGTACATTTCTGTGAAAGAATTCCATGCAGATATAAAGGAGAAAGCACAATGTACTGGCACAGAAAGTCCGAGATGTGAAAAATAAAAAGTTACAGAATACATATTATGTAAGTCCCCCTTTCTTTTAAAAAATTTATTTATTTATTTATTTATTTTTGGCTGCGTTGGGTCTTCGTTGCTGCGCGCAGGCTTTCTCTAGTTGCAGCGAGCAGGGGCTACTCTTTGTTGCAGTGCGCGGGCTTCTCATTGCAGTGGCTTCTCTTGTTGTGGAGCACAGGCCCTAGGTGTGCAGGCTTCAGTAGTTGTGGCATGAGGGTTCAGGAGTTGGGGCGCACAGGCTCTAGAGCACAGGCTCAGTAGTTGTGGTGCATGGACTTAGTTGCTCTGTGGCGTGTGGGATGTTCCTGGACCAGGGCTCGAACCCGTGTCCCCTGCATTGGCAGGTGGATTCTTAACCACCGCACCACCAGGGAAGCCCCTATGTAAGTCCCTGTTGTTTAAATATACATTATGCATACGGATGCAAAGGGGTCTAGAAGGGTTTTCAAACTTACTCTGGGAGTAAAACTGAGGTGGGGGCAGCAACCTTTTATTTCCTACTATATTCACTTGTGTAGCATTTGAGATTTTTGTAGGTTACTACATTTATTGCTCCTGGGACACAAAGAAATAAAACAAAATCCCTATACCTAATAATATATTCTGTATGACACTTTGGAGAATTGTTTGATACTCGTAAAATAACCACATGAGGAAGGAATCATTACTATCAATTTACAGAGAAGGAAACCAAGTCTCACAGAGGTTAAATGACCATCCTAAAGTTACAGTGATATTAGATGGCAGAGCTAGAATTAAACCTAAGGTTTTGGATACCAAGTCTAGGGCTCTTCCCATGGGAGCCCCAGCTCCTAAGAAGCTTGTTATTAGTTCTATGGCAGGTTATCACAACCAGGGCAAATGTACTCACTGTCATTTGAAAGTGTTCAAATTGTAAGACTCATATACACAGCTTGATTTCTCTGCCCTCTAGGAAAAAAAAAATCTCCTTCCCTACCTTAATACCACATATGAAGATGAGATATTATACTAAAGGGAAAACATAGGAAATCCCTAAGAACCAACAATTTAAATGTTTCCCATGGTTATGAAATCTTTAGGAATCTCTAAACGGCTCCACTTAGTGGCCTGACCTTGGCTCTTTAACTCTCCAGCCCTCAGAACTTCTGAGATGGCACCCACCAGCAGCTAACGCAGAAGAGTTGAAAGGACTAACTGAAGTTCTAAAACTGGCCCCCGAGAACAGCTGCGACATAATTAAGACAAAAAACAAGCAGCTCTGCTGTTAACAAAGATCATTTTCATGGCTTTTATAATGATGAGTTCCTCCTCCATGTTCCAATTCTCAACAAATTTTCCATCCAAGAGGATGAAGAATCTGTAACTCGATGCACATTTGCTTAACTGAATGAAGATTGTTCTCTCACCTGGTACCTGCCTTTCCTTTAAAATATACCATTTTCAGGAACTAAAGACCTGCTTGCTACGAATGTTATGAACATTCTGGACACAATATGAATTAAATTCATATATAAAACAAAGGGAAAAGGTATACCTCAATCAAACTCTTATTATTCTTATGTTGGACTTGACCTCATTTTGCACACTGAGATTATGGTCTCAATGTGCAAACCAGACAAACTTGGCTGTAATTATACAGAGAAAAGATGGTCTTGAACGTGAAGTTTCCATGTCTCTCTCAAGTGACTTAACACTAACGCTGCTCCAAAACTGTAATTTATGATCACCAGGTTATATTTTGGATCTATTATATGCTTTGAAAGAAAGCAGCTATGCAAAGTTTAAGTCCTATAGCACTGATATTGCTCCTAGCTCATATGCAAAGGCCTAGGGGAAATTTTAATTTGAATAAGACATAAAGCATACCTCTGTGGTAGAATGCTTATAATGTATAGGCTTATTTTAGTTGTCCAATTTAAAAATAAGTGTCTGGGACTAGTATGATGCTAGCTAGAGATCTTTAGCTTCATGGGGCTTAACGTAGTATCATGATCTGTCTGGTCACTGAGAAAATAAAAATAGAATTGGTGGTCAGTCATACAATGCGGTCAAGTCCAACATAAGAATAGTAAGAGTTTGACTGAGGGATCCCTTTTCCCTTTGTTTTATATATGAATCTAATACCAAAACAGCACAGTCTGGAATTAACCCGCCCTTTGGTCTGATTCTGGCTTACATCAATTTTCTAAATCAGAGTTTCTCAACTTTTACCCCTTGACTCTTGACAAACAAGTCTCACACTCTCCTTTAATGTTATTTGAAATTTCAAAATAATAAATATCATGACAAAGAAAAATATTAAAGCACTGTTTTAGAATGTCTTTTCAAATCATACATCTCGCTCTCCCCTGATTCTGTGACTGGCCCCTCCAAAAACTTCTGGCTGAGAATCACTGTGGGATGATGGACAGTCTTCAATTAAAGACAGGCTAAAATTCTTCCACAAGATCCCTAACTTCCGTTTCTTTAAATCTAGCAGCAGCATTGACTCAATCACAATATAAGCAGATTTAAAGGAACAAGCCTTTAAAAAGTAAAATGAATAAACCTAAATGTTTGTTCCACTGTATTTTATTTCAGTAACCGAGAAACAATGTTATCTAAATCCTCCTTGTGCTTTGCTCCTTCAATATCTAGGTCCATTCCATGTTTAGGATTTCAACAATGTTCTCTTCTTTATAAGTAAAGCATCATTTAATGCTCTAGGGGTATCAATCCCTTGATACAATGAATGAACTGGTCCAACTCTTAGTTTTCTTTAAATCTTATGTGAATTGGTTAAAGTTAAACCAACCACCTGGTAAACAAAACACATTCCAATTACTTAAGACCAAATCCACATGGACTAAGAGGAAAAAAAATAATATGTCCCAGAAATTTTCTTAAATCCTCTAACTGCCTGTCTCATTTCAATTGTAATTTATTCACTAAGTACTAGGTTCTTGTGAAGGTCTTTATATACTCATCTAGGTTAAAGAAAAGATCTTACAATTACAGTCTTCTTAATTAAAAAAACAAGCTTTGTTATGACATATAAAAATAAATACTACAACTGATCAGCTTAACTCTTTGTTTCTCAATTTCTGCATCACTGACATTTGAGGTTGGGTAATTCTGTGTTGGGGGGCGATGGGGTGTCCCGTCCATTGTATGATATTTAACAGCATCTCCAGTCTCGACTTAGATGTCAGTAGCAACCCCTCCACCCCACTGTGACAAAAATGTCTCCAGACATTGCCAAATGTCCTCTGGGATGGGTGAGACAAAACTGCCCATGATTGAGCACCACTGCTCTAAGTGGTAATTTCATATCAATAAATAAGTAGACAAACAAAAGGAAACGTTAGCCCTATATAAAGCACATCAGCAGAAAAGTGACCACATTCAACCAAGTCTTCAGGACTATCAGGCTGTAGCAAGTAAAAATGCTTCCTTTATTTTTCTCAGAATGTTGTCCTGTTAACTCCATTGTATTAGTAATAAAAGCACGAACTGACAGACACTGGAGTGATAAAATCTGTGGAAGTGCTGTTTTCCTTAAACAAAACAGAAGACACCTTAAAGTACTTTAATCAATAAAGCTTATTTGTTGTACAATGCAGCCCTACTTCTCCATCTTTCTTAAACTAGTATCTCTTATTTAGGAAGGAGAATTCACATAGCTCTTAACATTCAGATAAGTTGTCAAAAATTCAGTTTCTTAATTTTAGATCTTGCCAGACTAAGTCCCACTTACTTTACAGGGTTATCAAGTCTTCTGAATGTGTTAGCAACTACAGACTAGGAGGGCTTCCCTGGTGGCACAGTGGTTAAGAATCCGCCTGCCAATCAGTGCAGGGGACATGGGTTCGATCCCTGGTCCGGGAAGATCCCACATGCCGCGGGGCAGCTAAGCCCGTGCGCCACAACTACTGAGCCTGCACTTTAGAGCTCACGAGCCAAAACTACTGAAGCCTGCGCACCTAGAGCCTGTGCTCTGCAACAAGAGAAGCCACTGCATTGAGAAGCCCGTGCACCACAAAGAAGAGCAGACCCCGCTCACCGCAACTAGAGAAAGCCCACGTGCAGCAACGAAGACCCAATGCAGACAAAAACAAATAAATAAGTAAACTTATTAAAAAAAAAAAAGACTAAGTCAGAAAGTGTCATAAAAGCCCGTACAAAATCACAGCATTATTCATAATAGGCAAAAAACTGGAAACAATCCAAATGCCCACCAACTGATGAATAGATAAATAAATTGTAGATGTCCACACAACGGAATTGTCAATAAAAAGGAACGAGTATCCATACATCCTACAATATGGATGGATGAACCCTGAAACATGCTAAGAGAAAGAAGCTAGCAACAAAAGTCCACCCACTATATGATTCCATTTATATGAAACGTTCAGGATAAGTAAATACAAAAATCCAGTAAGATTAATGGCTGGTGAGGGGAGAAGAGAAATGACTGCTAATGGGAAAAGTGTTTCTTTCTGGGAAGTGAATCCTGCCAGTCTCCAGAATTAAAAGCTAGTTAACGATCAACAAATATTTCCTTAAAGAAACAATACTGTACAAATGCAATCTACTCAAGTACCAGAGTGCCTAGAACTGAACTAATCTGCTGATTAGAGCCCAGCACAAAAAGATATTTCATACAATGCAGTACAGTATCATGATGTTGAGAGGCTTCAACCTTTACTATGCTACTGTTTAGCAGAGTAGAGAATAAAGTCTAAGTCAGGACCAATAAGCTCCACCACCTTGACTCCTATGTTCAGTTGTTATGGGACCTCTCTTCTCTGTCCAACTTCTTCATCTTGACACAATCTGAGGAAAATGCCACACTGTCTTTTCCTTACCTCTCCACACTACTCAATTTGATCACTTACATAAAATATATAAAATAAGTGTCCAATACAACATCATGCAGATAGATCACTACACAAAGTACTTGCAGCTTTTCTTTAAGAGAGGAGCTATAAAAATTCAAGAATAACTTCTTGCTTTGGGCATTTTCCTACCATTAGGACCACAGCAATATCCATTACAAACCTAAGAAACTGACTTTGGTGTGTGCACTTATAAATGTACATACATATACTTAATTACAAACAAGCAGTTAAAAAACAAACAAACCCCAAATCCTTAAGTTAACTCTTTCCCCCATGATCAGGAAAACAAATTCTAGGATGTTTTGAGACAAATACAATGTAGTAGGGTATCCTATCTCAAGCTATACATGGCATGTGACATACCTCAAAGCTGTATAAAAATATATACATTTTTTAAAAAGTGACATTACTTAGAAATATGTTTTACCTTGGTACTTCTCTCTGTATTTGTACTTGAATTTTCATAAGGAGTTTTAACCTTGGCCTTCTGAATCTGGGTATCTTACTCCCAGAATAACAAACATGATACAGGAAGGGATATGAAAATAGGTAATACGTGAACAGCATATAATAGCAACCACTGAAACTATTTTTCACCATAAGGGTCAGAATTGTATGAAAACAACCATTGGACACTATCCTCACCCCATAAAAAATAATCAAGATGATACATATAATTCTGGAAAGTGTTATGCAAATGAAAGGCCTTGTGTGGGCATAGATACACTATTTACAATCTCAAAGCAGTCTAGTCTCAAAAACTGTTAACCCATATCAAATACATTTGATCCCCCATAGGTAAGGAGAGTAGATTCAATAGTCAGCTCTGGGACACCTCCTGTTCTTGAAGTTCAATAATGGGTCACACTGGATACTGGTATTACTGCAAAGAATTTTTGGGTCTCACTTATCAGTAAAAGAGGCCTATGAAGTTTTATCATGTATTTTCACTAAGAAAATGTAAGATCTGTTTTTTCAACAAGACACCAGGCACCCTCAAGAAGTATATTGAAAATACACTAACTTTACGGACTCATTAATAGTCATGTGGGAATACTGGTCACTCAACCAAGTCAATGCAATGGGAAAGGATTCAAAGTGGGGAAAGAAATTTGATAGTTTCTCAAGGGCAGACTGTCACATGCAACCTTGCACCTGGATACTAGCATAAGTGTAACTTACACATACTACACAAGCTAAAGATTCATGGAACCGAATGAAATGAGATGAGGGCTTCCAGGCAGGTAAAGTGGAAGAACAGGAGAAGACCTCACTAAGTACATCCAGTTTAATCAGTCTGGATTTCACTCAATTCTGTAAAATGAAGGACAGATTGTTAATGGTGTCTTCCACCTCTAAAAATTCCACACAAGTTTTGAGAAAGGGAATACAGGCTTTTCTCTAGATTATGACACTAAGCCATCAGGATGGCAAATTCAGGCCAAATAAGTAGTTCAGATGAAGCTCTTGGGCAGCATCCCAAACTTAGGATGACATGGAAGCCAACCTTGTTAGTTCCAAGTTGATAATAGAGAAGAGTGAGAAGTTTCAAAGATATCGACCTTACTCTGCCATCAGCACGCAGTGTGACCTGAACGAATCATTTCATCTTCCTCAGATGGGAGACACCAATATCTGCCTATGTTATCTCACAGAACATCAAATTACACAACATACAAAAAAGTGCTAGGTCCACGTCAAGCGCTACACTAATAAAAGGTATTATGTTCAAATGCACCTCAATTTCCTCAAAGACATACATCTCTATGTAACAGTGGAGAGAAATCCGTGGTGAGAAATGAGTGTCCGGAGATAACAGTTGTTCAATAAATGTTTTGTAGAATGCAGGGTCATGCCAGGGAAAAGAGACCATATCTGCCAAACTAAAATTACTGCTACGAAATGTTGGCACAGCTCACTAAGTCCATCAGAAATGCAAGTAGACTTGCATGTCAGTGATATTCCCTCTCCCAAAGTCAAAGAAATCAACTCCAACCACTAATATTCTAAAAGCACCCCCAAGCAGTTGTGCAAATATCTTCCAAAAAAAAAAAAGCCCAACTCGACCACTGGGGCTATCAAAACTCGACCAAAATCAAAATGGAAGTTGTCAAGGGATCAGATCTTGCTCACCATTATATCTCCAATACCTAGAATCGTGCCTGGCACGTATATAGCTCACACTCAGTAAAAATGTTGACTGTATAAAACAGCCTAGAAGAAATGTAGGTCTCCACCCTGTTTCTCTCCTCCAACACGTGGGCGCCCCACATCGGGTTCCCCATCCCCATCTAACTCCAGTAACTTCAACCTCCAAACCTAACACATTTACCCCTGTAAAAATATAAGGGCCGGGTCACACTCTAACAGGGGAAGGTCTGAAAGTGGAAGGACCTAAAAAGAAAGCAACACAGGTGCGTAAACCTTCCCATCTGGGCTCTCGCGCGTGCTTTTAAGGAGCGCCCGTCTCCACTACCCTCGTCTCTTCTACCGCGCACGCGCACCGCCGCCTTCCCCCGCCCCTCCACCGACTCGCGCTCGCGTTCTAACTGCCCCCCCTTTATTCCCTGCCCCCACTCCCGTCCGCAAAGGCCTCGCGCCTCTGAGACCTGGTCTAGTGTGCACCCGTCCGCGCGCCAACCGCCTCTTTCCCTCCACCACGCCTTCACGCGGACACAGTGCTTCACGTCTATGCGAAGGCCTCACGTCTCCCGCGGCTCTTTCTGCGCCTCCTCCTCACTCCAAGTCAAGCCAGAGTCCACCATTGCTCCGAAGTCCAACCTCGCGCATACGGGGTGAAAAGGGTGTGAGGGGGAGGGGAAGGTGTCCTTCCCCTCCCCCCAAACATCCCGAGGCGATAACCTCACATGGCCTAGCCGCCAGCCTGCCGCAGCCCCAAAATCCGAAGGGAAGCGGTGCCGCCCATCCCCCGACTCCAGAGAACCAATGGATCAGGGTCGGTGAGTCGCTTCGGACCCCGGTCCTTGGCCGCGCTCGGCCGCTCACTCACCTGAGGCCGCCATGTTGGGAGAGGGAGAGAGAACGCAAAAGACCCGGATGGGGCAGTCACGTGATTATAGCGAGCGCGTCGGGCTAGGAGACGCAAAACTGGGAGGGGGCGGGGAGGCGAGGAGGGACACAGGAGGCGGGGCGGCGCTGCTCTGGGTTCGTAAAGCAGCGCGAGGAGGTGGCGCGGCGTCCGACGGGAAGACCTGCGCGACATGTGGCCAAAGGGGTGGGGCCTGGGCTGTCGCGAAACCCCGCTTTACGTAGGGCTACGCGCGGACGAGGGGCAGGGTCTGAGCCCGGGGCGGGGTCTCCTGATCCGCAGACTTCCGGCCGGTGCGGAAGGGGCGGGGTCGCGATTGCAGGTTCCACCTCTCTGGCACCGAATGGCAGCGGGCTGGAACTCAGAATGGGCGTGCCACAATTGGTTTCCTGAAAGGGAAGATTTTGAGTTTCTTTGTAAATCGCTTTTTGTTAAAGCAAAACAAACCCAGTATTCTGCTTAAGGATGGTTTTAATTGGGCATGTTTAGAAGGAATAAGTAACAAATATTGAACGCTTACTTGCCACGGGCTTTTACCTCTTTTAAGCCTTCATTTTACTGACTAAATTAAGTCAAACTCAGGCCCTTAGGATTTCACAGCCGAGTGCCATCCATGCTTCCTCTAGCTAATGCTATATTTTTATCATAGATAGTAGTTAATTCAATGAAAAATTTCATTGAGCGCTTACCATGTGTCAGGCACTGTTGTTGGCGTTTTGGGTACAACGGAGAATAAAACTGCTCCAAAGGATGTTACAGTTCAGTGAGACAATAAGCAGTGAATAAATAAAATATTAGAAATGATAAGCACTCTGCAGGTAATTAAGGTGACTTAATAAAAGTGATTTTGTGCAACTTTAGATTGCATGGTCAGGGAAGTCCTCTGAGGAAGTGACATGTAAACTGAGATCTGAATTACAAAGAGCCAGACCCGTGAAGAGCTTTAGCAGAAGGTAGAGGGTGCACTACCAGATCAAATGCTCCAGGGCAGGAACATGTTGGCAGGTGGAGGAATTTAAAAGCTGGTAGCTGGAGTTTGGTGAGGGAGGGGGGAGAGTCGTACAAGATGAGGTTTGAGAAATAGGTAGGGGTTGGATCATGTGAGGCTCTGTGAACCAGGTTTAGGAGTTTGGATTTTATTCCAAGTGGATTGGGAAAGCACGGAAAGATTTTATGCAAGGGAATGTCATGACTTGAATAAAATTTGGAAAAGGATTATTTAGTATTTTGATGTGGGTGGTGGTTACATAAGTGTATATTTATGTACGTCAGGTTGTACACTTAAGGGTTGTGCACCTTACTGTATAGAAATCATACTTTAAGCAAGGACAACAAGATTACTCAGTTTAGTGAATGGAGAGTGGATTATACACATGCACTCATGGAAGAGAAAGACCAGTTAAAAGGTTCTTGCTGCCAGGACCTCATAATGACTTTTCATGGACTCTAGGTACTTTTGCCTTCATAGGCCCTTTTCTCCAAAAAACAGTATTAAAAATTATATTTTATGATTGTCCTGGTATAAAGACCAATATATTAATATTATACATTTTCTTTGACCTAAACATTTCTTTTTTTCTTTTTTTAAAAAATATTTATTTATTTATTTTTATTATTATATTTTTTTGGCTGCACCGGGTCTTAGTTGCAACATGCGGAATCTTCATTGCTGCGTGCGGTATCTTTTTTTTTTTTAATTTTTTTTAGTTGTGGCATGCGGGATCTAGTTCCCCGACCAGGGATCGAACCCAGGCCCCCTACATTGGGAGCATGTAGTCTTAACCACTGGACAACCAGGGAAGTTCCTATTTTTTTCTTATAATTTAAAAATAAACTAAAATGTTTTTGTGGGCCCCTTAAAGTATGGTGGGGCCCAGGCATTGTGCCTGCTGTGCCTACTGGATAAGTCAACCCTGGTGTAATCCTGATGAGAGAAGTTGGTGTTTTAGGCATGAATGAAGAGATGGAAAGGGATAGATGCAGATCTATTTTGGAAGTGGACTTCATGATTGATTAGATGTGAAGGGCACAGGAGAGGGAACTCTCCCAACTTTTTGGCATGAACACTTGGGTGATGCAATTTACTTAGTCTCTGTCTCAGAAAGTCAGGAGGGAATACGTAAAGAAGAGAGCCTGAATTCTAGTGTTGATTCTGCCCAAGTCTCTGGCTGGTCGTTAAAGCATGAATGCATGAACTGTTCAGCTGAGGAAAGCAAAAAAAAAAAAAAAGAGAGAGAATTGAACTGAGATCTGAGCTGCCATCTACCTCATGTGAGAGAGAGAGGTTGTAGTTTGGGTCCAACCAATTTAATTGCCTGCTAAAATGAAAACATGAACATTTTTGGAGGATGCCTTAGTTCCTTGTACCTGCTGTAGGAAATTTCCACAAATTTAGGGGCTTAGAAAAACACAAATTTATTCTTTTACGATTCTGGGTCAGAAGTCTGAAATGGGTTTCACTGAGCTAAAATAAAAGTGTTGACAGGACCGCGTTCCTTCTGGAGGCTCTATGGGAGATTCTGTTTCCTTGCCTTTTCCACCTTCTGTATAAATGCCCATGTTCCTTGACTCATGGTCCCCTTCCTACATTTTCAAAGCCAGAAACATTGGGTTGAATCCTTCTTGTATTGATCACTTTGACTCTGGCTTTTCTTTCTGCTACCCTCTTTCACTATTAAGGACCCCTGTGATACATTGGGCCCACCTGGATAATCCAGTATAATCTTCCTATTTTAAGGTCATCCAGTTTGCAACTGTAATTCCATCTGCAGCCTTAATTCTCTTTTGCTGTGTAATATAACATATTCACAGGTTCCAGAAGTTTGGATGTTGTCATCTTTGAGAGGGCCATTATTCTGCTTGCCACAGAGGGATATAACAGAATCTAGAGTCTTCAAAACGTAACATTCATGATGTATAGGATACAGTTAAAATTATTCAACATGTGAAGAACATGGAAAACGTGAGCCCTTCTGTTTTTGTTTTTGTTTTTGTTTTTGCGGTACGCGGGCCTCTCACTGTTGTGGCCTCCCCCGTTGCGGAGCACAGGCTCCGGACGCGCAGGCTCAGCGGCCATGGCTCACGGACCCAGCCGCTCCGCAGCCTGTGGGATCTTCCCGGACCGGGGCACAAACCCGTGTCCCCTGCATCGGCAGGCGGACTCTCAACCACTGCGCCACCAGGGAAGCCCATGTGACCCATTCTGGAGGGAAAAGACAACAGAGGGCAACCTTGATATGAGCCATATGTTGAAATGATCAGACAAGGACTTTAATGCAGCTATTATAACTGTGCTTGTTGAGTTAAAGTAAAATATACTTGTAATGAATGAAAAGGTAGGAAATTTCAGCAGAGAAATAGAAAATATGGAAAGAACCAAATGGAAATTTTCAAATTGAAAAATACAATATCTGAAATAAATTTCATGGATGAGATTAAGAGTGGAAGAGAGATGATAGGAAAGAGTCTCTATACTTGAAGGTAGATCAACAGAAATGATCAAATCTGAAGAGAGGGAAAAAAAATTGGAAAAAAGGTAGTGAACAGAGCCTCAGGGACCTGTGGACCATATCAAAAGATAGAACATGTTACTGAAGTCTCGAAAGGAGAGGAGAGAAAGAGATAGGATAGTAAATATTTGAAGAAATAATACCCCCAAACTGTAGATTTGGTTAACCACATTTGGTTAAGATTCGGGAAGCTCAGCAAACCCTGAAGAGTGTAAATATAAAGAAAACTGCATTGGCTTGTCATAGTCAAAATGCTGAAAACCAATGATAGCAAGAAAATCTTGAAAGCATTCAGAAAAAAAGTGACATCATATACAGGGGAACAATAATTTGAATGGCGATGGGCTTCCCATGAACTGTAGAGTCCTGAAAGCAGAGAAACAAGATTCTTAGAGTGCCAGAAGAAGAAAGCTGAGGGGAAATGACACCAGAGGAAATTCAGATCTTCAGGAATGAATGGAGAGTTTCAGAAATCGTAAATTGCTGCATAAATATAGAAGACTTTTTTCCCTTTTATTTTTTAAAAAATGCATCTGATTGTTAAAAGCAAATTTTAGAACATTGTGTTGTGGGATTTATGATGTATTTAGGTGTAATGTGTATATTACAACTATAGCGTAAAGGGTGATGGTCCTTCTGTCTGAAGAGATTCAATATTAACTCTAAGTAGGCTATGAAAGGTTAAGGATAGATATTCTAAGCCTTAGAATGGGAACTTTAAAAATAATGCAGAGGGCTTCCCTGGTGGCACAGTCGTTAGGAATCCACCTGCCAACACAGGGAACATGGGTTTGAGCCCTGGTCCGGGAAGATCCCACATGCCGTGGAGCAACTAAGCCCATGCACCACAACTACTGAGCCTGCGCTCTAGAGCCCGTGAGCCACAACTACTGAAGCCTGAGCTCCTAGAGCCTGTGCTCTGCAACAAGAGGAGCCACTGCAATGAGAAGCCCGTGCACCACAACAAAGAGTAGCCCCTGCTCGCCGCAAGTAGAGAAAGCCCGCGCACAGCAACGAAGACCCAACGCAGCCAAAAAAAAAACTGCAGAGAAATAATACACTACCAAATGTAAAATGTATAGCTAGTGGGAAGCAGCTGCATAGCACAAGGAGATCAGCTCGGTGCTTTGTGTCCACCTAGAGGGGTGGGATAGGGAGGGTGGGAGGGAGACACAAGAGGGAGGAGCTATGGGGATATATGTATATGTATAGCTGGTTCACTTTGTTATATAGCAGAAACTAACACACCATTGTAAAGCAATTATACTCCAATTAAAAAAAAAAGGAAAGAAAAGAATGGGTTAGTTGGAAACCTTTAGGGTTTCACAATTGATGGGATGCTTGTGTAAACTATGATAGTGTGCCTAAAGTCAATAAAACTTACTTAAGCAACTTAAACATAGACTAGGATTTGGAAATATAAACATCAAGGTTTTATTAGTGGTGGTATCTGGATACATTAAAATATCTGGAAGCATGTGATTTTCCTATGACTTTTTTTCACTTAATTGTATCTTAATTGTAAGTATTGCATTTGTAATAAGGAAAACTAGAATTAATCTAAAAATAAAATTTACTGTAAAAGGAAAATGAGTAGGTTTGGGGGCTCTCGGTGATTAAAAATGATAATTCATTATAAACCAATTATTTCACTTCTGCTGGTTTGCTATGTTTTAATTTTATGCTTAGCTGTGAAAAACAGTTTGTTCCAATTAATTCCTCTTGCTGGACATTTAATTTTACTTCCCAATTAAACCCATATTATTGGGAAAAAAATAATGCAAAGAAGTATAGCTAAAAATCCAATAAATTAATTAATGTGGGATTTAAAAAGTTATTTAATCCAAAAGAAGACAGAAAAGGAGGAACAAATGATAATAATTTTAAAAACCAGAGGGGAAAAATAAGATATATAAAGCAAGCACTTTAAAGGGACAGCACATAAATTATCTTCCTGAATAACGTTTCACATGGGGATTCGTAATTTCTAGAGCCTAGTAGTGCAGGTTCTTGTTGCAGCTCTGTTCCTACTCAGCTCTGCAGAACAAGGGTAAACAGAAAAACGCAATGCAAGGGGAAGTAAAGTGGATAGAATATAGAAGAATATTCTTGACTATGAGGAATTTGAAATATGCAATGGCTGGAGCACAAGAACATTTTGAATCCTCATCTCTGGAGAAAAAGCAGGCATCCCTCAGTGGTGTGCCCAGGAAAGTGGGAAAGGGATGGCTAGGTGTGGGTGTGGGTTCTCTCGATAACCAGCTACCTTGGGGAGGAGAGGAAAGGCAGAAAGACACCTGCCAGTGTAGGGTTCTGTTATGAGCTAGCCTCTGGTAACCTTCCACAAGGTTCTCTACCAGCCCTCCTCTCTTTTTGCCCCAAAGGCTATGGATGCAGATGCCTCCAGGAGTCAGGCAGCTAATGGGAACATTTAAGCAGCCTGGTAGGTAGGCATTGTGGCAAACTGCATACAGAGCACTTGCTCCCTGTGGCAGAGACATTTACTGCTCACCCCAAATCCATAAGCTCCCCATTTCTCAGCTCCCTACTGGGGGAAATGTGACTAGTTCTGGCAGATAGACAGTCAGTGGAAGGAGCTGTGTCCCATCAAGTAGGAAGCATGTTAAAAGCTCTGGAGCAGCTCGATCTGAACAGCTGCTGCTCCCTGCTGATCATGGAGACCGTAAGTTAAACTAGAGCCATAAGGTGTAAGCAGCCTGGATCCCTGAGTCATTGCCAGGAGGAAAGCTGCTCCGGAGAGTTGCCCGACTGACCCTGGACTTTGAGTGAACAAGAAACAAATCTTCATTCTAAGCTCCTTCTATTTCATAGCCTAGCCTACCCTATACACTTCCTTTAAAGGCAGCAGTCACAACTCAGCTCAGACTCTTATTATCAACTGGAATGTTAGCCCAGTGTCACCAGATCTTCCAGTTTCTGCTAGATAAACCAGAAATAAGGATTTTTTGCTGAAAATTCTTAACATTTAAAAGTAGACGTTAGGGAGCTTCGCTGGTGGTGTAGTGCTTAAAAATCCTCCTGCCAATGCAGGGGACACGGGTTTGAGCCCTGGTCTGGGAAGTCCCACATGCCGTGGAGCAACTAAGCCCGTGTGCCACAGCTACTGAGCCTGTGCTCTAGAGCCTGTGAGCCACAACTACTGAGCCCACGAGCCACAACTACTGAAGCCCATGTGCCTAGAGCCCATGCTCTGCAACAAGAGAAGCCATCGCAATGAGAAGTCCGCACACGGCTGTGAAGTGTAGCCCCCGCTCGCCACAACTAGAGAAAGCCTGTGCGCAGCAATGAAGACCCAACACAGCCAAAAAAAAAAAAAAAATGTAGACATTAGGGACTTCCCTGATGGCACAGTGGTTAAGACTCTGCATTCCCAATGCAGGGGGCCAGGGTTTGATCCCTGGTCAGGGAACTAGATCCCACATGCATGCCACAACTAAGAGTTCGCATGCCACAACTAAGGAGCCCGTGAGCCACAACTAAGGAGCCCGCAAGACACAACTAAGGAGCCTGCCGGCTGCAACTAAGACCCAGCACAACCAAATAAATAAATTAAGTAAATTTAAATAAAAAAGTAGATGTTAACTTGAAAAATAAAACCTTGTGTAGCCCAAATAAAACATTCCTGGGTGGGCTTCCCTGGTGGCGCAGTGGTTGAGAGTCCGCCTGCCAATGCAGGGGACGCAGGTTCGTGCCCCGGTCCGGGAGGGTCCCGCATGCCGCGGAG
The DNA here is from genome assembly GCF_949987515.2 of Delphinus delphis. NCBI lineage: Eukaryota > Metazoa > Chordata > Mammalia > Artiodactyla > Delphinidae > Delphinus > Delphinus delphis. Next base: position 42,006,421 of record NC_082693.1, on the reverse strand, counting down.
TGGCTAGGCCCGTGAGCCATGGCCGCTGAGCCTGTGTGTCCGGAGCCTGTGCTCCGCAACAGGAGAGGCCACAACAGTGAGAGGCCCGCATACCGCAAAACACACACACACACACACACACACACACACACACACACACACACACACACAAGAAAAACATTCCTGGGGGTCAGTTTAACCCTGGGGCCACTAGTTGCAACTCGAGCTCTGCATTTTCTTCCTTAGTGACTCATCAGTTCCCAAAGCTTCTGTTGTCACTCCTGTTCAGATGGGGCAGAGACCAGATCTTTGTATCACAGCTCCTGATGAGCTCAACAGATGCCTCCAACTCTGGGTTTCTCACCCTGGTCTAACTTGTGGAGGGCAGCTCTTGAGTGCTAAGCCATGAGTCCTACCTGGCTCCCTATAGCCAGCACAGATAAATGCAGCCTGTAAAAGACCTAATGGTTCTTTCTCATGGCCTTGACCCCAGTCACCTTTTCCTGACATATTTCATATTCAACCTGAATGTTTCTTCATGGTTTCTGACCTAGTGATTTACTTTCCCATTTATGCCCTTGACCATCTATGGTTGTGCCCTTTGTACCTGACTCTCCATCCTGCTCCTCCTTTCAACCGTTTTCCTCTCAGCTTTTGTTTTACTCTTTGGAGGTTTGGATTCTGCCTTCCACTTCCCTGCAGGTTTGCTCTGGACTAGTCCTGAATTTTCAATGAATCTCATATATCTCAAATTCAACATGTTCCATGTTGAACAAACACTTTTCTATCCCAACTTTCCTATCTCTGTTAAAGGTACTACTGTCTTCCATGTCACAGTCTCAAACTGTTGATGTCACATTAACCTACCCATCTAAAACCAATGCAGTTATTTATTGAGTATTCATACTGTGTGCCCTATTCTAGGCACTGAGGCTACGACGGTGAACTAAAAAAATCTTTGCCCTCATGGAGCTTGCACACTATTGGGAATGGGCAGAAAATAAACAAATATATATTAGGTCAGATGGTGATAAATGCCATGGAGAAAAGTAAAGCAAGGTAACAGAACTAGGGAGTGTCATGATGGGGGAAGGGTGCTATTTTATATTTGGTGGTCAAGGGGACTTGAGTAGAAGTGAAGGAATGAGACTTACATACTTCCGGGGAAGACTGTTGCAAAGGCAAAGACACTGTGTGGAGGCATGCCTGGCATGTTTGAAGTCCAACAAGGAGACCATTTTGGTGAGCAAGGCAGAGGGTAATAGGGGCGGGTTACCCACCTCTCCCATCTTTGTCTTCTGCTCTCTCTCCACCACTTCTGCCCTAGCTGTGACTGTCCTTTCCCCTCTGGACTGCTTCAGGAATTGTCTGACTCTACCCAGCACAAGCTGCCTGGATGAACCTTGGCTAAACCTGGGCTCTGTGTTGGTTAATTTTATGTGTCAACTTGACTGGGCTAAGGGATGACCAGATAGCTGGTAAAACATCATTTCTTGGTGTTTCTGTGGGGGTATCTCTGGAAGAGATTAGCATTTGAATTGGTAGGCTGAGTGGAGATAACCTCCACCAATGATGCTGGTGGGCATCATTCAATCCACTGAAGGCCTGAGTGGAATAAAAAGGCAGAGGAAGGATGAATTTGCTCTCTCTGCTTGTGTTGAGACATCCATCTTCTCCTGACCTCAGACATCTGTGCTTCTGGTTCTCAGGCCTTTGGACTCTGACTGAATTACACTACCAGCTTTCCTCGTTCTCCAGCTTGTACGGAGCAAATGGGACTTCTCAACCTCCATAATCATGTGAGCCAATTCCTATCATAAACCTCCTCCTATATTTATCCCTGTGTATCCTATTGGTTCCATTTCCTCTGGACAGCTCTGACTAATAGACATCCTGTTTCTTTCCAAGGCACTACTCCCTAGCACTGAAAGCATTTCATAATCTGCCTTCAGCTGGCTTCTCCAACTTTACGTCGCCCCCAACTTCTGCCTTGCCCAGAGCAGACGCTGGGCTTTCCCACTGTTACTCACAGTTCTCTTCGCTTAGAATAGCTTGCACCTTCTCAATCTCATAGGAGAAGCCTTACCCACTCCAAGACATCGTCCCAAGACTTCTTGGCCTGGTTTCCTATTTAGTTGTGTACTTGGTTGATTTTATCCTCCTAATTAGATTATAAACCCCAGGACGTATTTTACACATTTGTTTTTCCTCTCCTCCAAGGCCTTGTACCCTGTTCTTGTTTTTTACAAGACAAAGATTTAATGAAAGTTGGTCAGTGGGTATGTAATAGTCCAAAGGGCTAAATAGTTAAATAGAAGTAAATGAAGTAAATGTTACATGTTATCATCATCTGATTCGTCTTCTTCCTTCAAAGATTCCTTGGCCTATTTCTCTGCCTCTTTCCTTATATCTTTTGGAACAATTCCATGTCTTCCGTTAGTTATTTCACCAACCCAGCTGAGCTCTAGTTCAAAAGCTTTATCCTTAACTTCATCGCGTACTATGTAAATTATTTTTGCAACTTCTTTAACAACATCACGGCAGGTCATTTCTTTCATCTGAAGCTTTTCAATTTCTGTCTTCGCAGCTTGCCTGGCTTTGCCAATGGCACAGCCCCAATAACCACATGAAACACCCGATGAGTCAATCATGTAGAGCTGTGCACCATCATCACACTGTAAGACCCTAACCAGAAACTGCAGCGAAAGGGTCTGACAGCACTGTAGAGTGTATAGGCATGTACATACACGGCCACTCTGTCTGCAAGATGTTTTAGTGGAAGGTTATATCCAAAGTTAGATCTAAACTTGGAAGCCTCTTCTCTTGCAATGTCTGCTAAAGAACGAGCATCTGCCAACAGACCTGCTAGTGCCATTCAGACATGCCGATCCACATTAAAAAGTCGTTTGTTAGGACCTTCTTCATAAAGTTTAGGGAGGACTAATTTTTCTACCCCAAAGACAACGCCATCTTTACATCTGATTCCAATAGCTGTACTACTATTTTCCGTAGCTTTCATAGCATACTCAACTTGAAAAACTCTTCCGTCAGGAGAGAATGTAGAGGCTGACAGGTCATACCTGGTGCCGATTGAGCTCATCGTGCTAAAACCACTGGGACGCCTAGGGCTTCAGGGTCTAAAGCGATCCCCCTCACCCTGTTCTCTTTCTGCTTGAGGAGTGTGGGTGGGCTTTTTCTTGCCCAAATCCAACCTCTGACACCAAAGATGCCATAGTTCCACTTCCTGAGTTAGAGACTGTTAATCAAAGGAGGGGCAGGTGAGGGCTTTGGCTAGAGATTTGCCATGTAGTGTTTCAAACTCGAACCCAACTCTGGACTTAGGCAAGAGAGCAGTCGGGTTGCTCATCAGGACAGGCTTGTTTGACAGCAGCAGGCTCAAGTTCTTCTTTTCCTTCTCACTTACCAGTTCAAACTTTTTAATGCTGAAGTGAGTTTGAGAAACAGCTAAAGGCCTGACCCCTGCCCCTGAGGAGTTTAGAAATCTGTAGTTAATTGTGTGCTCTTGACAGGTATTGATAAGAATATAATTCAGCTGATTAATGTCTTTATGGTATGTCAGTGGAGAAATGAATAGTGAAATATTCTCTAACAGGCAAACCAAAGGGAAATGCAACAGCGGAAGGAGCTAGGGATGAACCTGTCACAGATCCTGGTCGAGTTATACTCTTTTCCACATTGACCTTGCCTTGCCTTCCCTGGGACCATCTCCTCCACCTTCTCTTTCCTTCTCCAAATCTTGCCCATCCTTCAAGAACCAGTTAGACCACTGCTCCTCCAGGAAGCCTTCCTAGATGACTCCAGACTCCATTAACCTGTTTTGAACACCAGGATTAATAACCTCTGCCACACAGTTTAGAACTTAATGATGTACTTAAACTCTTTGCTGCTGTTTTGTGTGATTTCCCAACTAAATGATAACTCTTTTGAATAATAATAATAGTAACAACATTAAACTAGCTAATATTTATTAAGCATTTATTATGAGCCTGGTACTTTGCTAATACTGGGTTGGCCAAAAAGTTCATTCGGGCTTTTCTGTAACATGAAAAACTCAACTGAACTTTTTGGCCAACCCAATATATCTATATAATTTATCTAATTTCATCTGCCCAACAACCCTATGGGGAAGTTCTATGATTATTACCATTTTACAGTCGAGGAAGCTGTGTTGTAGGATAATTTTCAAAAAGGGAAAATAATGACTCACACAAACATGAAGTGAACACATATCAAAGATTTTATGTATCTCACTAATTAAAGAGAAAAACCTGCAATTTGTTAAAACCAACTGAAAGGAGAATCTGAAGAGCAGACATTTATAGGCAATCAGGAATGCTGAAATGAAGTTGCTAATATGTTCAAAACTGGTTAATATTCTATGTGTACTAAAATTTGAAATCATCTTTTCTACTGGGCAGAAGCCAGTTTTATTTTATTTTTAAATTTATTTTATTATTATTGTTTTGAATGACTATTTAGCAGAGGGAGGAGATGGCCACTCTGGAAAGAACTGGTCTTCCGGCATGCGAGGCAGTAGAAGAGTCTGGCTATTAAAGGACCGGAGTAACAGAGCTTCTATCATTCAGCCTGGATGTCTATCAATGCTGAACAGGAGTAGCCATGGTGTTTTCTCTACAGCTGCCCCGGTTGGGCCTTACCCCTGGATGTTTAGCCACGGAGCGTGTCTCACGTGAGACCCAGAAGCTTCCACTTTCACTGTCTTGGGACCTGCCCTTACTGAGTAAGAAACCTCTTCTCCAGAAGGTCTTCTTCTGGAGAGTCACATGGAGGAGAACCGAGGCACCCTGGCTGACAGCCCCAGTTAACCGTCGTATATGTGAGTGAGGCCACCTTGGTCCATCCTGGTCCACGTGACTGCAGCCACATGAGCAACTCCAGGTGAGACCAGCAGAAGAACTGCCCAGCTGAGCCCAGCTAAAATCGTGACCTCATAAATTGTTGTTGTTTTAAGCCTCTAAGTCTTGGGGTGTTTTGTTATGTGGTGATGGCTAAACTGATGCAGAGGTGTCAGTGCAGTCATAGAATGTCAGCCGGGAGCAGGGGACAAGTGTTTATTCTTTGGGGATGGAGACTACTCCCTGTGATTGAATTTCCTGGCTCAGCCGTCCTGCGCCCAAGCTGACTGGGACCCCTGTGCTGCTCCTTGACAGAAGTATTGCTACCTGGGTATGTTGTTTGATCCCAAACCTTGTCCACGGAGAGGAGCCGCTTTGATGGGCTCATTGTCTGCACTGGGCTGGTGACTCATTAGAGCAGCGGGACTCCACCCTCTTCAAAAGAAGAGAAGCGACACTCTTCTAGGAACTTTACATCTAACAAGGACATGGTGTGTCCGTAATAAAGTACAAAGTTAAACCTGTCGTTAATATCTGCCTCCTCCCTTCCCTCATATGTGTCATGTGACACTTTTACTTTCCAAACATCTTTCTACTTAGCTTGAGTCCCAACGTAGCCCAGTGAGTGAGAAGGACAGGTGAGGAGATCAAGAGATTTGCCTAGCACCACACAGAGCTTAATCGTGGGCCAGATCCCAGGCTTCCTGCTGCAGTGTCCAGTGGCCCAGTGCTGGGACTGCCCAGAGCTGGTTGCATGTGTAGCCCTGTCTCTCTGAGGGCCCTCAATCCAGGCGGTACATCCAGGACATATGTATGAACTCGAGATGATGTCAGGGTGGCAGTGTGGTGTCAGGGAAGACCTCCATTCAGTTCTGTTAGCTCCTTCAGCTGTGTGATCTCAGGCAGTCACTCAACCTTGCTCAGTCTCAGCTTCCTCATTTGTAAAATAAGATTTAAATTATATCTACCTATACTTAAAAAAACCTGTATATAGTGGTTGCATCTGGAGTAAGGTATGGGGCTGGACATATGGGATAGTAGGAAGACCTACTTTTCTTTTTTGTTGTTATATTCACTGGTTTTATTTTTTTTTAATTTGTATTTATTTTTTGGCCACGCCTTGCAGCATGTGGGATCTTAGTTCCCCGACCAAGGATCAAACCTGTATCCCCTGCAGTGGAAGCGTGGAGTCTTAACCACTGGGCCGCCAGGGAAATTGTTTTATTTTTTAGATTCCACGTATAAGTGGTAACATACACTATTTGTGTTTCTCTGTCTGACTTACTTCACTTAGCATAATGCCCTCCAAGTCCATCCATGTTGCTGCAAATGGCAAAATTTCATTCTTTTTTATGGCTGAGTAGTATTCCATTGTTTACACCACGTTTTCTTTATCCATTCTTCTGTTTTAATTTTTTTTTTTTGGCTGTGCCACGTGGCTTGCAGGATCTTAGTTTCCCAACCAGGAATCGAACCCGGGCCCATGGCAGTGAAAGCGCTGGGTCCTAACTGCTGGACCGCCAGGGAGTTTCCAATCCATTCTTTTGTTGATGGACAGCTTGGCCATTGTAAATAATGCTGCTATGAACACTGGGTTGCATGTATCTTTCGAATTAGTGTTTTCGTTTTCTTCGGATATATACCCAGGAGGGGAATTGCTGGATCATGTGGTAAGACGTACTTTTCGTTGTATATCTTTTTTACCATTCAAATTTGTAATTGTGATGATTGAGCTTATGTGAACTTGACTGGGCTACGATGTGCCCAGATGAGTAGTAAAACATTATTTCTGGGTGAGTTGTTAGGGTGTCTTCGGAAGAGATTAGCATTTGAATCAGTAGACTGAGTGAAGGAGATCGTCCTCACCAATTTAGGTGAGCATCTTCCAATCTGCTGAGGGCCTGAATAGAACAAAAAGGTGTAAGGAAGGGTGAATTTGCTCTCTCTACTTGAGCTGAGACATCCATCTTCTGCCTTCAGACAATGGTGCTTCACTGGGCGCTTGCATTCAGACCAGGACTTATACCATTGGGCCCCAATTCTCAGCCTTTGGACTCAGACTGAATAACACTACTGGCTTTCCTGGGTCTCCAGCTTGCAGGCAGCAGATTGTGGGATTTCTTGGCCTCCATAACCGTGTGAGCCAATTTCTATTATAAGTCTTGTCTTGGAAATTCCCCGGTTGTCCAGTTGTTGGGACTCTGCACTTTCACTGCCGCCGGCCCAGGGTTCAATCCCTGGTCGGGGAAGTAAGATCCTGCATGCTGCGTGGTGTGGTCAAAAAAAAAAAATCAAAATAAATAAATCTTGTCTTATATATATCTCTATATATTCTATTGGTTCTGTTTCTCTGGAGAACTCTGATACAGTAATCGTAGGGCAAATGTTATTAATTCAGTAACAATGCTAATTAACCAAGAAATAAATTATTAGTTCATAATAATTCTAATTAGCTAATAATAAATACATCTAAAAAATGAAATTATGTCTTTTTCCAGTGGCGTACCTGGAAACTCCTTCCTCTACAGGACAAAATTATTTTTAGAAAGAATCATTCTTTTCTTGATTCACTTTTTAGCTTAAGAACAATTAGTAATTTTAAAATATTATTATTATTTTTGTGGTACGCGGGCCTCTCACTGCTGTGGCCTCTCCTGTTGCAAAGCACAGGCTCCGGATGCGCAGGCTCAGTGGCCATGGCTCACGGGCCCAGCCACTCTGTGGCATGTGGGATCTTCCCGGTCCGGGGCATGAACCCGTGTCCCCTGCATCGGCAGGCGGACTCTCAACCACTGCACCACCAGGGAAGCCCTAAAAATATTATTTTAAAAGATATTATTCAGATTCAGTGTAACATTTCATGTATGACCTGAAGTTTACACTTACCAAGCAAAAATATACCTTGCAGTTTGCAGTCATTATTTTTAATCTTAAACACAAGTAAAAGTTGGAAATGTCCACATAGAATGGCAGAGTTGGAGTTAGCCAATGGCTATTTCTTTATAATTACCGTGTCTGGTCGTTGTCTATTTCCCATCTACTATTTAAACCCTGGAAGGTGTATTATCACAAAGGCTGGCTGGGCAAGGGCTTGGACAATTCTGAACTGTTACAAACTTCTCGCCAAATGAACAGGTATCATTGTTGAAAACACTGGGTATCCACTGCATACAGAATACTATGTTCATTGAAAGATAAGTAATGAAAGTGTGTTCATTTGAGGCTTACACATTTATTATCAAAACTCAACAGTCGGGCTTCCCTGGTGGCACAGTGGTTGAGAGTCCGCCTGCCGATGCAGGGGACACGGGTTCGTGCCGCGGTCCAGGAAGATCCCACGTGCCGCGGAGCGGCTGGGCCCGTGAGCCATGGGCGCTGAGCCTGCGCGTCCGGAGCCTGTGCTCTGCAACGGGAGAGGCCACAACAGTGAGAGGCCCGCGTACAGCAAAAAAAAAAACAAACAAAAAATACCTCAACAGTCATCACAGCAATTGTTTAGCACTTAGACCAACAAAAGATTTCCTTATAGAATATTTTATCATTTACCCTGTTTATTTTTTGGCCACACCACTAGGCTTGCAGGTTCTTAGTTCCTGGACCAGGGATGGAACCCAGGGCCCCGGCAGTGAGAGTGCTGAGTCCTAACACTGGACCACCAGGGAATTCCCTCACGGACCTTGTTTAGAATTGTCTATGCATGGGAGTTCCCTGGCGGTCCAGTGGCTAAGAATCTGCGCTTCCACTGCAGGGGGCACGGGCTTGATCCCTGGTGGGGGAACTAAGATCCTGCATGCCTCACTGCGAGGCCAAAAAAAAAAAGAATTGTCTATGCATGAAGATAATAAAAACAGACTTTTAGTCAGTTTTATTGTTTTTAAATTCTCTGCTGACAACGATCCCCCTTGTTGCCTAACTCAGAGTGGACTACTCCCACAGCCCTGCTCTCCTTACAATGTCCTTGTTAAAGATCAAATGGGATAGTATCTTCCCGGGTCTCAAACTCAAATTCAAATGCTGCAGGGTTCAGAGGCACATATGTGAAGCGGTGTAAGTCACATAGCACTGTGCAGTCCAGGAAGACTGTGGAGGGTGTGTCCTGCCTAGAGGCGTTCACTGTCAGTTTTCCTTTCCGAGACATATCCTTCTGTGGCATAGGCTGACACCCTGTGACACCCATGAGTAACAAGCAATTCAGACTGAGGTCTGGGCTGATTTCAAAGCTCTTTCCACTATGCCATGGTAAAAATACCACCTTACTTTTAAACTAATTCATAGATGCGTACTGATTTATGTCCTAGGTAAGGACATAAGAAACAAGGGAGCCCTGGAGAAGTTGAGACCTGAAGCAGGTGGGATTTAGATGAGAAGTGAGTCTACTGGCCCCTGTGCTTACAGGAGGAGAGAAGGGGATGGACCGCAGTGACTGCAAGTGTGGCTCTGCATGAGGGAAAAAGGTGCGGGGCTCTTCTATCTGTGGGGTCCTCACAGTTTAACAGGGTAAGCATGCCACCCACAGGAGCATTTACAATGCAAAATTAGTTTTTAAATGACCAGAGAGATGTTTGTTGCAATTCAGTTTGTGATAGCAGAAAACGAAAAGCAATGTAAATATCCAAAACTAAGGGAATGGTTAAATAAATTATGCTGTATCCATTCATTGAAGGGATACTATTCAATCCTTAAAAATAATATTTATTTCACAAGGAAAGAAAATCCCATTATCTATATGATGTGTAAAGAGGAGATTACAAAACAGTGGGTACAATCCAATCTCACTTTTGAGAAACAAAAACAAAAGATCTTGAAGGCTACACATCAAGGTATTAACAATAGTTATAATTAACAATGGCTAGGTGGAGGTATTCTGGCGGTTTAACATTTTTCTTATTTCTGCTCATCTGTGTTTTCTAATTTTCTAGAGTGAACACATCTTGCTTAGGTAATAAGGAAAACCCACATTTATTTATTTATTTATTTAAAAACATTTATTTATTTGGCTGCGCCAGGTCTTAGTTGCCAGCACTCAGGATCTTTTTTGAGGCATGCGGTATCTCTTTATAGTTGTGGCATGTGGGATCTAGTTCCCTGACCAGGGATCAAACCCGGGCCCCCTCATTGGAAGCGTAGAGTCTTAGTCACTGGACCTCCAGGGAAGTCCCCACAATTATTTGTTAAAGTGTGGTGAGAGTCAAGTGGACAGGGTCAAAGATTGTGTTAATAGGACTGAGCTAATCCGGAAGAGAACCTCGTAGGAGGCTGATGACTTTCCACCCAGGGTGAAGGAGGGTGAGAGGTGTTTGTGGGGGGGGGGGGCGGGGAGGGGGGCAGATGGAAGGCAGGACCAGGAAACCTGGGATAGCTTAGGCACAAAGGAGATATCAGGGCCTCACACCTGCCATGCATATTGCCAGTTCCTTGACTGCTGGACTATGGTCATTTGCCACTCTGTCGTCACCTCTAGCATGGCCCTCCAGAATGAACTTCAAGCATAGATGAACTCTGGATGGGACTTTGTCCACTGAGGTCGTTTACACTCCAAGAGGCCATGATTCTATGAGCTCTGCCCAGTGGGAAGGTTGAAAAGAAATTGGAGGTGAATGCGGGTGGAGAAACCGACTATCAGCAGCTTTGGCCAGATGGTGGTGCTATAAGGCAGAGAATCAGAGCACAGCACGGTCGTCCCGGGTTAGGCGGGAACAGCCGTCTGCTCCTGGAAGGCCACCAGGGGGCAGAGGAAGGTTAAGAGGGTGCTGCTTCCGGAGGGCCTGCTGGAGTCCCCGGTGTACAATGCCATCAGCTGCCATTTGATAAAACGGATCATTGTAACAGTGAAGTGCCAGGGAAAAATCAGAATAATTCAAACAGGTGCAGATTTGAAACTAAATGCTCGGACTTCCCTGGTAGTGCAGTGGTTGAGAGTCCGCCTGCCATGCAGGGGACATGGGTTCGAGCCCTGGTCTGGGAAGATCCTACATGCCGCAGAGCAACTAAGCCCGGGCGCCACAACTACTGAGCCTGCGCTCTAGAGCCCGCGAGCCACAGCTACTGAAGCCCGCGTGCCTAGAGCCTGTGCTCCGCAACAAGAGAAGCCACTGCAATGAGAAGCGTGCGCACTGCAACAAAGAGTGGCCCCTGCTCCCTGCAACTAGGGAAAGCCCGCATGCAGCAATGAAGACCCAGCACAGTCAAAAATAAAAAATAAATAAGTTTATAAAAAAAGAAAGAAAAGAAAAGAAACTAAATGCTCAAAGGCAGTTCAAAGGACCCGTCTAAACATTGCCCTCAGCCCTCCCCTGCTCCCACATACACTACTCTCTGCTGTGAGCCTCACTCACCCACCATGCCTCTTCCTTCCCTCCCTGTGTCTTCCCTTCCTTCCCCATGTTCACTGAGTGCCTTCTGGGTGCCAGACCATTTAGCCAGAGCCTGGGGAGGAAGCCAGAGCCTGAGAGATCTTTTGAGCATGAGGTAGGAGGGAGCTAAGTGAGGGACAACGTGTGTGCGTAGGTGGGGGTGTGACTGGCAGACAGGACCACACTCCCAGGTCCTTGGGCTGGAAATGTGTGCCTGGTTAGAAGAACTGGGTGAAGCCCAGTGTCGCTGAAGGCTGGTGAACATGGAGGAGACTGGAAAAGATGGGGCTGGAAAGAGGGGACTGACCATGTAGTTTGCATGTTTCTGAGACCATTGAAGGATTCCAAGTAGGTGACGGATATGATGAGAGTTATTTTTAAATAAGACCACACTGGATGGTGTGTGGAGGATAGCTAAGGGGTCACAGGCAGCCATGAGAAGGCCTACTGTTAGGGAGATATTGTAGTACAGAGGAGAGATGGCTGCAGCCTGGACACCATGTGTAGATGAAGAGAAGGGGACAGGTTTGGATTTATTTTGGAAGTAGACTTAGTAATTCATTAGCTGCAGAGGGATGGGGTAAGAGAGAAGGAAAGGTTGAATATGATTCCCAGGTTTCAGGCGTGAGCAATTGGATGGGTGGAGTATCATTTACTAAGATGAGCAATAATTAAGAAGGAACCGGTGGCGGTTAAGATCAATAGTTCAGTTTTCAGTTTTAAACAGGTTAAATCTGAGATGCCTAAGAGACATCTAAAAGGAGGCATCAGGAACTTCCACGGTGGTCCGGGGGTTAAGACTCCATGCTTCCAGTGCAGGGGGCACGGGTTCGATCCCTGGTCAGAGAAGATCCCGCATGCCTCGCGGTATGGCCAAAAACAAAAACAAACAACAGCAACAACAAAAAATAACAAAAACAAAAGGAAGCATCAGGTAGAAAGTTCCATAGACTAATCAGGAGCTCGGAAGGAAGATCTGGGTTGGACATCTAAAATTGGGAGCCTTTGGTCTACAGAAGATGGAGTTAAAGCCATGGCAATGGGTGAGATCACTCAAGGAAATAGTACACGGAATAAAAGCAGAGGAATGTCAACGTTTATAGAGCAGATAAAGGGGGTGAGCTGAGGAAAGAGGCTGAGGAGCTACGTCTGGAGGAAAACCTGGAGTGAGGTGTCAAGGAGAAGAGGGAAGGAGAGTGTTGCAAGAAGGAGGGAGTGTTCATATTCAGCTGCTGAAAGCTAAGAGGTCAAGGAATAGAAGGAATGTCAAGTGTCAACTGATTTTAACAATGTGGTGTCTCTGGGAACCTAGGCTAGTGCAGCTGCCGTGGGGCAATAGGAGCCCTGGCCAGCCTGGAGTGGGCTGAGGAATGAACGGGGCAAGGGAGGGGAGAGCCTGTGGAAAGGAGCAGAGAGCTAGGGAAGGAGCTGCTGGGTCAGCGGTCCAGGGAGCTTGTCTTAAGGTGGACAACAGTATTTGAATGCCAATGGGAGGACCCAGCAGAGTGAGAAAGAAATCTGACGGAGGAGAGAGAGGAAGTTCAGCTGATGATGTGCGGGAAGGGATGGGGTCCAAGCCTTGGCTTATGCTATTCCTGCTGCCTGCAATGCGCTTCTGAGCCTCACCACCGCCTTGCCACCTTGTATGGGTCCTTCAAAGACCAGCTCAGATGTCACTGCTTCTGGGACATCTGGAAGACAAACGTGGTCTCCACCCACTCACAGCATGTTTATAGCTGGATTATAGGTTTTATCATACATCGTCAATGACAGAGACTAACTGTCTGTATCCCAGCATTGTGTCTGGCACCTATACAGGAGGCCCTAATAAATGACTTTGAATGGACGGCCAGATAAATGAATGGGTGAAGTGTGGCACCCCGTACCACGGTAGTGGGGAAGGGCGATGTTGGTGATGGAGTGGAGTCCTGACAGTTCACAGACCCTCTCATATTATCTCTCAAGGAATCTAGCTTAAAGGATCCGCCCAATGTAGATGAAGAAACAGAAATCCACACAGCAAGCCTGGAGGTCAGAGGTGAAGGGAGCAGGACTGGGGCAGGGGCCAGGGGAGGCGCCTGAATTCCTCTCTCCCAGCACTTAGCGGGGATCCTCAGGTATTTTCTAATTAAGATGAGAAGAAGCAGCAGGGGCCCTCTGGAATGTAAACGTCAGATAAGATCAGCACCCCCTCCCCTCCAGGAAGCTTCCATTTTCTTTCTTCTAGGATGAATAACACATTCTTTCCCAGGAACTAGTTTCTGCCCCCTTTAGTCCCTGCAATTTATCCTCTTCCCTGGGGGGAGTGAATCTTTGCGTCCCTAGTGCTTTCCATGCCCCCTGCTTCAGCTCTTGCCTCCATCTTTTGGGTCTCTTTTCATCCCTTACGGCTTCCTCATCTTATACAGGGCCTGTGCTTCTGAACCTGGAGGGGGACATCTCACTTTAATCATAATATGAACATCTCTTGGATTGGGGCTTGGGGGGTCAATGACCCCTGCTGTGGGCTTCTCTATCCTCTCTCTTCCAGGATGGTAGAACAGGTGTCATCATTGGATCAATACACCTTTCGTTCAAATAATCAATTCCAGCCAACATATGGGACCAGGCACACCAAGTACTAAAAGAACAATCTCGATGAGTGGTCCTAATGAGAGGGCGCCAGGATCTGGTGCCAGGGCTATGGGGAAGGCTTCAGGGAGGAGGTGTCATTAGTGCTGAGCCTTGAGGGAAGTGTGGGAAGTAGGAAACAGAAGAGTAGGGGGGATTATAGAGGCGTGGGCAGGAGGCAGCTGAGGAAACAATGTTAGGGAGCAAAGAGTTGGGAGAAGGAGGAGACTGGAGAGTTAAGTAGGGAGACAAATACGGGGTGATAGGAGAGATGGAATGCAAGAATAAGGAGGTGGGATTTTATACTTTCAACAATGAAGGTGTTTGTCGGGGGAGGGAGTGGTGATAGGGGACAGATGGGGATTTACAGATAATTCTGGAAGCAAAGTGTGGACTGTTGTCCAGCGTAGGGAGGTAAGGGTCCCATGGTCTCTTATCTCCCCCGCTTCTTACCCTTTGCTGTTGCCACTGTCGCAGCGGGCTCACGAATGTTTGGAGCAGAGATCCAGGATGCGTGGGACTGAGGGAGCCAGGAGACACACGTCCCCCCATCTCCCAATCCAGGGATTCTCCAGCCCTTGGGTCCACACTTGGCCAGTGGTTCTGTCCACAATGGAGCGTCCCTGCCTCTCGGGTGACACAGGACAGGGTGAACTCTTCTGGACCAGATGACCTGGCACCATTCAGGGAAGGGTTCAGTTCACTGGTGCCACCTGGCTTCTGCAGGCTCTGACCTCAGTGGTGGGGTGGTGGGTGGGAGTGGGGAATGGAGAAGCAAGCGGAGGGAAGAAATTCAAGAGCAAGGGGATGGTTTGGAGCAAGGTCACTGGGTCTGGGAGTACATCCCAGAGGCTCAGTCCAGTCACAGAGGCTCCCCAGATTGTCTCCTTTCTCTCTCGTGACCCCCAGACCCAGGCCTTACCAACCCCCAGAAGTCAAGACCTGGGAAGAGAATTGTTCACTGGAACGCAGATCCTGGGTCTAGGAGAATGTCTCCCCAAGACAGGGAATGGAGGGATTGTTTTGTGGGGGCATTGGCTGGGCTCTTGGACTGCCTTCCGGGGTGTCTCTGGGAATCTGAGCCTGGGCTGTTTGCAGCTGCTATTACAGGAAGGGAGAGAACTTTCAGCAAGCATGCTGGGATCCCAGACCCTTGGGTTTTCATTCCTCCCTCTCCTTGTCCCAGGGCAGGCCACTTGCCTTTCTTCATGCCATGGCCCCCTTCTCTGACTCCCTGCCCAATGCCCAGTCCCCAGGCTGCCTCACTGGGGTGAGGACGCACATCCTGCATCCTCATTGGGCATCCTGATGGTGGGAGAGCCCCTGACCAAGTCCTTCACTTTGCTCCCCTGGGAGTTACAAAGACCAGCTCTAACTTCTCTTCTCCTAAGTGACAGGCCTTCAGATACTTGACATCACAGAAAGTAGAAGGGAACTCAGAGGAGACTGAAGGCTAGATGTACATTTTGTCAGTGAGGCAAATGGCCCAGAGAGGAAAGAGCTACGTTAGAGTTGCATAATGAGTCAGCCTGACCCAACCCAGGTCTTCTGATACCACCCAGGGCGCCTTTCTTGCCTCCCAAGCTTCCTTTTCTCCAGGCCAAACTCTCCTCTCCCTTGAGATCTTACGTTGATCTCCTCAGTCCAATTTCACTCTTAGGTGGGCACATTCTATCTCTCCTTGAGTTCACCCTGTAACTTATACGTTGTCTTGCCCACAGGGGCTTAGCAGTACAGGGCTGTCAAGGAAGACTTCACCGGGTGAAGGAACAGTCGAGGTAGCCCATGCCCACTGAGTTCCTTCAGTGTGCTATGCGTTTCATTTACTTTCATCCCCACCCGGTGCTCCTCCAAGGTGGGTTCATTTAAATGATGAAGAAACCCATGTGAGGAAATGAGTGTGTTGCTCAAGGTCTGACCGCTGGAAAGGGTGAAGCCATGGCTGCTGGGCAGCTGGTATGCCCCTGGGCTGCTGCGTGATCGTTAAAGCATGGGAACATTGCACTTGTGTCCCATTTGGGAAATAGTTACTGCCTGAGCTGTCCGCGTCCCCCCCGCCCTGTCTTGTCTTCCTGGGATCCCTTCCGCAACCAGCTCTAAGGAGCAGGCCTTCAAGCTTGGAATCTGTTTGCTCTAAATTTAAGCCTGGGCTGATGCTGCAAGTCCACAACCCCTGAAACCCAATCCTGAGGTCCAGATGACCCTTGGGATTCAGAATCTTTCAGATTTTAGAAAGGAAATGTAGTGCATATAATGTATAAGGAAAACCCCAGTGAGGTTTGAGGTGGCCCCTGGAATCACGGAATCACATACTTTACTATTTATGCAGTGAGACGCAGAAACATTCCTCCTAGGTGGAATATATAAACCTTGATGTTTCTAGGTTAGGTTTTGCAGGTGAGTGAATTACAAAAAACTTCTGGGTCCAGTGGTTAAGATTCCACGCTTCCACTGCAGGGGGGCGCAGTTTCAATCCCTGGTCCCTGGCTGGGGAACTAAAAAAAAACTTCTGGTCTTCAGAGCTTTCTGGAGTTCGAAATTGTTAGATGAGGGTTTGTTATTGCCTTTTGAGGATCATTGTACATCACTTAGTGGGAGCTTGAACAAACAAGAGAACTTGCTGGGGAGGGCTGGGGAGGGGTGAGAGAGGCCTGGAAGTGGGTGGCACGTGAGACACAGCTCCAGGGAACCCCAGCAAGGCTTTGCTTTGACCAGGGCTGTCACAGTCCAGCCACCCTTAGCCCTGCCAACCCAAGGATCTGAGAGCTCTGCAGAGCAGAGCGTGGCTGGGCCTGGTGCCAGACAGGCTCAAAGCAGTGCTAAGGTGGGCAGCAGGCCTTTGAGACCCTGGATGGGCAGAGCCAGGTTCGACAGGCAGGATGTCACCTCCTTATTTAGGCCAGAGGTCTTGGGGCAGCTAGGGGGCTGGAATCCTAGATAGTAGCTGCAGGGAAAAGACCTCTTTGTCTGTGCTTTTGGCTCAGCTCAGCTCCACTGTATGCTGCTGCTTCTTCTGCCAGTCCGAAGTTATCTCTCTGGTGATGGACTGACTGCCTGAGACCTGGCATTTGCCCGCCCATGCTCTCTTGCCATTGCTACAGCCAAGAGCAGACTCAGATTCTCTGGGACACTATGAACATGTATTTATTGAATACCTACTATGTGCTAGGCAGTCAGTTGACCTTGGGGGCTGTGTTCTCATTATTCTCTCAGCTGGAACGCACACTTCTCCCCGTGCACAAGCCCTAGCATCCCTTGGATTCCACTTGTGCATGAATCATGATCACCGCCTTTCCTCTGAACTCCTGTAGTGTTTACTGCCCTGCCATTCCTTGGCTCTGAATTTAGCTCATGACCTTTCTTGAATCCTTGTCTCATACTTCGTTGCTTGAATTTTTATTTGAACACTTTCTTGTTTTGAATCAGTTAGGGCTAAGGTCTCCACCTGGGTTCAAGCTATCCCCAAAGTAGGAACCTGCCCCTCCTTCCCCTCCCTTGAACACGTGTGGAATGCAGGATTGACCCCAGGGGAGAACTGCAAAGCCCTTCAAAGGAGAGGTGGAAAATGGTGCCTGGGGCCTGTAAACATTTGCACTGAGCATTCCTAAATGACAGCAAGATTTATAGTTTTAGCACTTCCTATTACAAAGGCTGTTTAAGTGACTCAGGGAGGCTGTGTAATTTCTGTACCTGGAAATTTAAAAAAATGGTAGCAACTACCTTACATGAGCTTAGTATTCATTCCCCATGCTTTAATATTCACTCTAGGGCTTTTGTAACATACAGGATTTTCCTCTGGCTAGGATGGCTTAGGTTGGGGCCTGTTGGAAAGCCCTTGAGGTTTCCTGAGAGTCTGTGGCTGTGAAGTGGGGCCACAGACTGAGGAAGTTCAACTATTCTCCCACTGGGTTCTATTTCTTTGTACAAAGAGGAGCTACAAAGGGAGAAAGATGACTGTTAACAGCTTAAAAGATCCCCCTACTCTCCTTATTACTCCTTCCCTTGAGTGTTCTGCCTGTAGAGTCCCATCTTGGTAGGTTATTCACTCATTTATTTGTTCATTCATTCACTCATTCATTCAAAAGGTAGTGAGAGGGCAATACTGCATCATTTGGGTGTGTTATGGATGCAAAATCTGAGGGGGAAGCTGGCCTTGGGGCTTTTTCATCTCACAGCATTTTACTCCAATCACATATCCACACAAGTGCTTCTCTTGAGATATCTCGAAAATGGGAGAAGAATAAAATTGTTTATCCTCCACAACTGCCTGGAGAAGCTCAGAGATCAGCTGGACTTCCTTGGTGGTGCAGTGGTTAAGAATCCGCCTGCCAGTGCAGGGGACGTGGGTTCGAGTCCCGGTCCGGGAAGATCCCATATGCCGCGGAGCAACGAAGCCTGTGCGCCACAACTACTGAGCCTGCGTTCTAGAGCCCGCGAGCCACAACTACTGAAGCCCGCGCGTCTAGATCCCCTGCTCTGCAGCAAGAGAAGCCACTGCAATGAGAAGCCCACGTACTACAAGGAAGAGCAGACCCTGCTCGCCGCAACTAGAGAAAGAGTAGACCCTGCTCGCCGCAAGTAGAGAAAGCCCCGTGTGCAGCAATGAAGACCCAACACAGCCCAAAATAATAAATAAATTAATTTAAAAATATATATATATATTTATATGCTGGTTAGTCAACTCTTCTGCTCATACCCTTCCATTTGAAAAATACTGCTTTAGATGTTAGTGAGGGTAGGGCAAGGTGATGGGGATAGAGACGTTTAGACATCAGTCAGGGTAGGGCAGGGTGATGGGGATAGAGAAGAGTAAGGAAGGTTTCCTGGAAGAGACTGTAGTGGCTTTTGGAAGAAGAGGGAAAGGAGCGATATGTCTGGCCAAGGGAACTAACTTGGGGTGTAGGACATGGGCCACAAGGGACTGTAATTCATTCCCCAAACCTAGGAGGCTTCAAAGCCTCTCCCTGCTTCCCTCCCTTCCCCCTGGCCTCCCAAGCCCTTTCATCTGGCCTTGAGTATAAATCATTAGCTCTAGCTGGGGACACAAAGCAGGACTCTAACACAGGTATGTGTGGGAAAGGCCTGGAGGAAGTTCAACAGTGTAAATGAATGTCTTCAGATCCTGACAGGTTGGGTGGTGGAGAAAGGTCAGTTAATTTGGCAGGCACCCACTCAACCCTGCTGCTTGGGGTGGGGTGGGGGAGAGCTCTGTGTGCTTTAGGCCCAGGGCATTGCAATGCCTGAGAACCCCTAGAAGCTTACCCTAAATCCCTCCTGTTGCAGCACCAGCCACTTCATCACGTTCTGATCAGGGCCTTTGGGAGAAACAGCTTCCCAAGACCTGAGGATCACTAAAACCATTCATTCATTCATCCATTCATTCAAATTCCTTGAGTTGTTCTTTTGTAGAACAGTGCTTCCCCAGCTCGGCCCCAGGCAGGTGGGGCTGAGGCCAGCAGTGGAGCTAAATCTGTACACAGTGCTTGGGGCTCCCTCTACACAGGTTAAGAGAATAATAATCACTCACAGATAAAATCTCATGGAGGAGGGAGTTCTGTGTAACTTCAGCAGGCAGAGCTGTGTCTAGAAAGTTGGAAGGAGGTAGATTTCAGCCCAGTATAAGTAGAAATAATATTTTTGGAATCAGAGTGCGCAACAGGGGCACTATCTTAATGTCACTTACAGGCTATCTTTAAAAAATTTTTTTTAATTCAAGTGTAGTTGATTTACAATATTGTGTTAGTTTCAGGTATACAGCAAAGTGATTCAGTTATATATATATATATATATATATATATATATATATATATATATATAATTTTTTTTTCCAGATACTTATAGGCTATCTTAAAGTCTTCACACTGAAGCCAGATGTCCGGAGGGCTACAAAGAAGATTCCTACCCTGAGAGGCCAAATTTGAACATTCATTCATTCAAACATTTATTGGCCACCTATTATGTGCACTGTACTAGGTGGCTGGGGTCATTTCTGAGGACAAAGCAGATCAAAATCCCTAATCTCCTGGAGCTGACATGGCTGGGAGGTGGGAGGAGCGGGAAGTCAGGCACTGTGTGACCTGGCAGGCCTCCTATAATTCCAGGACTGTAGAATGTGTGGAACTCTGTGGAACCTCATGACTCACTTCCGCCTGTATCATTTCAAGTAATCCTCACAACAACCTTTCAAGTTGTTAGGGCAGGCCAGGCCAGTGTCTACCTAATAAACGTGTACTCAAAAAAGCAATATCTTTATTCCACTCAGGAAAAAAAGCAGGCCCGGAGGGTGGCTGACTCAAGGTCATGGAGGTAATCTGGTTGGGACAAGGATTCAGATTTTAGAACCTCCCAGCTTTTCACACTCTGGTCCGTGACCCAGACCAGGTGGGGCTCGAAAACCTCCCCCCTTACCCCCCTTTCCCAAGGAGAGCTGAGGCTTTCCCTAGGGTGGGGAGAGGGGAGAGGGACCTGGGCCGGGGTGAGGGGACTGACTGGGGGTGTGTGTGCGGGCGTCTGTGCACCACCCTTCTCACTCCTGGTGACAGTAGGCATAAGCAGATTGTGACAGGCCTTCCAGAGAGGGAAAGGGCAGGGACAATTATGGAACCTGAGAAGAGGACATGGGAATTCTGGTGCTCAACTACCTGTGATAATATCAAGCCTTACATAACGCTTACTATGGGCTGGGCAGGGTCCTACAAGCTTTACACCTGTTGATTCATTTATTCCCACCACAACCCCAAGAAGCACGCACTACCCTTAGCCCTATTTTAGGAACAAGGAAACTAAGGCATTGACATAAGGAAACCGCCCAGGGTCACCCAGCGAGTGAGTGGTTCTCCTGGGGTTTGTGGCTGGGCAGCCCAGCTGGAGGGCTAACCTGGGTCCGGAGCCGTCCTTGCTCCCGATCTCCGTCAGCGGGCACCTGGCCAACACGCTGCCCTGGCACCCGCTGGCCCTGCTCAAACCAGACCACATCCAAGGCCTCCTCCAAGGTCGCAGTCCTCGTGGGCGGGGCTGAGGGGCAAAGAGGAACTGGGAGAACAAAAAGAAGCTTTGTGTCTGGGGGGGGATTCCCCTTAAAGCCACAGGCCTGGTGGGAACGGATGGGGATGCCGGGAGAGATGGAGAGGTGGCGCCAGAGCCCGGGACCGCGGGGAGCGAGGGGCGTGCGGACGGGCGGCGAGGGGTGGGAAGCGGGACCCTAACTCTTAAAAATTCGCCCTAAAGGACTCTCTGGAGCTGGGAGAGCTGCTTCCCGGCTCTGCGCCGCCCGCCGTCTCGGGTCGTGTCCCGAGCAAACCGCGTGGGGAAGTCGCATTCCGGCCCGCGCCCTCCTTTCTCTCGCTCAGTCCCCACATCCTCGGGTCTGCCTCTCCCGCCCCCCTCGCGTCCCCCGTCCCCAGTGGAGTCAGCGGGGGGCGCCTGGGTGTCTGCAGCCCCGAGAGCTCAGGGCAGTGCCGCCTGTCCCGTGGCCCCGCCGAGGCTGGGTTCGCACCTGGGGCAGGGTCGCCGCGCTTCCTGCCGCCGCTTCCCCAGCACCCCCCCCACCCCCCCGCCCCGGGAGAGTCTCCTGGTTTCCAGGTTGTCCTGGGGCTCCTGGGAGCAAGTCCCAGGGCGAGTCCTGTGGCACCTGCAACCAACCCTCAGTCTCCTAATATAAGAAGGAGGAGAACTTTCCTATCGTAACACATAACACTCAAAGGGAAAAAAATCTCGTGTGTGTGTGTGTGTGTGTGTGTGTGTGTGTGTGTGTGTGTATTCGCGCGCGCGCGCTGAACGCGCGTAAATGTTTAGGATAAGGATTGAATATTAAAAAGCAACCTTAATTTTTTGGGGGGAGAAAATAAATGCGAAACATTTTACATACCCATTTTTTAAAAATTAAACTTTTTAGTTTGAGATAATTGTACACACGTGCAGTTGTCAGAAATAACACAGAGAAATCCCATGTACCCTTTACCCAGTTTCCCCCAAGGGTAGCATCTTACCAAACTATAGTACTATAGTACTATGTCACAGACAAGATTTTGACATTGATAAAGATACAGGACATTTCCATCACCACAAGGATCTCTAGTGTCGTCTTTGTATGGCCACGCACACTTCCCTCTGGCCCCATTTCCCCCTTAACCACCGCCCCCCCGCCCCCCATCCCATCCCCCGCAGTTACTAAGCTGTTCTCCATTTCTATAACTTTGCCATTTCAGGAGGGACTTGCCTGGCGGTCCAGTGGTTAAGACTCCGTGCTGCCAATGGAGGGGGCCCGGGTTCTAGCCCTGGTCAGGGAACTAGATTCTGCATGCCGCAACAAAGACTCAGCACAGCCAAATAAATAAATATTAAACAAACAAACAAAAAGGAATGGAATAGAAATGGAATCATACAATATGTGACCTTTTGGGATTGGCTTTTCTTAGCATAATTCCCTGGAGATTCATCTGGGCTATTTCATATGTAGCTGAGAAGTATTCTACCGCATGGATGTGGTACCCCAATTTAACCATTTACCTGTTGAAGGACATCAGTATTTCTTCTAGTTTTTAGCTATTTTAAGTTTATTTTTTAAATAAATTTATTTATTTTATTTATTTATTTTTGGATGTGTTAGGTCTTTGTTGCTGTGAGTGGGCTTTCTCTAGCAGCGAGCAGGGGCTACTCTTCGTTGCAGTGTGCAGTCTTCTCATTGCAGTAGTTTCTCCAGTTGTGGAGCACGGGCTCTAGGCACGCAGGCTTCAGTAGCTGTGGCACACGGGCTCAGTAATTGTGGCTCGCGGGCTCTAGAGTACAGGCTCAGTAGTTGTGGCGCACGGGCTTAGTTGCTCCGTGGTATGTGGGATCTTCCCGGACCAGAGCTCGAACCCGTGTCCCCTGCATTGGCAGGTGGATTCTCAACCACTGCGCCGCCAGGGAAGCCCTTAAGTTTATTCTTTGTTGTTGATTTTCCTGTACAGGTTCTTGTATGAAGATAAAGTTTTTATTTCTCTAGAATAAATGCCCAAGAGTGCAAATGCTGGGTTGTGTGTTTAGATTCTTTTAAAAATTAATTTATTTTATTTATTTATTTTTGGCTGCTGGGTCTTCATTGCTGCGTGCGGACTTTCTCTAGTTGTGGCGAGTGGAAGCTACTCTTTGTTGCGGTGCAGGCTTCTCATTGTGGTGGCTTGTCTTGTTGCAGAGCACGGACTCTAGGTGCGTGGGCTTCAGTAGTTGTGGCATGCAGGCTCAGTAGTTGTGGCTCACGGACTCTAGAGCACAGGCTCAGTAGTTGTGGCCCACAGGCTTAGATGCTCCATGGCATGTGGGATCTTCCCGGACCAGGGCTCGAACCCGTGTCCCCTGCATTGGCAGGCGGATTCTTAACCACTGCGCCACCAGGGAAGCCCCCGTGTGTTTAGATTTTTAAGGAACTGCCAAACTGTATTTCAAAGCGGCTGTGCCATTTTGCATTCCCACCAGCAATGTATGAGTGTTCCAGTTTCTCCACATCTGCTCCAGCTTTTGGTGTTGTCCATTTTTAAATTTTAGTCATTCTAATAGGTGTGTCGTGATCTCTTATTGTGATTTTAATTTGCATTTCCCTAATAGTGACATTGAACATCTTTTCATGTGCTTATTTGCCATCTGTATATCCTCTTCAGGGAACTGTTTCTTCTGGTCTTTAACCCGTTTTCTAAGTGGATTGTTTATTTTTCACTGTTGAGTTTGAGAACTCTTTATATGTTATAGACACTGGTACCTGTAGGATGTATGGTTCGCAAATATTTTCTCCTAGTCTGTTTTTTCATCCTCTGAACAGCTTATTTCACAGAGTAAACACTTTTAATTTTGATGAAGTCCAACTTAGCAATTTTTTCCTTTTATAGAGCATGCTGTTGACGTCAAGTCTATGAGCTCTATTTTCTCCTATGTTTTTTTCCTTATAGTTTTATGTCTTCCACTTAAGTTTGTGATCAATTTTGAGTTAATTTTTGTATAAGGTGTAAGACATGGGTCAAGACGGTTGTTGTTGTTTTTTGTTTGTAATTGTCCAGTTGCTCCAGTACTGCTTGTTGAAAAGGCTATTTTTTTCTCTATTGATTTATTTTAATGCTTTTGTCAAAAATTTGGGCCTATTTGTGTGGATCTATTTCTGGGTTCTCTATGGTGTTCCATTGATCTGTGTGTCTGTCCCTCCACCGATACCACACAATCTTGATTACTATAGTGATAATAATGTCTTCAAATCATGTAGACTGATTTTTCCCACTTTTATGTAATTGTTTTAGCTATTCTTGTTTCTTTGCCTTTCCATATAAATTTTAGCATAATCTTGTCTCTGTCTACAAAAAAAAAAAATCCCATTTCATTGTTGTTGTTGGCAATTTGTTTCTTCTTTCTTTTTTAATTTGTCTGTCTTGCTAGAAGTTTGTAATTTTATTCATGTTTTCAAAGAAATAGTTCTTTGTTTCACTGATTTTCTCCATTGCTTTTCTGTTTTCTGTGTCACTGTTTTCAAAATTTCTGCTCTCCTTATTATGTTCTTCTTTCTGCTTGCTAAGGGTTTATTTTGCTGTTCTTTTTCTAGGTTCTCGAAATGGAAGCTGAGCATAAATTTCTCTCTCAACATTGGTTCATCTGTATCCTACCACTTTTAATTTAATTTTTCATCTGTATCCTACCATTTGTAAATTTTCATTCACTTCAATGTGTTTTTAAGTTTCCTTTGAGACTTCTTTGACCCATGGATTACTTAGAAGTGTGTTGTTTAGTTTCCAAGTGTTTGGAGATTTTCCTGTTATCTTTCTGCTGTTGATTTCTCGTTTGATTCCATTGTGGTCAGAGAAAACATTCTCTATTATTTAAATTCTTTTCAATTTTTTGAGGTTTGTTTTGTGGCCCAGGATATGGCCTGTCTTGGTATATGTCCAGTGGGCACTTGAAAAAAATGTGTATTCTGCTGTTGTTGGTGGAGTGTTTTATAAATGACAATGAGGTCTTGGTTCATGCTGTTTTTGAGTTCCTCTGTAGCTTTGCTGATTTTCTGTCTAGTCGTTCTATTAATTAATAAGAGAGGGGTGTTGCAGTCTCCAACTATAATCATGGATTTGTCTGTTTCTCCTTTCAGTTCAATCAATTTTTTTGCTTCACAAATTTTACAGCTCTGTTGTTTGGTGCATGCACATTAGGATTGCTATATCTTCTCGGTGAATTGACTTTTCATCATTACGTAACGTCTCTTTCTATCTCTGGCAAGGTTTCTTTGCTCTGAAGTCTACTATATCTGATATTTATATTGCCACTTCTGCTTTCTCTCGATTGATATTTCATGATATATCTTCTTTTTTCATTCTTTTACTTTTATATCCTTGACTTGAAGCGAATTTCTTATAGGCGCATTTATAAGAGAAAAACAAAAGATGACTTTAATAGACCGCCTACTTATTTTAGAACTAGAATCCTATGACCAGGTAATTACTGCCGAAGATTCCTGTGGGTCAGACCATTCTGATTATTATGCTGGCCTGGTTGCCTTTTAAGGTAACCAAACCTACGTTGCCTCTGGTGGTCAACCGCTGCCCCTGGCTGTTCCATGCTGGGATCCATCATTGCTATCGAAATCAGGAAGCCCATTTCCATAGCAGCCCGTCCATCTTCATTCCTGAGTGCAGAGAAAAATCAGCACAGCCCTTTTTAAGCAGGCTGTGCTTCTCTTACCAGTATATTTCTCAATGCCTCGGTGAAGGACTTTTCCCCTAGGCCCTCTCGGGGGAATTGTTTAGGGATGAGTGAGTGGATTGTACATGATAAATCCGCTTCAACATTCCTCTCTCTTTAAGTCTTTGGATTCCTTTCTCTGCATTATGCAACAGGATTTCTTGCATTGCAGCTTCATTTGTGGTACACCGCTCCTGAATCCAGATTTTAACAAATTAACTAAGGAAAGAGATAAAATCATTCCTAACTACTGGAGTTAGCACACCGAGCTTGGAATCTCTGAACCCATATTAAAAACTTCAGCCCAGGGAATTCCCTGGTGGTCCAGTGGTTAGGACTCTGTGCTTTCACTGCCAAGGGCCTGGGTTCAATCCTGGTCAGGGAACTAAGATCCCACAAACTGCGAGGCGAGGCCCCCCCTGCAAAAAAAAAAAAAAAAAAAAAAAAAAATCAGCCCAATTCTAAAACTGTGTTCCTTCCTCTCTGGTTTAGCATCTTTAGAATCCCACCCCACCCATATTCCCCAAGTTTATGTTTAATAATATAGCAAAAATCTTTGTTAATCTTGTGAGTCTTTTCCTCTAGGGTCAGATTTTGTACTTGTCCCCCTAGTTACGTGTCTGAGGCACCCATTGCACATTGACCACCTCAGGTGAGCCTTTTACAGAGTCTCCAAGCAAGACAGGACCAGCCTCGTTAGACGGAGAAGGAAGGGCTGCCTCTGCCAGACAGTGAGATTGAGTGGGGCCTGGGCGTTCAGCATCCTCACACAGATCCCAAAGCCCCTTTGCCCATTCTTAGGATTCCTCCTTAATCTCTCGGCTTTTCCCTCAGTGGCATCAGCCCTGTGGCTACAGGAGTTAAGAGATTCATCTGGGAAGTCTTTCTTAGGAGCAGCCCGGTCCTCTTCAGACAAGAATTTAAAATTTAAATTTAAAAAGAATTTAAAAGGTCAAGCTTGCCATTTCCTTTTCTTAGGCTCAGAGCAGCCCAGACCACACCAGAGTCCTTGATCTCCTTTTTCCTTTCTGTGAGGAAAGGAGGGAAGGCCATGGTGCTGACCCTCGGTACAACTTGGGTCTGACTCTCAACACTGCTTGCCCAATGGAATCACCTAGGGGCTCTTTTAACATTTGCCTGGAGGCCTGCACCCCAACCTCAGAACAACTGAGTCAGGATCTCTGGAGATGGGACCTGGCCTTGGTATTGTTTATAAATCTCGCCAGGTGATTCAAATGTACATCCAGGGCTGAGAACCCCTGGGTTAAGTTGTAATCCACACAGGAAAGAGTTTGGGACTGGGAATCTGGAGATGTGTTTTCCTGCGTTAAGCTTCTCGCTCTGTAGCTTCGGACAAGTCACATGATCTCTGCGAACCTCTACGCCCACGTCTCTGGGCCAGAGCCAGTAACAACCACTGCCTTGCCTACCTCACAGGATTGTGATGAGGATCAAATGCATAAGGGCCCTGGGAACTGTGAGACATTGTCCGATGGGAGGGCTAGTCATACCCCACGCATCATCTCGGGTTACTTCGATCAACTTAGTTGCAGACACTGCTCAGCCTCTGCCAGGGACTTTCTGCTTCATCCTCGGGCAGGTACACATCCCATAATGTTGGCTGGGGTCAGTCTAGTCTCAGGCCTGTCTGCTCACCGTACCACATCAGTCTCTCCTGGCTAAGGGCCCGGGTAGATAGATTCCTCCTGGCTAAATTCCAGTGGTGGCCAGCCAGGGCAGCGCAACCCTTTGTAGGGGCTCATCAGACTTCCGGGGCACCTATGCGGTCAGAGGGAGCACATGCCATGTCATACTTACACATTTGGAAAATGGTATGGCAGATGGGGCAAGAATACTACCTCGACGGCTTTCCTAAAACAAACGTCAGAAAGTAAAGCTCTCCCATCTTGCCCCAAGGATTCATATCCTGTAGACTCCTGCAAAGACTGGGGTCAGGGGACAAAGTAGGGGTTGAAGAGAGATTGGGAAGGAAGAAGCGGGATAGGTGATTGTTATGTTTATTCAGGGAAGGTAGGTTTAAGAAGGAGGAGACGCGCCTCACTAGGGCGCCTTGCTTTCAGGTAGGAAGTTTTCCTCCAGGTAGTAGAACCCAGGCGCCCAGAGGCAGTGGGGTTCCCTGCCTGCAGAAGCTCCCAGGTGACCTCTCGTGGGGCTCAGGAAGAGCAGCCCTTGCTCTGCTCGCTTTGCAGCCTCTCTGACTCATCTTCTCTTGGGGCCTGACAGTGATAAAGACGCCCCCCCCCTCCCTCTGGGGGCTTCCCTGCACCCTTAGGGGCTGCCTGTCCTGGCCTCATCCTCCTCTGGGCCTCTCCAGGACAAAGGGGCTTGAACAATGCTGTCTTTAGCTTTTCTCCAAGGACCCTCATGTTTTTAGAGACTGCAGAATAGACACACTGTATTTTTTAAGTAAAAACTCAGTTTTCCATTAGTTGAAGATTCATTATCCTGGGATCATCACCTTTTCACTTTCCTGACTACAATTCTCCCTGCCTCCTCTATCCAACTTATAACACTTGTCACCTGTTAACATGCTATATCACATTTATTATCTGTCTCCTGTCACCAGAATATAAACTCCATGAGGATAGGAATTTTGTCTGTTTTGTTCACTGAAAATCCCTAGTGCCTAGAAGAGTGGCTGGTGCATAATAGAGGCTCAGTAAGTTTTTGTGTGAGGAATGAATAAAAACGCAAATACTGTTGACCATTAGGCTGTGACCTCCACGAGGTAGAGGCAATACCAATTTTCTTTACCACGTATATAATCACAGAGCCTGGCACAAAGTAAGCACTTCATAAATATTTGTTAATATGGCAGTCCAGCATACCATTTTAGGAATTTATAGATAAATTCCTAGATATGCTCACACAGGGCATATTAATTAACATTAATTGCAGCATTTTTGCGAAAGCAAAGCTACTAGAGACCAAGACGTGCATCGCTAGAAGACCTTGGTTAAGTGAATTTGCACTCCACACACTAGAGTACCAGGCAGCTATTAAAAAGAATGAGGTATATGTGAAATTAAATATAATAGCTCCCTTCCCACCAAACAACAGTTTTCTTTTTGGTTGTTGTTGCCGAGACCTGAGAGAAAATTATTGAAGTTCCTTCTAAAATAATGATCCTAGGGAATTCCCTGGCGGTCCAGTGGTTAGGATTTCGTGCTCCCATTGCAGGGGGCATGGGTTTGATCCCTGTTCTGGGAGCTAAGATCCCGCATGCCACATGGCGTGGCCAAAAAATAATAATAACAACAAAAAAAATAAAATAGGGACTTCCCTGGTGGCACAGTGGTTAAGGATCCTCCTGCCAATTCAGGGGACACGGGTTCGAGCCCTGGTCGGGGAAGATCCCACATGCGGCGGAGCAACAAAGCCTGTGCGCCACAACTACTGAGCCTGCGCACCTAGATCCCGTGCTCCACAACAAGAGGAGCCACCGCAGTGAGAAGCCCGCGCACCGCAACGAAGAGTAGCTTCTGCTCGCCACGACTAGAGAAAGCCCGTGCGCAGCAAAGAAGACCCAACACGGCCGAAACTAAACAAATAAAATAAATAAATTTTTAAAAAGTAATTATTAAAAGTAAATAAATAAAATAATGATCCCAACATCATTCCTATACAGATGCAATAGAAATTTTATGTAAAATTATATCGTATATATTTTTAAAATAAATTTATTTATTTATTTATATTTTTGGCTGCATTGGGTCTTCGTTGCTGTGTGTGGGCTTCCTCTAGTTGCGGTGAGCGGGAGCTACTCTTCTTTGCGGTGCACGGGCTTCTCATTGCAGTGGCTTCTCTTGTTGTGGAGCAAGGGCCCTAGAGTGCATGGATTTCAGTAATTGTGGCACGCGGGCTCAGTAGTTGTGGCTCGCGGGTTCTAGAGCGCAGGCTCAGTAGTTGTGGCGCACAGGCTTAGTTGCTCTGTGGCATGTGGGATCTTCCTGGACCAGGGCTCAAACCCACGTCTCCTGCTTTGGCAGGCAGATTCTTAACCACTGCGCCACCAGGTAAGCCGATATATTTTGTATGATGTTTCTCAAACTAGATGGTTGACAAATTACTAAGGCGAGGGTCAGGAAAGACCTAGATATCATTTCTCAAATTGGTCTGCGGAGCATGATTGGACATTACACAGATCAAGGTTCTGATTTTTAGAAAGAATTTGTAGAGTGTAGTAGTTATTCTTTATTGCAGATTAAGAGCAGATTTATGTGTTATAAACATTCAACTGGACAATGGGTAGGAAAAAATTAATTGAAATTGGCACTGAAACAGGGGAGGTGACAGAATGCATAGTCACTACAGTTCTGCATTTCCCCCCTTCAGTATTGGGCTAACAACATCCTTATAGTAAATGGAATATGCATATGGATTCCACATGAAGGTAGAAGAAATTCCAAATTCATTCATCTGGGTAAAATAAAAAAAGCAAGTCTGCATATTTTGATTCAGAAAGGTGTCCAAATTATACTGTGAAATGAAGAAAGCAGAGTTTAAGAAATCAAGATGAACAGTATGAGCCTGCGTACCTACAATAAAATGTGTTTGTATATGTCTAGTTTAGGAAATTATTTTACAGTGGTTACCTCTGGGGAGTGGAATGGGACATATTTTTCTTTCCTTCTTTCTGCTTGTATTTTGTGCTTGTTTTTTATACTTTTTAACTTAAAAAGGTAAATTATCATTCCAATCAAAGCGTATTAGTTTTAGACATCCTTTGTTTTCACTACTAGATGACACACTTCCAATCAAAAGCACAGAACTGTGCAACTAGGGATTATCATACTAAGTGGAGTAAGTCAGAAAGAGAAAGACAAATACCATATGATATCACTTATATGTGGAATCTAAAATATGGCACAAATGAATCTATCTACAAAACAGAAACAGACTCACAGACATAGAGAACACACTTGTGGTTGCCAAGGCGGGGGTTGGGGGGTGGCGGGTGAAGATGGATTGGGAGTGTGGGATTAGCAGATGTAAACTATTATATACAGGATGGATAAACAACAAGGTCCTACTGTATAGCACAGGGAACTATATTCAATATCCTGTGATAAACCATAATGGGAAAGAATATGAAAAAATAATGTCTAGGGCTTCCCTGGTGGCTCAGTGGTTAAGAATCTGCCTGCCAATGCAGGGGACGCGGGTTCGTGCCCCGGTCCGGGAGGATCCCATGTGCCACGGAGCAGCTGGGCCCGTGAACCATGGCCGCTGAGCCTGTGCGTCCGGAGCCTGTGCTTCGCAGCGGGAGAGGCCACAACAGTGAGAGGCCCGCGTACCGCAAATAAATAAATAAATAAATAAATAAAATGTCTATATAATGTAAAAAAAAATGAGATAATACCTACTCCATCAGGATGATCATGAGCATTACATGAAATAACCTGGCCAAGGACCAAGTAAGAAGCAAACTTTCAATGCATAGTAGCAATTAACAGGATAATAATTATTACTGCAATTATTTACAAGAAAACCACTTACACACACACACACACACACACACACACACACACACACACACACACACAAGCACAGAACTGGAAGTGTTCATTATTACCCAATTGGGTGGTTACTGAAGGGGACCACTTACTTAGATGGGAACCACTGGTGTAGACTAGTCCTTCACCTGCCATGATTGCATTTACTCCAATTCTAGCCAGACCTCTAGGACTCTTAAAAATCATATCCCATTCTCAATTAAGTGAATGAGCAGAGCATAGGGGACCACTGATTTGGGGCTGAGTGTAGGAAGGGTGTGTGGGGAGAAGCAGTGGGCCGTGGGTCGTGGATGCAGGGTGACAGGGATGGGGAGGGCCAGTTGTGCTCTGGTCTCGCCTCTTCCCCTTTCCTTTGCCCTCTGTCCTTGGCTCCACTTCCCTCTCAGGCTCAGATTTCTACTAAGGAGCACCTGTCAGGTGGGGGGCTTTATGATCAGTTTTCTTTAAGGTTAAGATTCACAATTCTATTGTAATTTTCCCCACTGCCATTGGCCCATCCTATCTACTGGCTCCCTTCTTTTTCTCTGAGAAGGTGACCAGACCCTTCTTCTGCCCACTCCCCAACCCGTATGAAACCTCTGGGCTCAGAGGCAATTTCTGCCTGATCAGAGGGATAGGACTATGGAGTCAGGGCATTCGTACGCTCGCAGTAGGAAATGAGCCACGGAAGACACAAAGTGATGTGCAGTAATGTCTCAACTTTTATTGGCCTCTTGCTCCCCAGGGCACCCTGCTTCTGCTGACTCAATGCCTCAGAACTTTGGTGTCTGAGGTCTCAGACACCACTTTGCCGTCCACGAACTTCAGGGTGGTGGTCTTCTGGATGGTTTGCATGGAGTTGCAGCTGTCCACGGCGTCAGCAAGACTAACAGAAGACAAAGCCCCAGTTATAAACAGCACCGCAGAGAAAAGAGAAACAAGGAAAGTGGAGAAAAGAAGGCTCCCGATCCCCGCCTGCATGTCCCAGTGCCCCTTCACTGCTTCCTCCATAAAACGAAAACTGAAGGCCAAATTCCACCTGTGCTCCAAGAACGGCTAGGAGCAATATTTAGTCTATTCTCTTCTCGGGGCACGCGCAGAGCACCGGCGCAGTGCTCAGTGGGTACCAATGAACAGGCACATGGGGGGTTTACAAAAGCTCAGGCTTTGGGGAGAAGTGGTAGCTTGACCCCAGCTTATACAGGTAGGAGGAGAGCCCCACTCACCTGAAGTCCTCCCCATCTTCCAGGAGGCGGCGGTAGGTGTTGATCTCAGCCTCTAGCTTGACCTTGATGTTCAGCAGGGCCTCGTACTCCTGGGTCTGGCGTTGCCCCTCCGCCCGGGTCTCGGCCAGCTCCGACTCCAGGTGCAGGAGGACACCATTGAGCTGCTCCATCTGCATGGCATAGCGGGCCTCCACTTCCCTCAGGCTGTTCTCCAGGCTGGCCTTCTGCAGGGGCATAGGGAGAGGGTCGGGTGAGACAGGGTGGAGGGAGAGTCTCTGCAGCTTTCAGCCCTCTTTGAAACTTTGAGTGCCTACTGTTTGCCAGGTACTAGGGTAGTGAGTAGAAGCGGTGGGAAATACAGAGAGAAACAACTCTTTCTGAGCGAAAGGCATTGAGGGCTCTCACCAGATTTCTCATGGAGTCCAGGTCGATCTCCAGGGACTGGAGAGTGCGTCTCAGTTCCGTGAGTGTCATCTCAGCAGCTCCTATCTCAGCGGTCTTCGAGGTGACCACTGTGGTGCTCTCCTCAATCTGCGGGGGGGATATAGTCCTCAGGTCCCTCCTTCTCTGTCGGCCTCCCTCCCGCACCCTCGTGCCTCTTGTGCTTAGCCTGGCATCCATCCCTCTCCCTCGTGTACCTGCTGGGACCAGTACTTGTCCAGCTCCTCTCGGTTCTTCTGAGCCAGCTCGTCATACTGGGCCCGGATGTCTGCCATGATCTTGCCGAGGTCCTGAGCTTTGGGGGCATCCAACTCCACGGTCAACCCAGAGTTGGCAATCTGGTTTTGTAGACCCTTTACTTCCTAAAGGAGAAAGGGACAAAAGTGAGGAGGTGCTCAGGGTCAGAGCTCCAGGAAGCCTCTTCACCTGTGACTGCCTCTTCCAGGAAGCCTACGGGATCAGTTGGAGAACAGAACAGGGGAATCTCTTGACTTTGCTCTCTGGGCGTTGCCAGTTCTGCGCCTTCTACTCCAGATGGCTAAAATGCCAGCTGTCAACGCCATGCTTGTCACTCACAGGTGGTGGTTTCTCTCTCCTCCCTTCACCCTGTCCCTCCATCTACAAACCTGCTCCTTGTACCTTCCTCCCTCACCTCCTCCATCAGGTCTCACTTCTGCTGCTAGCTGTTTCCACTGTGGTCCTCATCTCATCCTCTCACCCATGGCCTTTTGACCTCATCACACTCTAATTCAGGCGACCCACCGAGCGTGGCAACATTCTGATGAAGAAGCACTCAGGCTGGTAGTTCTAAACTCCCCTGCAAGGCGGCTTGCAGGCGGCCTGCTCCGTCTAGTCCCCGGCCCAGACTCATCTTGGTCCCTTGGTTCCTGGCTTGGCCAGGGTCCCCTGCTTGCCTCCTCGTGGTTCTTCTTCATGAACAGCAGCTCCTCCTTGAGAGCCTCGATCTCAGTCTCCAGCTGCAGCCGGGTGACATTGGTGTCATCAATGACCTTGCGGAGCCCGTGGATGTCATTCTCCACAGACTGGCGCATGGCCAGCTCTGTCTCATACCTGTGGGAGCAGAGGTGATTGGAAGGGCCCTGTCTCTGATCCTGAACCTTCTCAACCCATGCCACCTACTAAGAGCAGCCCCATGCCCACTGCAAACCAGCCACCTGATTCACAAATCAGGCAGTAATCCTCTGAGCACTGTTCCTGGCACTTGGGGGACAGTGTTCTTACACTGGGTTACGTGAAGAATAAACTGATGGAGCCTCACTCTCATCCACCCAGCTCTACCCACAGCTGAACAAGATCCCCCTAACGGACCCCAGCTTCCTAGCCCCCAGCCTTACTTGACTCTGAAGTCATCAGCAGCAAGACGGGCATTATCGATCTGCAGAACGATGCGGGCATTGTCCACAGAACTTGCAAAAATCTGGGGGGATTGTAGAGAGAGGTCGCTCCATGAATGGGAAGTCAGTGATGGGGTGGGCTGAGTGTGTGGAGGGTGTCATGTGTCTCAGCGAAAAGCCCTTCCTAGTCCTTGGAATAACCAGAGGCTTTCCTTGTATACCTATCCCCTTCTACCTGTGCCCCCTCACACTGTTCCCTCCTTTCCTGGAGTCTCAAATCCCAGCGTTCCCAGTCTCCTGCTGCCCTTCCTTCTAGGCCTCTGCTGGCTGGCCAGCCCGGAAGTGAGCAGTTGCTAAACCGCCCTCTCCCTGGCCCTCTCCCAGCATTTTTCCTAGTGCACCTGCTCCGCATACCCCCGCCCCACCTGTGGGCCTCCTCTTTACTCCCAGATGACTCAGCCTTATAGCCACATCTGCTTAACCCCTCCAATTGTCCCCTCTCCACCAGAAGCCAGAGTGTCTGGGCCCTCTTTATTGAGCCTTGTTTCACTTCCCTCTATGCTGTCCACTCCTCTGCGAAGCTCCCCCCTCCTCTTCCCACTCTGTCCTGGGGAAGGGCGCCCTCCTGTGCCCATACACCACCCTTGGGGTCCCTGTGACCAGGGGCGATGTCTATGGAAATTAGGGGCATTCCTAACCTTCTGCGGGTGGAGTTGGGGGCGGGGTGGGAGATAGACAAGGGGAAGGAGTGCGTGCACCCCACCCTACTAAAATTCCTATCCTTGGGGGAGGGAGAGGAAGAGGGGAGTGGATAACTGGAGGGTCAAACGTGGCTGGGAGTTGGGGCTGCTCCCTCCATGCCCCCTTACCTGAAGCCTCAGGTCCTCGATGGTCTTCAAGTAGTGCCCCCAGTCTCTGACCTGGGGTCCCTTCTTCTCCAGGTGTTCCCGGATTTTGCTCTCCAGTCTCCTATTATCGGCCTCCAGGCTCCTCACATTCTCCAGGTAGGAGGCCAGGCGGTCATTCAGGTCTTGCATGGTCTCCTTCTCGCCCTGGATGCCCCCTACACCTACCAGACCCCCGGTCATCCCGGCGCCCAGGTTCCCGGACCCCCAGCCGCCCCGGACGCTGGTGGAGCGGGACACGGAGATCCGGGAGCCCGAGCCCCCGGCGCCTGCATAGACGCTGGCAGCGCTGCTGACCGGTCGGACCCCGTGGCCAGGTGACTGCGCGGAGCCCAGGGACCGGTAGCTGGAGAAGGTGGACTGGGCGCTGAAGCTCATGTTTGTTCCGCGAGGAAAGAGCGAGGCCAGGACTCAGGTGCTGGGCCGGGGAGAGTGTGAGGTCCGCAACTCAAGTTATAGCTCTCAGGGAGGGGGTGGGTGGGAACCCGCCCCCCGACAGGCCCCGCCTCCGCCACCAGAGTCGCCGCGGAAGCGCGGAAGCCTGCGCCACAGGTGGACCGCGGGGACTCCGCGCCTCAGGTTCCTGACCCTCTCCAGCCTTTCCCCGCCCCCTCAGCACCGTCCTGCTAAGGTCACCCTCCAGCCCCCAGGGTGGCGGTGAGTGAGTGGGGCCGGGACAGCCGTGGGCAGCAGGTGAAGTTGGCTCTGGCAGCTGGGACTTCAGGGCAGGAAATGACGTCATGGTACCCCCCCCCCCAGGTAGGGGAGGTACAGGCCTGGTTGAGAATTTGGGGGATGAGTGTTGGGGTCGGGTGTGAGTCTCCGTCGTTGTCCTCAGCTGCAGCCCAAGTTCCCACCTGCAGCGGGCATCTTGGGGAATCTCGGAACCCTAGGAGTCCTGGGGAAGAAAAGTTGGGGGCTGGAGAAGAGGAAGAGAAACGCGATTCTGAGCCTTAAGTCTGCTGGTTTACACTCGACCGCCCCACACACTTGGTTCCCAATCGTGACCTCCTGCACTTGTTCCCTAGCACACACTCAGCCCCTATCCTATGCACGTGTATCGTCAATTACCCACAGAAACGCTTACTCACCAATTACGTTCACTCTGAACCTTCCCACTCCCTCCCCATCCCTCAGCCCACTGCCGCTGAGGCCTGGCCTTCCTCGAGCACTCTGTGGTTTGAACAGGAGTCCTCACCTCGACACACCTGCGTATCAGCCTCACCCACACCCTGGGTAAACAAATATTTCTGAGCACTTACAGTTCGACAAATATTGGTTGGGCACCTACTGTGCATCAGGCCCTGTTCTAGTTGCTGGGAGAGCAGCAGTGGAAAGAGACCAATAATCCCTCATGGAGACTGTCATGTGTCCCATTTGTTATGGGGCCTGAGAGGACAGACATGCACACCTCCAAACATTCTGGCTGAGACTCAGCACTGGTGGCCAGCCCTTTCTCCCTCCTTACTAGGACTGTTCGACAGGCCCCCTCCTTCCCCTGCCTCTCCTCCAAAGGCTCTCTGGATCCCAAGCCTGTCCCCAGGGGCTGCCTCCTCCAGGAAGCTTATGTCAGGATATGGGTGAGAAGGATGGACGTAGGGAAGTTCCCCCTGCTCCCTTCACCCCTGAAGCTGGATGGTGACCCTCTGCTGAATGAGCTGGAGGAATCCTGAGGTACTGGGCGTTCAAGTCTGTTGCCACCAGCAGCTCATTTGTCTGGCAGGGCCTGGCATTACACACCTGTCTGTGCTCTTTGCTCTGGGGAGGATCTATCGATTCTTATCGAGCTGCCATCTGAACTGAAGAGGTGAAGGCAGATGGGAGAGGAGGAATGGGAAGAGGAGGGGCCACAGGAGTAGCTAGGTCAACGGACCAGACAGAGGGGAGGCACTGCTCAGATGAGGGGCTTGGCCCTGGATCATCCCAGGCCTGGCACCTTCTGGTGAGGAAAGCCCCTCAGCACCCAAAGGGAGCTGGCTAGGAGCAGGTCAGGGTGGGAGCTGGCCAGGGGAGGGTCAGGGCCTGCTGAAGGTCAAAAGGCAAATGGGATGCAAATTAGCATACAAATGAATGCCCACTAGTTTTGCATGGAGGATTTCTGGGAGCTTAGAAGTGCCCGTCAGTCAAAGGGGTTTCTCCTGCTTTCACCTTCACATTCCCCCATGAAGTTCCAGGATTGTCATGTTGTGCAGAATTGCACAATAAGGTGTAGAGGTTACAGATGTGATGTATTGCCTTTGCTGGTTTTGCTAAACTTGAAGTCAGACAATCTGTGGGCTTTGCCAGCTGTGTGACCTTGGGGAAGTCACTTAATTCTGCATTTCAGTTTCTTCACTGGTAAAAGGAGAAGAAAGCCTGTCCAGTCTATCTCCTTGGGTGGTAATTGATATGAATGTTAATTATTACTCATTTATTCACTGAACAAGTGCTAATTACTTACTGGGGAGTAAATCTCCAGGAGGGCAGCTGTGAGGGGGTCAGTGTAATTGTAAAGATGTCTGCATGATACAAGGACTCTTTCTAAGTCACTTAACACCCCTAGGGGACTTTGAATTCCAACAGGGATCAGGCCCAGATCTAAGGATTCTTATCTAAACTCCTTTCCAGGTCTTTCTCTGACTCCTGCCCCACTCCAACTGCTTGGGACATTTTGGGGCCTGGGGAGGGAGGCACTGTCTGGGACTGGAGGAGGAGAGCTGCCAGCCAGGTCTTATCTCCCATAGCTGATGTTAGTGGCCACATTCCTGACCTCTTGCAGCACCGGGGCAAATACAGACCTCAGGTTTCCAGCACCAGCTGCCCTTTTCCACCACATCCAGATTCCTCTGTGATTCAGGGCCTTTTCACTCTTCTGAGAGCCTCTGGGAGAGCTGGGGAGGGGGTGTGAGGGGGGAGTTTCGGGCCCCCAGGTTCCCAGCACTGGGGCTCTGGGGTGGTGGTGGGATGGGCGATGGTGAGGCCGGTCCCTGGAGTAGGAGGAACAGGAAGGGTCCCGGTGAGAGGCCGGAACAAAGACAGATGAGAAGGCGAGTGGAGTAAAGGAGCTCAGCAGAGGGGGGTCCTGAAGGAGGGGAAATGGTCCCCCACCCCCATCCTGCCCTGTGTTCCGGTGTCCTGCTGAGGGGGAGCTGGGAACCTGAGAGACAGGTTTAACTACTGAGTAAACTCCGAGATGACCCTGATAAGAGGGGGCGGGTCAGCTCTTTCCTCCCCCTTCCCTACGCTCTCCCTTGGAGAGCTGGAGCCACAGCCCTGGGAGAACTAGATAGTGGGGAGATTAAGGGATTGGGGGATCATGGGGGCCTGGAGCCCTTTAGGCTTTGCTTTATCATTTAGTCTGTAAATTTTGTACCCAACCCTGAGGAGGGGGGTGTTTAGAATAGCAACTGAAGTGTGACGGTTGGGGTCTATAGACCAGACAGCAGGGGGCGGGGGAGGGCGGGGGCGGGAGTCGGATTCTCACCATCATCTCCAAGGACTGAAGGATTGAGAACGACTCCGGAAAGGGCCTTCCAAAGGTGTGAGTGTCTTGGGGGCAGTGAGAGGTCTTTTTAGTGGGAACAGTAGGGGGCAGCAAGGCGGGTGAGAGGTTGGCCTGGGAGGCTCCCCTCAGCTCCCCTCAGTGCAGGGCCCAGCGTGCCAGCGGACCTCCCACAGGAGGACCCCAAGGGCTACTGAATTAGGGGCAGAGCCTCCGAGGAAGAGAACACACAGAGGGAGGAAAGGGGCGAGACCCAAGGGAAAGGAGTCTGGGTTCTGGGTGGGAATTCCTCTTGCTCAGCCCTGAGTCTGGCAGGTAGCGGGAGCTCCATAAATGATTTTGATTTAAACAATTAATGAAAAGGGGGGCCGAGGAGTGTGGTTAGGTAGGCTGTGGAGGCAGGTGGGATGATGGGGGTGGCAGCTGGGTTGGGAGCGAGGCCCAGTCTGAATCCCTCAAGACTTTTGGGAATGTCCCTGGGAGTGTCCCTGCCCCATTTGGAGAACCTGGACCTGCCTGTCTAGTGTAGACTGGGGGAGGGGTTCTGGGGCCAGGCCCTTTCCCCCAGGGTTGGGAAGGTCAAAGAATGCTCTGGTACTTTTATACCATTGCTTCAGCTGGGCTTGTATCCTGGGTTATTTTCCAGGGATAAAGGAAGGAAAGATCATGAAGAACACGTAGCTGCCCAGGAATCTCCAGCGATAAAGCTCAGAGAGGGTTCCAGGAAATCTGGCCCTTCCAGAGTCCCCTCAGCTCCCTGGGGTCCCCTGCAGTCTCCTCTGGCAAAGCCAGCTCTCACCCACCAGGCGTGGCCTCTCCTATTCTTATGACCCCTTCCCCTTCCCCCGTCTGACCCTGGTACTCCTGGTCCCTCCTCTGGTACAGCCCCGTTACCTCAATGCCATCCCCCAGCCCATCACCTCTTTCCAATCTGCCAAGAGGTGTGTGGCGCACAGGGATGAGTGTGGCACTTGGTGTCAAAAGACCTGGGTTCAAGGTTCCACTGCTGGCTGGGTGACCTTGGGCAAATTTACTTGCCTTGGTCTCCTCAGCTGTAGAATAAGGATAATAGTTACATCTACTCCGAGAGCTTTCATGAGAACCAAATGAGACAATCTGCCTGGAAGGGCTTTGACAGCTGAAGAAGTCAGTTCATTTCCTCTCTTGTCTGGTTTGCCCCCATCTACTCTTTGCCTTCCCAGGTCCCTTATTTTGCTCTCACTACCCTCTAGCCTTCTGCTCCCTCCTCATCACTATTTCTTTACTTTCAATTTGGGCACAGGGCAGGGGCAGCTAAAACTGAGTCTATGGAAAAGGGGGCGAAATGCAAAAGTAGAGTGGCTGAAAACCCGTCTCAAAATCATCCCATCAATGGCCACGTCTCTACCAGTCCCTCTCCTTTTGGCTTTGAACTCGGCAGATCTACTAGCAATGTCTGGGGAAACTGTCCTGTGAGCAGCTAGACAGGCAAGGCTACAGCTCGAGAGAGGCATGAGGTATGGAATGCAGCTTGTGGAGCCAAGGCTAGCCCTCAGGGCCTTGGCAAAAACTGGACAAAGTCAGCCTCCTCCTTGTCTCCTTGGCCTGTGCACTGACCGACCTGCACAGGCAGATGCGGTAGCCCTGTCTGGAGCCATCCCCCTAGAGGATCTGGGGGAAAGCCTGGTGTGGATGAGATGGCCTAAGGAAAAAGATCAGACAAAAAACGTGGGCAGAATCTGCATAGAGGGACCCAAGGCAAGAAGAGGAGGAAGAGACAGAGGGAAAAGAGAGGAGAGAGGAGAGGAGGTCCAGACTCCTGCCAGCTCCCAAAAGAGACCAGGAGAGAGGGCTGTCATGAAAGCCAAGGAGAAAAAGTTTCAAGGAGGGGCAGATGCGCACAGAGATCAAGGAGGCTGTGGAGAAGCAGAGCACTTCCAGTAAAGTGATGGAGACCAAAGCCAGATGCTGGAAGGCCAAGGAGTCAGTGGTTAGCGCTAAGTGGAAGCAGAACGTAAACTTTTCTTTTACGAAGTTTGGGGGAATGCCCTCGCAGTCCAGTGGTTAGCACTCTGTGCCCTCACGGCTGAGGGTTCGGGTTCAGTCCTTGTGGTCCAGTGGTTAGGACTCCATGCTTCCACTGCTGGGAGCATGGGTTCGATCCCCGGTCGGGGAACTAACATCCTGAAAGCCGCATGGTATGGCGAAGAAAAAAAATTAAAAATTAAAAAAAAAGGTTTGTCAGGGAAGGAAAGGAGAAAATGGGGTGATACCCTGTTGTAGGGAGCAAGGTTGATGGAAGGTGTCCTCAGGATGATACTGTTTAGCCAGGCGGATCAGTGATTAAACAAGCAATGACCACGGAGTGAGGTTGGTGCTGGGCCAGGGCAAGTCCAGGGCCCAATGGAAGCCCATAGCAGCAACTTCTAACCCAGCCTAAGAGCCTAGGGGAAGTGACATTTCAGCGGAAACCTGAAGAGTGCTAGTACTAGTAGGTGGCAGACCTGGGATTTGTCATACGTAACCTCTACATGCTTCTGCCTCTCTACCAATGGGAAGAGCAGGACAGAGGCAGAAGGAGCCTGCGGCACGCGTGATGAGGTAACATGGTCTACCCGTGGTGCAGGAGGCTACGTGAATGGTTCTGAGGTGCCAGTGAAGGTCACACAGCATGGCTCCATGATGAGACCAACCACATGAGAATCTGTATCCTGGGGGAATCTCTTGCTGAGAGATGAGCGGGAGGGAGTGGTGGAAACTCAGAGGCAAAGGAATCTAGATTTACAACATTGTTGAAATAGACTCTTGGGGTGGGTTGAGTGGGAAAGCAAAGACAACCAGAAGAACTCAGAGGAAAAGGAGTCCAGGGCTTGGGAGCTGACATGATGGATGGCAGTCTAGAAAACAAGGGAGCACGAGATGTGACATGTCAGAGAGGGGATTGTCGGAGTTTGGGGTCAGAGCAGACGATATCATTTAAGGGTGGCTGAAATCATGGAGTTAAGGATCTTAAGGAAAAGAAAGGATAGGAAAAGAGCATAGATTTTGGAGTCAGGCAGATCTGAGTCTGTGTTCTAGCTCTGTTGTTTGCCTGCTGAGTGACCTCGTTCAAGTCGGGTGCCCAAGTTAGTAAGCTTCTCTGAGCTACAGTTTCCTCATCTGTTGTTGCAGGAATTAAATGTGCATGATAGGGCCTGGAGCATAGCAGTGCTCCCCTGCCTTCTTCTGCTGCAATAATCATCAGCATGGAGGTTCAAGTCTCTCAGTTTAGTTCAGTTCTACAGTGAGCTGGGGATACAGAGATAAATAAAAATAAACAATAATAATCAAGGAGAGGATTATTAGAGGGGAAGATAACCAGACCAAAAAATACAGTGTGATAGGTGCTATGAAAAGTTCTAAGGTAGTATCAGAGGAGGGAATAATTCATCCATTCATTAACAATTTGTAAGGGAGCTGTTATGTGCCAGCCATGTTCTAGGCTCTGGGGATACAGCAAAGAAAAGCCAGATAAGGTTGTTCTTGCGGAGCTCACATTTTAGGTGGAAGGGTTGGGATCGTGGAGAACCTCAAGAAGGAGGGAATGCTCTGGCAGAGTTTCAAAAAAATGAACAAGAGCTTGTTAGAGAGACAAGGGGGTCAAGGAGAAGTCTTTACAGATAGAACGGTATTGTGATCTGTTACAGTATCCAACGGAGTCCCCTCCTCTGAGTTTCAGATATGTATCTCCTGCCCATCACTGGATATTGTCCCCAGTTG
This sequence comes from Delphinus delphis, assembly GCF_949987515.2. Classification (NCBI taxonomy): domain Eukaryota; kingdom Metazoa; phylum Chordata; class Mammalia; order Artiodactyla; family Delphinidae; genus Delphinus; species Delphinus delphis. Next base: position 41,964,246 of record NC_082693.1, on the reverse strand, counting down.
GAGTTTTCAAAGAAATCTTTTCTATTTAAAAATTTCTTTTGGCTGTGCCGTGCAGCTTGTGGGATCTTAGTTCCCAGACCAGGGGTTGAACCTGTATCCTTGGTGGTGAAAGAGTGATCTCCTAACCACTGGACTGCTGGGGAATTCCCAAAGAAGTCAAGCTTATTAGATGTAAGGCTGGATCTTCCTGCATCTTTTTTTTTTTTCTTTAAAAAAATTCAGATTTATTGAGGTACAATTTGCATAGAGAAATATTCACTCTTTTCAGGGATACGGTTCAGTGGGTTTGGACGGATGGATACAGTTGTAGACCTGCCACCATAAATCAAGATAGAAAACATTTAATCACCTCAGAAAGTCCTATTGCATTCCTTCATAGTCAGTCTCCCTCACCCACCCCCAGCTCTGGCAGCCATCAATCTGCCCCAATGATTTTTCCTTTTTCAGAATGCCACGTAGATTGAATCACAGGCCACGTTACCTTTTGTCTCTGACTTCTTTCACTTAGCATAATGCTTTTGTGTTTCACCCATGTTATTGCATGTATCAGCACTTCGTTCCTCTTTATTGCTGTATAGTATTCTACTGTATGGTGGTATCACAATTAGTTTATTCATTCACCAGTACGTGGGTATTTGAGTCGTTTCCAGTTTTTAGTAATTATGAATAAAGGTGTTATAAATATTTGTGCACAGTTCTCTGTGTGGATATAAGTTTTCATTTTTCTTGGATAAAATAGCTAGGAATGGGATGGTGTGTTGTATGATAAGTATATGTTTAACTTTATAAGAAACTGACAAACTGTTTTTCAATTGAAGTTTAGTTAATTTATAATATTGTGTTCAAACTATTTTCTAAAGTAACTGTACCATTTTGCATTCCCACCACTAATGTATGAGGGTTCCAATTGCTCTTCACCCTCACCAGCACTTTCTACTGTTTTTCTTTTTTTAAATTATAGCTTTACTGGTGGGTGTGTAGTAATATCTCACTGTCGTTTTAATTTGTATTTTCGTAATGACTAATGATGTTGAGCATCTTTTTTATGTGCTTTTGTTGCCATCTGTATCTCTTCTTGGATGAAGTGTCAGTGCAAATCTTTTGCCCATTAAAAAATATTGGGTTGTCCATAAAAAAACGAAAAGACAACCTATGGAATGGGAGAAAACATTTGCAAATGATAGGACAGAAAAGGGCTTAATCTCCAAAATATACAAACAGCTCATACAACTCAAGAAAAAAACAAACAACCCAATCAAAAAATGGACAGAAGACCTTAATAGACATTTCTCCAAAGAAGACATACAGATAGCCAGGAGACACATGAAAAGATGCTCACCATCACTAATTATTAGAGAAATGCGACTCAAAACTACAGTGAGGTACCATCTCACACTGGTCAGAATGGCCATCATTAAAAAGTCTACAAATAACAAATGCTGGAGAGGGTGTGGAGAAAAGGGAGCCCTCCTGCACTGTTGGTGGGAGTGTAAGTTGGTGCAGCCACAACAGAAAACAGTGTGGAGGTTCCTCAGAAAACTAAAAATAGAACTACCATATGATCCAGCAATCCCACTCCTGGGCATATAACCAGACAAAACTATAGTTCAAAAAGACATGTACCCCTATGTTCATAGCAGCACTATTCACAATAGCCAAAACATGGAAACAACCTAAACGTCCATCAACAGACGAGTGGATAAAGACATGTGGTACATATGCACAATGGAATACTACTCGGCCATAAAAAAGAACGAAATAATTACCATTTGCAGCAACATGGATGAAATGAGAGATTATCATACTGAGTGAAGTAAGTCAGAAAGAGAAAGACAAATACTGTATGATATCACTTATATGTGGAATCTAAAATATGGCAAAATGAACCTATTTACAAAACAGAAACAGGCTCACAGACATAGAGAACAGACTTGTGGTTGCCAAGGGGGTAGGGGCTGGGGGACGGAAGGACTGGGAGTGTCGGATTAGCAGATATAAACTATTACATATAGGATGGATAAACAAGGTTCTACTGTATAGCACAGGGAACTATTTTCAATCTCCTGTGATAAACCGTAATGGAAAAGAATGTATAAAAAAAGAATGTCTCTCTGTATATAACTGAGTCACTTTGCTGTATGGCAGAGACTGGCACAACATTGTAAATATACTATACTTCAATAAAAATTAAACTAAATAAAAAAATATTGGGTTGTCTTTTTTATTATTTATTTATGAGAGTTTTTAAAAATATATCTAGATTTAAGTTTTTCATCATATATGTGATTTACAACTATTTTCTTGCAGTCTGTAGTTGTCTTTCCATTTTCTTAATGGTGTCTCTTGCGGAGAAGCTATTGGTTTTGAAGAAGTCCATTTTATCAAGTTTTTAGTTTAAGGATCATGCCCTGCTGCTGTATTTGAGAAATCTTTGCTTATGTGAAAGTCACAAAGATTTTTTTCTGTTTTCTTCTAGAAGATTTATGGTTTTAGATTTTTTTGTTTGTTTGTTAATCGTTTGTTTATCATGAGAAACTATTCCTTAGCCCAGATATTAGTAGTTCATAGTTCAGGAACACAGGTAAGTGACAAACTTCCATGGAACTCAACCCAAAGAAATTCTTTATATTCCAAAATCACTTTGCACTCTGAAAGATACCAGCCTTCCTCATCTCCTCAAAATCTTTTATGGAATCATAAGTTCTGTAGAAATCTGCATATGCCTTCTTTCTTGGTTCAGCCATAGCAAACTTATAGAAAGCTGCAACTCCCAAGGGGACAAAGAATGCTCCAACAATATGAAATCGCAGACGCTTGGCCAGAAGGCCACGCATATGAGGTTTTGTCAAAGAACTGGAAGCCATGGTAGTTTTTCTCCTTGACAGCGGACTATTTCAAGGTCACGCAATCAAGAACACTCCAGCAGGTCCCACAGGGCCCACTTTGTGACCCGGACCTGAAGGCCGCGGCACGCGGGCCAGCCTCCCGACTTTCGGTGAGCGCGGTCCGGGCAGGGGCCTATGGTTCTAGATTTTACATTTTGGCCTAAGATTCATTTGAGTTAATGTGTTTGGCAAATATTTTCTCCCAATCTGTGGCTTACTTTTGTATTTTCTTTCTTTTTTTTTATAAATTTATTTTTTGGCTGCGTTGGGTTTTCGTTGCTGAGTGAGGGCTTTCTCTAGTTGTGGCGAGTGGGGGCTACTCTTCGTTGTGGTAGGTGGGCTTCTCATTGCGGTGGCTGCTCTTGTTGTGGAGCATGGGCTCTAGGCGCAGGCTCAGTAGTTGTGGCGCACGGGCTTAGGTGCTCCATGGCTTGTGGGATCTTCGCGGACCAGGGTTTGAACCTGTGTCCCCTGCATTGGCAGGTGGATTCTTAACCACTGTGCCACCAAGGAAGTCCCTACTTTTGTATTTTCTTAACAGTGTCATTAGAATAGATGACATTTTTAATTTTGGTAAAATTCCATTGTCAAATTTTTCTTTAATGGTTTATTTTTGTGTGTGTGTGTTCTAAGAAATCTTTACCTAACCTAAGATCACTAAGTTTTTTTTCTTATGTTTTCTTCTAGAAGTTGTATATTTTTAGGTTTTTTGTTTTGAGTTGATTCTTGTCTATGACATGAAGTATGGGTTGAGGTTAATTTCTTTTTTTGCATGCGGATGTCCAATTGTTCCAGCACTATTTGTCGAAAAGACTATCTTTTCTGCAATGATTTACCTTGGTACCATCGTGTGAGTCTATTTCTGAGCTCTTACGTTCCACTGATGTATATCTCTATCCTTATGTTAATACCCCACTGTCTTGATTACTATAGCTTTATGGTAAGTCTTGAAGCCAGGTAGTGTGAGTTCTTCAACTTTCTTCTTTTTCAAAATTGTTTTGGCTAGTCTAGGCCCTTTGTTTTTTTATATAAATTTTTAGAATCAGTTTGTCAATCTCTAAATAAAAGCTTACTGGAATTTTGATTGGGACTGCATTAAATGCATGACCTTTGTATATCTCACCATTCTAGATCTTCTTTAATTTCTTTCATTAACGTTTTGTGGTTTTCAGCACACACATCTTGCACTTGTTTTGTTTGATTGGAAGGTATTTTATGTTTTAAGTCTGATTGTTAATGATATTGTGTTTTCAATTTCAATATCCAATTGTTCATTACTAGTATATAGAAATATGATTGATTTTGTATATTGATCATTTAGCCTGCAACTTTGCTAAACTCTCTTACACCAGTAGCTTTTTTGTAGATTGAAACCTTTTACATAGAATATCATTTCATTTGTGAATAAAGGCAGCTTTATTTCTTCTTTTCCAATCTGTATGCCTTACTTTCTTTTTCTTGACTTAACTGCACTAGCTAACACCTCCATTACAATGTTAAATAGAAGTGGTGAGACAGCAAATACCTTTGCTTTAGTCCTGATCTTGTGGGGAGAACATTCATTCTTTCACTATTAAAAATTATGTTAGCCCTAAGCTTTTTGTAAATGTTCTTCATCAGGTCAAAGAAATTCCCTTCTATTCATAGTTTGCTGAGAGTTTTTCTTTTCTTTTTTTTTAGATTTTTTTAATGTGGACCATTTTTATTTTTTTTTTATTTTATTTTTTTTAAAATTTTTCATTTATTTATTTATTTTTGGCTGTGCTGGGTCGTCTTTTCTGTGCGTGGGCTTTCTCTAGTTGCGGCGAGCGGGGGCCATTCTTCATCGCGGTGCGCGGGCCTCTCACTGTCGCGGCCTCTCTTGTTGCGGAGCACAAGCTCCAGACGCGCAGGCTCAGTAGTTGTGGCTCACGGGCCTAGTCGCTCCGCGGCACGTGGGATCTTCCCAGACCAGGGCTCGAGCCCGTGTCCCCGGCATTGGCAGGCAGACTCTCAACCACTGCGCCACCAGGGAAGCCCAATGTGGACCATTTTTAAAGTCTTTATTGAGTTTGCTGCAATATTGTTTCTGTTTTATGTTTTGTTTTTTTTGCCCCGAGGCATGTGGGATCTTAGCTCCCCAACCAGGGATTGAACCCACACCCCCTGCACCGGAAGGTGAAGTCTTAACCACTGGACCACCAGGAAAGTCCCAAGAGAGTTCTTAATCATAAATGGATGTTGAACTTTGTTAAATGTTTTTTCTGCATCAATTGAGATGGACATATGATTTTTCTTATTTAGTCTATGAATAAAATGAATTACATTAATTGATTTTAAATATTCAACCAATCTGCCATACCAGGGAGAAATCCTATTTGATTATGATCTATTGTTCTTCTTATCTGTTGTTGGATTTGATTTGTTAATATTTTGGTAAGGGTTTTGAATTAATGTTCATGGAGGATATTGATCTATATTTTTCTTGTATTGTGTTTTTTTGTTTTTTTTTTTTGCGGTACGCAGGCCTCTCACTGTTGTGGCCTCTCCTGCTGCGGAGCACAGGCTCCGGACGCGCAGGCTCAGCGTCCATGGCTCACAGGCCCAGCTGCTCCGCCGCATGTGGGATCTTCCCGGACCGGGGCACGAACCCGTGTTCCCTGCATCGGCAGGCGGACTCTCAACCACTGCGCCACCAGGGAAGCCCTTTACTGATTTTCTATTTGTCTTATTAATTATTGAGAAAGGAATATTGATGCTTCCAAGCATAATTTTGGATTAATCTACTTCTCCTTTCAGTTCTTTTAATTTCTATTTTATGTTTTTTTCAAAGTAATTAATTAAGTAATTTGGCTGCGCCGTGATTTAGCCGTGGCACGCGGGATTTTTGTTGCTGAGTGTGAGCTCTTAGATGCGGCATGTGGACTCTTAGATGCGGCATGCGGGCTCTTAGTTGCAGCATGTGGTATCTAGTTCCCTGACTAGAGATCGAACCCAGGCCCCCTGCACTGGGAGCTTGGAGCCTTAGCCACTGGACCACCAGGGAAGTCCCTCTATTTTATGTTTTTAAAAACTCTGTTGTTGGGTGCACACACATTTAGGATGCTTATAGCTTCCTGATGAATTGGCCCCTTTGTCATTCTGCAATGTCCCTCCATAGCCCAGATACATTCTTTGTTTTGAAGTCCATTTTGTCTGATATTCGTGTGACCTTCTTCTAATTTTCCCCTTCTCATGGAATGGCATCACCATCCAAAGAGGTGTCTAGGGCAAAAACTGGGTTGTCATCCTTGACACTTCCCACCCTCCACCACATCAGCCCATTATCAAATCTTGTCCATTTACCTCCTAAATGACTCTTGAATCTTTCAGCTCCTCTCTAGCTCTATAATCATCACCCTAGTCTAAGTTATCATTATATTATCTCTTGCTTAGCCTACTCTCTTAGTTTACTGATGTCCTTGAATCCACTTTGGTCTAATGTGCTCTCCACATGGCAAGCAGGCACGATTAAAAAAACACACACACAAATGAAGTCACCCCTCTAAAGCTAATTAGATCTAACTAGGTCCAATTATTCTTAGGGTAAGGACCCCAAGTCTTAAAGTGGCTGATGAAGCCCTGCATGGTCTAAAGCTAATTAGATCTAACTAGGTCCAATTATTCTTAGGGTAAAGACCTAAGATCTAATTAGATCTAATTAGACCTAAGATCTAATTATTATCTAATTATTCCAATTATTCTTAGGGTAAGGACCCCAAGTCTTAAAGTGGCTGATGAGGCCCTGCATGGTCTAAAGCTAATTAGATCTAACTAGGTCCAATTATTCTTAGGGTAAAGACCTAAGATCTAATTAGATCTAATTATTATCTAATTATTCCAATTATTCTTAGGGTAAAGACCCCAAGTCTTAAAGTGGCTGATGAAGCCCTGCATGGTCTGGCCCTCTCAACCTCTGCAGCCTCCCTCTGTACCTTTTCTCCCTCTTAATATGGCTACACTGACCTTCTTTCTGTTTGTGGAACATGTTGAACTCCTGCTTACCCAGGGCCTTTGCACATGCAATTCTCTATACCTAGATCACTCTCTTCTCCTTTTTCAGCCTTTTCTATTAATTTACTCATCTCTCATATCTCAGTTCAAGTATTGCTTCCTCAGCGAAGTTTCCCTAACTCCTTCAAATTTAGGTCAGGTTGCTCTACAATATACTCTCTTAGGATTGTGTTCCTCTCGTTAAAATAATGTATAGCAGTTTATATTTACATTTTCATGAGTGTGATTATTAGGTTACTATCATTCTCTCCAACTAGATTATAAGCTCCAGGGGCCATGTCTATTTTGCTCACCCTTGTGTCCTTAGTGCCTGCACTTATTAGGTGCTCAATAAATACTTGTCGAATATGTAAAGAGTCAATGGGTAGCAGAGAAAAGGAAGAGGCAGAAGATGAAATGGGAAAGGTTGCTGAGGGCTGGGTCAAGGAGGACCTTGCAGGCCTTGTAGAGTTTTTCCTTCCTTGCTTCTCAATTCTATTTTGCACCAGATACATCAGGAAATGTGCTATGATCACATGTGCCAAGGTACCACCCACGTCTGCAGGGGGTTGGGTTCTGAGCCTCTATTTATAACAAGTTCCCTAGGGATGCACCAGTGGCTGTGGGCTACTGGGATGACATTGAAGCTTGAAGAAGGGAAGTGTCATGGTCAGAATTGCATTTTGGCAAGACCATTCTAGCTGTATGTCTTGGAAAGACAGGAAGGGACAAGACTGGAGATTACTGCCATCATCTAGGCAAGTGACATGAATGCCTGGACTAGGGGGAATCAGTGGAAAAACAGGGAAGAAAATAGACTCAAGGGAAATTTAGAAGTTAGAAGTTAGGTCTTGGTGTCTAATTGGATATAAGGGGAAAGAACAAGGAAGAATAGCAACCACAATAATTAACAATTACTGAGTACCTATGATGTGCCAGGCATGAGCCTATGTGCTTTACACATATCACATTATTTAGGCTCATAACAACCATGTGAGGCAGGTTATAGTACCATCCCCGGGGCTTCAGGTGACTCCTAGCTTTCTCGCTTTGGAGGCAGTGAGGCTGTCCACCAGGTAATGATTATGAGAGGAAGGAAGGCCAGGAGGGTGGTGTTAGACAATGACTTCTGTTTGGAACCTACCGACTTTGCGACTTGGGTGAGACATCCAGGTGGCAATTGGAAACATGGGTCTGAAACTCTCCTGAGAGTTGGGAGATGTGGGTCCAAGAGCCATCATCCCTGGGAGTGGATGGGATTGTTCAGAAGAGGTTAAGGCACCCGTCCCAGGGCTACTAACTTTCAAGGCCGAGGTTCTTAATCTGGCCTCTGTGATGGTTTCCTGAGTACATGAATCCCTTGAGGCATATGAGAGATGCTGGCAATCTGTGATGGTGCCTTAGAGTCTCAAAAGTGCGCATGGTCCACCAAAAAGATTAAGGGCTATGGATACAAGTGGTGGGTAGATGAAGAGGATTCAGGAGTGAATCAGTAGCGTCCAGTCCAATATTGCAGGGAGGTCAGATAAGAGAAAGCTTGAAAAGGTCGACCAAATTCGGCTCTTAGTTGATCACGGGTGGTTTTAAATTTCCATGGCTGGTGGCTGGGGTGGGAGTAGGTAGGATGAGGTGAAAATTGAGAACAAACATGACCTCTTTATTGGGAAGAGGAGAGAGGGGGGTCCAGGGTCAAGGATAATTTCCCTCCCTCCTTCCCTCTCTCCCTCCCTCCCTTCTTTCCTTCCTTTCTTCCTTGCTTTTTTTAAGTAGAAAAGCCCTTGAGCAGGGATACAGGTAGAGGGGAAAAGTCCCTCCAGGACCAGAGAGAGATGGTCCTTGATGCAGCGAGGTTCTGAGGGGATAGAGTTCAGAGTGCAGGTGGCGGGCCTGGCTCTGAGCACAGTGAGGGACACCTCCATCTCCAAGAGGGAGGAAAGGGTGGGGATGGATACAGACAACGGATGAGGGGGGCATTGTTAAGGATGGTGGTGGCAGCCATGAGGGCCCCTTTGGGTACCAAGAGTTTACGATTCTGGTGACTAGCAGAGGGGAAAGAGTGATGGTGCATCTGGTCTCACACTAGCTGAGGAGACACTGTCTTTTCCTTAGCCTGGACACCCTCCTCCTTATGTTTGGCCTTGTCCTCCTCCAGGAAGCCTTCCTTGACTGATAACTCCATTCTGCCCCTTCCCAGCAGCTGCCTCAGCTCCCTGTTCCCTCTTTGTCTCAGCACAGAGGCCAAGAGCTCCCCTTGGTTCAGTGTCTGCCTGTCTGTCTGTCTCTGGTCTCCAGAGAGAAGGCTCAAGGAAGGAGGTGAGGAGGGGATGGGAGCATTTGTGTATCTGTAAAATGGGTGGCTACTTCCTCAGGACGTTCCCTCCCCAGCTCTCAAGACAGGCTGTGCCCACAAGGGGGTGTTCAGCCAGAGAAGGCCTGCTTCGCATGATCTGGGCAAACAGCCCAATTGGCAGGCTGTCAGCAGGGCCCTCACCTTTGCTCCCTGCTCAGATGGCCCTGGCCTCCGTTGCCATGGTTGCCCCTTAGTTTGGGGTAAACAGAGCTCTCCCTCTCCCTATCCAGACACCTAAGTGTCTCTCTGGGGAGGGGTTGGAATTTCCAGCGTGCAGGTATCCCTCACCCTGCTTCCCAGAAGGCACAAGGATGGTGAGTCACAGCATTTAGGCCCCTTTCCACCCAGTCACTGCTCTCTGGCTGGCCCTGAGGCTCCCTTCTGCTCCACCTGTGTCCTGTGAGAATTGGGGAGGGATAGGGAGAGGGCTGGAACTCACTGTCAAGCTGGGTGGTGGGTATAGGGAAGAGCCTTCCTGTCTTCCTTTGGGCTGTTTCTCCTGGGGCCTAGATCCAATCCCTGGAATCAGTGAGAACGATTACAGCTTCTTTCCTCGTTTCTCCTGGATCCTTAGGGCCTAGGGTGAGAGAGAGGAGAAGATAGAAGAAACAAATGTGGAGGAGAAGAATACGGATCAGAGTGGAGAAGATGATTCATCTGGATAGAAGTGAATCTTAGAACCATCCTTCATTCATTCATTCATTCATTCTGTGAATCAAACAAATTCCCGTGCTGGGTACTGAGGGAAACAGAAACATGTAAGACACAAGCCTGCTTTTGAGGAGGTGCCTTGGTGCTGGTGTGAGGGCCCTGGATTTGGAAACTGGGGACCCTGGTATGAGCCCTAACTACCACTTGATGGACAAGTCACTTCTCTAAGCCTTGGGTTCCTCATCTGTAAATAAGGATAATGATACTTAACTCCCAAGGTTATTGTGCGGATCAAACGAGATGAACATGGACCACTGCCTCATTTGCCGGTGATCAACAGCAGTTGGATGCCTGTGGCTCAAGTTTGCAGTCAGGGAGGAGCGCTCAGACAAATATGACCCAGCCCAGGGTGTAACGAGGCCAGTTCTTGGGGTCTCTGTGGGAGAGGCCACTTCCCACAGCGGTGACGGCGGCAGGGAGGTGCTGCTGGGTGGTTTTCGTTCAGTAAATGTTTGCAGAGTGCACACGGTGCGCTGCAAGGGTAACTGTAGGCAGGATGGGCAGAACCCCGGGGCTGGGGCAGGGAGGCAGCTAGTGCCAGGTAGGAAAGCTCAGCTCCATCATCGTGAGGAGCTTGACCTTTACTCTGGAGGCAAAGGGAAGTGCTCAGCTAGGGAGTGACAGGATCCAAGTGGTGTTCATAGAAGATCAGTCTGCCTGGGCCCTGGGGGAAAACACCTTGGAGCAAAGTAAAGCGAGTCCATCGTGGAGGTAGAGGGGGGCGCTGGGCCAGAGGGAGACAGCGTACATGTCTAGGAGCCTCAGGCGGGCAGTGAGGTCACCTCCCCTGCAACTCTGCAGGGAGGGGGGCATTCACAGCAGCACGTCTCTTTCTCTGGGGGCCCTTCTCACTTGCCTGCGAGGAGGAGGGAGGGAACATCGCAGGGAGGTGGAGAATTTCTCCGGAACACTGGCCCCTTCCGCCTCCTCCCTCCACGGGACCCAGGGCCTGGCTCAGAGGTGGGAGGGGGAGAGGGGGACAGGATCGGGGTCCCATCTGGGTCCCTTCTGGGTCCTGCTCCTGTCCTCTAAGAGAGAGGGTGAGTCAACTGCGGTTTTTAAAGCTGGAGAAGTAGTTCATGGTGGCAGAGAGATCGAAACCCCACAGGCCACAAGAACTTCACTGTCTTGAACCCCAGAGAGCTACCTGGAATACGGTGCTGTCCAGCCCCGGGACATAACTTTCTTGGGAGGGAAATTTCTGGCCGGGGGGAGCTAGTTGATAGGAATCGAGGCCCTCAGCCTTTGGTGGTACCAGTGATCCTGGCCCCCCTTAGCTCCCACCTCATTTCCGGATGGGCCACCCACGCTGGGGTGACTCAGGTATGCGGCTCAGGCCTGAAATCCTCCCAAGCCCCTGGGCTGACTCAGCCTGAGCTCCCGGGAATGGTGAGATCGTTCCCCCAGCTCTCCCGAGGTAGACAGATAAGGTTTACGGCTCATTATCTGTGAGATGGTGGGCTGTGCAGACATACCTGCAACTGCATTCCTCCTGGGCCTGACCCTGCCTTACACAGTCTTTTCCAGGAATTTCAGGCGTCTGAGCACCATTTATTTTCAGAAACCTGCTTCTCAGCACCTCCTCCCCCGAGGGGGTCTCCTCCCACCCAGGCCTCGCCTTGCTCTTGTCCCCCTGAGGCCTGCCGCTCCCACTCTCCTCTGGGCCTTGGCTTCTGGGCCGGCCTGCCCCACTCGAGGTCCGGTCCGAGTGAAAAGAGATCCAGCACAGCTCCTTTTGCAAAGAAGCATATCCCCTTCCCTTTTCCCTCATTTCTACTACTACTCCTTGCCTTAGCCAGTCCTTCCTTCAGTCTAGCCTTTTCTCCCTTTCAATTCTTAAATTAAACTTCCACTTAATTTAATACTTATTTTCATTTTATATCCAGGTCACATTTTCTACATTAAAATATAACCATATAATAACCATAAATGGAGGATAACGTTTTAAAATCGTGACCCACTATATTGTACACCTGTAACATATGATATTGTACAGCAACTATACTTCAATTAAAAAAGACTGTGGATATTGACAAAAATTTTGGATTTGGGGAAAAAATATATATATATTCATGCTGACTTCCCCCACCCCCTACACCCTCAGAGAAAAAAGTGAACTTTACACACCTTGAAAGATGGGATGCACAGAGCAAGATGGAATTGCACCCAAGTAACAAAGAACACAAAGAGACCCAATAGTAGACATGTCAGAAGCTCATAGGTGACAGCTCAGGGCTTGAGGGCTTGCAGCAGGAAGGAGGAGGCATGAAAAGGCTAAAGTTTTGAAATGCTATCGCTGGTGCCACATTGAAAGGGAGAAAAGGCTAGACAGAAGGGAGGACTGGCTAATCCAAGGAACAGAATAATAGGAGTAGAGATGAGTGAAGAGGGAAGGGGGAATGCTCCTTTGAAAGGAAAGCATTCCTTAAAGGAGCTGATGCTGTTTTGTTCATGGGTTGGTATCCAGTGAGGTAGACTCTGGAGAGCAGGTGAGGGTGGACTTATCATAGGAGCCCTTTAATGGAGGAGAGGGAGGTAAAAGACAGGGGGAAGGGTGAATTCTTGGAGAAGAGTTTATCGTTTTCACCCATCACAGCAATAGTCCTATATGGGCACTGCACAGGGGCAAAGAAAATCTCTTGCAAATATTATCATCATATAATTGATTTTATAGAGGAGAAAACAAAAGCTGTTCAAATCAAATCAGTGTGATTTCAAGCTTAATGCTTTCCCCAAGACATTGCAATCACTTTGGGAAGTTCAAAGTTCTAAAAACGGAATGAATTTAAATGTCATTAATAATAAAATGTAATTTCAAGGAATTTTAGAAATAAATGGGACTGTTCCTTCACTGTACAGATGAGACAGCTGTAGCTCTGAGAGGGGAAGTGACCTGTCCAAGGTCACACAGCAATTTAGAGACTGAGTTGAGAGGAGAGCACAGGTTATTTGATTCCCCAGTTTTTGTTTTCCTGCTAGTCCGTATTGTTCCAAGAATTGCTGAAAACAATTCTCAAATGAAAATGAATTCTCACGACAAAACCTAGAGCACTTTGGAGGTGGTGATAGGAATTTGCAGAAGTGAAAGGGCTTGAGGGTGTGTCAACTCACAGGATTCGTGGGAAGTGTGGGGAGCCAGGAAGTCAGCTGGCCAGTGAGCCAGCTTTCAGCTGTCCTGGGATTCCTAGGCCTCCCCAGATCAGCAGGGCAACTTCTGCAGGCCTTCTGGAAGTCATCTTCCTTTATCAGAGGTGCTGGCTGATGTGAGTCAAAGCTTTCATGCTGGCCTGGAGAATTTGCCTTCCTATCTCCAGCGTCTTTCAGTCTGTGTCTGGTTAGACTCAGGACTGGGAAACCCAGTGGGACTGGGAAACGTAACTGGGTTCTGGAGCTTGAAGAGTTGGGTTGAATTCTGTTCCTGACATTTAGGTGCCGTGTGACCTTACAAAATGGGTCGAAAGTTTCTAAACTTCCATACCCTAATGTGTAAATAAGACTAACTGTACTTTCCTCATGGGTTTAATTGTGAGGATTAAATGGGATTATAAAAGGTCTATGGGGGCTTCTCTGGTGGCGCAGTGGTTAAGAATCTGCCTGCCAATGCAGGAGACACGGGTTCGAGCCCTGGTCCGGGAAGATCTCACATGCTGTGGAGCAACTAAGCCCGTGTGCCTCAACTACTGAGCCTGCGTGCCACAACTACTGAAGCCTGCGTGCCACAACTACTGAAGCCTGCGTGCCTAGAGCTGGTGCTCTGCAACAAGAGAAGCCACTGCAATGAGAAGCCCACGCACCGCAAGGAAGGCTAGCCCCCGCTCACCGCAACTAGAGAAAGCCCGTGTGCAGCAATGAAGACCCAACACAGACAAAAATAAATAAATAAATAAATTTATTAAGAAAAAAGTCTGTGGTGCAGGGAGTACCTGGCATTATGGTACTATCCTGAAGGGATACAGAGAGAGGGAGGTGTACCGCAGGGAGGCGAGACCCAGCTTTGGGGGCAGACAGGGCCCAATTCTACTGTTGGAGCACAAGCTATTCTTAACTTTGATGCTCAGTTTCCTCAGCTCTAAAATGGAGATATTGCTTATTTCATAGTTTCTGTAAAGATTAAAAGCTGTCATGACTGCCTTAAGGAAACTCCTAAATCATTGGGGGTACTTGGACCCATGCCAAACTCTGGGAGACCAGGTGAGAGTCCAGGCTGGGAGGCTGGGGGAGAAGCCAGGAGGGGAAAGTCTGGGAGGGCTTCCTGTAGGAGGTATTTGGAGTGCAACCAGGCTGGAGCGACAGAGAGAGAGGAGGAGGGTCTGGTGAAGAACCAGGTGGAGATTTTGTGTAGGAGCTGGCTACCAAGTGAACAGGGTCAGGCCATGGTGGGGGAGGCGTAGTTGGGGGCAGAGGGTTCACGTGGGGGCCATGGCTCCCATGGCCCCATGGGTGTAGGAGGAGGCCTGGGGAGTTTGACTTCTGCAGCGGGATACTTCTGAACCAGAAGCTCTGGAGCTCTGGTCTGGTAGGGAAATGGCCCTCTCCTCTGCCTCCCATGTTCTGGAGGCTGCTTCTGCCGTTCAAGCTTCTCTTAGCTTCCCGAGGTGATCACCTGGGAAACCTGGGGAGGCAAGGAAGGAGAGGGCAGCACTTGTGTGACACCTTGGGGAATCCTGGCCTCAGGCTGGAATTCTGTTGGGAATGCAGGAGCACACAGTGGGTTGTGTTGCCGTGGGAGATTGCCGAACACTTCCCTGAGGCTAAATTGGCTCCGGCTGGCCCAGACCAAGTCCAGTCCCACCTTCCAGGTCAGCAGCTTTGTCATTAGACCTATGATGGTGACACTGTGTCCTGCTTTGGGGTCGTCTTAGCCCTTAGACACCTGGGGATCCCGGAAGAAATGTTGATTATTGGGTGGTTGGTAGCAGGGCTTTCCTTGACCTGAGCTGGTCTCCCACTCTCCCTTTCACTTCCTTTCTAATAGATACACACACACACACACACACACACACACACACACACACACGCGCATGATGGCAGAGGCTTAGTCAATCCTTAGTGAATTCATCATATGTTGGTGCGGTGCCTTCTAAGCGCTTTCTAATGCTGTAGATACGGTAGTTAGCAAGGCAGTTAAGGTCGTTGCTCTCAGGAGCTTTCCCTTAGGTCAGGAGGTGTCCCCTAGGTCTGTCTGGATCACTGAGTAAGAGAGGTCATTGAATGTTCAATGAATGCATGTAATATTTATTTTTTGGATTGCTAAATAAAATGAGAAAAATGTTTTGGGGACATTTCTTCTGGGTTATCCACAATGACTCTATATGAAAGCGTCACTGGAAACAGCATGCCCAGGCTTTTGGGCTTATACCAGACTTGAGGTCAAGTCTTGAAGGACTTTTAGTTTCCTTATCTGTAAAATGGGATAATGTTACCTTCCTCCTGGGTTATTTTATGATTATAAATATGTAAGAGATCTGACACTTTGACCTTTAGTGGAACCCAGCAAATGAAAGCTGCCATCATCATCACCATCATTCATTCCCTACATCACCACCACCACCGCCACCATCATGGTCGGCAGGGAAAGGAACCCTGAGTTGGGAGATGGGGAAGCACAGGGCGTGTCAATAGGCAGAGCTCAGTTTACATGGCTGGCTCCCTGGGAATTGGATTTGCAAACTTCTGTTTTGCATAGTGGCAGAGTTTTGCTTGTTATCCCTTTATTACTATCCCAGAGACTCCTTCTTTTTTTTTTTTTTTTTTGCGGGCCTCTCACTGTTGTGGCCTTTCCCGTTGTGGAGCACAGGCTCCAGACGCGCAGGCCCAGCGGCCATGGCTCACGGGCCCAGCCGCTCCGCGGCATGCGGGATCCTCCCGGACCGGGGCACGAACCCGTGTCCCCTGCATCGGCAGGCAGACTCTCAACCACTGCGCCATCAGGGAAGCCGCAGAGACTCCTTCTTATCATCCCAATTGCCACCTCTCTCTAGTTAGCCTCAGTCCTTCCGAACCAGCGCTCTCTCCCACTTGAGCACCTCCTGTGGGCTGAGTGGACACTGCAGAGGACACAGAGATGCATGAGACATGGTCCCATCCTGCAAGGACTTCAATTCTCACAAGGCAAATGAGTCAAAGCGGGTGTGAACACAAGTTCCATGGGGTGATGGTCTCAAAGACAGTGAAGGGATGGGGGAGGCTGCACAGGGGGGTGGTGTGGTGAGAGTCGAGCTAACGTTGATTGACAACCTACAACTGTCAGGCACTGTTCCCTTACCTGATGTTCAGACCGGTCCTCTTAGGTAGTTGCATTTTCAGCTGAGGAAAAGGAACATCAGAGAGATTAAGTAGAGTGTCCAGCTTCACACCGTTGGGAAGTGGCTCCAAAGTTCTTTTGACTGCATTCACTATCCTTTGGCCTTCAGTCACACCTGGCTGCAGAGCCGATGAACATGCATTAACAGGCTTGGTGAGTCCCACCAGTGAGGAGTCCACGGGGTTCAGATTCCAGTGCTCTTCACAGCTGTGTGGACCTGGGCACGTACCCATCCCTGCCCGGAGAGGTCTTTATAAGCTTGCATGAGCTGCAGTTTGCAGTGCACATAGTTGGCCTTAGGATGTGTGTCTGGGGCTCCGCCAACCCATCTATTGACCCTCTGCCACAGCCTCCCAGATGACGATGCACGTGGCACTTGCGCAAAGCTTGAGCTTTGGGAGTTCCTTACTTACAGTGAGCAGAAGTCTCTCTCTGGGGGCTTCTTCCTGCTGGTGCTGGACGTATCCCTTGGGCCACAGGGATGAATGTCGCTGCTTCTTCCTGGCAGTTCATGTCTCTTCTCCAGGGAACATACTCAGTGCCAGCTGAAAATGCAACTATTTAAGAGGTCTGTGGAATGTGGTTCCCATTCATCTCCTTATCCCAGACATCTCCTTGCATCAGCTCCCATTTGTCCAGGTCCCTTGTAAGAGTCAGACAAGAGCCAAACCCTGTTCTCCAAGCATGGCACGATCAGAGGGGAGGAAATGGCCTTTCCCATGCTTGGATCTGTTGCCGAGGACCACGGAGGGTTTCACGGCGGCCTCGTCATGCTGTTGCTGGCATGAAGGTGTGCATGTGCACGCGTGTGTGATGAACAAAGGTGGGTGTAAACTGTGTGTTCAGGGGAGGGTCTACACATTCCCTCTGTGGCATGTACTCTGGGTCAGGGCCCTGCCAGGCAGAGGCTGGCAAAAGAGTTGGGAACTATACTCAGACACTAGAGGATGCTGTCCTGTCTGCAAGAAGCTATGGTCTGAGAGGAATGTGATGGCAAGGGAAAGTCCAGCAGCTCATGACAAGTGTGTGCAGCAATGTGGCTGGAGCAGAAGGTGCTAAGGTTCAGGGAGCTACGGGAAGTGCCTGTGTTGGACTCGGCCATGCAATCAACTGCCGTAGGTTCTTTCTTCTTACCGTCTTCTCTCCGCATGGCTCCTGGCACCCCACAAGCCTTCTCGCTTGTGTGCTGCAATAGCCCCCTTTCTAGTCTCCTGCCAGTTTTTGCCCCTACCATCTAACCTACACACTCAGCCCCCTGAATCTTCTTAAAGCACCACTTTAACCGTGTCCCCTCCTGCCCCACACCTTCCTTGGCCCCCATGACCACCTTCATGTTCCATAGGAATCCTGTTCTCATCCAATAACTTATTGCATTTCCATACCTTTCTTTTCTAAGCTCAATTCCATCAAGCCCAAGCTCATTTATTTTTATTTTTTTGATTATTAATTAATTACTTTTTGGCTGCGTTGGGTCTTCATTGCTGCACGCGGGCTTCCTCTAGCTGTGGTGAGCAGGGGCTGCTCTTCATTGCGGTGTGTGGGCTTCTCATTTGGTGGCTTCTCTTGTTGTGGAGCATAGGCTCTAGGGCGTGGGCTTCGGTAGTTGTGGCACGTGGGCTCAGTAGTTGTGGCTTGCGGGCTCTAGAGCGCAGGCTCAGCAGTGGCGGCGCACGGGCTTAGTGGCTCCACAGCATGTGGGATCTTCCCAGACCAGGGCTCGAACCCATGTCCCCTGCATCGGCAGGTGGATTCTTAATCACCGTGCCACCTGGGCTTCTCTCCAAGGTGGGCTGGGCCTTAGCTGATTGCATCCCATTCCTTCCTGTTTCAACCTCAGCTCTTCACTTCATCAGAACAGAATGGTCTCCCCAAACCAGAGCTTCCCCGCCAGGGTGCCTGGTCACACCATTTGTGCCGAGAGTGGGCTATACTTGTGTGATACATTGGTCCCACCAGCCCTCTGAGTGTCAGAGGGAGGCCTTGGGTGGCCAGAGCCTCTGGCCTGACCACAACTAGTCCCAAGCAGACCTTTTCATTTACCCCAGCTTGCCATATATGAATGATCATTTCCTGTAAGTCACGACACGACCGTGGAGAAGGCTGGGAATGGCCTAAGCAGTGGCTGTTTCCTGGGGTGAGGTGGAATGAGATCCAGATACCCGGAGAACTCTCAGAGGACCACGCCTTGCCCGTAACTTTTCATGACCCCACCAATGTTGTGCAACTCTCTCTTCTGTACTAGGTGTGGAAGGGTCACTGCTCCTGTATGTCAGGAGAGCAAGAAAGGGCCCCTCCTCTTCACCCAGGGCTGGGAGGGGTGCCTGAGCTACTGTGTGAGAGTGGGCCCTACCCTGGGACCCTGGCAAGTACAGGGTATCAGGGCGTTCAAAGGTTCTTTTTTTTTAATTGAAATGTGGTTGATCTACAGTGTTGTGTTAGTCTCAGGTATACGGCAAAGTGATTCAGTTATACATACATATATATATGTATATTCTTTTTCAGATCCTTTTCCATTATAGGTTATTGCAAGGTATTGAATACAGTTCCCTGTGCTATACAGTAGGTCCTCGTTGTTTATTTATTTTATATACAGTAGTATCTGTTAATTCCAAACTCCTAATTTATCCCTCCCCAAAGGTTCTTGTCCAACCACACTAGTTATGGTTTTTAAAAAATGTTTATTTTAATTAATTAAATTAATTAATTAGGTTGTGCCTGGTCTTAGTTGTGACAGGTGTGCTCCTTAGTTGTGGCTTGTGGGCTCCTTAGTTGTGGCATGCAAACTCTTAGTTGCGGCATGTGGGATCTAGTTCCCTGACCAGGGATCGTACCTGGGCCCCCTGCACTGGGATCGTGGAGTCTTAACAACTGCGCCAGCGGGGAAGTCCCTAGTTATGGGTTTTTAAGGGGGTGCCGGGCGGGTGTTTTTCAGACCACAAAGAGCTCCCCTTTTCAAGCAGACCCCTAGATTTCTCTGAGGCTGGGGGGTGTGGGCTGAAAAATGGACAATCAGAAGTGCATCCCGGACAAGACCAACTTCAGGCAATGTGGCAGTGAGGGAGCTCACTTCAGCATGCTTCTCCACCTCACCAGTCCTCCTGCCTCCTTGGAGGACCCTTGGACCCAACTCTGACACTCTGGTCCTCTTTTCATCAAGGTATGCCCCCCATCTCTCAAGCCCTGCCCCTGATAGTGCCAGTTTGCTGATCTGAGGACAGTCTCTGGGCTGCTAAACGCCCACACCACTCTTCTTGCTTCTCATCATTATACAGGAAGTGTGATATAGTGGTTAGGGCCTTGGAGAAAGAGCCACACTGCTGTGTGAGTCTGGGTATGTTTCTTAACCTCTCTGTGGCTCATCAGGTAAAAATGGTATTATAGCACTTACTTTATAGGGTTCTTACGTAGTGTAAATGAATTAATACTTGGAAGACATTTTTGTACCATATCAGTATTATTATTACCCTATTAGAATAAGTGGCATTATGTGTCTGTCTCTCTCTCCCTGCACACAGTGAAGACCATTGGGGATCCAGTTCCCTCAGAGCCTTCCCAGCACGTGCCCAATGTATAGCCACCCACCAATATACTGAATTAATGAAGAAGGACTCCTAATATTCACCTTTCAACAGAAGCCTTCAGGCCACACCTTGCTTTGGTCATAGGAGGCTCCTACCTGTACTGAACTGGTGTGAAGGGAACCAAAAAACTATCTCACCATACTTTTTAGGCTACTGCCTGATAAGTAAATGAGTGGACAAGTGAATGAATGAGTGAACAAAACCAGGATGGAATAAAGGCCTGGGGTCCCTGCCCCTGACTCCCCACCTTGGTCCTCAGGTTGCTGGGCAGGAAATTCAGAACAAAAAACCTCTGGACAATAGCTCCATTGCCCAGCAGCCCAGGCCATGGGTAATTCTCAGTGCTGGAGGGGGTGGTGGTGTGTGTGTGTGGGGTGCTGTAGCTGAGGCCCAGGTCCTTGCTGTTCCTTTTTCCCTCCTGCGCTCCTGTCTGGTTACCTGACACACCTTTAGGAAAGCTTTCTTGCAGTGGAGCTGTGTAGTGGGGCTGGGCTGTGTGATTACTTCCTTAGGGTCCCATCCTCCTGGGGAGCCTTCTTCAGTGACTCCCTGCTTCCCACTTCCCATCACTCAGGCCTCTTGCATGCTGTCCTCCCCTCCATGAGTGGGACCCATTCGGGTCCTCTCTCCATCTCTGTCTATGTCCCTGGCCACCCCAGTGGAGTGTCAGGCTCTGGGGACTGGCCACTCTCTATTTTATCCCCTGAGGCACAGGTGTATCATCCTTTCTGAGCAGGGACCCTGCAGTGCACTGGACTTGGGCTCTACCCTATTCTTCCAGGGGGAAGAGAAGAGTGTGTTCCTGGAGGTCTTGGTGTGAGAGCAGAGCCAAAGCCAGGTGCTCAACCCTGGCGGCACCAAGGAAGCTTTATAAAACATGCAGGTGCAGCCTGGGTGATTTTGGTGTGCAAGTCCAGACAGACAATCAGAATGAAGGGGAAGGACTCTAACAGCTGAGCTAGGCTTGACTGCCCATCCAACGGATGGCCTCTTCTGGTTTGGTGTCAGTGGAAGCGAGGGTGTGAGGATGGGAAGGTGAGTGGGAGACCTCATCATCTCCAGGCTGTCAGGCTTGTCTCCTTTCCTCCCTAAGAAGGTTTACCTCATGGGGAAGGTTCTCCCCATGCTTGTTCTAATAATTTCTAACCACATCTTCTATCAAAATCAACATTTCGGTTAGGAGAACATTCGTGGATGCCTAATCAAAGCGTAAAGCTCTGTGATGGTAGAATATGGATCAAGGCTCTCAGAGTGGAGAGGATTGTGATGTTCTCGTCCGAACCCTCACCTGATTTAGGAATCCTCCTACAGTGAGCCCAGTGGACAGCTGGTTAGCACACCTTGGGCTTGAGACTTCTAGGGACAGGAGACTGCTTCCTCTCTAGGCAGTCCATTCCCATTTGGGCTGGCTTTAATCATCAGAGCCGTGTTTATCACGAAGACAAATAGTCGCCATTTACCGAGCATCGACTATGAACAATTTTGGCCTTGAGGCACATGGCACAAAAATCAACAATCAAATCAACTTTATTATATTCATGATGTGGCTTACTGATGGGTGTTCCCACCATCTGTGGCTTCCCACTTAAATGAACTATTCTCGCTGCCTTGGTGCTAAACTCAGCTATTTCCATGCCAACAATAAGATTTTAAATTGCTCATCTTTTAAACTGATTTCAGTGCTTTGGAGATGCTGCCCTGGTTACTAACCTAGAGGCAGGGAATCTACCTTCCCTTCTATCCCCTGACCCGTCTGCTGGCCCACCAAGTCCGTACTTTATATATGTGGCTAATTTATGCTTTTTCTTTTTCGTAACAGCTTTATTGAGCTATAATTCACATACTGTACAATTCAACCATTTAAAGTGTACAATTCGATTTTTTTTACTATTTTCACAGGCTTGTACAACGATCACCATAATTAAGTTTAGAACATTTTCATCACTCCAGAAAGAAACCCCGTACTTTACCAGTTACCTCCATTCTCCGCAGCCTGGAGGTGGTTTGGCAACCTCAGATCTGCTTTCTGTCTCTACAGATTCGCCTCTTCTGGACGTTTCATATAAACAGAATCATGCAGTATGTGATCTTGCGTGGTAGCATGTATCGGTGATCCATTCCTTTTTACTGAGAATGATATACCATCGTATGGAGACGTTGCATTTTGTTTCTCCATTCATCAGTTGGTGGACATTTGTGTTGTTTCCATTTTGGCTGCTGTGAATAGCGCGGCTGCGAATGTGGTGTCTTTGTGTCACCATTCCTGATCACTGAGAAGAACGTGTTCAGACCATCTTTTCCGATGATTGTGAGTGATGTAGTGATAGGAGCTACCCTGCTCACCCATCTAAGCCCTCAGCCTTGACACAACTGCTCAGGGATTCAGGGCCTCCTCGGTGTCACCCTGAGCATCACCATCGGGGTGGAGGGGGCACGCGTCTCCTCTTTCCCTCTTCTGATCTCCAGGAAAGGCAGTTTGGAGCAGAATCGTCTGGGTTGGGCAGTCACCAGAAACACTTTCCCTTTCAATGGGTAGGCAGCAGTGTGCAGACCACAGTGGCCAGAGACAGTCTTACAAGGAGTTGTCCCCACGGGCCACCTTAGTGCAGTTTTCTGTTCCCTCACCACTAGGCCCTCGTCCTGGGGCCTTCCCCTATTGCCTCCATCCCGGAATCCCAGGCAGAGGCCACTGGAGAGGGCAGCTTTGGTCTCTTCTCTTGCACCAAGGCTGGGCTTGGGGCATGGGGGAGGGGTTGGCTGAGGTCTCTGGGCAATAGGGTGGTGACAAGTGAGATGCAAACGCTTCCGGCCCTGCAGTGTTCTGGGCTGCCCCAGCAAAGAGGGACTCCCCCTGGGTGAGATCTGGGCCGCCCTACAGCCCGAAAACCACAGGGTCCCTTGTAGCCGGCTTTGTCCTCACCTTAAACAAAAGGCAGTCCTGGAACCAGGGAACCAGGTGAGTTCGGGTGGAGGGGCTGAGATTTCAGGGAGGGCTCTGGGCTGCAGTTCTGTGCTCAGGACTTCAGGTGAGGTCTCTCCCCTCCAAGTCTGCCCAGGTGTACTCTGTTGGGGAGGAGAAGTGGGGAGCTGGTCGTCCTCCCTCCCCAGGGCTGCCATACCTGTCTGACCAGCCCCTCCCTCTCTCCTTCCGCCTTCTCTGTGCCTGATTTGGCACCGGGCCCATATCCCTCCCTTTGGTCCCAGGAAGGTGAAGTCTCTCTTTCCTGCACGGTGTGGGAGTTTGTTGGGGAAGGGGTAGCATGCATTCAAATCACTCCTTGGAAAATTAAGCATTGTTTAAAGGGGCTGAGAGAGGGCCTGGTACAAACAGGTACTGCCTGGTTCCGTGTGGCAGGAGGCCAGGGCTGGGGAGGGTGGGGAGGAGAAAAGAGGGGTGGGGAGAAAGGGATGTGGTCTCTGCGTCCCTTCTAAGAGTCTTTGTCTTTCCGGAAGGGACTTCAAAGTGTGTCCTTTTGTGTGTACGTGTGTGTGATCTGGTGTGTGTGATCCGAGGGGAGCTTATCAGTGTGTCTGTCTTTTTGGATTTGTCTCTCTTCCAAGGAGGGGGCTTCTGGTCTCGCTGTCCCTCTGTAGGGGTCTCTATGCCTGTCCTCTGGAACCCTGGGTGTCTTTACCGGAGAAGGATAGGGAGGCATCTGCACATCTGCCCCCTCGTGATAGGTGGTCAGGGTAGCAGTCACCCTCTCCCCTGGGTTGGGGGTTGGGGGCTGTGGGCCATCTGTCCCTCTACCCCCAGGGGATCTGTTGGTCTCTAGTTAACAGCTATCCAGTCCCCACTTCATGCCCTGCAGGATCTTTCAGAGAATCTAGCCCCAGCCATTAGAGAATCGAAGCTGGAATCTCTGCCTCGGGGAGTCAAACCTCCTGTTTTCCACCCACAGCCTGCCCCACCCAGGCCTGGGGTGCCTTACTCAGCTCCCCATTCTCCAGCCTTCTGCAGGTGCATGCTGTGCCCCAGCCCACTCTCCTGACTCATTCTCATAATGGGTTTGTGGAGACAGGTGCAGGGACTCTTCCCCTTCTCCTCTGGCCATCTGGGGGCCTGGGAAGAGAAAGAGAAGGAGGGCCCAGGTGGCTGCAGGTTGACTCACCATCGGTGCCCCCCACTCCACAGTTCTGCCTCCTTTCCTGTGATTCACCCACTGGGAGCTATGGGAATGACTCCCCCAGGCAGCAAGGAGAGCGATGAGATGAAGTCCCCGCCGACATAGCTGCCTGCTCTCCTGCGCTCTCCCAGCCTGCCCACTGGCTCTTGTTCACCCTCCTCTGTGTCTTTCAGCCCGGCCCAGGGAATCCCGTGATCTTTTTATTTTTTACTTATTTATTTTTTTGCGGTACGTGGGCCTCTCACTGTTGTGGCCTCTCCCGTCGCGGAGCACAGGCTCCGGACGCGCAGGCTCAGCGGCCATGGCTCACGGGCCCAGCTGCTCCGCGGCATGCGGGATCCTCCCGGACCGGGGCATGAACCTGTGTCCCCTGCATCGGCAGGCGGACTCTCAACCACCGTGCCACCAGGGAAGCTCAATCCTGTGATCCTTGGAAGAGAGAAAGACACGGGGTTGTGTCCAGGACAAGTGCTGTGTTGGACCTCACGTTAACTTGCATGTACAGCCCCAGAGGGAAGACAGCCTGTGTGTGTGTGTGTTCATTCATTCATTTCACAAATGTTTACCCAGCCCCTCTTGGCATTGCACCAAGGGCTGGGGGCACAGCAGTAACTAAGGAGAGACTGGGCAAATGGTTGACCTCGGGTTCAAGGATTCGGAACCCAGCCCTGTCCTCCAAACTCGGCAGACCTTCATAATCACTCCAAGTGGAGAGAAGAACACGAAGGACACGGGGTGGTGCCTCTGGGGCGTCAGCTGCTCAGAGGAGACCCAAATGCCACAGATCGCTTTCCTGCTCTGCTCCTCAGTCTGTGCATTTATTTCCCACAGCAGGGAAGGAGATAAGACCTAGGATCCAGGGTTGCAGTGGCTGGGCCACCCCGCAAGGCTCTGTTAGGGAACAGGTAGAGGCTGGCAGCCCTTGCACTTCTCACATTCACGGAGTTACCCTTTCCTGGGCTCTGCGGTGGTGCAGGGGTGGGCTCCGGGCGGGCCCAGCTCTCTGCTGCCCCCACCTGAGTCCGGCCTGTAGGTGGCAGGTGTCAGGTTAGGCCCTGCCCCCTCAGGGCCTAGCCACTCAGCTACAAGGCCGATCCCCTCCTCCTGGGCTGGGCTCTTTCTTATAAGAGGCCATCCGGGGAGCTGCACCCCACCTAGGAGCAGCTTCGCAACTCCTCGAGTCTCTGTGTGCTTCAGCCTGCTCGCCTCCTCTCCAGCCTCCACCATGTCCATCAGGGTGACCCAGAAGTCCTACAAGGTGTCCACCTCCGGCCCCCGGTCCTTCAGCAGCCGCTCGTACACCAGCGGGCCGGGCACCCGCATCAGCTCCTCGGCCTTCTCCCGGGTGGGCAGCAGCGGCAGCTTCCGGGGCGGCCTGGGCAGCAGCATGAGTCTGGCTGCAGGTTACAGTGGGGCCCCGGGTCTGGGGGGCATCACAGCTGTCACGGTGAACCAGAGCCTGCTGAGCCCCCTCAAGCTGGAGGTGGACCCCGACATCCAGGCCGTGCGCACCCAGGAGAAGGAGCAGATCAAGACCCTGAACAACAAGTTCGCCTCCTTCATCGACAAGGTGAGGGCTCCCCCTGCGTGGCCCGCGGTGCCTGGGGCCGGACCAGGATCCCAGCCCTTTCTCTTGGTCACCCCACCCTCGGTGGGCACATCTCCAGCCCCTCCCTGGCGTCCTGCTGGGCCCCACCCACTCTGGCACCGCTCCCGCTTCCGACGGATGTCTCGGCGCCCTCCCCCGGCCCCATGCACTTTGGTTTGGGCTGGGGAAGGGATAGAGAGGGGGTCCGGGCGGCTTCGGACTCTAAATCTTGGGGCTCCCTCCCTCACTCGCCCATCTCACCCCAACTCGGGGTCTGATCGTCTGTAAAGCTTTCAGCTCTGGAAGAGTCCCACCTGTTCAACTGGCGTGTGGGAGGGCAGTTCCTCCCTCAGGTTCACCCTTCTCCCTAGCATGGCCCCAAGGGCTTCTCAACAGTGCTCCCGTGCTTTAAATTTTTTTTTTTTTTAAAATAGGAGATTGATAGGATTCTGGGAGAAGGAAGCAGCTGTCTTGATTCAAACAGGCAAATATTGATCCAGGCCTTCGGCGTACCGGGGCCCAAGTGTTGGGGGCGTCAAGATGAGTCATAACTTGGCCAGGGCCCCGGGAGCCGGCCATGTGGGCGGCGCCGGGCGGGGCCGAGGCCCGCGGTACTGGGGACACGCTCCTCTGCCTGGGGGCGTGTATCGGTGTGGGGTGGACGCCAGGGCCTGGCTTCGGAAAAGCCCATCCAGGATTCAAAGTCCGCGGGCGTGCGACACCCCACCTGCGTTTCACGTCCTGTTAAACCCCACGATTTACGGCTTTAGATAAGGCGTCTGTCCGCTAACGCCCCTCTCCCCGCTCGGCACTAGTCCCCTCTCACTCCTCCCTACTACCCCGGCTCCGCCCCAACGAACTGGCTCTGCTTTCCCATGGAAGGCGCCAGGCCGGGTTTTGCAGCCTCGGGGGTTTGCCTCCTCAGGGGCCCCAGGGCCCGCAGCGCGCTGGAGGCTCAGCCCCTCCCTGCTGACTAGCTCCTGGGAGGCATTTTGGGAGCGGAAGGAGGGAAATCCTGGGGCAGATTAGCAACTTTAGGAATTGGAGTCCCCTGGGAAACCGGCGCTCCCCAGATTTTCGGAAGTGCTTGCTGGTTCCTTGGCTTTAAGCAACCTTCACTTTACTTCTTGACTGCGTTTTGCTATCCCTGGCTAAAAGTGACTTCTGCACAGGGGTGGGGCTCTGGATAGGGCTCGCCTGAGTTCTTCTAAGCCATTGCAGGGCTGAGGAGACCCAGGCTCAGAGAGGGGAAGTAATTCAAGATCAGGTAGCAGTGTTTGGCTAAAACCTAGGTCTTCTGGCGAATGCTCTCCAGGCTGTAGGGCTAAAGTTTCCTTATAGTCAATGAGTCCCTCAAAGCCACTCCAAATAATAATCATGATGATAATATTATTTGCTGTGAACAATCTACATTTTTTTCAATCATATATAAAGTGTTAATTAAAACTTGGCTACTTTTATTGACTGCAATATTACAATCGAAGTCGATAAGAACCATTTGTTTTGCAAATATAGCTTCAACATAAACTGCTAGCTATCCTCTTACAACCATGTATCCCCTTCTTTCCCCCCAACTCAGCACTAATGGGGTTCCGGAGACCCCACTGCTTGGGGAGTTGGATGAGGGGAAAAGACAGTGCTTGCTTCATGCCAGACTTTGAGCCCTGGCCTGATGTGCGATATGGACCTTTCTGCCTCATCGTGCAGGTGCGGCACCTGGAGCAGCAGAACAAGATTTTGGAGACCAAATGGAACCTCCTGCAGCAGCAGAAGACAGCCCGGAGCAACATAGACAACATGTTTGAGAGCTACATCAACAACCTCCGGCGGCAGCTGGAAACCCTGGCCCAGGAGAAGCTGAAGCTGGAAGTGGAGCTTGGCAACATGCAGGGGCTGGTGGAGGACTTCAAGACCAAGTGAGCCTCTGTCATCCCACCCTGCCCGGCCCCTTGGGACCAGAGGCCTAAGACACCAAGGCCCTCTGCTTGCTGGGCAGTGCAGTCTTATATAATTAGAGTGACCCCAGGACAAGGTTTTCTCAGGACAGTCTAGGTTTATGCCCATTGTTAATAGCACCTCCCTTGCCCCTTCAATCTCAGAGCTGTCCCAATTTGGACAACAAATTATCTGCTAATGTTTACACAGTAAACCTAAAATGGGAGACAGAGGTAGCCAACAGGCTCTCTTGTATACTAATAGCCCTAGACTCTATTTCTTCCTTACCCCTGATTTCCAGCACATTCCAGAAAGTTCTGTCTGAGGTTTCATGTCAGTGCCGGTTGCTAATCCTCCTCATATGCCTAATCCAATGTGTATTCGTGGATCTGGAGAGAGATTTCCTGCTCCAGGCCCCCCACTGGCTGATGATAGCATGCAGTAAGGGTGGGGAAACAGTAGCTGGTTGGGGCAGAAGGACCAGACCAGCCATCTCATATCTTCTTGCATTCCCATTAACTGAATTTTCTAGCTATCCTTGTCCCCCTGGAAAGACCCACAGCAACCTCACCTTTGCCTCCATCCTCTGATTATATCTGTCTCACCAGGTATGAGGAAGAGATCCAAAAGCGCACAGACATGGAGAATGAATTTGTCATCATCAAGAAGGTGAGGGAGTACCCATTCCCCCACCAGACACTGGAAGCTGGCGCTTAGAGACTCAGGCTAGAGGCTTTCTGTTCCTAAATGTTTCTAAGTAATGGGACGACATTTGGGTGCCTCCTAGGTATCTAGCATAGAAGGACAGAGAGGTAGTTCGGTGTATTTGGACAGAACTCTGGACATCAATGTTGGAACATGGTTAAGAAAACGGAGCAGTAGAATTTGAGGTCTGGCTATAGAAGGCTTCCTGGAGGAGAAGGAGGAGGGGAGGGGGAGGGGAGTGGGGGAGAGGGAAGGGTGTGTGTAGGAAGCAGAGGTAAGAGTGCTGGGGCTGGGGATGCAGGTGTGATGGGGCAGAGACTGGACTGGGTCAGGCCACACATAGTGAGGTGGGAAAGACAACTAGTTAGAAAGTTCCAAGTCCAGGCCGTTGGGTGCCCCTGGCTTGGCGTCAGGAGTGGGCACTCAGCTCAGGCTCCCCTCCCCCTGCCCCGCAGGATGTGGATGAAGCTTACATGAACAAGGTAGAGCTGGAGTCCCGCCTGGAAGGGCTGACTGACGAGATCAACTTCTACAGGCAACTGTATGAAGAGGTACGTTCTTGGGCGCTGGAGACTGAGGTTCCCCAGCCCCGTCAGAGGCCCCTCCCAGCCCCCAGCGCACCAACAGACAAGGGCCCACCACTGAATAATTACAGCTGCCAATAGTAGCCCGGCATGGATGTTCTATATGTTCTGTCCCCCTGCATGAGGGAGGGTTTATTATCCCACTTCACAGATGAGAAAATGGGCTCAGAGAACTGAAATAGCCTGTCCAAGGTCACCATACACAGAGTGGTGACCCAGCTGCAGCTCAGGCCTGCTCTGTCCCCAGGGCCTTAGTTAGATTCTTTGGGCCGAATGAGAGCCCTCTGTGGGCGCCATACTGGTAGCTGAGAGCACGGAAGGGCTCTGCCCCTCTGGTTTCTCGCCCAAAGCCAGATTTCCTTTTATCCTGGCCTCATTTCATCTTTACTTCCCTCCAAGTTCCAGGTCTTTGACCCATTTTCCTTCTTTAGGAACTTTGCCTTCTCTCCAGCCCTAACTCCCACTGTCTTGTCCTTTACGGAAGGCCCTTCTGCAGAAGGGAACTCCTTGTATGCGGGCCCAGGGCCTCACCACCTCCCTTCCCCACCACAGGAGATCCGCGAGATGCAGTCGCAGATTTCTGACACCTCCGTGGTCCTGTCCATGGACAACAGCCGCTCTCTGGACCTGGATGGCATCATCGCCGAGGTCAAGGCCCAGTATGAGGAGATCGCCAACCGCAGCCGGGCTGAGGCCGAGACCATGTACCAGATGAAGGTGAAGAGCAGCGTCACTATAGGCTGGTGTCCCCTTCTGGCAGGTTCTGTGCCCTAGTCCTTGAGGAGGGAGCAGGATTTCAAACTGGACGCTGCCTGCTGCGAGCTGGGCTGCCGCGTAGTGCTGGGGGACAGGGACGTCCCCGTGCCCAGAGGTGTAGAGGCGGGTAGGGGAGAGATGACCTGGGTTCTGGTGACTTGGCCGAGAGGGCATTCTCCCTCGGAGGGACCGGGGGGTCCCCTCTCAACCTCACTCCTTGTTTCATATCTGCAGTACAAGGAGCTGCAGACCTTGGCTGGGAAGCACGGGGATGACCTCCGTCGCACGAAGACGGAGATTTCCGAGATGAACCGGAACATCAACCAACTCCAGGCTGAGATCGAGGTCCTCAAAGGCCAGGTACGGGCTGGGCTGGGGGTGGGAGAGGGTCTTGGGACACCTCCGGGTGAGAGGAGATAATGCAGGAGGAGTGAGGGGTCTGGGGGTTGGGGAAGGAATCCTAGACCAGAGTCAGGAGTTGGAGGGGCAGCTGGAGTCCAGACTGCTCCTGGGAGGCTGAGGGGTGCTGAGGAGGCCCCTGTGTGAGGGGCCGGGCAGGTAGGTTGGGGGTCCAGGATGGGTCCCCCAAGCCTGCTTTATTGTATCTGTCTTATATATCAGGGTAAGATTGGGCTCTGATGCTTTAAGGAAGTTTAGAAAGCAGAGATCTAGTCCAGCTGGGGGTGGGGATAACACCGCACAGCGTCCCAGGTGAGAAGTTTGCGCGCGGAAGTGGCTGGAAGCTGCTCATGTTTCCCCGTTCCGCTTCCTGACTCTCACCCCCTTGTAGCATTTTCTTGGATTGAGCCAGGTGGAGTTGGTTAGTCCAGGTCGGGGAGAGGGGGTCCCTAAAGGAGGGGAAAGGGAGAGCGGGTGCCGGGGGAGGAGGGGACGAGGCAAGCAGACTCTGCTCTAACTGCTTACCCGTCCCCTCCCCGCCAGAGGGCTTCCCTGGAGGCCGCCATTGCCGATGCGGAGCAGCGTGGGGAGCTGGCCGTCAAGGATGCTCAGGCCAAGCTGGCCGAGCTGGAGGCCGCGCTGAGAACTGCCAAGCAGGACATGGCGCGGCAGCTGCGCGAATACCAGGAGCTGATGAACGTCAAGCTGGCGCTGGACGTGGAGATCGCCACCTACCGCAAGCTGCTGGAGGGCGAGGAGAGCCGGTGGGTGTGGGCGTTCTCTGACCGGCCCTGGCGCCCCATCCCTGGGACCTGGGGTGGGGAGGGGTGGGACTTGAGTCCTGTTGTCCTGGGATAGGGCCAGGGGTTGGTCCTGACATCCCATGTGTCCTCTGGGTACAGGCTGGAATCTGGGATGCAGAACATGAGCATCCACACCAAGACCACCAGCGGGTACTCAGGTGAGTGTCCTGGTCCTGGGGGGGCAGGGCAGGAGGCAGCTCCTATACAGTTCCCTCCGGTATAGCTGAGGAAGCTGGGGCCCAGTTAAATGCCTTGTCCAAGGTCACGTAGCTGATAGCAAAGCTCTCTCCTGCCCTGCTCCTGGTTTTCCCCAACCATCTTGGAGGAGTGAACCAGGGGGGTTCCCTATCCCTGGGGACCACGTCCGGTCCGGAGTAGCAGGGAGAAGGGGGCGTGGCCCCTTATGGGCGCATGGGCTCCTGTGCTCACGTGGCTGCCTCTGTTCCTGACCAGGTGGGCTGACCTCACCCTATGGGAACCCTGGCTTCAACTACGGCCTGAGCTCCTACCAGTCCAGCTTGGGCTCTGGAGGGGGCTCTGGCTCCTTCAGCCGTACCAGTTCCAAGGCTGTGGTTGTGAAGAAGATTGAGACCCGTGATGGGAAGCTGGTGTCCGAGTCCTCTGACATCCTGCCTAAGTGAAAGGCTCCCGCGATCCCTCCCAGCCTCCCCAGCTCACTTGCTCCTGCAAGAAGGAGTTGTGCAGGGGAGTGTTGGAACCAAAGACCTGAGGCTCAGTCCTGTCCTTAGCCCACCCCTGGGGGAGTCAACTGCCTGGGGCTCCCTCTCTTGCCCACGCCCCCCCAAAAGCCAATCCAAGTGTCTTTTTCAGAATAAAGCTTCAGCTGGCTCTGCCAGCACATTTTGCTGTGTGCAGCCCTTGTCTGTCAATGGGGTGGGAGACAGATGGTCAGGAGGCCTCCCTCTGGGATCAGAAGGCTGGGGTTGGGGGACACGTGGAGGAAAGTCTGACCTCCTCCAGGGAGACTTTGCTGAAAAACCTCGTTGATGCCTTGGTTTCAGATACCCCATTTCATTTGATCTGGGCAACAAACCCTGTTGGGGCACAGAGCAGGTTTTAGATTGGAGTATCAGGAGATTTCCTTTCCCGTAGACCTCACAGGAGGTCGGCCTCAGGACCAGGTCCAGAGAGACCAAGCAATTGGCCTAATTAAAAAGTGGCTGACTGGGATTCGAACCCAGGACCGTCCAGTTCTCCAGCCTGTCCTCCTCCTCCTCAGCCAGGCACATGGCATTTCCTCGGTGGCCAGAGGTGTTTTTGTACATCTTCATTCCTTAGCAGCTAGGGACAAGGAATCCTGGTTTTCCCGTCCCTTCAGAGGCCCAGAGTCCATTCTCAGCAGCTGGGTGTGTCACACGCACAATTTCTAAAAGCCAAGATAGTATAGGATTTGGCATTGACAGATGGCCCCTTCCGTACCTCGCTCACAGTCACGCCCACCCCCATGGTACCTCACCACCCCTTTCCACCCATTTACCTGCAGTGTTTGTACCATAGACAGCTGAGTGTGTAAAGGGTGTGTGCGTTCTGTGTTTGCAGGTGGAGGGCGTGCTGTGTGTCTTTGGGTGTGGATGGGTCCTGTGAAGTGTGTAAAGGGTTTTTGCTTGTCTTGTTGGGGCAGGAGCGGGGCTGGGTGGAGCAGTGGCTCCACTGCCACCACCCGTGGACTCCCCGGCAGACACGCTGGCCCCTTAGTGCTGAACTAAGTGTGGAACATGCCCTCACTTAGAATGGCTGAGATGGGGGCATTTTCAGACTTTCCCAAACACTAAAGGAGAATGAACAAACCCATGCAGAGGGTCCAGTCGTTGGGACAGCCTGGCGCAGGAAGCTCAGGTTCTGGTCCTGCTGTGAGGTCTCCCAGGGCTCCTTTCCCTGGCGTCTAGGCTTCCCAGGCCCTGGGCTCCCACCCAAGGGCCCATCTCCCTACCTCCCCTAGCTGCCCACCTCAATGGAGCTGCTTCCAGACCGAGCCCAGGCATTCTACCTCCTCCGCCCCCTCCACCCAGTCCTGGGACCAGGGCCAGGGTTCTGGACTCTGTCACAATAAAGGACTTCACTCTTCCACGATAAAACTTAACAGTACCATTATCTAGAGCAGTGACTCTAACTACTGTGGCAGCAGCTCTCAGTACGAAATTCATTTTTATCACAACCTGCAAATGTTTATATCTATATAACTGAAAGAAAAATTTCATAAAACCATACCAACCTTCTGCCCTCTGCTCATGTGTGACTGGCCATCTTACCGGGTCCCCGGAGCCCAGAGAGTGGTGTTAGAGCCCAGAGCAGGCGCAGTACCCAGTGAGAGAGATCTCTTGCCCACTGAGGACCCAAGTCAGCATTTTCAACTGTGGCCCACCCGATCCTCCTGGAAGCCAGCCACCTGTCTTACCGGGCCCTGCCCCCTGGCGGTGGGCACATGGTTGGGGAGGGGGCGGGCAGGCAGCCAAAGGCCCCACCAATGTTCTCCTGGAGTTTCCACACCCCCGACCTGACCTGCTGCTTGCTTAGGGAAGGGCAGAAAGCTCCAGGGAGAATTCCCTTTCCCTCTCCCCCGCCTCCTTCCTTTCCTGGTTATTGTGCATCTACTGTGTCATCAAGGACACTCGGCCTTTAGGAGACACCATCTCATCTACCTTTCCGTATTTAATGATGTAATGGAGCCGGACCTCCAATTCTCATTTACAGGAGACACCGAGGAAGGATGAACGCTAACATTTCTTTAATGCCTATTTGGTGGTAGATCTGTGCTTCAGCACGTTTCAACCTTCCAAGGATCCTGTGAGGCAGGTATTAAAATCTCTCTTCTTTCAGGAGCTGTTTTTCCAGCTCCAACCCTGTGGTTTTGGTAGGTGCGACCCTCACAGCACCTCTTCTCTGGGGCCACAAGGGTGGAGGGAGCCAGGCTTGGCCAGTCACAGCCCCCTTTGTTATTTTTTTGCTCAGGTATAATACTAAATGTAATAGAATGCAGAAAGTACTCGATGGATTTCTACTTACAATCACACTGTGATATAGAACACTTCCTGTGTCATAGAAGAGTCCCTTGGGCCCCTTGCCAGGGTGCTTTTTTTTTTTTAATTGAAGTATAGTTGACTTACAATGTTGTGTTAATTTCTGGTGTACGGCAGAGTGATTCCTCTCTCTCTTCTTTTCTAGATTCTTTTTCATTCTAGGTTATTACAAGATATTAAATCCAGTTCCCTGTGCTATACAGTGGAACCTGTTTTTTATCTGTTTTATATAGAGTAGTGTGTATTTGTTAATGCTCAGCTCCTAATTTATCCCTGGCCCCTCTCCCATATCCCCTTTGGTAACCATAAGTTTGTTTTCTATGTCTGCAAGGTGCACTTTTAAAAATGCACATCAAAAGAAAACGCAGGGCTTCCTGGTGGTGCAGTGGTTGAGAGTCTGCCTGCCAATGCAGGGGACACGGGTTCGAGCCCTGGTCTGGGAAGATCCCACATGCCGCGGAGCAACAGGGCCCGTGCGTCACAGCTACTGAGCCTGCGCTCTAGAGCCGTGGGTCACAACTACTGAAGCCCGCGCACCACAAGGAAGAGTAGTCCCCACTCACCGCAACTAGAGAAAAGCCCACGTGCAGCAACAGAGACCCAACGCAGCCAAAAATAAATAAATAAATAAATAAACCATTCACTTTATAAAAAAAAAAAAGAAAATACAAATCGGATTCAGTTACTCTCCTACTTACTCCCCGCAATGTTGCCGCCCAGGATAAAGCCCCAAGCCCTGCCTTGGCCCACCGCCTGGGCCTGCTCAGCCCCCCCCCGCCCTCCTCAGTGCCCCCCCACCCCCCCACCCCCACGCTCTCTCTGACTCAGTGGTGCGGCTTAGCGCTCACATCACATTCCTTCCTCACAGGGCCATTGCACATGCTGTTGTCTGCTTGGAACATGACGGCTTTTCTTTGTGGGCTTCCGAGCTTCCTAGGGATTCTGCAGAGTGCAGCCCAAATGCAGCTTCGGCAGGAAAGCCGCTGGACTCCACAGGTCAGGTGGGGTATTTCTAGAATAAGTTCTCAAAGCATTTCTTGTAGACTGCAGTCATTTATTCATCTGTAGCGGTATTTTACTAATGTCTACCTTATCTGATAGACTGTAATCTCCATGGGGGCGAGGACCCCTTCATATATGCCTGGCTCTTCACTGATTCTTTTTTTTTTTTTAAATTGAAGTATAGTTAATTTACAGTGTTGTGTTAATTTCTTCTGTACAACAAAGCGATTCAGTTATACGTGTATATATATATAGTCTTTTAAAAAAATGTTTTATTTTTTTATTTATTTTTGGCTGCGTTGGGTCTTCGTTGCTGCGTGCGGGCTTTCTCTAGTTGTGGCGAGCAAGCAGGGGCTACTCTTCGTTGCGGTGAGTGTGTTTCTCATTGTGGTGGCTTCTCTTGTTGCTGAGCAGGAGCTCTAGGCACACAGGCTTCAGCAGTTGTGGCACGTGGGCTCAGCAGTTGTGGCTTGCGGGCTCTAGAGCGCAGGCTCAGTAGTTGTGGCGCATGGGCTTAGTTGCTCCGCAGCATGTGGGATCTTCCTGGACCAGGGCTCGAACCCATGTCCCCTGCACTGGCAGGCGGATTCTTAAGCACTGCTCCACCAGGGAAGTCCCTATATATTCTTTTAAAATATTCTCTTCCATTATGGTTTATCACAGGATATTGAATATAGTTCCCTGTGCTATACAGTAGGACCTTGTTTATCCATCCACTGATTCTTGGGTACCTAGCAGAGCATCAGGTGCATAGCAGGTGGTCAATAAAAAAATTATTAAATAGGGCTTCCCTGGTGGCGCAGTGGTTGAGAGTCCCCCGATGCAGGGGACACAGGTTCGTGCCCCGGTCCGGGAAGATCCCACATGCCACGGAGCGGCAGGGCACGTGAGCCATGGCCGCTGAGTCTGCACGTCCGGAGCCTGTGCTCCGCAACGGGAGAGGCCACGACAGTGAGAGGCCAGCGTATTGCGCAAAAAAAAAAAAAAAAAAATTAAATCAAAGAATGAAGGAAAGGGTATTTCCCTGGCGATCCGGTGGTTAGGACTCCACGCTCTCATTGCTGAGGGCCTGGGTTAGATCGCTCGTCGGGTAACTAAAAATCCCACAAGCAGTGCAGTGCAGCCAAAAAAAAAAAAAAAAAAAAAAGAGAGAATGAGGGAACTGTTTCCAGATTGATGGTAATCTATTATTTATTTATTTTCTGCCATTTTAATTTTTTAAAACTCCTTCCTTTTGGGGAAGATAGATCCATTTGCTCAGGCCTAGTCCAGGAGCAGATGATGTATTGGTCTTTTAAAGCGTCTCCCTGTCAAGTGCACTTAGCCACATGTTAGCAATAGACAGTCCTCTGTAAGGGCCTGGGAAGGAGTGGAAAGAGCAGAGTTAGGGCCGGGCTTGGTGTAAATGTGCCTAGCAGTGTGCCTGGCACCTGGACGCTGGGGAGGAGGTTGGCAGATGTGAATACAAAAGAGCTAACATAGGGTCCTTGATCTGAAACTACTTCCAGCTTACCTGGAAAAACAATACACATCCCAGAAACGTCCAGGCGCTGTGTTCAGTCATGGAAACATTCATTGGTCATCTGGGGTGAACCAGACTCTGGAAGAAGGTCTAGATGCTTGGCATGCGGCAAGGTGAGGAGCTGTTGTGCGTGGTGGGCTTAGCAGTGACTTAGTGCAGCACTGACTGCTAGTACTCCCCCAATGCCTGTTCCCTCTCTTTTCCTCAGTAGGTAGAATGCCACTTTTTAGTTGGGCACCTGGCTACCCAGAAAAAAGACTACATTTTTCTGCCTTCTTTGCAGTTTGTTGTGGCTATGTGAGAAAGGGATAGAAGTGGAAGTGGAGGGTGCAACTTCTGGGAAGTGTCCTTTAATTTTTTTTTCTTAAGTGCCTACTTTATTCCAGACATCATTTGGGGCCTTTGGGATACAGCAGTGTCCTTGTCCTCAAGAAGGCTTATTCTAGTAAAAAGCACATTTATCTCTCTTCTAGGACACGAAGAAGGTAAATTCCTTTTATAGAATTCTTCATTGTTAAGGTAGCACAGTAATTGCATTGATACCTTTGCATTATCCAATACCTTAGCCCAAACTTTACTTTTTTTTTTAAACATCTTTATTGGGGTATAATTGCTTTACAATGGTGTGTTAGTTTCTGCTTTATAACAAAGTGAATCAGCTATACATATACATATAGCCCCATATCTCCTCCCTCTTGCGTCTCCCTCCCATCTTCCCTATCCCACCCCTGTAGGTGGTCACAAAGCACCAACGAGCTGATCTCTGGGAAATGTTCTTAAAGGGAGAGAGCATGAACTCTTTCTTTTGGCTCTCCTTTCTGCTGGTGGGAATGCATATGTGATGGTTGCAGTTCAGCAGCTATCTTGGACCATGAGGTGACCTGGGGAATGGAAACTCCCCTTGGTAGAGCAAAGGAGAGTTGGGACCTGGGTCCATGGCACCATGAAATGCCATACTGGCCTTGGACAGATTATCTCTATATGTCTGGAAAATTGAGAGAGAAATAGGCTTCTGTCTGGATTGAGCCACTCTTATTTTGGGTTTTCCTGTACTCTCAGCTGAGCTAATTCTAATATAGTGAGCCTACCAGCCTGTCTCAGGGATGTAGCTGCCAGAGGATCCTGGAGAATGAGCAGAGAGAGCACTGACTGGGATAAGCAAACTGGCTTCCAACCCCGGCCTGCATCCTGCTCTTGACTTGCTCTGGGATGTTTGGGAAGCCCCTCCCCTCTCTGGGCCTCAGTCCCCTCTTCTTGGACAAAGAGGGCTAGACTTTAGGGTTGCTATGGTATCTTCTAGCTGTGCCATTTTATCTTCTGGACATTTTGGTGAGTCATGGAGCCCAGAATGCCAGGTTTGAAATTTGAACTTGATCTCAGAAGTGGTGGTGTCACTGAAGATTTTTTTTTTTTTTTTGTGGTACGCGGGCCTCTCACTGTTGTGGCCTCTCCCATTGCGGAGCACAGGCTCCAGAAGCGCAGGCTCAGCAGTTGTGGCTCACGGGCCCAGCTGCTCCGCGGCATGTGGGATCTTCCCGGACCGGGGCACGAACCCGTGTCCCCTGCATCGGCAGGCAGACTCTCAACCACTGCGCCACCAGGGAAGCCCTGAAGATTTTTTTGATGGGGGGGCCAGGAAGTGAATTGATGGGAGGCAGTTCTTTAGGAAGATGAACCTGGCAGGTCCTGACAGGGACACGTGACTAAAGTGGGGCAGGCACTGGGTGAGGGTCAGAAGACCTGGTGGACACCCTGGCTCTGCCAATCATAGCCTCTGTGACCTTGGGCATGCTGCCTCCCCTCTCTGAACTTCAGTTTGCTGCCCGTGACACGGGGACAATCAACACGGCCCAGAGTGGTTGTGAAGACTGGAACCGATCATGCATGTGAAGGTATCCTTTGAACTGTAGATGCTCTTTCCCTCAGATCTCTCTCAGGATGAATATTCTCCGCCTTCCCTTCTGTGTCTCTCCCCCACCCTGGTGCACCACATTCACTCCGCATAAGACCAGGGAGCCTCCCTGGGAAGAAGGCAAAGGGGCCCGGAGGCATCTGCCTGCTGCCTGCCCCCTTCCCCACTTCTCTTAGGTTTTTTTCTCCTCACTTCTTTGTGTACTGAGCTTTGCAGTTTTCGAAGTGCTTACAAAGGCTTCACCTCGTTTGGTTCTCACATGTTCTCTGAGAGGAAGGTTCAAGTCTCTTTTTATTTTATTTTAATTAAAAAAAATTTTTAACTACAAATCTTAAATGTTTTATTTTCAAAAATATCTCTAGTTACATGAAGTAATACTTCCAACTCACTGTAATAGAACTGTATTGTGCAGGACGCTTCTTTCATTTAATACTATAGTGAGTCTGTAAACTCAGTCTCCTTCTACTGTCACTCCTCTCATTCAGAAACATACTTGGAATATCGTCAAGTCTCATTTTATAGGTGAAAAATGACGCCCAAGGCTGGGGAGAGGGAGTCACTTGCTCAGGGTTGCCTGGCTATTTGGGGGGCAGAACTTGGGTCAGATCAAGGGCCTCAACCTGAACTTTTCCCAGATTATTTTACTTGCCCAGACTCTTTTAACCTAGGGGAAAGTTGCAGGATTACAGTAAAGGACGGAGGAGTGAACCACACTGGTGGGTGCGCCTGGGGCAGTGGAGAGGAGGGCAGTACAAGTTCACGGTTGGTCCCCGTGGGGTCACTTTACTCAGGCTTCTGGCGCCACCTGGAGGGAGATTTGGAAAGTGCAGCCAACTAAACACCCCCACTGCAGCCTGCTCCTGGCTTCGGGATGTTTCCTCTAACACTCCCTTTCCTTCCAGCTCCTGGTCTATTTTGGGGGCTTATTGGAACAGAGAATGTAGGTAACTTGGAGTTTTGTTTTTTGGTTTAGGAGGTCAAAATACAAATGCCCACAGGGGTCAGACCACTAATGTAAAAGAGGAAAGTGAGTCTGGGGTAAGAAACTGTAGATAGACACAGGTTGTTTGCACATGAAAAATGCTGGAATATTCTTCTGCTCACAAAGAACTGTGTTTTCCATTGTCTTTTTTGAAACCTGCTGGCCTTTCATTCTCCCACTGTAGATTGAAAGATGGGTGCAGGGATGGTTTAATTTTCTTTTTAGCTCTATCATAAGGTGGTCCAAGTGTAGAAAAGGCATCTGACATTTGGCGTCATTGTTGGGACAATAAAAGGGAATGGTAAGGACCACGGCCAGCTAGAATTACTGATAATCCCTGGACCAGAGGCACCCCTTCCATGCAGCTCTTGTTTTAGCAGGCTCTGCTCTGTTACCCTCCGGCTCTGACTCTTGACCCTTAGTGAGGAGTCCAAGGGGCCAAGGAGGTGCCCACCCAGACAGAGCTGTGTCTCCCTGTCCCTGTCCAGATGGACCTGAGCTCACTTCCAGAAACTGCTGGGCTTCTTCCCTGGGCCCTGTCTCCCTTGAACCTCTAGATCTGACAGTGGCTATGGGATGGTTGATTTGGGGGTGGATGGGTGTCCAGAGCTGGCCCATCCTATCAGGCAGCCACCAGCCACATGCGGCGATGGAGGATTTGAAACATGGCCAGGCTGAATTGGGACGCGCTGTAAGTATAAAATAGATAGCACCTCTTGAAGATAGTATGAGAAAAAATGAATATAAAATATTCATAATTTGAAATATTGATTACATGTTGAAATAATATTTTGGATATATTGGGTTAAATATGTGTACTATTAAAATGAATTCCACCTATTCCTTTTTACTTTATGAAGTAGCTACTAGAAAATTTAATATTCCATATGTGGCTGGCATTTGTAGCTTACATTCTATTTCTATTGGGCTGGTACAGAGGGCCCTTGGAAGACTTGTTAGGGTGTCCACAGGCCTGTGCATGAGGGCCCTTCAAATATGGGGTGAGATTCAGGATGCAGCTGGGTCAGAAGAGCAGGGGGCTGTGGGTCTCCCTTTGCAACCCATCCTGGCTCCCTAGATGCTGGGACCAGGCCCAGGGGGGGCCTCTCTCCTCAGCCCCTGCCCGCTGTAGAAGACATGCAGGGATTCCAGAGCTTTCAACTTTGCAACAGAAATCGGAAATCTGGATTTTTACAAGAAATCTCTTGATTTAAAAATGTTGGCAACTAATTCAAATGTTTGGAAAAAAAATTGTCCTGGCCAAGACCTCACAAGCCACAGAAAATATATCTTTGGGCTCTGGTTCAAAGCAGGGAGACTGAGGGACTTCCCTGGCGGTCCAGTGGTTAAGACTCTGCGATCCCTGGGCGGGGAACTAACATTCCGCATGTCGCATGGCGGGCCAAAAACAAACCAACCAACAAAACAAAACCAAAACCAAAAAGCAAAAAACAAAACAAAACAAAGGAGGGAGACTGAGGTCAGAGAGAAAGCTTAGCTTGGTCCCCATAGCATAGGAGCCTGAGTCACCATAGAAGGACTGAGGGGAAGCAGATGAAAGGGGCTGCAACATCTCCACCACCAGCTCCCACCTCAGTGCAGCATTGGTATTAGGGGGAAGTGAAATGGTGGGGACCCAAGGGACACAGAGAGCCCCAGATTTTCCTCTTTCCCTGCAGCCTGCTTCTCAGTCTGTCTGGACCCCTGAAAGATGGGCAGTAATTGTGGGCTGCACTCAGAGGGAAGGAGGTCGGTTGTGGGCATATAGGAGGTTCAACAGGTGTCCACTGGGGGGCAGCAGAGGAGCAGGGAAGAAGCAGCTCCACAGGCTCCTTAGAGCAGAGCTGGCCGGCCTGCTGCATCCTCCGCATTCCAGGAGCCAGATCTGGGAGGTGCGTTGCAGACCACCAGAAGTCCACAGAGAGCTTGCATGCAAATCAAAGGAAGCTCTCATCTTCTGGGGGGTTGCAGCCCCAGGTCAGGGTCTGGCTTGATAAGTGGAACTTGGGGTGGATTTTAGTCCCCATCCACTTATGCCCTACCCGCCTGGCAACCCAGGAGGCATTGCTGTGGTGGTGGAGGAGCTGAGGGCTGAGGGGACCGAGGTCTGGAGTGGGGCAGCCCCGGTCCTGCAGGTGTGTGCGGTTCGCTGCTCTGGTGCTTTGAGTTCCAGGTGAGAGGTGGCAGGGGTTCCCACACTGCCAGGTGCCAGTTGCTGGCTCCCGCCTTTCCGGCAGGTGGCAGGCTCCAGGCTCCATCGGCAGAGCCGACTGAGGCTGGGGTGACAGGACTCTGCCGAGGGCTGGCAGGTGAAGCTGGGGAGGGGGGGCGGTGAGAGCTTGACAGGGTCCAGGAGGATGGGCACAGCGGACATCGGAGGCGGGTGGGATTTCTGGTTCTGGAGGAGGGGACACCCGCCCCTGGCACTTGGGTCAGCAGTGCAGAGGCCGGTGCTCTCTTGTGGCGGCTCAAAGAGGGAAGTCACCGTGCGTCTGGGCAGAGCCAGGGCCCTTGCTCCCTGCCCCCAAAGCACTCCTTCAGGTTGGTTTGGATCATGTCACACCCCAGCCCAAATCCCTTCTTTGGAGTCACCCAAGCCCCTGAGCTTGGCACTCAAGGCCCTGCCTGCCCTGGCTGAAGACCACCTCTGCAGCTGCAACCCCACCATCTCCCCCCCACCCCGGCCCAGCAGCTCAGCTCCTTGCAGGTCCCTGGAGGAAGCCGCACACCCTCACACCCCTCGCTCTTTGTGTGTGCTTTCCCCTGCCGGCAATGCGGGCTCCCTCTGGCTCATCTTAAGTCCTCCTGACCCTTCCGAGGCTGGGCTCCCAGTTCCCCTGTACTCCAACCCGTGGCTGTTTTCTCTGCATTGCATCCCCCACCCCTTGCCCCAGCAGATGGTGAGCTTCGTGAGTCTGCC
The DNA here is from genome assembly GCF_949987515.2 of Delphinus delphis. NCBI lineage: Eukaryota > Metazoa > Chordata > Mammalia > Artiodactyla > Delphinidae > Delphinus > Delphinus delphis. The sequence goes on along the minus strand of NC_082693.1, from coordinate 41,922,131 downwards.
TGGAATGCATTCTATATCCCTATGCCTGGTAGGAAGGCCTGACTATATCCCCCCTCCCACCCTTCCAGCTGCAGCCTTGTCATCACAGAAGACTGGTGGGGAGCCAGGTGTGTGTGTGCATGTGTGTGCATGTTTGTGTGTGTGTGCTCATATGTGTGCATGGTGAGTGCACATACAGAAGGCCTCAGGCAGCAGAGACAAGGACTAATTCACATGGGAGCTAATATGTGAGCAGGCGCAGGCAGGCCGTGCACATTGGCCTGGCAAGACAGAGCTCCATATGCAGTGCGGGCTTCACTTTAAAAAAAAAAAACAGGGCTTCCCTGGTGGCGCAGGGGTTAAGAATCTGCCTGCCAATGCAGGGGGCACGGGTTCGAGCCCTGGTCCGGGAAGATCCCACATGTGGTGGAGCAGCTAAGCCCGTGCGCCACAACTACTGAGTCTGCGCTCTAGAGCCCGCAAGCTACAACTACTGAAGCCCACGCGCCACAGCTACTGAAGCCCGCGCGCCTAGAGCCCGTGCTCCGCAACAAGAGAAGCCACCGCAATGAGAAGCCCACGCACCTCAACGAAGAGTAGCCCCCGCTTGCCGCGACTAGAGAAAGCACGCGTGCAGCAACGAAGACCCAACACAGCCAAAAATAAATCAATAAATAAAATAAATTAAAAATACTTTCACTGAAGTACCTATACACGCAGAGAAGTACTTATGTCAAAAGTATACAGCTTGACAAGTTTTCACAAACCGAACACATCATGCTACCAGCACCCAGATCAAGAAAGCGCAGGCCCAGCACCTGCAGCCCACAGTAGGGGCTTTTAAAAGGCCTGTGCCTTGACTCTGAAGCTGGGAGGGGGTGGCGAGAGGGTGCGGGAGGAGAGAGTCTGGGGGCTTCAGGCTTCCATCTGTCTCCCCTCCAGAGTCTGGGCTGCTCTAGGAGATTTACTGCTTTTTGAACCCGGGCCCTCTCCCTAATGCCTCCGTTTTGTCATGCCCGTCCTCCTCCAGCACCGTGGCTGCCAGGCCCTGGCATGGCCCCCTCCTTGGGCGGCAGGCCCAGGGCCTATTTCATTTCCCAGTCTACCTCAGGAGCCCTAGGGTCCCTATGGCCCTGTGCTCAAATCAGCTGATGGCCAGTTTGTGCTTTTCTCCCACGCCCCAGGGGCAGACTGTGGGAGTGCGTGGCTTCTGGGGTGACATCTGCCCCAGCCAGGCTTGTCATAACTACAGAATATGGACAGAACAGGGATAAATGAAGCCCACCCAGTGTCCTAGAACTGCAAACACAAGGTGGGTACAAAGACCTGCCCCCTAAAACCAGCACTCCCAGGATGGAGCTGGCTTGACTGTGTCTGGGACAATTGTAAACGCCCAGTGACGCTGTGCAGGTCTGAGTGACTGGACACGCACAGGGACACTGTTTTACGGAGACTGCGTGGAACCCTGTGTGTGTGGCAGGGGGTTGGCGTGTCTGGTGGTGCTGGCACCCTGGGTGTGACAGGCCGGGAGTGGATGGCTGGGTGGCTGTGTGTGTAGGGCTGCGCGTGTGGGGCTGTGAGAAGGGCTGGTTGTGTCCGCGTGCTTGGGAGCCCATGTGTGCGCACCGATGTCTGCAGGTGAGGGGATAGTGCGGGGAGAGTTGTAGCTCTGGGCGTGTTTGCTCACTGCAATCAGGAGGTCACCTGTTCCTGTGGGGACCCAGTGCTGGTGAGGAGAGGTGAATCTGGAGAAGCAGAAAGAACAAGGGGGTGGTGGTCGGAGGCTGCGGATGGGCTGTCCCTTCCCCCCGAGGGTCTTGTCTGTGGGTCCCTCCTCTTGGCTCCCAGCTTTGGGGGTCAGTTACCCTGCCCACTGCCTGCAGAAATGGGCTAGGTGGGGACTTCCCTGGTGGTCCAGTGGGTAAGACTCCGCACTCCCAATGTCGGGTTCGATCCCTGGTCGGGGAACTAGATCCCGCATGCATGCCGCAACTAAGAGTCCGAATGCCACAACTAAAAAAAAAAAGGTCCCGTATGCCGCAACTAAAGCTCCTGCATGCTGCAACTAAGACCCAGCGCAGTCTAAATAAATAAATATTAAAAAAAAACAACTTAAAAAAAAAAGAGAAAGAAATGGGCTAGGTGGAGCCCAGGCTGGGACCTAGATGCTGAGGTGGCAGGCAGGCCTGGGAGGAGGGAGTGGGGCTGGTGACAAGCCAGAGCGGCAGCCAGAGCATGGGGCACCCTGCCCTGTGTTGAGCTAGCAGCTGGCTCGGGGAGCGGGCAGGGCCCCACCTAAGCAGGCCAGGGCAGGCAGGGCAAGGTATGTCTTGGGTCAGGGAGGGGATGGAGCTGATGCGGCAAGCCTGGGCCTTGTTTGGCCAAGATGGAAGGTTGAGGGGCAGCTGCGGGGGATTCCTTTGTGTTGGGGGCAGTGTGTCTGTGCCTGCTTACTCATTATTGTACATGTGACTGATTTGCTTATGCATTTATCTCTCGTTGTATGCATGGATCCATGGGTCTGTGCGAGGGCCACGGGTGGTTCTGTGTGTGTGTGACTGGTACCCAGGCGTGTTTGCGCGAGGGTCTTGCACGGATGTGTCTGTGGGAAGGCTGTGTGCTTGCATGATGGCTATGTGTGCATCTCGTCCGAGAGACCCACGTGACCTCTGTATGTCACTTTTGTGGCAGACATCTATGTGAGTCAGTGTAGGCTTTCTCCAAGGCCTCTGTGTGTGTGTTTGTGTGGTGTGTGTGTGTGTATGTGTGTGTGTGTGTGAAGGTCTCTGTGTATGTGTAAGTGAGTAGTTCAGGTCTTGGGCTCAGACAGCAGAGGGCCAGCGGTTGGCAGTAGCCTGTCCAGGGTGGGTGATGTGGGGAGGGGAGGGGTCTGGGCTTCCTGGGTTGGGGCTTGGCCAGGCCCTGGGACCAACTTGCTCCTGCAACAAATTCACATGTTCTTTCCACTCCCCCATCACCTCCCTTTAATGGTTCTGACTGTGTGTGTGTGTGTGTGTGTGTGTGTGTGTGTGTGTGTAATGACCCCCAAACCATTGCAACTCTGTGTATAAACATTCCACTGATCCCTTACGATGTGTTTGTGTTTACAGCAATCCTGAAGACCATGTGTGCACCATGTGAAACATGCAAGTGTAAGTGTGACACACACTCCTGTGTTCCTCTGTGTGGTGACTCCACAAGCCACTGGGTATGTGCCTTGGTGTGTGTGGGTCCCACACTCACTGTGCATGTATGTGGGTCAAGCTGACATCGTCCCTCCTCAGCCCGGGGATCTGGCGCATACATCTTGTTGCCTCCTCCAAAGCCCACATGTGCTGACACTCAGCTTCTTTCTGCTCCCCACCCCACCCCTTCTCACAGCCCTCAGGGATCCTCCCTGGAGATGGAAACCCTGGGTGGTGAAGTTGAGAACAGGACCTCCTGCGGAGTTGGCATTTTTTTCCCTCCCAAATCTGCTTTAGTATAATGGGTCCAGGAGGAGGCCACACCACCTACGAGCTCAGGGGGCAGCCACAGCCAGTGGAAAGAGCACATGTTTAGAGCAGAACTGGGTTCAAATTCAGACTCTCACATCTGTAAGACCTTGGACAGGTCGCACTCTATGCCTCAGTTTCTCCTGTTTGTTTTTGGAGTTGCTATGTGAACATAATGCTCCCAGCAGTAGGTGAACAGACACAGTAGTCTCTGGACAAATGGGGGTCCTTTTCTATTTAAGAACTTTGAGAACACTTGAAGGTCACTGTGAGATCTTGCAGGAAAGGGCCACAGGGCTTGGAAGGGGCAACTGGAGCCTGATCTCAGGGTAGCATCTGGTCTCTGACCTTCAGGGGCCCTGCAGTGTGGAGGTGGGCAAAGCCGGAGCTGGAGAACTCTCCAAGTGTGTAGCCCCTGTCAGGCCCGACCTGGCCTTGCACTGCCTCATAGAGCCTCAGGCCTTGCACCCCTCTCAGAGGGAGGCAGAGAGTAGGGCATCCAAGGTGTGTGTGGAGGGGCTGGGGGCTACACAGATGATACTGAAACGGTGGTCATGGAGTGACACCCCAAAAAGTCAACATGCAGACTCCAAAAAGCCACAGCCCAGCAGCTGCACACACAAAGATCCAGGAGAGGAAGACAGAGACACCCTCAAAAAGACAGGCACACACACAGCCTCCCATTTCAGAGGGACAGAAGTCCCCACCGCCCCAAGGACGACCCCGGAAGACCAGACACCAGATTCCCCTCCTCTCCAGAGGGCTCGATTCTCCCGGAGGGATGGACACGCATTCCCCGCCCCCTCGCCCCTGGGGAGGACGCGCAGAGGGCGGCAGGCAGGTCCCTGCTCCCCCTGCTGAGTCAGCCTGTCCCCGCTCAGCCGGCGGGTGTCGGGTGGAAGCGGCTGAGCGGAAGCGGCTGGGCGGCGGTCCAGCTCCAGGGGTGGGCGGAGAGTCAGTCGTCAGGCTGCCGGCCGGAGCCGCCCTGGGCCCCACGGCGGCCGAGGGAGCGCGAGGGCCCAGCCAATCGGCGGCCGCCACCCGGCCTAGCGCTCTGGCCCCGCCCCTGCAGCGGGCGGCCGGCCTCTCGGTTCCCAGGGCCCCCTCCCAGGCAGCCTGATCGGCCCCTGACCTGGCACCTGGCCAGATGGAGCCCGTGGTCGCTACCTGGGGAGGGAGGTACAGGAGACGGAGCACGGGGCTCTCAGGGAACAGAGCTCCCAGCCCGGAAGTCTCAGCTCCTCTCCCGGGGTCCCCTTCTTTGCCACTCCCACCTGCTGGTTAGGGGTAGGGGTGACCCTGTCGGTGACAGTGATGGGGTGGGGGGCGGGGGAATTGCCTCCTTCTTGCTGCCCTCTGAGCTCTTCCCAGATCGTCCCTTCCTCGAAGGGGACAGACTGCCTTGCTTTTCAGACTCGCGGACTGTGTTGGCTTCACACTGGTGTTTCCTGCACAGTCTTGATGGCAAAAATTCTCTGTCCACAGTCAGCCACATCACAAGCTCTGTCTTCTGCTTCAGACAATACAGTCACTCCTTGGGAGTGTCATTGTTCCTAAGACTCTGGTGCTGCCTGCTACTGAGTCCGGCCTGGCCAGAGCCTGGGCCTTGATACAGACATACAGGCAGATACGCATAGACTCATCTGAGCAGGTAGAGATTATGCAAACACACAGACACAGAGAGACAGATCTACAGATGTTCTGTCCAGATTCTCATATACATGGAACGCAGACACATTTTCGGCATGAAAGTCAAGTATCCCAGCTCTGTCCCTTACTACTTTTCTGACTTTCCAACTGTTTTTCGGTGAAATGGGGATAGCTAGAATCCCTTCCTTACAGGGTTGTTGTGAGGATTAAAGAAAGAAAAAAAAAACACCTGGAGAGTGCCTGGTACCTTGTAATAACTCAATAAATGGGAGCTACAGTGATCTCCCAGGCCCACAAGAATATATCCACACACACACCTCATGGACACACACTGATGCACACACACATACACACACACACACACACACACACACACACACACACACACACCCCAAACTTCAGACATCAATACATATGCAAGCACCAGGTGTGTCTGCACATAGCAACACAGGCACAAACAGCACCCCTCTCCCCCCGGCCCCTGCCCCCCGCCCCCCCCTCCACCCATGACCTCTGCAACAACAATAAAAGCAAAATTTACTGCCCAGGGTGTGATGGGAACAGCCAGCCCAGCAGGGCAGGACAGGGGCGGAGGCCTCCGCATAGGGCGGTGCCTGCTCTGCTGGGGCTCCCACTCAGCCCCTGGGAGAGGACGCTTTCATTCTTCCAACACGCCCCTCTCCGTCCCCGAGAGCACTCACCCCATCACCTCTCCACTGTCACCTGAAATCAGGCTCCACCCTCTCCCAACAGCCTGAGCCCCAGGGTGGGCCCCCGCAATGATTTGTGCTCCGTGTGGTTGAGGGGTGCGCATGATGGCCTGGCTCTCTGGGGAGGACTTGAGGGTCGGCAGGGTGGCCCTGTCCCCACCGCTTCTCTGGGCCGGTGGATTTTGGAGGGTAGTGATGGTGAGGATTTTGTTGCTGCGCCCTGGAAGCAGCCAGAAGGGGACCACCTGCAGCTGGGGATCCCCCTCTGGGCTTAGATTCCCCTGGGCTGCACACAGCTTTCAGGCAGCTTCTCTCTACTTTCTATTTTATTTTTATTGTGGTAGGAACGCTTAACACGAGATCTACCCTCTTAAACTTTACGTGTACAGTATGGTATTGCTACAGGCACCGTGTTGGTAGCATCTAGAACTTACTCATCTGGAAACTGGACCACCCTCTACTTTGTCATGTGCTTCCCAACCCCAGCTCTCGCCAGACCCTCAGCCCTCCCCAGAGCTGGGGACATCTGTAAGTGGTTCTCTAGTCTCAGGGGACACTAGAAGGAACGCTGCCCCCAGCTCTGGGAGGGAGAGTCCTTTTCTGAGAAGCCATGGCCACAGCAAGCTAGTCTTCTACTTAAGCAGGTTCTCATTGCCCTCAGATCCCCTCCCCCCATTAACACATGAGGATACCCCTAGTAGAATAGGCTGTCAGAGCTGGAAGGGACCCTCAAGGTTACTGAATCAAGACCCGAGATGGAGACCCCCATGTCTGAGGTCACACAGTGATTCTGTAGAAGCAGCAGTGGGATTGAAGCTGGGGCTCCTGTCTTCTCATGCAAAAAAGCCCGAGTCTCAGTGCTGGCTGTACCACTCCCCCACCCCAGCCCCCATGTCCATTTTCACAGGGCTGCGTCCCTTCTGTGTGCTGTCTGATCCTAGGAGCTGGGGAGGGGACTCGAGCAAGGAGGGGACTCGGGCCCTGTCCTCAGGGATTCCAGCCTGATGGGGGAGGAGGGTGTCAGATCCAGGGAACAGAGAAGCTCAAGCCATACATGGGACCTGAACCCATCAGACTGGAAGGTCTCACAGACTTAGGGAGATTATCAGGCAGTTGCCCAGAGGAGGGATTAATTAATTAATTAATTATTTTTTTGGCTGCATTGGGTCTTTGTTGCTGCGCGCGGGCTTTCTCTGGTTGCGGTGAGTGGGGGCTACTCTTTGTTGCGGCGCATGGGCTTCTCATTGCGGTGGCTTCTCTTGTTGCAGAGCACAGGCTCTAGGCGCCTGGGCTCAGGAGTTGTGGCTCGCAGGCTCTGGAGCGCAGGCTCAGGAGTTGTGGCACGTGGGCTCAGTAGTTGTGGTGCACGGGCTTAGTTGCTCTGTGGCATGTGGGATTTTCCCAGACCAGGGCTCGAACCCGTGTCCCCTGCATTGGCAGGCGGATTCTTAACCACTGCGCCACCAAGGAAACCCCTGGAGGAGGGTTTTGAGGGAGAAGAGGAAAATGGGCAAGTCCAGGGGGGTGGCCTCTGGATCGTGGGACTGGGGGTCTTGAGGGGAGTTGAGGAGTCTTACTCTGTCCCCTTTGTGGAGTAAATTTCTGCTTCCCACTGTGGGGACTGGATTTTGGGGAGTTGCCATGAGACACCAGGTGACTCTGCTTTAAATGTTGCAGATGGCCAGAGGGAGGCCAGAATGTCTTGCCAGGACCAGACGTGGATGTAATGGCCTGTAATGTAACCTCCAGGGCTGGGACACTGGTCACCTTCAGTGGCTGATCTCCCTGGGGGGCTGGGGGCGAGGGGATGAGTTCACCAATGCCTTGCCAACCTCCACTTGCCCACAACCCAGTTCAAGCTTCCTGGAGACCAGCTGGCCCTCGAGTGTGGCCGTGTCCTGCCAATGGGTCCCCAGAGGACTAGGAAGTCTTCTCAAACGCTCTGGCCTTAAGCAGACCCCTTCCTTTCCTGCTTTCAGCTTTCCTGCCCCCCTTTGCTCCCAGGGTCTGGATGAGCCAGAAGGGTAGGGCTCCCACTTGGCAAGACCCAATTTTGCTGGCTGGGGGTTTTTCAGGTGCGAATTAAAAGGAGCCACCCAGAGAGAATGACTTCATTTGTTAACACACCCACCCTTCTGCCCTGCCCTTTTTCTGCCCCCGTTCACACGCCCAGCCAAGACAGGGGCGGTGGCCAGCCCCACAGGAAAAGCAGGGTTGTGAGCCTACGTGGCTGTCAACAAGCAAACCGCAGGCTCAGAGCATTTTTGACATTCTTTTCCCCCTAGTCAAATGTTGCAGTCGCTGCATTTCCCCTGTTCCCCTCTCAGCTGAAGTGGATGGGCAGAATTGATCTGGATGGGGAGGGACCTAGGTGGCTCCCAGAGCCCCCAAAGAGCCCTACTGTGGGGAACTCCTTCCCTGGCCTGGACTCAATCCAGCTAGCTACAGCCCTGTGATCTGGGGCCCCTTGGTGGGTCCACCTTCTGCACAGGCAGTGTGAGTTTCTCCCCACTTCTTCACAGTTCTCTCTGTTCCCTAAATTCTTGCAAAAGTAAAACCACGAGCCCTTCCATCCGGGGTTGCGAGATGGGGGTGTGATAGCCGAGGTGGGCACTAGTGCAGATCCAGTGGTATCTGGAGGAGAGGTGCTGGAGTGTTGCTGACTTTGCAGAGCTCCCGAAGATTCCTACCCGGTGCTTGGGCTACAATCCCCGTTGACCCCTTGGTCTTGGCTGGCTGCGGGGAGGGATGTGAGTTTACGGATTCCGTCAGGATGGGGGCATGGTGTGAGTGGGTCTGCCCCCAGACTCCAGGTGCCCGGGAGCGGTGCCACAGGTCGGAGGCAAAGGAGCTGGGCGGCTGCGGCCCACGTGGAGCGGGGACGGGTCAGCGCTGGCCCCTTCCTTCCCCTCTGTTCCGGGAATTCCCTGCAGGGGTCGCCCTAAGCCAGGCTCTGGGCCGGTGGCAGCGGTACAGGCCGTCTCCAGAAGCCAGGTGCCCTCTCAGACCCTATGTCCCTGACTCGGGCTCTCTTCTCTCTCTGGGGTCCTTCAGCCCTCAGGAGTCTGGGAAAGGCCACGAGGGAGGGACAGAGACCACGTGGGGCCCAGTGGCTCTGAAGCGACAGGAGTGACAAGTGTCAGTGGCCAGACAGGACACGTGCAAATGACATGCAAATGAGCCCAGCTACCTCGCCCTGGCCAGAGCCGAGGGTGTTTTGGCCAGGGCCCTGGGGCGCTGAGAGACTTTGTCACCTGTTTTCTACCTGTCTCTGAGCTTTAGGATACCATTTTTTACTGCTCCCTCCCTCCAAGTGACTGTGCCAGGCCTGTGCTAACTGCTTTAGTTACCTCTCTTAGTTGTCATGATAAGTCACTGGCGGGGACCGCTATCCTCATTTGTATATGGCTCCCATGGGGTTGGATTAATGTTTCCCAGTTTCTCCCTTTTGCCCTCGCAAATCACCAAGTATCAAATGCGCTTGAACAGAATGTAACAGGACCACTCCCACCCCCAGCCTCTGGAGAGCAGGGTCCTCCTGAGAAGTCCCCGAGAGTGGAGGCTCCGCTCTGTGGTCTGGCACCAAAGGACTCCCTGGGGTCAGGTGAGGACTCCAGAGAAGTCATCTGGAGCATTCCCCCGCCTCTGTGGGGCAGCCTCTCCCTGCCGGACCTGCGTCCCCTTGACCCAGGCCCACTGCTCGTGTCTGTTGTCCTTCCCTTAATGGTGTCAGGGGTCTGACTCCAATCCCCCTTGCTGCAGCGCTGGCCCATTCCCCTGGTGGTGGGCCAGGCTCCCCAAGGAACTTTTAAAGGGGGGTTTGATGCAGTTTCTGTACTCCCCTCTTGCAAAAGGCCTTCATGAAGCTGGGGGGCTGAGGGGGACACTGGTCAGTTTCCTGGAGTAGAGTCCCAGAGAGAGAGGGCCTGTGGACTGAAGCCCTGCTTCCCCAGGGGATAGACATGAGTTCTCCCTGGCACTTGGCTGCCCCTGGGGAAGCTGGGAGGGGGCTGGGGCGGGGGCCGGGGCAGTTTGCCCTGCCTTCTCCTCCAAGTGCTCTGCCCCAGCCTGGTCTCAGGACAGAACCTCCCCTCTCCAGACCCGCCCCCATCCAATTCCTCCCCTCACTTCTCCTTCATTCACCCTGCCCTGCTATCTCTCCCACCTCCCACTCCCTCCCTGGCCCCTGCCCATCTCCCGTCTCCTGGAGCTTCAGCCAGGCGCCCCCTTCTCTGTCCCCGACCCTCCGGGAACCTTGGCTGGCCACTCTGGAGACCCACAGGGTTTCTCTTTCCCACATGCCTGGGGCCTTAATGCTCTTCCCTGTTGCTGGGAATGAGGTGGCTTGAGGAATGAAGCTCTGGCACATTCCAGAGCTTGGAGGTGCTCAGATGCCCACCACCTGGGCTCTTCGGTCTGAGACCTCTGGCCCAGCAGAAGCCATGAGGCAGACGGCCCAGGCCTCCTTGCAGAAGTGATGGCACAGCGGGGTAGGTACTCTGGGGGCTCAGCCACTAGGCCTCAATTTCTACCTTAATTTCCACTCCCCACTCTGCCATCCTACATGCAACCATGTGCCACCCTCCCTAGCCAGGTGTCACAGAGGTCTGGGTCCCCCTTCTTATCCCCTCCACTCAACAATCTCTCCCCCTTGCTTCCTGCGGCCCCTCCACGCTCCCCTCCTCTGCAAGGTGCTGCCAACTGCCCCAGCCCACTGTTGCCCGAGTTGTTCCAGCTGGCTGAGCAGGTTTCTGTCTTTCTTTAGATTCCCCCAACCCCCCTGGTAGAGGGGGAAGAACGGAGGTGCCGATTCAGGCTGAGAACAGACAGGCAGATGCAGGCACAAACCTGAGAAAGGGTCCAGGTTGTACAGACAGACCTGGTTCAAATCCTGGCTCTGCTACCGCTGGTTGTGTGAGCTAGGGCAAGTAATTTAACTTGACTGAACCTCAGTTTCCCCATCTATAAAATGGTGTTAATTAGAAGCACAATATATAAAACACCTGGAACGTAGTAGTTGTGCATTATGTGATAATAATTCTTTTTTCTGGCTGCACCGCGCGGCTTGTGGGATCTCAGTTCCCCAACCAGGGATTGAACCCCGGGCCCCCGCAGTGAAGGCGCCAAGTCCTAACCACTAGGCTACCAGGGAACTCCCTAATTATTCTTTTTTTAAAAACATCTTTATTGGAGTATAATTGCTTTACAGTGGTGTGTCCCTAATTATTCTTGATACATATAATAGTATTAAAAATTGATCCGCCTGCCGATGCAGGGGGCACGGGTTCGTGCCCCGGTCTGGGAAGATCCTACATGCTGCGGAGTGGCTGGGCCCGTGAGCCGTGGCCGCTGAGCCTGTGCGTCTGGAGCCTGTGCTCCGCAACGGGAGAGGCCACAGCAGTGAGAGGCCCGCGTACAGAAAAATTGAGACAACGTCCTGGAAGAGAGGTCTTCTCTTGAGCCCCTAAATGTAAGAAAGGACCCTACTTTTAAAAAAAAATTAATCAATTAATTAATTTTTGGCTGCATTGGGTCTTCGTTGCGGTGCACGGACTTCTCATTGCAGTGGCTTCTCTTGTTGTGGAGCACGGGCTTTAGGCACATGGGCTTCAGTAGTTGTAGCACGCAGGCTCAGTGGTTGTGGCTCGCAGACTCTAGAGCTCAGGCTCAGTAGTTGGGGTGCACGGGCTTAGTTGCTCTGTGTCATGTGGGATCTTCCCGGACCAGGGCTCGAACTCGTGTCCCCTGCATTGGCAGGTGGATTCTTAACCACTGCTCCACCAGGGAAGCCCCAGGAAGGACCCTACTTGATGTCCAACCCCTACCTCCAAGTGGCCTTTCTCTCTGAGACACCCTCCCACCCAGTCCTTTATTGGGATTTTGCCTTCTTAGGAGAGGCAGTGTGGGTTGGAGTGCTTGCCTCCTGGGAGGGGGTTGGTCGTGGGCCTTGAAGCTGGTCCCCCTCCCCCCAGCCCCAGTTCCCCTCTGCGTGCAGTTGCCAGCTACCCCTGGTTGGGCCTGCCTGGGCAGGTACGCAAAGTGCTCTCAAAGCTAGCAGAGGGGTTTAAGCGTTCTCATCAGTGGCTGGGAGCTGGCCCGGGCACCCTGGCCCTCGGAGGGGCTGGCGAGAACAGGGAGAGGGTGTGGACCTGAGCAGCCCGTGGGAGGTGGGGGGCGAAGTGTGGGTCAAGCTGGAGCTTTCCCAGGCGGGGGTAGGGGTGAGGGTGCAAAGTGGGGACGGCTGGTGCTGGATTCCTTCCCGAGTTTCGATCAGAGGGGCGGGTTTAACGTTGGGCTCTGTTGAGCTAGCAGCTTTTCTCTAGGAAACTTGAGAGCTTCGAAGGGAGAAGAAAAGTCTGTTCCACAACAAGTCAGGGCACTGGGAAATGTTTTTCTCTGATGAAGCACTGTCTCCTGGGTTCTGGGGTGGGGCTGGGGACTGTGGACATCCACACACAACCCTCATACACACACACATCACAACACACAACCTCACAACACATTCACACCCCTCTATCCCCTCTTTCACACACACCCCCTCACATGCTGTCATACGCAAGTGTCTTCTACCACACACATTCACAGAAGCTATGTATTCACACTCTCACCCTTACGCACACTGCTAGCTTACACGTTCACACCCAAACCTGGCTTCCACAGCCCCTACATTTTTACTTGTATGCACACATATGTAGTCCTTCATGATCATGTCCAATCTCTTTTCACCTTCACGCGCACTCCCTCACATTCATTACAAGCTCCTGGCGATACACACTCTGCATGTATTCACACGCATGTCCCTATTCTCTCTTTCTTTTACCCTGGGAGGTCGGGAGGGCACAAAAAGCCCTTCAGACCACAGTGAGAGCAGGAGTCCCAGGAAAGTCAGCCTTTAGTAGGCCAGGCCTGGTTGGTGAGTGGAGGCTCAGGAGACGATGATAATAAAAAAATAAAATAAAATAAAGCTAATAGTTGGTGGGTACTACACTGTGCTAAGTTCTGTTCTGAGCATTCTACGTGTATCATCTTGTTTGACATACACAGCAACCCTATGAAATAGGAATGATTATCCCCTTATTATAGTCAGGAATGCAGAGGCCCAGAGAGGTTAAGTGCCTTGCCTGAGGCCACACAGCTAGTCAGTAGTGGAGACAGTATCCGAACCCAGGCAGTCTGGGCCAGCAGGGACTTCTTCTTCTTCTTCTTCTTTTTTTTTTTTAACATCTTTATTGGAGTATAATTGCTTTACATACATACATATACATATGTTCCCATATCTCTTCCCTCTTGCGTCTCCCTCCCTCCCACCCTCCCTATCCCACCCCTCTAGGTGGTCACAAGCCACCGAGCTGATCTCCCTGTGCTATGCTGGGACTTTCTTAAAGTCCAGAAAAATGCCCAGAAATCACCAGGATATTAGGTCCCCATTAGGGGGGCTGTTTGAGGCCTCTGGCCTTACATCCCCACCAGGCACCAGGAAGGCGGTGGCAGAGAAGGGACTCAGGGAGATCAGAATCAGCCCCTGCTTCTGTTCCTCCTGTTGCTGCAGGGCTGGCTCCTGCCGGGCTCCCAGGCCTGGTTCCAGTTGCGAGAACCCCGGCCGCCTGCAGGGGAAGTCAAGACTGGGAGAAGCCGGGCTCCTGCTCCTGCCCGGATGGGAACGCCGGGAATGGGGCTGTGCCCTGGTGAATCCTGGAAACATGTCTCGTACCAGGACTACATTAGACTGCACGATCCATCAGGCCGACGGCTGGCTCCCGTGTCTGCAGTGCGCGCGTGCAGCCTCCTGTACGTGTCTGCGCGCATGCGCGTGTGCCAATGGGCTTCCAGAGCAAGGTTCAGGTCTCCTGCGGGGAAGAAATCAGACAGTGGAATTGGGGAAAAGCCCTGAGAATACGTGCAAGGGAATGCTCTGAGCCATTCACTATAATCTAAGGGTATATTTATTGACACAGACGGGGAGGAAAACTGGCTAGAAATCTGTATGTGTAATATGATCCCACTTCTGGGAAATACATATTTACACGAATAAATGGTGCTTACACTATCGTAGAATACAGCACTATACTAGACATATGAATAGACATACACACACACACACACACACACATCATCGTGAGATGGAAACTCCATAAAGGCATGGATTTTTATCTGGTTTTTTTTTTTTTTACTACTTTATTCTTAGCACTGGAAAAATATCTGGCACATAGAAAGTGTCCAATAAATATAGGTTTAATGAATAATGAAAGATATTTACATATGGAAAAGTCTGGAAGATTATGCACCAAAATGTTAATAGTGACTACTTCTAGGTGGTGGTATTTTGGAAGAGTTTTATTTTTTCTAATTTTGTTATCTGTTGCTTTAAATTTTTCAACAATGAATTTGTATTGTTTGTATAAAGAAAAGGAAGTGTCACCAGCTTTGGACTCTTCTTCTTCCTCCACATCTTTAAAACAGGAGCCTAGACTTTAAGAAGCACGGCAGTGGGTGGGATCTGCATTTTCTCCCCCTTTCACTTGCCCATCCAACATCTTCCTGCCGGTCCTCTCCTCTTTCGGCCACTTCTCCGCCCACAAACTTCTGCTGGCACGGCTCCCCGGGCTTTTTGTGCCACCTTAGTACAAAAAGGTTTAGGTAAAGTCATTGGAACAATGGACGGGCTGACTCAGGAGCCGGGAGAAGGTCCTGGGCAGCACTCCCCCCGTGCCAGGCCAGGCTAGCAAGCAGGTGCCTCTGGGGCCAAGAGGAACTGGGCTGATGTTGCAGCAGGAAGGAGTGAGGTTAGACCCGAGAATTTCCTGACAGTCATAAGAGTCTGGAGCAGGTCAGGGAGATCACAGAGCCAGTCTTCTTTTCTGGAGGGCAGGTGGGGCACTCCCTTCTTACCTGGAGGGGATTATGTGGTGTATCTCCGCATACCGAGCACAGTGCTTGGTGCTGAGAAGCGCCCAGGAAATGTTATGGGTGGACGATAGCGTGCATGAGCTTGTTGGGATGGGGGGGCTGTGTGGGTGGGGGTTTGGGGTCCTCTTCTATAGTCTCTGTCCTAGTCTCATGGCTCTCTGCAGTGCAGGATGAAATGAGTCCTGGCTTAGTGGGCTCTCGTCCTACCCTTGCTGTGTGCTCTGGGCAGGTTGCTTGCCCTCTCTGGGCCTCAGTTTCTTGTGCTATGAAACAAGGGTGTTGGATAAGATGACCTCTTAGGTCTTTCTGCTCTGACATCTGACAACAACTGGCAGGTATTATGCACGTGTGGGGCATTTTTGGTGTCAGGTCATTCTCCAGTTGTGATCTTAACTAGCGTCTACAATTCCCAAGACCTGGTCTGTGTCGCCACGGCATACGCAGTCTGGCCCTCCTTGCCTTGCTGGCACTCAGCACGCTGCTGTCTGTGCTCCCTGGCTTGCCTGACCCTCCCTCCCCTGGACCCAACTAGTGGTTCCTGTCCTTGTCACTTTTGTGACTCGGAGGCTCTGTGGAGCAGGGGCCCGTGATTCTTCCTTTTGGGGAGTCGGCGGGCTGCAGGGCAGAGCATGCATCAGTGGGCTTAGGGATTAGATTTGGTATTAGGAGAATTTCCTAACTTTCAGGATAAATTGAGAGCGGTCCTCACTCTCCAAGTTCCCCCTCCCAATCCTGCTTTCATTACTTTTCTCTTCTGGAAGATCTCCCCAGACTAAACCTTTATTTTCCCATCCCCCAGTCCTGACAACTAACGCCACTCCTGTTTCTGGTCTTATTTCTTGGGTTTGCGTGTGTCTGGGGGTGGGACCACCTCCTCTATCAGAGGGTTTCTCAGCTGTTTTGGACGATGATCCTTAGTAAGAAATGCGTTTTATACCACAGTTCTGTACACACTTACACAGACATTCACACATGGAACACGATTTTATGGTGATACACTCTGATATGTTGGTCGAGATCCATTAAATCGATTTCACAACCCACTAGTGAGTTGTAACTTGCAGTTCTGAAAATACTATTCTCTCAGACTGAAGTTCCTTGGGGATGGGGGCAGAAGATTCAACCCCCTCCCCATGCCCCATGCCCAGGGCTTAGTGCTTCAGATGGCCATGGGAGGGTTGCTGGGGAGGGGGACTGAGGAGGGGCAGGGAGCTGGTCCAGGTAAACCCCCTACCCTATCTCCCAGTCCAGGAGTTCTGCTGGGGCCTTGACCTCGTTTTCCCAGGGTTGTAGGAATCCTGGAAACTTTGCCCTAGAAGTTGCCCCGTGGACCTCTGGGGTGTTGGGAGGCTGTCCTTAGTAACATGCTGTATAAATATTTACCAACTCAGGAGTGGTTGCTTGCAGCAGGGCACCCAACTGGCTGAACCTGATTGGTTCAGAGTGGCAGTGGCTGCGTGCTGGGTCCTGATGGGCAAGTCTGGACCCTCAACTCAGATTTTCCCCTCTCAGCCCAGCCCTCTTTCCTCTCCCAGCTACCATCAGTTTGCTCCTAAAGATGTGTTCTTGGCTCCCACAGTCTGGGACGGGTCCCCCTCCACAGAAAGGCCTCTACCTTCCTCACCCTCGGCCAGTGGTGTGCTGGAGCCAGTTGTGCAATCTCGTGAGGGCTAACCGTGTTCACCTCTTCCCAACTCTGCAGTCAGTGACATCATGCCGGTAGCTTGAAATCAGCCACGGCGGGACCATTTATACCCTAGAAGATGGCAAACACTACAAAACAGAGACGTGTTCTCCCAACCCCGCAGACAGCCAGCCGTTACACAGCAGCCCCCACTGCCCAGGGAAGCTCAGCGAGTCCCCTCCACGGCCTCTCTCCCCAGCACGCACCAGAGGGGAAGTTTCTGGTTCTCTGTTGACTAGGGAAACACTCCTCCTATTGCAAGAAGGAGTCTTGGAGGAGGCTTCTCTTCCTGAGGAGACGATAGGATACTTAGAAGATCTGGGTTCTCGTCCTGGCTGGGCCTCTTCACGTCTTTGAGATCTTGGGCAGTTGTTTTTGTTTCTGTGTCTGTAGTGTGAATAAGAATCCCCACTTCTCAGATCGTGGTGAGGATTAAAGAACGTGAAGCATCTGCAGGGCCCGACACAGTGACTGGCACTCAGAGTCAGTATGACAATCTCTAGGTCCATCCATGTTGCTGCAAATGCCATGATTTCATTCTTTTTTTATGGCTGAGTAATATTCCATTGTGTATATATGTGTGTGTGTGTGTGTGCGTGTGTGTGTGTGTGTGTGTGTGCGCGCGTGTGTGTGTGTATGCACACCATATCTTTATCCATTCATCTGTCTATGGACACTTAGGTTGCTTCCATGTCTTGGCTATTGTAAATAGTGCTGCAATGAACGTTGGGGTGCGTCAATAGAATTTTAAAAAGTGTGTTATGCATGGAAAATGGTTATCACTCCAAAGTTAGAGTTTGGCATTGTCCCTCCTCACTTCCACCCTCAACCGGGAACTTGGAGACAAACATTTAACTACTGAGCTCCCAGGAAAAGCTTTGCAAATCTTTCCTCTCCAGGCCTCTCCCTGTGGGTGTTGGGGGCTCATTACCTGGGCACGGAGGCCTGAGGAGGCAGCAGCTTGGCTCCCCTCTGGGACACCCCTTCCCTCACAATAAGCCCATTCTCTGGATGGGCAGCGCCTTCCTTCATGGCCAGTGCAGTGAGGAGGGCAGGGGCTACCCGCCCCCAGCCCAGCAGGCAGGACGGTGCCAGGGCAGAGCAGGCTGGTGTGAGTGTGCTCTGCCTGGCCTGGGGAAGAGTGAAGGGCAGACCTTTCATCTCCTCCCTCCCCTCCTGTCCCGACAGGCCAAGAGAGCTGTAATTACAGGCGAGATAGAAATCAGCCACATCTGATGGGTGCTACGCCCTCCTTGCCCTCCCTGGCTTTGGGAAACTTCGAATAGGGACGAGGTTGACCTGTGTTCTCTGTAGGCCGACAGCACATGGAGGAATGTTTTACATTTTAATAGTTATGTTTTATTTGAATATGAATTCAAAAAAATTAGAACCAGCACGCAAAAGCTACATTTTCAAGGATATTACGGCTTAGGGTCAGGATAAGAAAGAAGTGAACTGATTTAGCTTTGATTTAAAGAAAATATTAAGTATATACTAGTACATCTGGCTTTACAAAACGGCGCGATGATGGAGGTTGAGTGTGAGTGGCTGATGTTTGGGAGACTCAGGAGATTCTGGGTCAGAATCTGGCATGTATTTCCCAGCTGCAAAAGCAGAGCTGAGGGAAGGTTCCATTGTGCCTAGATCGGGGAAGTCATGGGGTGTCCATGGTGGGGGAGGGGAGGCTGACTAAAGGCAGGCCCGAGACACTTGAGCCTTTTCTGTCCAGTTCCCCTCAAACAGGACAGGACACTAACCAACCCCTTCATTGCCCTGCGAAAGCTAGGAAGACCCGAATGGGTGTGGGTAGCCCCGCCTCATCTTGCCCCAGGAGATGACTTCTGTTCTTCTGGGACGTGCCCAAAATAAGCACTCCTGCCGCTGCTGCTTCGAGAAGATGGCCAGAACCACAAGACCTGTACATGTGTCTACAGTGGAGACTCCAACACTTTATTGCACTTACTGGTTTTCAAATAGATTCCCCACTTCTCTCCCACTCCCCTTCCTGACTGCAAACACCTCGAAGGCAGGGACTTTCATTAAATTTTGTTTAACCTGGGCTGGCATGGTGTCTGGCACCTGGTAGTGCTTAATTAATGTTGATCATGGATGAATGTTGAGAAATGAGTTCACTTTTGGATCTGCTGTGTGACCTCGGGCAAGTCATTCTACCTCTCTGGGCTTCAGTTGGTTAAGGTGTCCTTCAATACTGACATTCCCAGGTCTCTGAGAGGAGCACAGTGAGGTGGTTAAGTGCAAAGACTCTGGAGTCCAACTATCTCTGTTCAAATCCTGGCTCTGTCACTTACTAGCTGTGTGGCCTTGGGAAAATTATTTGTTCCCTCTGCAAGGTGGTGATAATCATAGTACCAACTTCATAGGGTTGTTAGGATCAAATGCTTACCATATGTAGAGTTCTTAGATAAAAGTACAGGTGGGTAGATTCCCAAACAGCTGAGCATAGCATCCAAAGGACATACACTGGGAGGATGTAAAGCCGCAGAGGAAGGGTTTCTAGTGGCATGCCACAAGGCTCTGTCCTTGTTTTCCTCCAAGGACAAGAGGAGGGTCCAGGTAAAAAGAGGAATCCCTCGCTATTACACCAACATGCCCACTTGCAGCCCAGTGCACTCTTTCTCAGATCGTTTCCCCCATTCTTTGTTCATATGTGTATTCTCCACGGGACTATATATTCTTTCAGGATGGGGATGGCGCCTTATCCATCTTATGTCTCCTGTATCATTTAGCTCAGTGCTCAGCCCACAGCAGGAGCTCAATAACACACACGCACACACACACACACACACACTACCATGTTTGCTTGCTCCCAACCTTGTGGGGGAGTGAGATGGGGAGTGATCAGTGCTTTGGAGAACAGAATTGAGATTCACAAGGATATCCAGGGGTTAAAAGATGGAAGGAAATCAACAAGATGAAATTGAATGGGGAATCATTCATTTAACAAGTATTTACTGAGCACCTACTGTATGTCAGGCAGTGTTCTAAGTGCAGAGGTTACAGAAGTGAGCAAAGAGACCAAATCCCAACCTTTGTGGAAATGATATTCTAGTGCAGGAAGATTGACAAACAAAATGAGTAAGTGAAATATACGGTATGTTAGGAAGCGCTAAGTGCTAAATGGAAAGAGATAAAGCAGGGAAGGGGTAAGAAGTGTCAGATGAAGGATGGCCTCAGCGTTGCACTTTTGGTTTAGGACAACCAGAGAAATTGACTTGTAGCTATACGGGGATCTGGGAAGGAGCATTCCAGGAAGAGGGAACAGCGAGTGCAAAGGCCCTGAGGCAGGAGTGCTCCTGGCATGTTCGAGAATAAATTAGGGGCTAAACTAGATTAGGCCTCTTTCATGCCCTGTACTTTTCTCTCCTTATCATAATTGCAATCAAATACGTATCTAATTACCTGTTCTGTGTCTGTTTCTCTACTAGACTCTAAGCTTTCTTGGTGCAGGGGCTGGGCCTTATTCTCTGCTAAATTCCTAACTCTCAGCGTAGGCCCCGGCACATAGAAGGTGCTCAATCGTATCTTGTTGAGTCAATAAATAAATGTGGATAAATGGCTATTGGGTCAAAAAATCCGCTTCACAAGCAGAACAGGCTTGAGGGCAATTAGAGAGAAAGAGATTGAGGAGTTGTAGCTGTGGCCAGGGGTGAACTCAGGGTGGAGCAGTAAGAGAAGGGGCTGCTGGGGAGCTACAAGAAGCTGCATTGGCCAGGGCATTCTCGAAGGCAGGACTGGGGTGGGCAGGGACTGTAGAGCGTGAGGTGTGGTTGGGCAGTAGTCCCCAACTTTTTGGCACCAGGGACCGGTTTCATGGAACACAATTTTTCCACTGATGGGGACAGGGGATGGTTTGGGGATGATTCAAGCACGTTACATTTATTGTGCACTTTATTTCTATTATTATTACATTGTAATATATAATGAAATAATTATACAACTCACCATAACGCAGAGTCAGTGGGAGCCATGAGCTTGTTTTCCTGCTACTAGATGGTCCCGTCTGGGGGTGATGGGAGACAGCGGCACCCAGGGTGTGTTGCTTATGTCCAGTTTACTCTAAGTCGCAGCTTAATTGTCACTTGCCACTCACTGATAGGGTTTCGATATGAGTCTGCAAGCAACTGATTTATTATGGTCTCTGTGCAGTCCGACCTCTTTGCTAATGATAATCTGTATTTGCAGCCGCTCCCCAGGGCTAGCATCACCGCCTCAGCCCCACCTCAGATCATCAGGCATTAGATTCTCATAAGAAGCACGCAACCTAGATCCCTCGCATGGGCAGTTCACAGTAGGGTTCGCGCTCCTATGAGAATCTAATGCCGCTGCTGACCTGACAGGAGGCGGAGCTCAGGCGGTAATTCGAGCAATGGGACCGACTGTAAATACAGATGAAGCTTCGCTTGCTTGCCCCGCTGCTCACCTCCTACTGTGTACCTGCTGTGGACAAGTAGCGGTTCATGGCCTGGTTCCTAACAGGCCATGGACAGCTACTGGTCCGTGGTCCGGGGGTTGGGGACCCCTGTGGTTGAGGATGGTTGACCTGGAACAGGGGATTTAACCCAATAGATAAAACCCACTAGAACCTTTGCATGCTGGGTTTAACGTTAAGTTCACGATTCCAGCCATTTGGACTTTTGCTGCTGCGTGATCGGGGTCCCTTTGCGTACCTTTGTGTGTACCACTCAGCCTCCGAGGGGCCTGGCATTCAAACGTCCAAGCCATTTTTTCATTCTCTCCATCACAGCATGATTTTTTTTTAAATAGGGGAAAACATGTGTTCCAGCAGTGTTTGAGAACTCACGGGGATTCATGAAGGTCCCTGGCTGTAACTGTCATGGATAAGAATTCATCTCTTAAACAAGTACTTTGGATGCCTAGCGTAAGCCAGACCCTGAGCTCGATGCGGGGGTGGACAAGGCAGGCATTGTGGAGTCATGATCAAAGGTTTGTTTAGTGGGCTGCTCTGTGGGGCAGTGGTCTGAGCTGGGTGGGAGCCCTGGCTCCAGCCTGATCAGCTGTGTAGGTGGCCTTGAACCAGTCACTCAAACCACAGAGTGAAGGTCAAAGTAGGCTTCGCGGTCATCCGGTGCAATCTCTTAGGTTACTCAAGGCCGCACAGTCTTTGCACCCTGCACTACGCCCTATGGGTCCTCAGAGTCCTTAAGTGTGAAACAAGGGCATTGTACCGGAGGACCCTGAAGCTCTCTGGCTCTAATGTTCTGTAATATTACAAACAAGGGGAAGTTCCAGGGAGGTACGTTAAGCCCCGTTCCAAGTGCGACCTCTGCCCTTCACCCTCAGTGCCAGTGGAGAGGGGTGGTAGACTCCAGCCCACGGAGATCTTTCTTAAGAATGTTTGTGGGAGGAAGGCACCCGGCCCTCCTTGCCTCTGCAGAGTGGTCCCCAGGGGGTAGGGTTTGGAGGTGGGTCCTCAGTGGGATTCAACTCATTTTCCAGATTCTCTTTCTAGACTCTGAGGCTGCTCCACGTTGCCTCCTCTCTCCTCTGTGTCCCTGAATCTCTGCTTGGATCATTTCTCTCCTCTTCTCTTCCTCACCTGAGACTTCAGTCCCTTGATCTCCTTTGTTTTCCCCACAGAAGACCTGACCTCGTCATCTGTCATTCAGTTTCCTTCCGGGATGCCATCTGCCAGATGGGGTTTCTAATCCTCTGGAGGGAGGGGAGATGCGCTCACCATTGTCTGGTCCCGGGGGGGGGGGGTGGGGGGGGGTGGGGGGGGTGGTGGAACATCTATGGGATTGTTTGCATTGCTAGGACTGACTTCCTCATAGCACATCTCTTGAGTGTTTATTATGCTGAGTCTCTGTTTGTCCTGGCTTTGAGTTGCATTATCAAAGGCCCAGTATCCCAGCTTCAGGGTGCATCAGGCTCTAAGAAAGCGGGGGAGGGACAGGGAGAAATAGCCCTCCCGCCTTGTAAAGAAGACATTTTGGAAATTTCTAAAAATCAGAGATGCCGGCCCTCCTTGCCAGCAGTGGGAGGGCAGCAGTGGAGGTGGCTGGATGCCTCCCATCACGAGTCCTCCACCGGGTGGGAGGCCTGCTGAATGATGAACCTTGGGGCTCCTCCAGTTAGCAGACTCTCAGGGCGGAGACGGAATCTATCCTGCAAGCGAGCCTCAAAACTGTTTTTGCTCCCAGTCCCCGGGGAAGGCATGTCTCTAAATGTACATTTTATTTCAGAGCCTGGGATCCTCTGATGTGTAACTTGACAGGCACAGTGCTGGACCCAAGTGGATGTGCCTAGTGCTGTGTGTTTGTGAAAGGGACACAGGCTGGGCTTGGAAATGCTCCATTCGCCGCCCCCCCGGGTGCAGATGGCTGGTTTGAGTGGGGTGGCGCCTCATGGATGATTGCTGGGTTGGGCAAGAAGAGGAACTTGGGTACCTTGTTTTTCTGTTTCATTTCCAAATCCTGCAGTGTCTTTTACTTATTTATTTATTTATTTTTGCGGTACGCGGGCCTCTCACTGTTGTGGCCTCTCCCGTTGTGGAGCACAGGCTCTGGACGCGCAGGCTCAGTAGTTGTGGCTCACGGGCCCAGCCGCTCCGCGGCACGTGGGATCTTCCCGGACCGGGGCACGAACCCATGTCCCCTGCATCGGCAGGCGGACTCTCAACCACTGCGCCACCAGGGAAGCCCTGCAGTGTCTTTTAGCTAACGATGACAATAACACCTCTATTAACCTCCTGGCTTCTCCTGTGCTGCAAAGTGCCTTCCTCCTCCTCCTCTCGAATGTAGACCCTCCCTCGGGAAGATGCACTCCTCTGTCCAGCATCTGCAGGGCACTCAAGGGCTCCATCTGAACCCCCTCCATCTTCTTTTCCCTTTGAATGTGCCTCCCTTCTTCCCCATCTCCTCCTCCAGGAAACCTTCCTTGAATGACCCTCAGGAAGTTTGCTCAGGGCCATCTCCCCCCATCCCCCAGCACTGAAATCCAGGTCTCTGGCTACTTCCTGGTCTTCAGAATGTGCCCATCCCTCCTATAGCCTGGGAGCTCTGAGGGCAGGCTCTGGGTCTCTTCCTTGGGCTCTGCACTTGCCAGGCACCTATTCCCCAGGCGTGTCAGAAGAGGCCAGCTGGAGTCAGTGACAGACACACTCAGGCCAAGAGCATCTTGCTCTCCAAGACCCAGCCCAGGCACGGGAGGAGATAAAAGTCTTGTGCCGTCCCGGGGCCTCAGGGCAGGAACACACACACCTTGAGGATCCTCTGTCTGTAGCTGTGAAACCTTCAGTCTCTGCCATGTCTCTCTCTCCCTGCCGGGCCCAGAGGGGCTTCAGTGCTTGCTCAGCCTGTTCTGCTCGCTCGGGGGGCCGAGGCAGGGTCAACTTCAGCAGCAGGAGCCTCAGTTCCTTTGGGGGGTGCCAAGGAGGCTCTCGTGGGAGGGCCTGGGGTTCAAGGGGAAGGCTAGGGGTGAGGTATGGGGAGGGGATCGGTGGGCCTGGGCTTTCCCCGTGCCCTCCGGGAGGCATCCAGGAAGTGGCCATCAACCAGAATCTGCTGACCCCACTGAAGATTGAGATCGACCCCCAGTTCCAGGTGGTTCAGACTCAGCAGACCCAACAGATCAGAACCCTCAACAACCAGTTTGCTTCTTTCATTGACAAGGTGAGGGTGAACTCAGCTAAGCCCCTGTCTCTGTGACTCCCTCGAGGAACTGTTCTCGATGGACTTGGGAATGGGGAAGTCTGGTCTCCTACTAGTTTTCTAATCACTTCTGCAGCAAGGAAGTCCCTCCTGTGGTCTAACTGGAGGCTCTCTGGTTATGCTGAGGCTCTGTTTAATTAGTGTTTTGAAATTCCCTTTATAAAAATGTCATTATAATTCATTTAGTGTGTTGGAAAATATTTATCAAAGGCCTTAAAGGCTCCGGGCTGGCTAGAGGGTTGCTCAGGCTTTATTTCCCAGAGGCTGTGCCCAAGGAGTCTGGCAGGGGCTTGCCTCAGGGACCCGCTGTTTGTGCTGTAGGTGCGGTTCCTGGAGCAGCAGAACAAGGTCCTGGAGACCAAGTGGGACTTGCTGCAGCAGCAGGAGTTGAGTGACAGTCCCCAGGCCCTGCGGTCTTTCTTCGAGGCCTGTCTGTTCCAGCTCAGGAAGCAGCTGGAGCAGCTGCAGGGAGAACGGGTGTCTCTGGACGCCGAGCTGAAGTCCTGCCAGTACCAGCAGGAGGAGTATAAAGCCAAGTAGGCAAAATGCAGCATCCCCATGGGCCCTGGATGGGGGCTGGGAGGGCTTGAATCAGGCTGTCAGCCAGAGGGTATCTCACTGCTGAGCTCCCAGGGTCACATGACCGGTCTCCCCTCTAGCCCCTCCGCATCCCCATTCCCTCTGATTCTCAGGGGGCCCCACCTGCTGCAAGTAAGTGGTCCCACAGCCCCTGATACCCAGGACTGGAGAGCCTCGATTCTAGTAGGCCCCAGTTACGAGGGCCACATTTCTGGTCAAGGCTGGCAGGGGCTTATTAAACAATGCCTATGTGGGTTTTTTTCTTGAGAAATTTCTGTTGAGCAGGCTGTGGGTCAAAGTGACTCAGACATTCTCTGGTCTCAGAGGTGGAAGAGAATTCATTAGTGGGAACATTCCTAGGCCTGTGGCATGACTCACAGGTAGGCTGTGGTTCTGGGTTCCCCGCCAGGTGACCTGGTGGTATGGAGAGAGCCCTGGACCAACAGGAGGCTTGGGGTTAGTGACTGTGAGCAAGGAATAGCTGTGTGGCCTTGGGCAAGGCATCTTACCTTTCCCAGCCTCAGTTTCCATATCTGTGGACTGGGAAAATGCCACTTGCCTTTCTTACCTTCCAGAAACATTGGGAACATTGCTCCAGGACACAGGTGGAAGGTCCTGGAAAGATTGGGGCCAGGAGACCTGTGTTTTAGATCTGCTTGGGCCACCTAATTATCTAGGACTTGGGCACATCTTGTAATCTCTCTAATAAAATCCAAAATGCCTGCTTCAGATGATGATTGTGAGTGGCAAGTGAGAAGAGTGTTTGAATGTGCCTTAGAAACATGAAGCAAAGTCGCCTGATGTCACAAGTTGACCTGGGCTGAAAGAGTGAAGAGGGACATAAGACATGACAAAGCTTCCTGATGGAAGAGTAGAGAAGCAGGCTGGTGGCGTGTCCTGCTTTGGAGCATCTAAAGCAGAGTGGCCTTTGCAGGGAGGGGCCTGGGCTCTGATGCCGGCACTCCAGGCAGCGTCTTTCTATACTTACTTGGCAGGTATGAACGGGAGGCCCACAGGTGCGCCACACTGGAGAAAGACTTCGTGGTCCTCAAAAAGGTGAGGGTGGGGCCAGCTGCTCTACCCGAACCCCAAGCATCCACTGTGCACAGAGCCCAGTCCTGGGCTGGGAGGGCAGTGGGTGGGAGATCCTCACGCACGACATGCTGTCACACTGCCTCTAGGGACCCTCTGAGGAAATAGGACGTCTACGTAGACACAGGGGGACCCTAGGACAAGATCCAACTGAGGGACTATGTGATGAGCTCTGGTGTCACTGTGGGAGAGGATGGGGAGGGAGTGGAAGAAACAGGACTGGTTAGGATGAATCAGGGAAGGCTTCCTGAAGGTGGTGTGGGTCAGTGTCAGGCAAAAGAGAGAGCAGGGCAGGGCGGGGCTGGAGGAGGAAGGAATGGGAGCTGGAGATGGCCATGGGGTGGGTGTTGGGCAGTGTGTGAACAGAACTCCTGGGTCAGAGTGGGACCCCCAAAGAGGGAGTGGGGGTATATGGCTTTTATCTTCCTGTCCCCAGGATGTGGATGGAGTTCTCTCGAGCAAGATGGAGTTGGAAGGCAAGGTGGAGGCTCTGAAAGAGTACATCTGCTTCTTGAGGCGTCTGTATGAAGAAGTATGGATCACTAAGGGCAGAAGTGATGGTCTGCCAGGGGCAGGTGGCGGGAGGGAAGAGGACAGGGTGGGCAGGCTCCTGTGGCAATAGTGGGAGTGGCTGGGAGGTGAAGCCTGGTTAGAGTGAATTAGATGCCGGTCATTCAGTCCTTTGATAAACAGTTACTGAGAATGTACCATGTGAATTACTAGGTATTGGGGATACACCAGTGAACAACCAGACAAAAATCATGAAGCTTGCTTTCTATTGGGAGACAGACAATAAACACTAGACCTAGTAAATAAATAAATGACCAAGTATGTTAGAAAGTGATAAATACTATGGGAATAAGGAAAATTAGAACAGGGAAAGGAGGATTGGGAATGTGGCAGGGGGGTAGGGCAGGTGGCGATTTCAAATAGGGTGGTTGGCATGGCCTTATTTAGAAGACAAAGTCTGAGCCAAGATCTGAAGGAAGTGAGGAAGACAGACACACAGTGGGGAATCTGGGATTCCAGGCAGAGGGTGCTGGTGTCTTTGAGGAAATGCAAGGAGGCTGCTGTGACTGGAGCAATGGGAACAAGAGAGAGGATGTGTTAGGAGGTCAGGGGAGTGATAGGGACCAGGTGATTTCAGACCCTGCTGGACACGTTCCTTTAATGTCCACGAGTCGTTGGACAGCCCTCAATTCCAGAAAAGGACACAGCCCCGCAGAGGGCAGGGTGTGCTCATTGTCACCTGGCACGAAGGAGGGCTGCCTCCGAAGGAAGAGGGCACTCTGCCCACCTGCCCGGGGCTCCAAGGGGAAAGGGAGCTGGGGGGCCAACGGACACTGAGTCAGTCTTCCCCACAGGAGCTGGGCCAGCTGCAGACCCAGGCCAGCGACATGTCTGTGGTGTTGTCCATGGAAAACAACCGCCACCTGGACTTCAGAGACCTCATCACCGAGGTCTGTGCCCGGTACGAGGAGATCGCTGGGACCAGCAAAGCCGAGGCTGAGATGCTGTACCAGACCAAGGTGCCAGGGCCGGGGGACAGGCACCATGCTGGAAATGGCTGGGTCTCCCTGCCTGCCCCCCCAGGGTGGTCGTCCACCTTGGTCCCGTTGGGCAGTTGTAATAACCTCTCTGAAGCACCAGGGCTGGGTGGGCACTATGTTTCCCCTCTCCAGGAGGGAGGCAATGCAGGGAAACTGTGGGAGATGAGCCCAGACTTCCGCAACCACATCCCACCGTGTCCTGGTTTTCCAAGCGTTTTAACCCGCTTCCCAAATGAGGATGTGAGGAGGCAGAGAACCGGGGCCATGGTGTTCCTCATGGTCTTGGGGTCAAAGGTGAGGGTCCTCTCCACTGACGGTGTTACCCCATCCCCCATCAGTACCGGGAGCTTCAGGTGTCTGCCCAGCTTCATGGGGACCGAATGAAGGGGACCAAAGTCCAGATCACTCAGCTGCAGCAGGCAATTCAGAAGCTGCAGAGTCAGACTGAGAACCTCAAAAAGCAGGTGAGGGTGCCAGAGCCCCCAAGCCCTCTGTCTTACCACCTTTGTGCCAGGGTCACTGCTGGGTTTGTGTGAAACTTTGATAACTGGCTGGGGGTTTGGCTAATTTGGGATAGAGAGAACTTCAAGCCCCATTTCAGAGGTGTTCAGCTCTCCTCCTGGGAATTCTAGCTGCATGGGCTCTGCACTGCCAACCCTGGCCCCAGCCCTCACGCTGCATTCCGTGTCTACATGCACATCTTGCTTTCAGCTCCTTGGGGAGAGGGTTCATTCATCTCTTTTCTTATCTCTTCTTTTGATACTTACTCGTCAAGCCCAGTAAGGACTCTAAGGCCACACGCTGAATTTCCTGGTCCCGTGTTAGGGAGGGAGAGTACCAGGATCTCAGGGAGCGGGGGACATGGGCAGGACGGTGGGGTGCCGAGACCCCCTTAGGGTCAGGTGATGCTGTGGGTGTGAGGAGCTGGGAGAGGTGGAGGGAGAAAATGGCAAGGGCAGGGAGGTGGGTTCCTGCTTCTCCTGGAGACCTGACTTCTAGGTGTGAGGATTACAGATTCTTAAGTTTTCAAGTGTCTTTGCCCTCACTTTCCCCAAGCCCAAAGCATCGTGTTTTTGGGATCAACAGGGGGTTGAGAGCTGAGACCACAGAGTCTGGCGGTTTCCTCAAGCACTTCAGCCTGACTCGCAAGCCATGGGTGGCCTGTCCACATGCAAGCACAGACCATTCAAAGGCCAGACTCAGTCTCCAACCATTCTGACCTGCTCTCCTTCGGAGTGTGAGGAAGGACCTGAGATGAGGGTGACCAGGTCCTATTACTCAATTTGCTGCCACGGTGTTTTGCCCATAAATGTGGACTTTTTGCTCTGGAAGCTTTGGGGTTCTCTGGGGATGTCTGATAAGATGCAGATTCCTGGGCTTCCCACCAGAGAGAGGGAATCTGAGTCTCTAAAGGTGGAGCCAAGAGGGCTTCCCTGGTGGCGCAGTGGTTGAGAGTCCACCTGCTGATTCAGGGGACACGGGTTCGTGCCCTGGTCTGGGAAGATCCCACATGCCGCGAGCAGCTAGGCCCGTGAGCCATGGCCGCTGAGCCTGCGCGTCCGGAGCCTGTGCTCCGCAATGGGAGAGGCCACAACAGCGAGAGGCCCGCGTACCGCAAAAAAAAAAAAAAAAAAAAAAGGTGGAGGCAAGAAACCTGCTTTCTCAACCAAGTTCACCCAGGTGACAATGAAGTGCGTGGAGTCTCAGAGACCAGTGGCCAGTACTTAGGAGAGTCACTATGTCCCCATGTCTGGGAAGCACAGTCCCCCCTGCATAGCAAGGTGCCTTTCCTGGGAGAATCCTTCTTGGGGTCACAGCCCCCTCTCACTCCTCCTTTTCATGCACAAGCCTGATGAACTGAGGCTACAGTAAGAGCGGTGGACTGGACCTCAGCTGTTCTGGGTTAGGGTCTCAGCTCCGCCACTCACCTCCTTTCCGAGTCTCAGTTTCTTCACCTGTAGAATGGAGACCCTGTTCCTCATCCATGGGGTGCTTTGTGGTAAGTGAAAGAGAGCCTTTAGGGAATGTCTTCTTTCTTGAACCGAACGTGAGGGAAAATCAACTAGATGGCTGATTGGACAGGGATGCTGTCCTTCCTCTAGGAGTTTTCTGTCGGATTGGAGAGGTGAGCACAGAGAATGTTTTTCAGACCCCAAACTGAGGCCCATGAGACTCTGACAACATCAGGATAAAGTATTTGAAATGGGGCTGTTCCAAAAGCCTCAAGGACACGTGGCCCTCAAGAGGAGACTTGTAGGTAATGACCCGTACGGGACAGGAAGAGCTTTAAGTACCCTAGGAGAGAGAAGTGCTGCAGGGAAGGTGCTGAGGGTCGACAGGGTGGGGAGAAATAGGGGAAGATCATGGGAGAAAGTGGAGAAGGAGCTGCATTCATTTCCTGTGGCTGCCATACGAAGTGTCACAGACTTGGTGGCTTGCGAGAGCAGAAATCTATTCTGTCAGTTCTAGAGGTTAGAAGTCTGAACTCAGGTGCGGGCAGCCACACTCACTCTGAAGGAGCTGGGGGAACCCTTCCTCACCTCTTCCTGGTCTCTGGTGGCTCCAGAAGTTCCTTGGCATTCCTCGTCTGGTGGTGCATCACTCCCATTTCTGCCTCCATCTTCACACGGCGTCATCTCAGTGTCTGTCTCATCTTTTTCTTGGACACCAGTCACTGGATATAGGGCTCACCCTAAATACAGTGTGATAGCACCTTGAGATCCTTAACTAATTACATCTGCAAAGACCCTATCTCCAAATAAGATTATTTTCTGAAGTTCTTGATGGACCTGACGTTTTTGAGATGCTACTTAACCCACTCTGGGAGTTAAAGAAGCAGAAGAGGCAATACTCTCTTTGACAATGAGAAGAGCTGGCCATGGCCAGGAATAATTTTGAGCTCTTGAGATTATGGTCCATCTCAGCCTTTAAGTTATATCCACAGTAGGTGCTTTGGGAGTCTGTGTCGGGCTTACAGACACTTCTTCCCTTATTTTTACCCCTCTCTAGAATGCCAAACTGCAGGCTGCCATCGCCCATGCCGAGCAGCGTGGGGAGCTGGCCCTCAAGGATGCTCAGACCAAGCTGGCCGAGCTGGAGGCCACTCTGAGAACCACCAAGCAGGACGTGGCGCGGCTGTTGAGCGAGTACCAGGAGCTGATGAGCTCGAAGCTCTCCTTGGATGTGGAGATCGCCACCTACCGCAGGCTGCTGGAGGGCGAGGAGAGCAGGTGGGGCTGGTCAGAGGGCCCTGAGGATGTGTGACGGAGGTGGGGGTGGGGGGATGCAAGGCCAACACAGAGTGCTGAGAGATTTCTTTCTTTCTTTCAAAATAAATTTATTTATTTATTTTTGGCTGCGTTGGGTCTCCGTTGCTGCAAGCGGGCTTTCTCTAGTCGCAGCGAGCGGGGGCTACTCTTCGTTGCGGTGCACAGTCTTCTCATTGCGGTGGCTTCTCTTGTTGCGGAGCACGGGCTCTAGGTGCGTGGGCTCAGTAGTTGTGGCGCACGGGCTCAGTTGCTCTGCGGCATGTGGGTTCTTCCCGGACCAGGGCTCGAACCTGTGTCCTCTGCATTGGCAAGCAGATTCTCAACCACTGCGCCACCAGGGAAGCCCCTAGGATGCTGAGAGGTTTCTTGACGCTGTGAGCCACCAGGGCCACGCATTCTGCTGGGAGGGATTTAAAATTGGGGACTGAGGATTTTATCTGCCCAGAGGGTGGCGAGCTGCTCTAAGAGGCTTAAAAGCACCTGGGAGCATATTTTCTGCAGCCCTTCTTAGCATTTCTTCCTCTCGTCCTTTTGCCCCCAGGACGTCTGGGGAGTACACCGGTCAAGTCACTATCTGTGAGTATCAGGGGACTTTGGGAGAGGGACCCCATGGGGAATCGAGGACCTGCTGTGACCCTGGTGCCTTTCCTGGCAGCTGTTGGGCAAGGCAGCACCATCGTGTCTGGAGGAGCAGATGGTGGCCTGGTGGGCACTTGTGGACTCGGAGGCGGGAATGGCAGCTTTGGGTCCAGCCGCTCCAGCATCGTGATCGGTGACTCCAACGTCATCCTGGGCTCTGGGCAGGGCCCTGTCTTGGGCTCTTGCTCTGTGTCCGGCTCTGGCTCCAGCTCCACCTGCCACACCATCCTGAAGAAGACGGTCGAGTCAAGTCTGAAGACGTCCATCACATACTGAGTGACTCGGAGGCCATTTGCTCCTCCCGCCCTCCCACCTTCCTGAGCCCTCTCAGCTCTTCTCCCACTCTTATCACTCCCATCCCTGCATGGCCAGCTCTGTGTCCACTGCCCACAGCCCGAGCCAGCCCACAGGGGACTCTGCAGAAGTCAGTCGGGTCCGGCCTGCTGTTCTGAATGCTTGCCCAGTCTGGCCTTGTTCCATGTACTGATTTGCATCTCATTTGTCCGCTGCCTACACCAACCAAGGAGCACAGCACCGAGCCTCCAGCCAGGCTCGTCCTCTCCTCTCTCCACAGCCTTCAGCCGAGCTAGGAAAACTCCTGGTTGGGCTTGGCCAGACTGCATCCGCATCCCAAGGGAGAGGCCTGAGGCCCACTGACAAGAGCCTGAGGGCTGGAACCAAGGGACACCATCCTTGCCCTCTTCAGCAGCCTCTGGGCCTCCATTTCTGTATTTCTGTCCAATTATTTCCTGTGAAATAAAGCAGCACCCAGTTCTCCTGGTAGTGGGTCTTCCTTTCGCTCTCCCTCCCCCTCCCCCCTCCCTCCCTCCCATAAATTTGATTGAGTGCCAGGACTAGGGCTACTCTGGCAAACAAGATCAGACCTATTGTGCCCTCCTAATGTGTCTTTCTCACCCCTTCTGTTCCTGGTGTCTCCTGCACAACCCCTCTGTGCTGAGGTCCTCTGTGTTCTGTCACTTCATCCAGTCCCCTCCCAGTGATGTGCTGGCTCCAGCTCCACCCAGGGTGGCAAACCTGGGTCTTGTCACCTCACCCCCATCTCTCACCTCTGAGCTTTAACCTGACCCTTCTCCTGGGCAGGTTAATAATTCAGCAATGATGTTGAGCCATAGCCTTAAATATGTGTTGAAAGGGCCTTTAGAGGACAGGCTGCAGGCCAGAGATGAAGGCTCCTTTTGGCAATGTGCGGCTTCTCTGCCGCTCCTTCCAGCAATTCAGCTCTGCCCCAGGATTGCACAGCTCACCCAGCAAAACAAAAGCTATGCAGCTACCCAGCTCACTCTCCTCGGGAGGCAATTTATGGAATACCTATGGTTGTTTGGGTAGGTCCTGTGGACATCCCACGCCTCACCCCAATCAGCTCATCAAGGGATTCTTTCCAACCCTCCACTATGCTCCCTGGGATGCCCTCCATCTCCTCCATCCCACTGATGTTTTAGTATTACTCGTATCTTGCTCCCTGCTTAACTGCCTACAGTGGGCTCTACTCCTGACCCAGGACAGCCCCATTCATCCCTGTTCCTCCTTCTTCCCAAGTCTGCATCAGTTTTTGTCCCACCTGGAAACCTTCCCCAATTCTCCATGTCAGAATGCACGAGACCCTTCTTGTCCCTGGCACAGTCTAGCTGCACCCGTTGCTGTTCTTGGCTCTGTTTCTGTCCGGTTCTTGTCTGGAACACAGGTTTCCTATTAGCCTGGGACCTCTGGGCAGGCTCTTCTCCTGCACCCTGGATGGGGATCAGCAGCTCAGCTTGTGCCTGGAGGCTTGATGGGTACTTGGGACTGGAACTATGCCCCATCCCTCCTGCCCCTTGGCGCTTATCCTATCTCTGGGCCTGTCTGAACATGACCCTGGAAACATCTTCTCCTTCCCTCTTCTGCAGGAAGCTCTGCATGAAGCCAGGAGTGTGGGCATCAGGGCCAGGTGCTAAGAGGGCGGGAGGGTCACCTTCTCATTCTCCAGCAGCCCATCAGCTCCTGCACTGCTCCTTCCCTCTTCCCTGTCTCCACCTGGTCAACTCCCAACTCCATGGCCTGAGCTGCAGGAGGTCACGCCATTGCCCTCTCCTTTATGGGGAGGCCAGCCCTTTTCTCAGACCCACAGTTCTCTCCATCAAAAGTATCTAAGAAGGAGCTTTTCAGCCTTTGCCTTCTATGAGAGAGACATGAGTGGGTAAGCACATGGCCCTGGAGCTAGAATTCCTGGGCTTGAATCCTGGCTCTGCTATTCACTGGTGGTGTGACTTTGACCAAGTACTTGACCTCTTTGTGCCGCAGTTTCCTCACCTGTGGAAAGATTTTAGTAATAATGATACCTACCTCACCGGGCTGTGTGGGGATGGGACCATTCAGGGTCCCAGAAGGAAACCAATTTACCCAAGATAGTTCAACTAAATGGACTTTAATGAAAGGATTCCTTACAGAGGTGTGGATGTGGCTAAGGGCACAAACACAGGACGGAGAGGCCAGAGGCAGGCAGTTGTGGGAAGCCATTGCCACCCACCCCATCCCCCCACTCTCCCTGAGCAGGGGTGGCCAACCTTTTGTTTGTCCAGGGCCCAGGGGTTTTCCACGGTGTGGGATTTTCAGTGCTAAGGCAGGACAGTCCCAGGAAGATCAGGACGAGATGGTGGCTCTGAGTAGAGCTGAAGAGACAAGAGGAAGAATGGATGACTGATTGGGTGATAGAGGTGCGGGGATGGGAAGAAGCTGTAATCACAGAGGAAGGCAGCCACCTCTGGAGCAGGGAGGGGGCCAGGAGGAAATAGCCACCTCTCTCTCAGATCTCCTGCTAGTGTCCCCTCCTTGGCCAACCCCCTCCTCCAGAAGCCAGAGAAGCAGGGAGCAGCCTGCAGGGGTCAAGGAGGTCCGGAATGGATCGGGGGCAGAAAGGATGCAAACGGAGCATCCCCAGCGTAGGGATTGGATGCATTATTGCATGGAAAGTAAGTGCTCAATAAATGACGACTATAATAATCATTCCTACTAGATGAGAAAGCGCTGCCCTGGATGGGGCTCCTCACGGGCAGTGGCTGTTTTCTTCACCTCTGCATCTTTCCTATCGCTCAGCCTGACTCACGTTGGGTGCCTGGTTGATGCCGTAGGCTGTCTCCCCTCATCCTTTCCATAGCGGCAGCAGTGCTCTGTCCCCTCTGTCCTTGCGTCCTGTGCAGGGAGAGCCCCTGGACAGGGGAAAGTCTCAGAGATGGAAGCCCTTGGTCCAAGCAGCAGAGGTGGGGAGGGAACCACGCCTCCTACACTAAGGAGGTCTGAGTTTGGGTGTCCTGTATAAAGATGAGTGGAGAGTTGGACGGGAGGAGGCACAGTGGCTCCGTGCTGTCTGGGCTGGGACTGGTGAGACTGTCTCCAAGCAATAACGGTTAGAGTGGGCCCTGGGCTGCCTGAGCGCCTGTTACCAGCTCCCGGCACAAAGCCTGGCACAGAGCACCAGGTAAATACTGGAGGATGTCAGTCTCTGGGGAGAGGGGGAGTGTGTGTTTGCAGCTGACTCTACTGTCACCATCCTGGCTGCGCCTGACTCAGATGGCTGACATCACTCCCTTCCCCAGTTGCCACTGTCTCCCCCTCTCATACTCCGTGGGGAGAGATAAGGGAGCTGAGAAAGTGATTATAGCCTCGGGGACAGGAGACAAAGGTTAGTGGAAGTGATGGCTCAGTTCTGGGACGGTGGGTCAGCAATTTTTTTTTTTTCTGTTCTTCTGCCTCATTTATTCTGCTATTGATTCCTTCTAGTGTATTTTTCACTTCAGTTATTTTATTGTTCAGCTCTGTTTTTTTGTTTTTGTTTTTTTTTTTCGGTACGCGGGCCTCTCACTGTTGTGGCCTCTCCCGTTGCGGAGCACAGGCTCCGGACGCGCAGGCTCAGCGGCCATGGCTCACGGGCCCAGCCGCTCTGCGGCATGTGGGATCCTCCCGGACCGGGGCACGAACCCGTGTCCCCTGCATCTGCAGGCGGACTCTCAACCACTGCACCACCAAGGAAGCCTTGTTTGTTTGTTCTTTAAACCTTCTAGCTCTTTGTTAAATATTTCTTGTATCTTCTCTGTCTGTGCCTCCATTATTTTTCTGAGATCTTGTATCATCTTTACTATCATTACTCTGAATTTTTTTCGGGTAGAGTGCCTATCTCCATTTCACTTTGTTGTTCTTCTGGGGTTTTATTTTGTTCCTTCGTCTGGAACGTATTCCTCTGCCATCTCACTTGGTCTGACTTCTGTGTTTGTGGTCCCATGGACTGCAGGATTGTAGTTCCCCTTGCTTCTGGTGTCTGCCCCCTGGTGGGTGAGGCTGACCTAAGAGGCTTGTGCAGGCTTACTAGTGGGAGGGACTGATGCCTGCCCACTGGTGGGTGGAGCTGGGTCTTGTCCATCTGGTGGGCAGGGCCATGTCAAAGGGTGTGTTTAGAGGTGGGGGCCAGTGATTTTTGAAAGGATTTCCCTGGCGGACCTTGCTTATAGGCAGAGGTGAAGGGGCCCAGAGAGGTTGAATGTTGCCCGAGGACATACACCTCAGTGGGGATTCATCTCCCAGCCCAGCTCCCCCAAGTGCCTGGTGTTCTAACTCTAGGCAGGGAGAAGAATCCTTCTTGGGCATTAAGGGGCTAGTTCTGTGAGCACCTTCACCCCATCCTCCATGGGAGGCTGGGTTCACTCCTTCAGGCAACTGGGAGCCATTTGTAGCCTCCCAGAGGCCCTGGAAAGGATCCCACAGCCTCCTGGAGCGGCCCGCTCTCTGCCTGCCTTGCTGTGGGGGTGGTCCCATGTCCTTTCCTTTGGGATCCTGGGGACACAGTTGCTGAGAGTCCCAGCTCTAGCCCTGGCAGCGGTGTGAGGACCACAGCAAGTGCTGTCTCTGCTCCTTCCTCAGGCAAGTCTCTCTCCTCTCAGTGCCCCTTCCTTGCTGAAAGCTAAGGTGGGTGAGGAGGAATCATCTCTAACTCAGGTCCTCAAAACTCCCTCGTCCTAACACTTGACTAACACTGATGCTTCCCATTTCTCCCTTGGGGATATGTTTGGTCCCAGCAGCCTGAGGTGAGGGGGCGTGGAGGAGTGTCTGCGATGTGATTTGAGGAACCCCCTGGCCTTTCTGGATTGAGCACTGGGGCTCCGCGGGCTGGGAAGACTGGGGTGTCCATAGGCCTCTTGGGGCTTTTCTTGGACACTTACGTCTTCCTTTTTCTTTTTTTTCTGCTGCACTGTGTGGCATGAGGAATCTTAGTGCCCGGGAGCCTGGGCAGGGACCCTCTTCTGTCTTTGTATCCCCTTTGCCCAGCACAGGATCTCCACCGAGCAGACAGTCTGCCAGCGTATGACAAAAGATCAGGCTGCCTGCCCTATGCCACCCCAGGCTGTCACCTGTGCCCCTACACCCTGGACTTGCCAGGAGGCACCGAGGCCATGGGCCGGGAAGGTGGGACTGGAACAGGTCTGGGCACCCTCTTCCATAGCCCCTTGCCCAATGCCTGTGCCCTCACCACCGCACAGCCTGGGCCCTGGGGCCTTGGCTTACCACAGGGGACTGGGACCAACCCCAGAACAGAGCCCCACTGATGGTGGCCACAAAGCCTGGGTGGGAGGAGGCCAGCCAGTCACTGCGTGGTGGCGGTGGCCATGGCAGCCCCTATCATCCTGTTCCAAGTCAGGAGCGCCCCAGGGGGGAGAAGGGGGTGGCATCCTGCCCCAGACAGTCTCGGCTAAGCCCCAGCTCTGGAGCTCAGGCAATAACTGGGAGCAGCCCCTCCCTCCCGCTATGGGAGAGGAGACTCCCCTGACCAACAGGGCCCCTCCCTCTCTCCAGGGGCGATGGGGCAGGAGTGTCTGTGGAGCCCAGGAGCCGGGAAAAGATAAAAAAGCCATCAGTGGCCCAGCAGCTCACCGTGCTCTTTCCCAGCTCTCCCGGCCTGCACTCCAGCCCTGCTGCAGCCATGAGGTCCTCCGCGTCTCAGCAGACGTACTCCACCAAAGGGGCCTTCAGCTCTAACTCTGCCAGCGGAGGCAGCGGCTCCCGGGCCCCCAGCAGCATCAGCTGGGTGACCGTGTCCCGGAGTGGTGGCAGCGGGGGGAGGGCCCGCTGTGGCCCCAGCATGGGCGGCTTTCGCAGCCGGAGCCTCTATAACTTGGGGGCCAGCAAGAGTATCTTGGTGAGCGTGGCTGGAGGGGCCTCATCTGGACAGGCCCTGGGAGGCTTCGGCCTTGGTGGTGGGGCCTATATGGACCCGGGGGCTGGCAGGCAGACGTTTGGGCCTGCCTGTCCTCCTGGAGGCATCCAGCAGGTCACTGTCAACCAGAGCCTGCTGACCTGCCTCAATGTGGAGATCGACCCAGAGACCCAGCGGGTGCGCACCCAGGGGCGGGAGCAGATCAAGACCCTGAACAAGTTTGCCTCCTTCATCGACAAGGTGGGCCGAGGTGGAAGGAGGCAGGGAGGGGCCATGGAGTGCAAGCCAGGCCCCTAAGAGAGGGTGGGCTGGGCGGAGGCTGGTGCAGCCCATGTGCACTGGGGCCTGGAGTGGATGGAATGACCTTTGGAGCACTTCTGGCCTGAGCGTGGGACGCCTGGACCCGAATGGCTGGACCGTCTTTACTGTAGTTGATGGTGAATCTCGAGTCCACTCACGAGGACTGTTGGCCCAGCCTAGCTTGACCGTGTTGCAGCCTTTCTTATAGTCGTCATTAATGGGGTTACACGGCAGCCTTGTCCCCCAATTAAACAGCGGATTGTCCTCATTGCTCTTCTTAGTGGGGTGGCCCTTACTGCCTCTTGTTGTTTTATAGCTGGGAAAACGGGCTCAAGTGTCAAGTCTCCAAGGAACCCCATCTGTTGCCTGTTCTCTTGGTTTTGGAGGAGGTCTAAGGACAAAGATGTGATCAGGACACAATGGTGGGGGGGTGGGTCCTAGGGGAAGTCTTCTTTTCCCTTCTCCAATTCTTCCTCGCTGTTCCAACCAAGGAGCTCAGTTTGGGGTGGAAAATGAGCATGGTGGTCACCAGGTCACCATGACCTGGGGATATGCAGTTTGATTTGTCCCAGATCGGGAGTGTCCTGACTCCTCCTCCGGCCCTCAGGCCAACTAGGGAAGCTCTTGTATTAATCTCTGGCATTTCCAGGTCCACTTTGCTGCATTGTCTACCTCTACCCCGAGCCCCCCCAGGCAGTGGGACCATGATGAGGAAAATCCTGGTGGATGACCATACCTTGGTTCAGTGATTTGTGGGTTCCCAAAGGATATTCATGTCCCCTTTCTCATATGATACCCACAATGTCTCATGAGAAATCAGTCTAGTGATAGTGTGTTCCTTTTTTGTTTTTTGAAGCATTATTTATTTATTTATTTACTTATTTTTGGCTGCGTCTGGTCTTGGTGGCGGCATGTGGGCTTCTCTCTAGTTGTGGCGTGCGTTTTTTTTTTCTCTCTCTAGTTGTGGCGCACAGGCTTAGCTGCCCTGCGGCACGTGGGATCTTAGTTCCTTGACAAGGGATCGAAACTGTGTCCCCTGCATTGGAAGGCAAATTCTTTACCACTGGACCACCAGGGAAGTCCCGTGTGTCCATTTTTAAGAAGAGAAAATTGAGGTCTGGAGAGGTTGAGTGATTTGCCCAGGATCATATAGGTACTTGGAGGCAGAGGTAGCCCTGGGACTCAGTTCGTGGCATAAAGAGGTCTTTTTGTCACTGCTGCCTAGTGCCCTGGGGCCATGTGACTGTGGGCCTGGGGTGCTGTGGAGGTGGGATCTGGAGAGACCTGATGGCAAAGGGTGAGGCAAACTGTTCTGCCCACCTCCTCACCTTTTCCCCTAGTGACTTTTGTTTCTTTTGTGGGACTGTCCCAGAGGTCAAACAAGCAACACCTTCTCAGACTCTCAGAACCATGGTCTGGGAGCTGAGGCCTGACAGGTTGTCCGTGTCTGATATCCTGAAATCCTGGTTGGGCAGAGAACCCCCCTGGGGGCCCATTAAGTTCACGCCATGAGCACCCTTCTGAGTCTGTAGAAATAGGGCTGGACATCCATGTTTTAAAAATTAAAAAAATGTTGGGCTTCCCTGGTGGCGCAGTGGTTGAGAGTCCGCCTGCCGATGCAGGGGACACGGGTTCGTGCCCCGGTCCGGGAAGATCCCACATGCCGCGGAGAGGCTGGGCCCGTGAGCCATGGCCGCTGAGCCTGCATGTCCGGAGCCTGTGCTCCGCAACGGGAGAGGCCACGACAGTGAGAGGCCCGCGTACCGCAAAAATAAATAAATAAAAAAAATTTAAAAATGTCAAATTTACAGAAAAGTTGCAATAATGGTACAACATATTCCTATATTTCCTTTCACCCAGATTCACCAATTTTTAGCATTTTGTCACATTTGCTTTCTTTCTCTCTCTTTCTGTATGTATATTTGTATATATCCATATGTACCTATATATACCGTATACTATATATGTATCTGCATTAAAAATTTTGATTTTGATGCAGAATTGAGGCTCAGAAACATTGATCTAGTTTGATTTACCCAGGATAAGTGAGAAAGGGAGACCCAGGAAGAAGTGACTTGACTTCTTCCTGGGTCAGGAAGTAAATGACTGACTGAGCGGGGCTTTTTAAAAAAAATTTATTTATTTATTTTGGCCACGTTGGGTCTTTGTTGCTGCATGTGGACTTTTTCTAGTTGCTCTGAGTGGGGGTTTCTCATTGCGGTGGCTTCTCTTGTTGTGGAGCACGGGCTCTAGGCACGCGGGCTTCAGTAGTTGTGGCTCGTGGGCTCTAGAGCACAGGCTCAGTAGTTGTGGTGCACGGGCTTAGTTGCTCCGCGGCGTGTGGGATCTTCTCAGACCAGGGATTGAACCCATGTCCCCTGCGTTGGCAGGCGGATTCTTAACCACTGCGCCACCAGGGAAGCCCCGGAGCTGGGCTTTTATGTTTATTAGCTCTTTAGCGTCCTT
This sequence comes from Delphinus delphis, assembly GCF_949987515.2. Lineage (NCBI taxonomy): Eukaryota > Metazoa > Chordata > Mammalia > Artiodactyla > Delphinidae > Delphinus > Delphinus delphis. Next base: position 41,881,922 of record NC_082693.1, on the reverse strand, counting down.
GTCATTGGATTGGACTGTCTTTTCCAGCAAAGATTGTTCACTCAGGAACTCCTCCCCACAGCAAGACAGAGGCCCTGCACTGCCCTGTGGTGTCCTGGTCAAGACAGATGGTGACGATGGGCCAGGTCCTTGGTCCCTCCTGGGGCTGGGGCTGGCGCCAGCCACCCTTCTTGCTCTGGCTCAGGTGCCGTTCCTGGAGCAGCAGAACAAGATGCTGGAGAACAAGTGGGCGATGCTACAGGAGCAGGGCCAGAAATTGGGCATCATCTGGAACAATCTGGAGCCCCTCTTTGAGTACTTCATCAACAACCTATGGGGGAAGCTGGACAACCTCCAGAACGAGCAGGGGAGGCTGGACTCAGCTGAAGAACGTGCAGGATCTCGCTGAGGACTTCAAGAGCAAATGAGGAGACCTGGATAGGCTGGGGCCATGTGGGGATGGGGAAGGGTCAGCCTGGGAAATCTCCCCAGAGAGGGCCACCCTATTCTTGGGTCCAGGGACCCAGCTGGGGGAGTGTCCAGACAGAGCTGCTTCCCTCGGGGGCTCAGGTCCTGGACCCATTGCCTCCTGGAGGATTGTCACACTGTGTACTGTTGTAAGATGAAAAAATATTACAAGGTAGGGAGAAAAGTGTAATGAACATTTATGTTCTCATTACCCAACTTTAATAATTGTCTACTCATAGCCAATTTTATTTTGTCTACACCCCTACTCACTCGCTTTTCCTCTTCCCTTATTGTCTTGAAGCAAATCTCAGCCATCATGTCATTTCATTCACAACTATTTTTACTGGATATATTCATATAGTTCATCTGCATAACGTGACTTAATAACACACAAACACAATGCCCTAAGAACACCTAAATCTTTACTTTTTTTTTTTTTTTTTTTTTTTACGGTAGGTGGGCCTCTCACTGTTGTGGCCTCGCCCCGCTGCGGAGCACAGGCTCCGGACGCGCAGGCTCAGCGGCCATGGCTCACGGGCCCAGCTGCTCCGCAGCATGTGGGATCCTCCCGGACCGGGGCACGAACCCGCATCCCCTGCGTCGGCAGGCGGACTCCCAACCACCGCGCCACCAGGGAAGCCCCCACCTAAATCTTTTGAAACAATAATCCTCAGTATCACCAACTATCCAATCAACAATTGAATTTCCAATTGTTCCATAAATGTCATCAATTTAAAAAATACAGTTTGCTTGAATCAAGATGCAAATAAGGTTCACATATTATGATTGGTTGGTCTGTATATTTATGAATTTAAGGTATAAACTTTCATATCTTTTCCCATTGCTTGACACTGGCAATTTCTAAACCTTAAATTCTCTGTAAAAACAGTTGGAGAGAAGTTGGTGTTTTCAATGACATCCTATTGTAGAAAGTGAACGCAAAGGTTAATCATTGTTGACATATCTTCAACCTGTTCCCATAAAGCCTCCCAAGGGCTCTGATCCAAAGAGATGGCTGCTCTCAATTGCCATATTATTGCACAAATACTGTGCTCATTTCCTCAAAGGAAGTGGGAGGAATGTTTAAAGACTGTATCCCTGTTTCTTCATTGGTTAGCTGCATTACAGAACTGCTCCCCAAAGGTGTTCTTGGCCATTGTGGGACCCATCAGGGCTTCCTTAAAGCCAACTGGGTTCAATGTCTTAAAAGGCAGAACTGGGGGGAGGCTGGGCTGAGTCTTCCCTGTGTAACAGGTATGAGGATGAAAGCAACAAGCACACTGCCGCAGAGAACGAGTTTGTGATGCTCAAGAAGGTGAACGAGGTGGCAGGGAGTGGGGGCAGGTGGTCTTCGGCTGCCAGGGTGCTGGGCTGACTCGGAGAGAGGTGAGAGCCCTGGGGGCTGAGCCAACCGCCCTGCTCTCTCTCTCGCCCCCAGGATGTGGGTGCTGCATACATGGGCCAAATGGATCTGCATGGCATGATAGACATCCTGATAGAGGAGATGGAGTTCTTGAGGCATCTTTATGAAGAAGTAAGGTAGCCAATGGACAAGGATACTTACATTCACATACAGCTTTGGGGATTCCCCCTGGAAGTCTGATCAGAATTCACTAGTGCAACTTAATTGATAGAATATAGCACCTGGACCTGGATCAGTACTCGCTTCCATGTTTATGTGCTTATGATGGGCCAGGAACTGAGCTAAGCTTTTTACATAATCCTCTCAACAACTCCATAATATAGGTTCTATTACTGTCTCCCTTTTATAGTCAGGGACACTGAGGCTCTGAGTAACTTGCCCATGGTCACACAGCTAGTTAGAGGCAGTTCTGAAATTAAAACCTGGTCCTTGGACTGTTATACTGTTCCCCTTGTTGCCCAGTTTGTAATGGAGCAAGGGATACAGGAGCAGAGATGGACAGAGAGTGGGGACTGAAATTCCATGTGAGAGCAGGAGGTGAGGTGTGGGTAGCAGGTAGATCACAGAATCTACGAGGGGTCCCAGGAAACAAGGGGGCTTTGAAGACCAAGGTAAGAGGGTTGAACTTGACATGAGTTGGTGATAGACTCTTAGATTCAATAGGGAGCCCAAGGCCAACCTTATGCTCAGAATAAGAGCCCTTTCTCTAATATCCCTGACGGGGGGCATGTAGCCTTTACTTGAATACTTCTAGAGGCAGGGAGCTCACTCTTTTTTAGGGCAGGCATTTCCATTATTGAACAACCGTATTGGAAAGCTGACTTGAATCTTCTTCCCATGACTTCTGCTCTTGATTGGCCCTGATTCTGCCCTCTGGGCTGCACGTATCCAATTGTCTTCCATGTGACACATGTCTGTCATATGAGAACAATGTAGTGGTTGGGATGATTAGTGAACTGACATTTGTGGCATGTGAGAAAGTTGGGGAAACAGCATCCTTAGTCCAGAATCCAGAAAACAGAGAGGTGGGGAGGAAGGTTACAGATACAGACTTCTCTTCATGCAGCCTAATATTGTACTAGTTTATGTGTTATTTTTAGAAGCCATTTCACAATGTTTGCCCCTTAAAAGCTCCCTGGGTTTTTTTACGTGAACGCCTTCAAGTGAGACATGCATCCCCTGTCCTCCAACTTCCTGTATTTGGGCAGCTGAATTTTTGAAACTGAACGCAAGAGTTAATGATTCCCCTTTTTCCTGTGAAATGTTATTGTGGTTCCATCCCATCATTTTAGGTCACTGTGGGTGCTTTGAAACTTGATTCTCCTATCCATATATTGGAGGTGTCCAAATGGCTAAGTGGGTATATTACTGACGCCCCAGCTTTGGGTTATCTGCAGACCTGATAAACTTTCAGTTTAGTTATTTACAACCTTTCAGTGTAAATCATTGATAAAACACATTAAGGCGGACAGAGCCAAGAAAAGAGTCCTCGTCCAAGAGCTAGATCTTCCTTGGTGCCTTCCCACCAGGCTGATCTCATCACTCCACTAATAAATAATTTGTGTTTCAAGAGGCTCAGTTATTTTAAAATCCAGTGAACCATGGCATCATCTGGCCCACATTTTTCTGTCTTATTTTTAAGAATGTCAGAAAAAAAGCATTTCCAAAGAGAGGGGAAAAAAAGCCGTCTTCCAAAGAAAGTCTTGGTCAAATAGCATCTGTGGCATCCTTGAGTAGTTTGGTAACACAGCCGTGGAATAAAATCTATTTGGTTTGACTTTTCCTTAGGGAAGTCTTGCTGGCTCCATGCCTCTCACCCACATTTTAGAATTCATTCTAGAGGTTCATAGGAGATTGATATCAAGTTTAAGTTGGAGAAGTCTAAATCTCTCCCCTTTGAAAATGAGGACGTTTTCATGTCTCAGGCTCTGGAAACTCTTCTACTGTCTATATTTCTCATGGATCTCCAGGGGTGTTTATTTCCTTGGCCATGGCCATGGGGTCCTAGGATTTGCTCCTCTGGCCTGGACCCCTGAGATTCCCAACAAGGCCAAGGTCTCTCATACCCTCAGGGTCTGTCTTGGCTTCCATTTCTTCTCAAGCATCCTGCCCTTTCCAGTTTGATGACTGTTTTCTTGATGGGAAAGAGCAAATGACATAGCAGTTGAGTTGCTGGCTTTGCCTGGGTCTTCTGTAGGGTTAGCCCAATGCTACCTCCCTGTTCTTCACACCTAGAGCTTATCTAATGACCCCTGTCCACTGGCCTTAGCGCTTTTCCAAGTACATCCTTGGCTGTGTTGTTCCCCTTCAAACATCTCTACACGCCTGTCGGGATGAGCTTGTTGGGGAGTGTTCTGTGCCATCATGCTGATCTCTTAGGTGCCTCCCCAGTTTCTTTTTTAGTGGGATCACCGATGGGCATTCACCATCCGGAGCTTCCTTATTCTCCTCTCTCAGGGTGGACTCTCCTTTAGGACAGGTCAAGGGTGCCTAGCTCCTCTTCTCTGAATGGGTAGGAACTAGCTTTCCTACTCTCTCAAAAAGCTTTCCCTTCCTTTGCTGTTCCCTGTCCGTTTGACACATGTGGCTGAATACCTTCCACACGACCACAGAAGGACAGTCTGCCTTTGTGGGTTACCATGTGACGAGAGCCATGTTGGGACAGGGATAAGGTGCATGGGGCAGGCTGTGGCTGACCCTCCCTGGGAGGTCTGGGGGCATTTCAGGGGAGACAGCATTCGTGTTGGATTTTGAAGGAAGGGCGGGACTTCTGAAGGAGGAGCAGCGAGGGTCTGCCAGCCAGGGCCCCAGCCTGCGCCATGACGCGGAGGCACCAAAGAGCACGGTGTGTTTGGGGAGCAGCAGGTGACCTGGCGTCAAGTGTGTGGGAGAAATGGATGAGGAGATGAACAGGGAAGGCGAGCTGGGACCAAGCCAGGGTCACTTCCTGTCAGAGTTCCCCATGTCTGTGGGCATCTCCTTGCGGGGGGAAGAGTGAAGGCCAGAGCAGTCATTCCCTTGCTTGCATACCAGGCGTGATGGCTAACACTGCACTCGGTAATCGATTTCATGGTCTGGTTTTGGTCAAGCCAGATCTCAAGGAAATCCAGAAGGCCAGCCACCAATCCCTGGTGTGTTGTACAGGGCAGGAAAGTTACCTCGTGGCTTCCCTCTGGTCCGGGGGCTCCCTCCGGGATCCAGCTCCAGTGCCCTCACTTCGCCCCTCTGGCTCCTTTTCCCATGCGTGGGTGCTCCCTCCCCTCAGGGCCCCAGATGTCTAAGGAGCTCACACCTTTAATCCACAGAGTTCTTCTCTCTCCACTAGCATTAGCTCTTTCTTTGGAAAGCCTGACCTTTTTATCCTCTAGTCCTAGCAAGAACACCTTTATCCACTCTTGATGGTGTCTGGTAGATAGTGTTTGCCTCCTTGTCTTAAAAATTCCAAGTTAATTTTCCTCAGGACCACGCTCTGGCATGGGACTGTAGAGGGACCCTGAGCTGGGGAGGGTGACGGGTGATGCTGCAAGATGATGCTGGCAACGCACGACTGTGACAGAATGACTTGTTCTGTGGCACATGCCTCACGGGCATCCTGACTGACTTTTGGAGAAATCTGGGCAAATGATTCATTTTACTGAGCTCCCACCATGGGCCACGTATGGATCTGAATCCTCAGATCAACTGCATGAGGAAGGTATTATCACGGCCATTTTACAGAAGAGGAGACTGAGGCCTCGTGAGGCTTAGTGATGACAGTGGTCCCACAGCTGGTAGATGTCAGACTGGGGACTTGAACTTAGCTTTGTCTGTCTTTAGAGCTCATGTCTTTTTTTAAGAGAAAATTTTTAGTTTTTTCTAGTACACTTTGGCCACGCCACGTGGCATGTGGGATCAAACCTGCGCCCCCTGTTGTGGAAGCGCGAAGTCTTAGCCACTGGACCACCAGGGAAGTCCCTAGAGCTCAGGTCTTTTCACTAAACCATAAATATTTTAGTGATTGGATTTCTGCCATTTGTGATTGGATTTTCTGTCCATTTCACCTTTTAAAAGAGAATCTAATTTGAGAATTTAAATCTATGTCCATACAGATGTCAGTTTTGGCTTTGCTAGTTCTTTCTTTCTTTTTTTATAATTTTATTTTTAATTGAAGTATAGTTGATTTACAATATTGTGTTAGTTTCAAGTGTATAGTAAAGTGATTCGGGTATATATATATATATATATATATATATATATATATATATATATATATATATTCTTTTTTCCCTGATTCTTTTCCATTGTAATTTATTACAAGAGGTAGTTCTTTCTTTCTTTATGCCCATCTCCATCTTAGTCTGTATCATCTCAGGTTCTGGTGTCAAACTCCCTGTGTTTGAGACTGAGCTCCTTGCTTAATAGTTTGTGATTTTGGGCAAGTTGCTCTCTGTGCCATTGGGAAAGGGCAGGGAATGAGTTAGTACCTGTCAAGTGCCTGATCACAGGGAACGTCCACTAATGTGGATCGTTCTTGCCATTCTTCTGTCTACTGTAATCCCACTGGCAGCAGTGAAGGGCAGCATGTGAGCAAAGTTGGAGACAAGACCAGAATACGTTGGAAGGTACTGACTTTGAGGCGGAAGATTTTCTTCCCTTTGGGAGCCACTGAGGAGCACTGAGTGGATGAGGGATTTGATCGGAGCTGGGGTTTGGGGCAGTTTTTCTGCAGCCCAGGGCAGGAAGGACCACGGGAGAGACAGAGGCAGAGCCCAACTGAGAGTCAACACAGTTATGACCTAGTGATAAGAGCTGGTCTCAAAGCCCAACATACCGTTCTCGGCATCTTTAAACGTCGTTTTAGGTGTGAGAGCTGATGGTCCTGGAAACACAGGGAGGGTCCAGAACATCAGCATGGACTGTAGATAATTAGTGTATTCCAGAGGAAAACACTTGGGCTTTGGACACTCACCTGACTGGTTCCAGGCTGGGCCCTGCTGGGTCAGACTGGATGACCTTGGATCTTGCGACCCTGGATGTGTCACTTCTTTTCTCCAAGCCTTGTTTCTCACCTGCCTATGTCAGGACCACTGTGAATGGTGATGCAAGTTGTTAAATGCCTGAGCAGAGAGTGGCGTTTGAATCAGGCCCATACTTGGCTGCCTCTGTCCAGAGGAGTGCTGTTTTCTAATTTGCACAGAAGCGCCCTGTGGGCCAGCTGTGGCCCTGCCTGTCTCACAGGGTGTTCTGAGAATTAAAGGTGAATGTGCTGGCTCAGGCCTGGTACCAGCTGGAGTCCAGTCAGCACACATTCCCTTTCCCCTTCTTTAAGCTCTTGGAAGCCTGCAAATCCACACAAAGAAAGATGTCTATAAAACTGGGAGCCCCATTCCAGCTGGAGAGATTGAGGCCTTTCCTGGCAGTTGTAGCTTCCTTCTAGGGCGGAGCCTGGGGGAGAGCACAGACCTCCTGATGCCACCTGGGGACCCCTGGCCTGGAGCATGGGCACTGGTGACAGCTATTTCTGTTTTTGCAGGAGCTGAGTCAAGTGCAGACTCACATGTCTGACACCAGTGTCATCCTCTCCATGGACAACAATAGCAACCTTGACCTGGACAGCATCATCGCCGAGGTTAAGGTCCAGTATGAGAAGATTGCCCAGAAGAGCAGGGCTGAGGCCGAGGCCTGGTACCAGACCAAGGTGAGAGAATGGCCAGTCCAAGGATGTGGGCTAGGCCCGCACCAGGACCTTCCCCCATTGTGAGAGGCCTGGGCAACTGGGCTCCTCGGAGGTCCGGGGCCAAACACATCCAGCCTACACATCCTGCTGTGAGGATGGGCCCAGGGGTCAGTGGTTACCCATGGGGGCCTGGAACGATCTGACAGCTCACTGTCATTTCTTTGCCTCCAAGGAGCTTCAGGTGACAGCTGGGAAGCATGGGGACAACCTGAGGGACACCACGAATGAGATTGCATAGGATCATAAGAGGCTTCTATGAACAACTATATGCAACAAACTGGACAACCTAGAAGAAATGGATAAATTCCTAGAAACATACCACCTACCAAGACTGAATCAGGAAGAAATCAGAAATCTGAACAGATCAATTACTAGTAAGGAGATTGAATCAGTAATCAAAAGTTTCCCAGAAAAGAAAATTCCAGGACCAGATGGCTTCACTGGTAAATTTTCACTGGTAAATTTAATGCCAATCCTTTTCAAACTTCTCCAAAACCCAAGAGGCAGGACAACTCCCAAACTCATTTTATGGGGTTAGCATCAAAGCCAGATAAGCACACTACAAGGAAAAAAACTACAGGCCAACATCCCTGATGAATATAGAGGCAAAAAAATTCCCAACAAAATACTGGAAAGCTGAATTCAGCAGCACATTAAAAGGACTATACACTGTGATCAAGTGGGACTCAACCCTGGGATGCAAGGTTGGTTTGACATACACAAATCAATAAATGTGATACATCACATTAATAGAATGAAAAATAAAAAAATCATGTGATTAAAAATCATATGATCATCTCAACAGATGTAGAAAAAGCATTTGATGAAATTCAACATCCATTCATGATAAAAAACTATCAACAAAGTAGGTATAGAAGGAACATATCTCAGTATGTTCCTCAGTATAGTAAAGACAATGTATGACAAGCCCACAGAGAGCATTATACTTAGTGGTAAAAGGTCACAAGCTTTTCCTCCAAAATCAGGAACAAGGCAAGGGTGCCCACTTTCATAATTTCTACTCAGCTAGTACTGGAAGTCCTAGCCAGAGTATTCAGGCAAGAAAAAGAAATAAAAGGCATTAGAATTGGAAAGGAAGAAGTAAAATTTTCTCTATTTACAGATGACATGATTTTATATGTAGAAAATTCTAAAGACTCCACAAAAAAACTGTTAGCTCTAATCAATGAATTCAGTGAAGTGACAGGATACAAAAGCAACATACAAAAATCTATAGTGGAAAAAAAAAAAATCTATAGTGGGGCTTCCCTGGTGGTGCAGTTGTTGAGAGTCCGCCTGCCGATGCAGGGGACACGGGTTCGTGCCCCGGTCCGGGAAGATCCCACATGTCATGGAGTGGCTGGGCCTGTGAGCCATGGCCGCAGAGCCTGCGTGTCCAGAACCTGTGCTCCACAATGGGAGAGGCCACAACATTGAAAGGCCCGCATACTGCAAAAAAAAAAAAAAAAAATTATAGTGTTTTTAAACACTATCAACAAATTATCTGAGAAAGAAATAAAGAAAATGATCCCATTTACAATAGCATCAAAAACAATAAAATGCTTAGGAATAAATTTAACCAAGGAGGTGACAGGTCTCTACATTGAAAACTGTAAGACATTCATGAAAGAAATTGAAGAAGACACAAATAAATGGAAAGATATCTGTGCTCATGGATTGGAAAAATTAATATTTAAAATATCCGTACTATCCAAAACCATTTATAGATTCAATGAAATCCCTGTCAAGATTCCAATGATATTTGACATAGAAGTAGAAAAAACAATCTTAAAATTCCTTTGGAACCACAAAAGAACCCAAATAGCAAAAGAAATCCTGAGAAAGAAGAACAAAGCAGGAGGCATCACAAGTCCTGGTTTCAAACTATATTATAAAGCTATAATAATCAAAACGGTATGGTCTTGGCATAAAAACAGACACATAGACCAGTGGAATAGAATGGAGCGCCCAAAATACACCCATGCATGTATAATCAACTAATATTTGACAAGAGAGCCAAGAATATTCGATGTAGAAAAGACAGTCTTTTCAATAAATGGCGCTGGGAAAATTGGATATTCATATGTAAAAGAATAAAACTAGACCCCTATCCTACACCACTCACAAAATCAACTTGAAATTAATTGAAGACTTAAATGTAAGACCTGAAACCATAAAACTTCTAGAAGAAAACAGGAAAAACCTTCTTGACATGGGTCTTGGTAATAATTTTTGAGGTGTGTCACACCTAAAGCACAAGAGAGAAATTAAAAAATGAACAAGTGGATACATCAAACTAAAAAACTTCTGCACAGCAAAAGAAATGATCAGCAAAATGAAAGTTCCACCTATGGAATGAGAGAAAATATTTGCAAACCACATACCTGATAGGGGGTTAATACCCAAAATATATAAAGAACTCATACAACTCAATTGCAAAAACCTCCAAATAATCCGAAAAGGAAGAGGACCAAGAAAAACATCTTTTCCAAAGAAGATATTCAACAAGTACATGAAAAGGATGAAAAGGTGCTCAGCATCACTAATCATCAGGGAAATGCAAATTAAAGCCACAATGAGGTATCACCTCATGCTTGTTAGAATGACTATCATCAAAAAGACAAGAAGTAACAGATGCTAGTGAGGATGTAGAGAAAAGGGAACCCTTGTGCACTGTTGGTGAGAATGGAAATTGGTGCAGCCAACTATGGAAAACAGTGTGGAGCTTCCTGAAAAAATTAAAGATAGAACTACCATAAGATCCAGCTATTTCACTTTTGGGTATTTATATGGAGGAAACAAGATCACTATGTTGAAGGGATATCTGCAGTGCCATCTTCATTGCAGCATTAGTTACAATACATGGAAGACTTTGAAACAACCTAAGTGCCCACCGGCAGGTAAAGAAGATGTGGTTTATATAGAAAATGGAATATCATTCAGCCATAAGAAAGAAGGAAATCCTGCCAATGCTACAATATGGATGGACCTTGAGGGCATGATGCTAAATGAAATAACTCAGACAAAGAAAGACAAATACTGTATGATCTCACTTATATGTGGAATCTAAAAACAAAAACAAACCCAACCCCCCCCCCCCAAAAAAAACCTCATAGAAAGAGAGATCAGATTTGTGCTTACCAGAAGCAGGGTATAGGGGGTGGGGAAATTGGGTGAATGTGGTCAAAAGGTACACACTACCAGTTATAGGATATGTTCTGGAAATGTGATATACAACTTGCTGACTATACTTAAAAATGCTGTATGGGATATTTGAAAGTTGCTTAGAGAGTTAATCCTAAAAGTTCTCACCACAAGGAAGAAAATTTTTTTTGTAGCTGTAAGAGGTAATGGACATTAACTAAACTTATTATGGTAATCATTTTGCAGTATATCCATATGTCAAGTCATTATGCTGTATACCTTAAACTTATACAGTGTTTAATGTCAACTGCATCTCAATAAAACTGGAAAAAAATCCACATTTTAATTAGACTTTGTGGTTCACAAATACGTTACTTTGCCTGTGACCTTCACAGCAGCCCCAGAATTTAGGAGGGGGCAAATGATACCCCTTTTTGCAGGTGAGGCAATTAAGGCTCACCGAAGTTAACTTTCACACCTGCAGTGGTATAGCTGGTGAGTGGTAGCCAGGGCTGCCAATTTCAAGCTCTCCACCCTTTCTTCACAGTGGCAACCTCCGTCCTACCTCTGTTTCCGTCACTCGCCAAATCATATGGAGCCTTCCTCCACTGTATCTCTAGGAGTCACCCCTGTCCTTCTTCATCTCCACACTTCCCTACTCTGAGCCTCAGTCAATTAATTACCCAAGTAATTCCCCAACTGACTGACTTCCCAGCCCTGTGCCCTGCCACACCCCAAACCCTGCTGCCAAATCAATGTGCCCCTCCCTTCTCTGGCAGCCTTAGAGTTCCTGATGGAAGGGACCCTTCTTGATGTCCCCTCCACTCTTAGCCTGGTCACTCAGTCTCGCTAAAAGAGACCAGACAAGCCCCACGAAACTTCCACCAGGGTCGTGGGAGTGCCAGCAGAGGGATTTTGAGCCAAACCCTAACCACAGCTTAGGAACACAAAGGTTAGCACTTAGCAAAATTAACTCCACCACCTAGGTGGTCCCCAGCTTGGGGAGGCAGTCATACTTTCAGTGAGCTTTCTCTTCTCAGGGGGATGGAGTATAGAGCACCCCTGATAGGATTAATAACTAGTATTTACTGAGTGCTCACTGCCTACTGTACTACTGTCAACTCTCAACCTGATTCACTCTTTACAGCAGCCTATGAGAGAAGTACTATTTTCATCCCCATCCTGCAGATGAGGAAACGGAGGCATGGAGTGATTAAGTAACTTGTCTAAGGTCACACAGTTAGTAAGTAGCTGAGTTGGGTATGCAATCCAAGAAGCTTGGTTCCAGAGCCCAACAACTGGGTTATGCTGTTTTATAGAAAAAGAAATTGAGAAGCAGGGGTACTGGAGCTGGAGAGATATCTGAGGCAATCTAGTCCAAACGTTTCTTTCTTTCTTTCTCTCTCTCTCTCTCTCTCTTTTTTTTTTTTGGTCACACCACACAGCTTGTGGGATCTTGGTTCCCTGACCAGGGATTGAACCCGGGCCCCGGACAGTGAAAGCATGGAGTCCTAACCATTGGATTGCCAGGGAATTCCCCAAACGTTTCATTCTATAGGTGAGAAAATGAGCTGAGAGAGGGGAAGAACTTGCTAATGACAAAGTAGAACAAGAAACAAATTTTTTCAGGTGGTAATCAGATTTTTTTAAAAAATTGAAGTATAGTTAATTTACAATGCTGTGTTAGTTTCAAGTGTACAGCAAAGAGATTCAGTTATACATATCTATATATATATCTATATATATATATCTTAACATAGAAACAATTTTATTGAAATTATATTTGCGGCTTAAAAAATAGGGACAGTTTTATCAAGTAGCAAAACTCAAAGATTATACTATGGACCATGAAGATCCACTAATGATGTGTATGTTACTTAGAAATACTTGTGTAAAGCTGGGAATGGCCTGGACACGGGGTTTCGATGCTGAATTCCTGGAGCCTCAGGACCCCAGGGGCTGCTCTCAGGGGGTCCAGGGAGAGGCCAGCATGTAAGAAGGTTCACGGTTCCCTCCTCTGCACCAATCAGAGCATCTCTTCTTTTACTTGGTTTTCAAATGGGGCTGTGCGTATGTTTTTTTTTGTTTGTTTGTTTTTGTTTTTTGCCGTACGCGGGCCTCTCACTGTTGTGGCCTCTCCCGCTGCGGAGCACAGGCTCCGGACGCGCAGGCTCAGCGGCCATGGCTCACGGGCCCAGGAGCTCCGAGGCATGTGGGATCCTCCCGTACTGGGTCACGAACCCGTGTCCCCTGCATCGGCAGGTGGACTCTAAACCACTGCGCCACCAGGGAAGCCCGTGTGCATATGTTTTGGATGACAAGAATGGTTTTGCTGTCAAAGCATGTTGGGTAACCCCTGCTGACACATGCCCGGGAAGTGGGGGGAGACCAAGAATGCTCTCTACCCCTGGGAAAGGGGGGACCTTGTGTACAGACTTCCCCTTCCCGATTCTAAGGGCTCCCCACCCTCTCTCTGCCCTCACTGTCCCCTTGCCGAAATGCTGACTGGTCCTCTTCTGCAGAGTCTCTGATCCCCAAGTTGGCTCTGGCTCCCCACAGAGTGACTCTGGGGCTGCTGAGGCTGGTTGACTGAACCGGGTGAGGGCACAACCCAGTCAGGACAGGCGGAGGTGCTTTCCCACACCACACACCAGGTTTGGGGCTAAAAGACTTGGGATCCCTGTAATCCCAGGACTGAATGCAAGGGCTTGCCTCCCTGACCCAGAAAACCCTAGGCAAACACACCCTCCGCTCCGCTCCACACCCCTGTCAGCGGCTCATCCTTCTTTGACAAGATGGGGAACGGCTGCCAGTTGAGGAAGGGTCACAGAGGTTAAGAGTGGAACTGTGGAGGTGGGGTGGGAACCTGCTTTTAGCTGTCACTGCCAGGGGGAGTCACCCAGGAGCTGGCCCAGGAGCTGCAGGAGGAAACCTTCCCTTTCTCAGGGATGGAAACTCTTCTTTGCCTCTCTCCCTCGAGGGTCAACGCTCTCTTGCACACTGAAGACATGCCTACCTTCAGTTTCTCAGGCTGCCGTTTGAGGATTTTGTGAACTTCTGGCAATTCTGACTTCATAATAGAGCCACAGAATATGGCTCTAGTCCAGAGCTTTCTTCCTGTTTGGTTTGGGTTTATTATTGGATTTGTCATTTAGTTAATTTGGACGTAGTTAGTTGGAGGACACAGAATTGGCCCCTCAGGACAGTGTCCTATATTATTGGATACTTGTAAGGACAGGGCCACATGATCCAAACAACCAGTCCTGTGGCAAAAGCAAGGACAGAACAAGCAGAGTGCTGGCCGAGACCCCGTGGTTACTCTGATGCACCATAAGCTACAAGTCTGTCTAAGTTGCTGTATAGTTGTTTTTCCTACAGATTCTGATATACAGCATTGTGGTGCAGAGGTTAAGGTCACAAGCTTTGATGTTAGACAGACAGGACTGGCCTCCTACCTCCACCACTTCCTAGCTATGTGATCTCAGGCAAGCTACATAACCTCTCTGAGCCTCAGCGGCTGTAGCTCTAAACTGAGCATAGCAACTCCTCTTTTTTGCAGGGTTGTTGTGAGGAAGGGAACCCCTACCTGAAAAGCACCCAGTGTCCAGCACGTGATGGCAGCTCTATACGAGAGTTCCTTCTACATGGAAAGCAAGGCGGGCTTTCCCTCATCTAAATTTTTATCTTAGGAATGGCGTCTGCCTCAACTTAGAGTTAGCTTGATGAGAAGTACCTCAATTGGGGATCCTTGGTTTGGGTGCCCCACAGGCACAAAATAAGATTGATTGTATATTATAGATTATTTCCCTTAAAGTCCCTTCCACCCCTGCTGGCTTTCTGTTTTAGGCACTGGACACAACTTAAGGACACAGCATTTTCTCCTAGTATCGGGGTGTCACAGCTATAGACTACAAGACACAATGGACACATCACGAGATGCCTTGAGGCTGCACCCTGCAGATGCAAACCCTCCTCCTAGCCCATGAAAGTCCTCATCAACCCCCAGGGAGGGCAGAGTCTTTGCGAGCAGACTGATGTGGGTTCGGGTCCTGGCTCCACCACATGCTACTGTGTGACCCTGGGGGGCTACTTCTCCTCCCCGGGGCTTCCAAGTCATCATTTGTAAACACGGTTGTGATACTGACTGCAGAGAGCTTTTAGGAAGATTACATGACCACATGTATATAGAGCATTCAGTACAGTGCCTGGCATGAAGTTGGCATTCAATAAATACTCATTGAAAGGATGAGAGGATGTTCAACCTTGTCCCTCGTAGGAGATAGTCCTGGCTCTAGAACGCTCACTTACTACTGGTGGACGGACCATCCCTTGGGCTCTCTCCCATGGACATTTGACGGGGCCCAGGGGGTCTCCTGTCCTCCCTGCTACAGCACTTCCACCCACTCTCCATTTACTTGGAGGTCACCTAGGCAGGGGCAGGGAGAGCCCAGCAAAGGCTGAAGTAGATGGGGACAGAGGGTGGGGTGCAGCTCAGAGGTAGAGGGAAGAGGAGGGCAGGGAGAGGCAATGAGGGTAGAGGTGGGGAGAGAGGAGCTGGCCAGAGGAGAGAGCTCCCAGCCAGTCCAGCCTCCCCTGCAGCCCGATCCCCAAGACCTGCATCCACTGACCACCCT
Source organism: Delphinus delphis (assembly GCF_949987515.2). NCBI lineage: Eukaryota > Metazoa > Chordata > Mammalia > Artiodactyla > Delphinidae > Delphinus > Delphinus delphis. Next base: position 41,866,558 of record NC_082693.1, on the reverse strand, counting down.
CTTCTCACCCCATGGGCCCGCCCTGCTCTCTCTCTTTGCACGGGATGGCTTGATCATTTTTGGGGTGGCCAGCTTTCATTCGGTCAGAGTCAGCTCAGGCCTGTGGGAATTATGTAGGCCCTCATCACTGCTGTTCCCCAGATTCAGAATAGCAGTCTCATTAGGGATTGAGAAGAGGGGTGAGGTTTCATCTAATTTCTCCTCAGAAGTGGCAATGGCAAAGCCCGGGCAGGATAAGAATGAATGCCTACCGACCTACTACATACCAGGCACTGTAGATACCTCATCTCACGATCTATGAGGCAGGCGTCCCATATGATAGATGAGAGGATGGGTTGAATGGGTTCAGAGAGGTTAGGTGACCTGCCCAAGACTGCACAGCCAGTTAGTGGCAGCAGGTGGGATTTGAAGACAGATCTGTTGCACTCAGTGGGGAAGAATTTAAGTCTGAGCTTAAAACTAGGGTTTTGTATTTGAAAACATTGCTCTGGGCAGAGGCTCATAGGTTTCACCATTCTGCCAAAGGGGTCCCCAGCACCTTGGAACAAAAAGTTCCAAGCTCCTACCCTGAATGCCGGGACCATCATGGGAAAACAGAACATGACCTGTTCCGGTGGAGTCAAGAAAACAACTGGGCAGCAAACTGAGTAGCATGGCGCGCACAATAAGGACCCAGCCTGGAGAACGCTGACCTAGAATCCTGCCAACCCAGACTGGAAGCCCCGAGAAGGAATGCGAGTCTTGACGGCCCAAGGCAGAGTCAACTTTCTTCTGTCCCCAGCTCCATGCCTGGCACACAGTAGGTTCTCAATAACTGTGTGTCAAGTCGAGGTGAGTCTTGATCTAGGTTTGGAAGGCCAGAAGGCTGGAATATGGATTTCCCCTTTTGTGTGACTACATGGGGCCAAGTGCACATGGAAGAAGAGTAATGAAATTGACAAATGACTGTGCAGCCTCTGACGGTTTACAAAGCACTCATTCTTCTTAATCTCAGGATCTTGACAGAGGTGAAGGAAAATATTTGTAGTATTTTCAATTTATGGGTGAAGCAACTGAGCCCCAGAGAATGACTTGCTTCAGGTTTGCAGAGCATGCATGTGAAGTCAGGCCTGCAGGTTCCATATTCTGTGGAGTGAGCGACAGAGCGATGGGTTGTCTTGTCTGGAGCAGGGAGGCCCCTGGAGGCTGGTGAGATGGGAGTACAGTGGGTGGGGGGCCTGTGACCCAGGAGGCCCTGCATCACCGGTTCAGCTTCTCCCGGCGGAGAGCATGCCCTCCAAATGACTTCTGTAGGTGTGTTTGTGACATGTTCAGCAGGTGTAAGAAGGATGGGCCAGTGCCAAAGGCCAAGCCCAGAGGTGTTTCAGATTTTTCCCTTTATGCCCCTGCAACCAAGCCCTGCTCTCCTGCACATATAAGAGACCCAGGCTACGGCTGTGGCAGTCAGTGGCCTGGCCCTTCTCGCTTCTCCCTGACAGCTCTGAGCGTGTTCCTCTCTCTCCAGCCATGCTCATCAGACAGCAGTGTGTCCGAGGCGGGCCCCAGGGCTTTAGCTGTGGCTCAGCCATCGTAGGTGGAGGCAAGAAGCCTGCTTTCAGCTCTATCTCCATGTCTGGGGGCACAGGCTCCTGCTCTGGGGGCTTCAGTAGCAGAAGCCTTTGCAACCTCGGGGGAAACAAGAGCATCTCCATCGGCACGGCTGGCTGCTGGCGAGGCGCTGGGTTTGGGGCTGCTGGAGGTTTGGGGGCTGGCTGCTTTGGCCTTGGATTCGGTGGCTCCTTTGGTGGACGGGGCGGTGCTGGCTTCCCTGTCTGCCCTGCTGGAGGGATTCAGGAGGTCACCATCAACCAGAGCCTGCTGACGCCACTCCACACGGAGATTGACCCTGAGATCCAGAAGGTCCGGACCGAGGAGCGGGAGCAGATCAAGACCCTCAACGACAAGTTCGCCTCCTTCATTGACAAGGTGAGCCGGCCCCTTGGTCAGATAAGGTGGTAGAAGCCAGGGTTTCTGAGTCCTGGCATCTCAGACCTGAGCCTGCTGCGGACTTGGGAAAACTGTGAACTTCTCTGGGCCGCTGTTTCCCACCCGGTTAAGAAGAGTCATTACTCTTTCTCTTTTGTCCTGTGACTGGTGGGAAAACAGGCTGCTCAAAGCAGTTCAGTACTTGGATTTCCTGACCTGCTATGTGTTACTGGGCAAATCATTCAGCTTTTCTGGGTCCAGTCACCCCAGCTATAAAGTGGGTTCCTTGTTTCCCTGCTTCTTCTCAGATTTTGGTTTCATAAATAATATGGCTAATAATTTAATAGTTAATTAATTATAGTGAATATAATAGCGTAACGACTGACACTTCTGTTGTCAGAGCAGAAGAAAACCAGGCTGGTTTCCCAAATGAGAAAGGGAGTGACTCTAATGGCAGATTAGAGTTCCTGGTAGGACCTCGGAAGGTCATTGTGTTCATCCTCCTGATTCTGGGCAAAATTGCTCATTTCTGGGTCTGTTTGAAGAGGATAGGGGATGGCTCTCTGATTTTCCTTTTTGTAGTCCACTTCCCTACTCCATGCAAGGTCTGGAGGTTCAAGTCTTTTCTGCTGTATGCTGTGCTTCTGTATGATGGATGATAGCAAAGAGATTAGTTCCAGAGAGTCATTAATCCAAAGATGAATGACTGAATAGATGACTGTAGCACGTTTGGCCCAGGGTGCCCTGGTTCTCTGTGCATCGAAGTCTTACTTCTCTTAGATGATGGGGCAAGAATGAACAATCTTGGAGTAGATCGAGTGGGAATATTTGTTCTTCTTGCTAGTTTGAATTAACCCATAGCAGCTTAAAAGGGCTTTACTGTGACTCTAGGACCTATAGATGTGAAAGTAAGACCAAGGCTTGGGTGCTTCCTTGTCTAATCTCCCATCATCAATTTAAGTTCAAACTGTGATCAGTCACCCTTACCTGCTTTTCTTACAATTCTGAAGCACCTAAATGGAAGTATCATGCCAAACCCTGGTTTATCTGGCTAGATCTCTTCCTAGAGGGAAAGTTCAGGGAAGTCCTCTTGCAGCAGTGAGTCTATGAGACCCAGAATATGTCTAGGGCTTGATCTTAAATATTTATACTCAGTTGTGCACAGGTTCACAGGGACACACCAGGTCCATTTAGAAGAAAGCTTGTTTAAGACATCTTCAGTGAATTTATCATTCCTTTGCCGTGGGTCAGGATCACTTTGAATGCAATAGCCCTTAGGCTGTGGTTGTATCTCCTAAGTTTGTTTTATTCTATTATTTCATAGAGGTTCAGTATTCTCAGCAACTCATCCCTTCTCAGTAACTCTGGATCCCTGTGGTCGGGAAGTTGTTCTTGCTGCACAGTCAGGCCCCGATGCTTGGGCTCTGCTCTGCTCTCCCCAACACACGTGGCCCACTTGCTGCTATGGAGCGGGGCCGCCATGTTGACCCCAGCAGATAATGCCTGGAGTTGCAACGTGGTGGTCCTACTCGGATGGCTCTTGGGCTCCCTGGTTAGCTCGGATTGACGGGGATGGTGTTGGCCAGCCCTCCTGCCAGAGATTCAGGCCCTCATCTGTCGGTTGGTCCCTGTGTTAAATACAGGTGCGGTTCTTAGAGCAGCAGAACAAGGTTCTAGAGACCAAGTGGAACCTCCTTCAGCAGCAGGCGACAACCACATCCAGCAAAAACCTTGATCCCTTGTTTGAGGCCTACCTCAGTGCCCTGAGGAAGCAGCTGGATACCTTGACCAACAACAAAGGAGGCCTGCAGTATGAGTTGAAAATCATGCAGGACAGCGTGGAGGACTTCAAGGCCAAGTATTTGGGGAGGGGATGTGACAATCTGCCCAGCCATGCCCCAGGCCCCCCGGGTTCCTCTTCATCATTTAGAATCTCAGGCTCTGGAGAGACCCCAAAGGGTCAGGGAGGACCTCCAGTCTGTTCCCATGCTTCTACATGGTCACTTTTTTAATGGGGTGAGGTCTAGTAACCCTAAGTTGCCCCAAACAGAAAATGAGTGATGTATTCAGAGAGCTGGGCTTGCCATATACAAATAAGATAAAAAACCAAACAGATGGAAAGTAATACAGCAGGGTTAGAAGAATACAGGCTGTAGAGATAGATGGACTTGCTTGGCATACTGATTCCTTCACTTACTAGCTGTGTGATCTTGGGTGACTTGCTTAACCTCTCTGAACCTTAGTTTTCATAATCTTTAAAATGGGGATAATAGTTCTACTTTATAGGTTGTGAGAATTAAATGAAATTAAATGAGATAGAGAGAGCTAGTAGCATAGTGCCGGACATAAAATGAACATTGAATGCAGAATAACTCTTATTATGCTCATTATGGGATGGAGCTGAGAAAAATACCAGCTCCCTCTCTCAATTCACTCTCACACCAAAGAAAAAGAACTGGAGTATTGGCAACCCTCCTGAGAATTTAATCCACCCAATTGCCAAAGGACAGCCCTTCTATGGAAATAAAGTCGACCAGATCATTGCTGGTTCTCCTCCTCACATCTTATCTCTTGCAAACAGTCTTTTTAAAATTTGGTTTTCACTTCTCTGAGTAAACTAGGGTCTAGACTGGTACCTCATATGCTGTAATTACTCCATAAATGTAGGTGGAATGAATATCTGTATGAACGTGGGAAAATGTAGCCAATTAGATGGATTTTTCCAGGTAGTTAGATGTTTGAAAACCAGCAGGAGAGAGTGAGAAACAGTAGCTCACTGTGGGCTTTTTTTTTTTTTTTTTTTTTGCGGTACACGGGCCTCTCACTGTTGTGGCCTCTCCCGTTGCGGAGCACAGGCTCCGGACGTGCAGGCTCAGCGGCCATGGCTCACGGGCCCAGCCGCTCCGCAGCCTGTGGGATCTTCCCGGATCGGGGCATGAACCCGTGTCCCCTGCATCGGCAGGCGGACTCTCAACCACTGCACCACCAGGGAAGCCCTTGTCTTTTTTTTTTGCATCTTCCCATCCCCAGGTATGAAGATGAGATCAACAAGCGTACAGCTGCTGAAAATGACTTCGTGGTCTTAAAGAAGGTAAGGGTTGAAGGCGGGTAGGGATGTGCTCCCACTTCCCTCAGGAGTGGCCTTTGGCTTGAATCGTGGGTTCGGTCCATCCCTCTCATCTCCACCCCACTTGGTACTATCCAGATCTCACTGAACTATGAATTAAGGCTGTGAAAAAAAAGCCCATTTGGGTAATTAACATCCATGTCTGCAGGTGGCTTTAGGGGCAGAATAGGCCAAGTGATTAGTCCCCCGCCACCTCACCTGGTGCTACCTTGTGTGTCACATAACACTCCCTGCCCCCTGTTGGAATGCCTGTACCTTGTCTCTTATCCTCCCCCTTCCTCTGCAGGACGTGGACGCCACCTACATGAACAAGGCGGAGTTGGAGGCCAAAGTGGAGGCCCGTAATGATGAGATCAACTTCCTGAGGGTCCTCTATGCTGCGGTGAGGACTCCATTCAGGGAAGGGACTCCTCCATCTGTGAGGCTGCTGGTCGGAACTGACAGTTCGTTGAAAGGACTCCAGCTCCCTTACTTCAGGGCCGTGGGCTCTCAGCAAGGTCATGGATAGAAAGGGTTGAAGTGAGAGATTCAACTGAGTGGTCTCAAAACCAGAGGTTGTCTTAGAAGATTAGGTCTAAAGATTGCATGGGATAGAAGTTATTGCTGTCTAGCATTTCTCTGGTGAAATAGATCCATTCCCTTCCCTTCCATGTAACATACTCAGGGCCCCCTGACCTGGAGGAGCTTAGGGAGCAGTAGGGACTACAAGCATTGCTTTTCTGACTTGAGATATCGCCAACCACTTGATTTCTACATAGAAATTTACCCCTCCTCCTTCTCTGTATGCAATGCCAAGTTGGCTTCCATCTGAGCCTGTGGCATGGCCATTTCCATGGTGATGGCAGGTCTCTGGTGTCAGAGATTAGGGAAGACTCTCCAGGAGGCCTGATGTGAGACATTTTCCCTGCAGGAGCTGTCCCAGATGCAGACCCATGTCAGCGACATGTCTGTGGTCCTGTCCATGGACAATAACCGCAACCTGGACCTGGACGGCATCATCGCCGAGGTCAAGGCCCAGTACGAGGACATCGCTCAGAGGAGCAAGGCCGAGGCCGAGGCCTTGTACCAGACCAAGGTGGGTGTCGGGGGTCTCTCAGGGGCCGAGAGTGGCTTCTGGGGCTCTGCTTTTAATGTCTGTGAGCAGATGAGCATCAGCTCGAGCCCAAGAGAAGTGAGGGGTTCTGGTTCTTCTGGGTGGCACTGATCCTGGTCTGCCTGGAGATAGCATGACATTTTGTATCATTCCTGCCACCTGTGGCTATTCTTGCTGAGTCCACTTGAGAATAGACTCTACCCAAACACCCCTGACCCCTGATTCCCTGTGTCTCCTGGGTCTCAGGTCCAGCAGCTCCAGGCCTCAGTCGAACAACATGGTGACAGCCTGAAGAGCACCAAGATTGAGATTTCAGAGCTTAACAGGATGATCCAGAGGCTGCAGGCTGAGATCGAGAATGTCAAGAAGCAAGTATGTTTCACCTCTACCCGGCCTCGGTACAGGGCCAGGGGCCTGAGGCAGATGCCTCCACAGTAGACAAGCAGACAAGGCATCAGCCCAGAAGATCTTGAGCTAGTCTGCGGGGGATTTGTAGCTCTTTGCATAAGTCATACCCAGATCTTTTCAGCAATAGCCTAGTTAACATGACATGATAACCTCAGCAGATAAGTTTTCCTGGCTCTTTTTCATTGGTTTTGCTCATTTTATCTAATCAGTCTGGTGGGGGCATCGGTGGACCCTAGCTGGAGTGAATAAAATACATAAGAGTCAGGGAAGGTGGGGAGAAGGACAGACAGAATCCTGACATCCTAACCCAAGCAAAGCTGCTACAGGAGAGGGGACAGATTTAGAGGTCTTGACAGCAGGACCCTGGTGATCGCCTGTCCCGCGCCCCTGTCTGCAGTGCCAGACCCTGCAGGCATCCGTGGCTGGTGCAGAGCAGCGTGGGGAGGCGGCCCTGAAAGATGCCCACGGCAAGCGCACAGAGATGGAGGGCGCCCTGCAGAAGGCCAAGGAGGAGCTGGTCCGGATGCTGCAAGAGTACCAAGAGCTCATGAGTGTGAAGCTGGCCTTGGACATTGAGATCGCCACCTACCGCAAGCTGCTGGAGGGCGAGGAGTGCCGGTGAGGGGGCCTAAGGCAGGGTGGGAACAGGAGGAAGGGAGAGGGTCCAGAGCCATGGCCAGTCCGGGACACCTCTGCTGGACCGCTTGCTTCTGTGCTGGTGTGTTATGAATCAGGACGGTGTTATATAACAGGTTCACATTCAGGCCTCAAATCTGGCTGCTGAAGGATGGGAGGGTGCTTGATACCTGCTTGTTGAACGAAGTGTGGCTCCAGGTTTGCTGAGGTTCACTGCTCTTTCTGTTGCCCACAGAATGTCTGGAGAATGCCAGAGTGCCGTGAGCATCTGTAAGTACCATCTGCCCCCGCTGTGGCCATTTGTTCACCCCGGTTTGGGGTGAGATTCCTGGTTTCCAGCACTGTTGGAACGACCATGTCCTTGTCTTTCTCCCGCAGCTGTAGCTGGGGGTGCTGCCAGTGCAGGAGGCGTTGGTGGAGGGTTAGGAAGCTGCTCCGGATTTGGCCTGGGTTCTGGCTCCGGAAGTGGTTTTGGGTTTGGTGGTAGTGTTGGTGTCGGCGGTAGTTCCAGCAGCAAGATCATCTCTACCACCACCCTGGCCAAGAGATCCCACCGATAGAGGAGGTGAGGTCCCTGCAGCCGCCTGAGGCCAGCCTGGTCCATTCCTGGTGTCTCTGCTTCCTTCACCTCCACCTCCACCCTCCCTTCCTGGGGCTTATCTTACCAATGCCGCCTCAGTGCCAGGGCATGGACTCTGCTCTCTTGGAGTTTGGTAGCTTCTTCCTAATTTGGGTTTGCTGACCCAGCTGGCATGGGAGAGGTGTCAGCTGACTCTTCACCTCCCACGGACAGAGAAGAATCCAGCCAGGCGCTTCATCTCCAGAATTATTAGGGTCGCATATATCCCCACCCAGCCCAATGCCGCCTCCTACCAGATCCCGGATCTCCCTCTGCAGCAGGACCAAGCTCCTTCTCCATCACTTGGCAGCCTCTGACCCTGCAAGGTCAGGACAAGAGCCACTCAGTACCCTGTCCACCTCTTCTCCTTCCCTCTGTCCATCTTTGGGTGAATCTTCAATAAAAAGCTTTTGTCATTCACTTTGAGCAATCGTGTTTGTTCCTTGGGGAGAAGTCTCAAGAATTCAGGTGAAAGTGAAGGAGGCTGGGGCCTGCGGGGTCTGTCTGTCTGTCCAAATCAAGGTTATCAGCTAATTTCTCAGATCTCTACTTCTAAGTTGCTCAGATTATTAGGACAGAAGGGTCATGTGTGGAGCCTGAAGGCTGCCTACAGAACAGGAGCACAGTCTCAAAGCAACCAACAGTTATCCAAAGATCGCGCATTGCAGGCAGTCAGGGTGGGGCCGTCTCAGTGCTGAGACCCAGGAGTATCTGGCGGGAAGGGGTGCAAGTCTGGAGGTGTGGGGTATAGGGCAGGTATGGGGACAGGCAGTCAGAGGTCTCCACTGAATATAAAACAAGAGGTCAGGGAGCTTATGCTCAGCGTCTAGCAAGTCCCTGTCTTCATGAAACTCCAGGCATGGGCTTTCCCACCAAGCCAGCAAGGCTTTTGGGAACTTGTTCGCAGAATCAACAAGGTCACGACTGTCGGATGGAGAAATGAAAACATGTTGCTCTCACAGAGCTTTCGTGCTGAGCTCCCTTGCCCTTGTCCTCAGGTGATTGTGTCAGAAGTTATGTCTAGTGGCTGTTCCTGAGTGGTGGGAGAGAGGGGGGCGTGAGGCAGGTCTTTGGGGGCACTGGAGGGTGTAGCTTCCTGTTTGGGGCCAGCCCTGGAGATTCCGGTTGGATATTCAGAGGTGGGGGTCTGGGTATAGCCTTTGTGGACATACTGTTTTTATACTGGACGGATTCCAAGATACCTGGAGCATCACAATCTTCCCTTCTTCGGAGGAAGTCCGCACAGCTCCCCTTGTGCAGTCTGACCTAAATCCCTCCTACTACGGTTGCAGACTGCACTCACTCCCCGGGGCCGTCAGTTGGTGCCTCCCACCCTCGACTGCCAGGGAGTGCATGCAGACTCCAATGCCTCCTCATGGTGCCTCCCACGGGCCCTTACTATGTGCAGAACAAAGGGCACGCCGTTTGCCCAAGGCTGGTCTCTGCCCATGGGGCTTTCGCCGCATGCAGGCAGGCTCAGGACAGCAGGGCAGAGCAACGAAATGTTAACCTCAGGGGTTTGCGCTCCCAGGCAGGGGCCTCCTGCCAGAAGCAGCTGCTTCCTGCTCCCTGGGCTGGCCAGCTGGTCCTCCAAAAGCTAATCTCCCCATAGACCTGGGGCTCACCCCGTGTGGCAGAGCAGGAAGTCTTTGACTTCTTTCCATCACTGCACCCCTCCCCTGGGAGAATGCTGAATCGGCTCTTTTCTGAGTTTCTGGGGTGGGGAGGAGGAGTCAAGGGTTGGAGGCAGGGGAGGGGCTTCTCAAGTTCACCCACCGGGAAGTTGTAGGTCGCGACGGGCCACGCCGAGAAGCCCAGAAGCCCAGAAGCCGGGCAGGTTACTGCCTTTTTTGTGCCCTCTGAGCGGGCGGAGTGCGGGAGCGGGGAGTAGCCAGCCTGAGTATCATTGTCGGGTCTCTCAGGGCCTCCTCAGTTGAATTTAATGACTTACACTCAAAGTTAGATGGTAGAAATAAAATTAAAGGTCCCTGCCATCCTGTCATTCTGAGCCTGATGGAAAAGACATAGAAACGTGTGATCACAGTACAGCGTGGTAAGACCTACAGACTGGTGTGCCAGGGGCTCTGGGCACAGAAGTGTACCCAAGCAGGGAATCAGAGAAGGCTTCCTAGAGGAAGTGACTCTGCCCTGAGTTGGAGCTGGTTAGGGAAAGAGGGAGGACGGGTGGGGGGGTATTTTCCAGCTGGAGGGAGAGGCTCACGCAAAGAGTCAGAGACTTGAGAGCACATGGGCCCTTTCTGGAACCTGGAACTGTTTGGCACAGGTGGAGAGCCAAGTAGGTGATGGGCAGGGGCAGTGAGAACTGAGTCTGAAGATCTTGGTGGATCTCAGATCTCAAAGCACCTTGATGCCAGGCTAGGAGTTTGAATCTGACCTTGACTTTGAAGGGCTATAGGCAGGGGAGTATCATAATCTAAGTTGTGTGTTGTAAAGCTGCTGTGTGGAGAGTATGGGAATTTCAATTGACCTTAAGGCCGAATCCAACCATCAGTGAGATCAACTGTGTTTAAGGCAAATAAATCAAGCCAATGAACGGATGGTTGAGTGGGAGGCAGGTGATAGGCCTGGCGAAGCTGGACAGATACCTACCTCTGCCACACTCCCCAGGCAAAGGCACAGTCTGCCAGGCTGAGCTCGGCTCCTTGCTTTGACCCCTCTCCCCGTAGTTCCAGCAGCTGCAGCTGGCAGCTGGCTGGCCTGGGGATGACCTCAAACACACCAAGAACGAGATCTCAGAGCTGACCCGGCTCATCCAAAGGCTGCACTCGGAGATCGAGAGTGTGAAGAAGCCGGTGAAGGGGCTTTGGGGGTTCCTGGCTCAATCCCAAGGGAGGGGTGAACTGTCCATCATATACACTCCCCCATGCCCCTTCTCCTTCTCTGGGTCCTCCATCTCAGAAACCCCTTCCTCAAATGGAGCCCCTGCTCTCATCGCCTGCAGGTAGCTCCCACCTGAACTCTGGAACAATTGGAAGGGCCTTTTCAGAAAGCCAAGGGGCTGGGAATAACAAGCCCCCCAGTCCCAGGTTGACAGGACTCTATCGCCATGCATGGGGTTTTGCTCTAGGAAGTGGGGCAGGACAGGGCTTGGTCCAACCACAGTAAGCACTTGGGGCGGGGGGCGGGAAGGGAGGCTCAGGCTGCCTTAGAACTGAGGGGGCAATGCCACCTCCTGGCCCTCAGTGCTCCAGCCTGGCGATGGCCACTGCTGAAGCCGAGCAGCGGGGCAACTGCACCCTGACGGATGCTTGAGCCAAGCTGGATGAGCTGGAGGCCACCCTGCTCCAGGTCAAGGAGGAGCTGGCCCGGATGATGCATGAGTACCAGGAACTTATGAGCACCAAGCTGGCCCTGGACATCGAGATCGCCACCTACCGCAAGCTGCTGGAAGGTGAGGAGTGCCAGTGGGTGATGGGAGGGGTCTTAGAATGTTCAGGCTGGAAGGACTTTTGGAATCCTCTGACTCAGTTTCCCAGATGGGGGGGGCAGGCTGCTGGAGGGGTTGGAGATGCTTTTTTAGGTCACCCACAAACGTAGCCTTATACAGAATCTGGTCAGATAATAAGATGATGATTTCCTTTAGGGTTCTCTTTCCAGTCTTCAGACTGTGATGGGGAGAAAGTTTCAGTGTAGTGCTGTTGTATCTTTAACACTGCTGCTCTGACACTTGCAAATGTCCCAGTTAGTAAAGAGATGGTAGATCTCAGCTTCACAGCCTCTGGGCAGACAAAAATATCTAGCCAAAATTTAAAAAAATTGTTTCATTCATTATATTATTTTTACTACTACAGTTTTTATCTTTTTCGGTCCAGCAATACTGGTTTTCTGTTTACCCTGGTGATATAAGACTTCCTTTTAAGAGAAATGCATTTTTTATTATAAAAGGCAGGATCAATGGAAAATACTAAATATATAAGAGTATGAGTTATACGTGGTCGTAGCAACAATTGGAAGGGTGGTACATGAAGCATTGACATTTGAAAAACCCTGTTCTAACCTAGCACCATTTTATAAATGAGACCTAGAGAGGAGAAGTTATTGGTCCTAAAATCATACAGTTGTTTCCTTAGCGGCAACTCCTGATGCTAGCGTTTCTACACGTGTATTTATTCAGGCAGTAGCCCCACAGGGATGAAGAAATGGGCTGAAGAGAAGCATGGCAGGAGGGCCTCTGGGAGGTGGTGTTGCCATGGCGGGGGGGGGGGGCGCTCCAGGGTTGAAATTTGCACATCTCTGAAGGGGAAAGAGCAGATGAGGAGGGAAAGAGAGGTGGTTAGAGTCACACAGGTGCACTTCATGCCACCTGGCCAGCTAGAGGGCTTGTGGAGGCTGCAGTAGCCTGGCTGATGATTCCAGGCTGGGGTGAGCGTAACTTGGATTCCATGTAAAGGAGATTTACCTGTGCTTGTCTCCCTGTGCAGGATGTCTGGGGAATATACCAATTCTGTGAGCATATGTGAGTATTTCATTCCCTGAAAGAGTATTTTTAGCCCATTAATGAACACAAAGTAAGCAGTCCCCTACCACCAGGACCCCCTGGAAGAGCCTGGGCTCTGCCTGGTAGAGCATCATTGTCCTAATCGCCTCCTTTGATGAGACCTTCGGCCTCTTCCTCTGTGGCGTCAGCTTCCCATCACATTCTGACATTTCACACTGACCCCCTTCCCCAGAAACCTCACCCATGCTAGGATGAGACTCTCAGTCCTACCCTCTTGTGTCACTCCCATCCCGGCTTTCCTTCATGACGGAAGCTGTGAGTAGGAAGAGGGGCACCTCCTCAATCAGACTGGGACCTGCGCACGGAAACACTGCGTGAGCCGGCAAAAACTCCCCTGGGACGAGCAATCAGGAACTGCTTTGAAAAAAATTAAGAATGTCTCCTTGAGTTAAATGCAAGACTTTTGGCTTATGCGATACTTGGGCATCATCTGTTCTTTGGGGGAAGCCCCTGCTACTAGAATGAGGAGGCTCTGGGTTTGGGGGTCCCGCGGCATCTGGGCTGATTCTCCCAGTGCTTGAGCTGCCCAGGAATTGAGCATATATCACTAAACTCAAGTCCACTGTTGATGTGGAGTGTTTGTGTAAGAGGGACACATTAAAGCTAGTTGGGGCTGGGAGGTTGGAGAGGACTTCGGGTCAGCCCTGTCCTGGGACACACCCTTATCATCCCTCCCTCTGTCCTCCACAGCGGTCATCAGCAGCTCCATGGCCAGGACCGCAGGCGCAGGAGTCGGCTTTGGGTTCAGTGGTGCCAACACCTATGGCTATTGGCCCAGCTCTGTCGGCAGGGGCTATGGCATCCTGTCTGGGGGCTGTGTCACTGGCAGTGGGAATTGCAGCCCCCGCGGGTGGCCAAAACTAGGCTGGGGAGTGCACGTGAATTTAAGGATTGCTGGGGAAGCCCCCAGCTCTGAGTTTACCCACCAAGAAAACCCCAAAATAAAGTGCAAGACAGCTGTCCAGACATCTTGCTCTGGTTTCTCCTGGACTCCCTGCTCCAGGAAATTCCTCCGTCACATTTGTCATCATCTCTTCCTTGCTTTTCTTCTCCACTGACATGTCCTCTCTTGCAACTCTCTGCCTTAGTCCTTCTTAATTAAGAATAGGGATTCTAGCCCATCCTTCTGCTTTCACACCAAGAGGCCTCTTAACCCAGCTTCCCCTTCCTGCTGCATTGCCCAGGATAAAGACTTGACCCTTTCTCTGGCTGCATGCCCCCTTGCAGATGAAGGTTTTCTCTAAAGGGCATCCCAGGCCTCCTGTTGCTCCTTCCATGCCCCGGCTTAGGTAGTTATCCAGCCATATGCTCCATGGGTACAGGAGATTACAGGTCCACTGATAGACCTGCAAGGACTGTATCTTGCTAGAGCAACGTCAGCTCTGGGGAAACACCTGGTTATTTGTTGTACCTTGCATGGTCCCTGCAGACTATAGCTGGGAGCACCCCTGCAGACTGATCCCATCAATGAAGGGATCCGTGTTCTCAGCATGTACGTTTTTGTCCTGGTTCAGGCCTCTGTCCCTGCTTCCTCGTCTCACCAATAAACTTATACAACTCATGCAGGCCCAGGATGCTTTTCTCTCCTAAGGGAATCCTCATCTTAGGCCAAGTCTCTCCTGTATGTAGAGGTCAATGACCTGGAGCCCAGGGCATCTGAGGCGCATCTCTCTTCCACAGAGACCCGAAGTATCCTTTGATCTGAGTGAAAGACATCCTTGCACGGATGGCAGGACCCCACCATCACCTCCACTGGATTTTGTGATACTCAGGATTCATCTCTGTCTCCCATCCCCAGCAGATGCATCTTTTTTGCGGTACGCGGGCCTCTCACTGTTGTGGCCTCTCCCGTTGTGGAGCGCAGGCTCCGGACATGCAGACTCAGCGGCCATGGCTCACGGGCCCAGCCACACTGTAGCATGTGGGATCTTCCCGGACCAGGGCACGAACCCGTGTCCCCTGCATCGGCAGGCGGACTCTCAACCACTGCGCCACCAGGGAAGCCCCAGATGCACCTTTGAAGTCATGCTTTTCTCAGATGAATGCACCGGTGCATGGAAAACCTTTGAGAACGTTCAGATTCTCAGCAGAGAGAGGGAGTCAACATTTGTCTTGTGGCAAAATTTAAAACTGGCCAAGAGGCAGCAGAAGGCCAGTTCCAGAAAACCTGGGGCTCGAGTTATAGCTGTTCCTTGTTCTCTGGGAAAAGGTCAAAGGTAGATTCTGTTTCAAGTAATGAGCCATGTTCTCTTGGTGCCTGGGGAAGGTTCACTGGGTTGAACATGGTTGTGGATGTATATGTACGAGTTGTGTTTTAAGCATGGGGGGCATCTCTGTTACACGCCACTCAGCTTCCAAACACTCTTGTGCTCAGAGCCTTCTTTTTTTTGGCTGCGTTGAGTCTTCATTGCTGTGCGCGGGATTTCTCTAGTTGCGACGACCAGGGGCTACCCTTTGCTGTGGTGTGTGGGCTTCTCATTGTGGTGGCTTCTCTTGTTGTGAAGCACGGGCTCTAGGCGTGCGGGCTTCAGTAGTTGTGGCTCACGGACTTAGTTGCCCTGTGGCATGTAGGATCTTCCCGGACCAGGGATTGAACCTGTTCCCCCTGCATTGGCAGGCAGATTCTCAAACATTCTCAAACATTGCACCACCAGGAAAGTCCCTCAGATGTACGTTTGAGACCTTTCTCATAGGTCTCTAGGCCATGACTATGCTGGCAGGATATGACAGGAAGCAAAAAGCAAGTGAGAGGCCAGCACACATTGAGGCTGGGGCTCACAGCTGCATCTGAACAGGGTCACTGTGGGTCCAGAGTCCTACAGTTCAAGTCAATAGCCTTGAATTCAGACCCAGTCCCTGTGACTAAGTGGTGATCATGAGTGAAGCTCTCAACCCTTTTGAGAGTCATTTCTTTAGCTATAAAATAAGCAGAATTAACCCCCAGCTTGCTGTTAGGCTATGAGACAGCATGAAGATGTTCTGTGCAATTCCTGGTACAAAGGTCATGCTTAATAAATGTTAAATGGAAACAGAATCTTGTTCTTAATCTTTGTGGTTCAAAAACAAAATTAGCTCACTGAAAGGGGTGTTTAGCTGCTAGTAAAGCAATTCACAAAATCTAAGCTTTAAAGAAACCATCTTATAAACTACATGCAGTTTATTTATTGCCCAAAGGAGAACTGGCTGGCCAAATAACTAGTCTCAGGGAAGACACTCTTGGGGCCAGTAAAGAAATGGTGGTCAATTCAAGGAATATTTAGTAAGTAGCTATCATGTGCCTGGCATGAGTTAGTGTTCGGGATAGTGATATGGAAACAGGTCCATGCTCTTAATGGAGACATAACCACAAAAAATGTAACTATAACACAGGTGAGATATTGGCAACACAAGAAATGACAGAGTCAGCACAGAGGAGAGTGGGGAACTTCAGGGAGGTCAGGGAAGGCTGGCAGAGGAGGCAACATGTGCAGAGTTTCGAGAGGATGGAGTTTACTAGGCAGTCAAGAGGAGGGAGTGGGCATGGTACCCAGAGGCACTAGCATGGTGTAAGTAGGTCATGGTTGCTGGAGTGTGAAGAGGAAGGCTGAGGAAGTTCTGCAGGTGGAGATGGAGGGGGCAGTGGCACCTGAAGCTGGGGAGGTTGGCAGCAGCCACATCAGAGGGGCCCTTTCAAGTCTGCTAAGGAGCTGGGATTTCATGCTGTAGAGCTCGTGGGAGAAGCCTACACATTGGATGTTGGATGGACCCAACTGGGGTCCTCCCCTGCCACTCAGTGTGACTTAGGCAAGCTACTTCTGCTCGATGACCCTCAGTTTCTTCATCTGTAAAAAGGAGTTAATAATAGTATTCCCTAAAGAAATTGCCATGAGAATTACATTTAATTAGAGAATGTAGGAGAATTATTTAGTTTAGTGACTGGCACATAGTACGTACTCAATAAATGGCTGCTATTAAACATTGTTAATATTATAGCTCTCTTTCTTTTTAAGCATCTTTATTGGAGTATAATTGCTTTACAATGTTGTGTTAGTTTCTGCTGAATAACAAAGTAAATCAGCTATATGCATACATATATCCCCATATCCCCTACCTATTGCCCCTCCCTCCCACCCTCCCTATCCCACGCATCTAGGTGGTCACAAAGAACCGAGCTGATCTCCCTGTGTCATGCAACTGCTCCCCACTAGCTATCTATTTTACATTTGGTAGTGTATATATGTCAGTGCTACTCTCTCACTTCATCCCAGCTTACCCTTCCCCCTGCCCGTGTCCTCAAGTCCATTCTCTACATCTGCGTCTTTATTCCTGTCCTGCCCCTAGGTTCATTATAACTTTTTTTTTTTAAGATTCCATATATATGTGTTAGCATACGGTATTGTTTTTCTCTTTCTGACTTACTTCACTCTGTATGACAGACTCTAGGTCAACCACCTCACTACAAATAACTCAATTCTGTTTCTTTTATGGCTGAGTAATATTCCATTGTATATATGTGCCACATCTTCTTTATCCATTCATCTGTCGATGGACACTTAGGTTGCTTCCATGTCCTGGCTATTGTAAATAGTGCTTCAGTGAGCATTGTGGTACATGTCTATTTTTGAATTATGGTTTTCTCAGGATATATGCCCAGTAGTGGGATTGCTGGGTCATACGGTAGTTCTATTTTTAGTTTTTTAAGGAACCTCCATACTATTCACCATAGTGGCTGTATCAATTTACATTCCCGTCAACAGTGCAAGAGGGTTCCCTTTTCTCCACACCCTCTCCAGCATTTATTGTTTGTAGATTTTTTGATGATGGCTATTCTGACTAATGTGAGGTGATACCTCATTGTAGTTTTGATTTGCATTTTTCTAATGATTAGTGATGTTGAGCATCATTTCATGTGCCTCTTGGCCATCTCTATGTCTTCCTTGGTGAAATGTCTATTTAGGTCTTCTGCCCATTTTTAAACTGGATTGTTTGTTTTTTGATACTGAGCTCCATGAGCTGTTTGTATATTTTGGAGATTAATCCTTTGTCTGTTGTTTCATTTGCAAATATTTTCTCCCATTCTGAGGATTGTCTTTTTGTCTTGTTTATGGTTTCCTTTGCTGTGCAAAAGCTTTTAAGTTTAATTAAGTCCAACTTGTTTAGTTTTGTTTTTATTTCCGTTACTCTAAGAGGTGGGTCAGAAAAGATCTTGCTGTGATTTATGTCAAAGAGCGTTTTACCTATGTTTTCTAAGAGTTTTATAGTGTCTGGCCTTACATTTAAGTCTTTAATCCATTTGGAGTTTATTTTTGTGTATGGTGTTAGGTCGTGTTCTAATTTCAGTCTTTTACATGTAGCGGTCCAATTTTCCCAGCACCACTT